>NW_027132342.1:37405000-38120875 GCF_026122565.2 Emydura macquarii macquarii
TGAAGAAAGATTGATGCCCAATAATGTTTTGTTTTAGTGCGTTCACTCAATCGATTCTCACCTAACCCGTGAGGCTGTCAAATTTGTGTTTCGTAGAATAATGCCGCTTGATGTTGTATTCCTTGAAAATGGCTCTTTTCTCTAAACATCTCAGACAAAATATGCCCCTGTTGTGCTCAATAACAAAAAAATCATTGGTCCAAGACCCTTTGAAGGCTCGACATTGAGTATCAATTTTTCTTTTCTTGCCTCTAATCATGGGAGCTGCCATCTTTTTTTTGATAAGTATCAAGATGCTGTACAGAGAGCAAGTTAGCAGAGAAATGCCAGTAAAGATACTTAATAACTAAGCACGATCCTAGCTAGAGCTACACACAGTAATAGCTCAGAGATGCTAGTGTAGTAGCAATACACTAGCCAGCACTACCCTAGAATAGTAATACACTACACTCACTGTGGTGATCTCTGCCCCCTCAGGATGCTGCTGCTGCGTCTATCTGTCCGGCTCGGGGATGGAGTGGAGGGGCTGCTGCTGCCACCACCAGCCAGCTCGGGGCTGGAGGGGAGGAGTGACTGCACCCTCCCCCCACCTTGGCTGGCTCAGGGCTGGAGGGGAGGGGCTGCTGCTGCCCCCACCAGCCGGCTCGGGGCTGGAAGGAGGGGGCTGCTGCTGCTCCCTGGCAGGCCGGATAGCAGCCTTTGGTGGGCTGGATTCTGGCCTGCAGGTGTGGGTTGTACAACCCAGCTCTAAATTATCGTTACAGGCAAGAAGGAAAAAACTGAGATGCCTTGGAGAATCACTCTTATGAACTCTATCCATTGAACAGAGGACAGAGTTGATTTTTGCTCATTCACGAGCAGGCCCAGATGTTGACAGGTGTATCTCATGAGATTGAGACTGTGCTGGACCTGAATCTGTGACTTGCCCTTTATGAGTCAGTTGTCAAGGTATGGGTAAATTTGCACACTTCAACATCTCTGCCATATATTTTGTGAAAACCCTTGGGGCAGACAAGAGGTCGAAGGGCACTGCCATGAATTGGTGGTGTCATTGGCCAACCACAAACCAGAAGAATCTCCAGTGGCCTTGGAAAATGGAAATATGCATCCTTTAAGTCGAGGAGGATGATGGCAATACTGGGGAAGGGAATGGCACCTTCTCCTCTTCAAAAGGAGCCCTCTCTGACTCCAGGTCCCATGGTTTGGGGCCGGTATCATATCCCAAGTCTAGGTCCTGCACTGGGCAGGTCGGTGTTGTGGATCGTTTTCCGGATGCAGCTGTGGAAGACTGGAGTGAGTAGGGTCTTGATGCCAAAGGATCCTCTATGGGTTCCAGTATGGCCACTGGACAGACCATTGTCCTTGAGGCCAGGCACCCGCTGCCAGGCCGGCACTGAAAGGTAGTCTGTCTACTGATCTGCATTTTTGAGGCTGATGACTGGGCTCTCCCTCCAACTCCGAGGAGGCTGATGGTGAAGCCAATGGTGGCTCCTCCTGTCGGCTGCAGTGCAGAATTAGGGAGAAGTGCCGGGGAGATGGTGACTGGCGACAGGATTCCCTTGAGGGTGCCGCATTGGAGGGGAGTGTGCTGAGATGGTGGCGTGCAATGAGGTGTCGGGCCACGTAGTACTGGGGATTGATGCCAGGGGTCCGGCAACTGTCGCCATGCTACTGGTGACCGGTGCCGCAAGGGCAATGACTGGTATGAGAGAAACCAAAACTGGCAATATGTAGCCAGTGAGTCTTTCCTCCAGGTTGGACACTGGGAGTGCAGTGCCGGGGACCAGGGTTGAGGTGGCGGAGACCTTCATCCTAGTGCCAGCCAATTTGGCTGAGGTGTTGTGGACCAGTGCCGAGATGGGGAACCGCACCGTCCACTGTGGCATGCTCACTGGAGGTTTATCCCTGGAGACGGGAGCCTGCACTGGCTCCGGTGCCAAGGGCAAGGCCAGCAGAGTGGGGGCACTGGGAGGGCCATCAAATCCCTGGCTGCTTGAAAGGCCAGTGGCATTGAGGACACCGTTAGATGGAAGGGCCCCCTTCTGCTCCCAGGAGTTGGGGGTGGCTCCCTCAAAGGGCTTTCAGCCCTGGGAGGAGAGGCTGGCTCCAGCCATTCTGGAGCAGGTGACTGGCCAGACACGGGCCCTTTGCCCCAACCCCGCTTTCTTATCCCTCTTTAGCTTGGGGGAACAGCCTTGATCACTGCACTGCTTCTTTTGCCGCTTCTTCAGCGCCAGGGAAAGCAAAAAACGTCGAGAAGGGCTCAGTGCCGGCAGGGCACTCTGTACCGATGCTGCAGTACTTGGAGCCGCAACCAAGCAGGAGGGTTCTGGGGCTGATCTGAGTGCCACCTTCATTAATAGAGCTTTCAGGCAAATGTCCTTATCTTCCTTAGTCTGTGGCCTGAAGCCTTTGCATATCTTGCACTTATCCTCACGTATGTTTCCCCTTTAAACAACTGTCGTGAGGGTCATTAAGTGGGAAGGGATTGTGGCAAATAGAACACGGTTTGAAGCCCGTTGACTGGGGCATGCCTTGTCACTGGGCAAACGTCCAACGGGACCACTATTTCTAACTTACTAACTAACCAACTAACAAACTATTTATAAGAACTGTTAACATCTATCTATGAAAGAACCACTAGGCCTTTGCGAACACAAGAGAGAAAATCATTCCAACAACTGTCACGGGCAGAAAAAAGAAACAGAGTGTGCAGGGCTGGCAGCGCCTCATATACTGCTGCATGAGTGCGGGGCTCTGGAGAGCACCAGAGCCAACCCTATGGATACCACTGAGGCAAAAATATCTGACAGCCGTGCACGAGGGTGTGCACACACCTAACATGGAATCGACATGAGCATGCACTCAAAGAACTGGAAATTCTGTGGCATCTTCTGCTAAACTAAGGATGAATGCTTTTATTGAATTAATTTGAAATTCAATAATACAATTAGTATAGTATTGCATCTATAATTTATTTTGATGTAAAATTAAATTTATTTTACTCCATCTCTATATTTTCCAGGCACCAGAGGTTATTTTATGACAAGGAACTGCATGGAAAAAGTTGTAAGAGGAAAAAGCTGAAGTTCAGTAAGGAAAGTTGGGGACCCCAGCACCTGGGAGAAGCCCAGTGGGTGCCAATTTATCTGGAAGCTTCTGTTAAAATTATTAGCAGTGAACAGTTACTGTTGACGTATAAGCCACTACACTGAATTTTTGGAACAGGACTATGCTGAAGCAAACTAGGTACCTTTTAGAGTATGCCAGCAGGGTCTACGTGGGCCAATTAGACCACAACATATTACAGAGCTTTACAAATCAAACCCCTCTAGAGAGATCTGCCATGCCATGTAGATAAGCCAAGCAGTCTTGAGTTCCTGATGACTGATCCACTAAAAACTGAGTGCCATGAAGGTGACAGGTGAAAGAGTATCAGCATTTGGATCTATTTGAGTGCCATTTAGAAGCACTAAGAATTTGCCACAGGCTTTATCATGTAATGTGAAATGAGGGGTACAGTTTTCAAAAGTGCTTAAGTGACTAAGAAGCCTAAGTTCCATTTTGAAAAGTGATTTAGGAAGTTAAGACTCACAAACTTAAAAGACAATGAGACTTAGGAACCTATGTGTCTAAACTGGTTTTAAAAATAAAACTTAGGTACTTTAAAAAAAATTATCCAAGGTTTCAAACCAAGAAAATGTCAGCCAAAAGTGACTGAACAAAGCCTTCTAACCTAATTCAATGACTGTCCTACCAAACTATCTTCACTTCTATGGCTGTCAAGGGAGCTACAGTACAGAGACTTCTGATCCCTTTCACTCTTACTAAAATGATCCTTTGTTCAGGTATATAAAGACCTTCATACTCTTTCCACTCCAAATGAGACTATCCCTCTTGCCTGGTGAACCCAGATTCCTTCCCTGTCCCAAATGAGACAACCCCTACGACTGACAATACAATCAGCTTTCTATTCCATCTGAGAACCTTGAGCCTTGTTTTATACCGATGTTAAGTAAACTGAAAAAGGAATATTTGATGCAACAGGAATGCTTATTTATTTTCAATATTCAGAGTGACTATAAAAAGTAACACACAAAATGCCTTTTCATACCTGATACATCTGACACATGAGTAACACAGCCACCCACATGAAATGAAACACACTATTTAGAAACATCCAAAACATCCAGGGTGAACAGGTGGCAATTTGTGTAATGTATGTCCAAAATCCATCCTTTGTGTAACTAGTCTCACAATGGATTCCCCAGTCTGGAAGCAGAAAGAGTTATGATTTAGAAATCATATAAAATCCTCAGATCAACATAACATTTAAATTTGAACTGGTCAGAAAACTGACAAACTGCAATTTTTTTTATGAAACATGGACATAATATGCAAAAAAGTTCACAATTTCCCCCTCTTTTTCTAATCTGCTGTAATTTAAATTCACAGACATGATAAATTAATGAAGGACATAGAATTATAGTATCAAAAACAATATAGAATTCTTAACTAGATATTTTTCTATTCTACAACACCTAAAGTGGACAGTTACTAAAGCACAGCTCAATTCCAACAGAAAAAAGGATTTGAAATGTAACTCTGATAGTTCCTGGTATGATGGTTTGCACTAAATGAAATGCCTAAAATAAATTAAGAAAAATTTACTCACAAGAGATACAGCCATAAATCATCCAGCAGATCATAAAAAGCAAAAAGAACAGATACCCCATGAAATAGCGATGGTTCCCTGCCCCTAAAGATGGAACAAAATAACAGGAATCAATTTCATCCGCCTTGAGAAAAGGTCAGTAATACGCTAGAGGGCTGATTTACATGGGAATTTAATTCAAATTATTCTAAGACACTGCTAATTATTTTATATGGAAATATTACTCTGTGGAAACATTAGTCTGTAAAGTCTATAGGACTTCTTAGCAGCTTGAAAATAGGCATTTTTCTCCCTTACAGTTTGCCCTTTCAATAAAGCCAACCATATTGTTTTATTTTTCTGTGTTCCTACCAAACTGTAGCTGAAATTCACATGAGCTTGTTTAATTTACAAACCTGCTTTACTGATATCAATATAGTTTTGGGAACTGAATGGTTAACAGGTGTTGCAGAGCCAGGAAGAGCTAACAAAACTGTTTTGGTATGTCTAAAAATACTGAATTACTTTTGTTTCTTGGCAACAGAATACAGGTATTTTTAATAAAAAGGATAGAAAATTAAAATCTGGATTAAAATTCACACCCTCTTTTGACAATTTAAGGTATAACACAAATTGAGAAACTGCTTGACAGAGCCAACTGAAAAGAAAATATCCAACAAAAGATGAATAGATAACCATCCAGGTAAACAAAAGGTTAAAAAAACTGGTTACAAATTAATGAATTAATCTTTAAAAAAATTCTATTTGTAACTGAATTTAAAACTGAGGGACACATACGATAACAGTATTTGATCAAAATGAAACCACTTTTGCCATGCTTTAATATACCCAACAGATGCATTTCTAATATTGTGATGCATTTATGTGTGTGTGTGTGTGTATATATATATATATATAATCATTCTGAACTTCTCAACTTCCCCTCAATTTATAGAATACATTCACTAATACAGCACTCCAATGGCCGCTAGGATGTATACTAGACACACAGACATTACACAGATAATAGGCTACAAAAGATGTGGCCCTCTGTATCTGAGCAGCATAGCACTTAATTGGTCATGTATGTCAAATGTTTTGCCTATTAAACCAAGAGCTTACTCTAAAGGCAAAAAATAATCAAGTACTTTTAACAAGTGAAATGAACAAATAAATAAGACAGAAGCCAAAAACTCAAATATACAAGTTAGACCAAGCTCCCTTCCTCCAAAATCAAACATTTTCCTTCACTTGCAAACATGTTGTAATATTGTCTTTTATAAGCAAAAAATATATGAGGAATGATGTTGGAAGTACCTCAAGTAATATGCTTTAACTTGCACGTTAGGCTTTAATTAGTTTAGTTCTATGATAAATCGTAGATCGTAGATTTATCTTACAAATTTATCATAGTACTAATCTTTTCCTTGCAATGGCCTATATGACAACCTGCTATGCACTAATGAAAGAAATTCTCCACTCAGTAACATCCATGTGACTTCAAAGACTGTAGACCAAAGTCTGTCCTTTGTTGCACCTGAACTCCACTGTCCTTGATAAAACCTGTACAACCCTAATGACAGAATGGGGTTTAAATGATTAAAATAAGAGCAGAATACGGCCCATTCATCCTTAGCAGGAGGACTGTAGAAATGGAAGTGGTGTAAACTCCAATCACTTCTATTACTTGAAACTAGAATGGATACAGCAGTGAGGAAAGTTCTGTAGAGGACAATCTTGCATTGGCAGAGGCCTGGATATTGATTTTCTGTGCTTAAAAGGGACAAGATAAAAGCATATTTTACACATATGAAATGCGTTTTTAGATTCTGGAGGAAGTGTAAGCTAATTTGTATTGTGTGGTTTGGGTTTTTTCTTCTCTTTCAGTTCTCTTTTTGACAGCATTTATACCCACCAAGGGCAAGTGTGATTTAATCAGCAATACATTTTAAGCCAATGACCAGTTAAGTGAATGCTGTTTATATGAAAAAGGCCACACTTTTTTGTCTATCATCATCGGTATGGTGATTCAGTGAGTCTTCAGTTTAATTAAAGAGATTTAACTGGGGACAGAATGTGGCCACAGCTTCTTTCACTTGAGTATCTGAAAACCAGACTTCTGTTTCAATACGCTAATAGATTTCAGACACAAAAATGATCAACAACCCTACAACCTAGTCCCATCAGTGTCATTTTTAAAGTGAAAAAACAACAGTTTTTGTGGAACATTCAACTGTGGAATATTTTAAAGTAATGCTATTATCATTAATAACAAAAAATAGGAATAAGCAGCAACTTGTTCACTTTAAAGATAAAATACATGCCAAACTTGGTTAAACAAAACAAACTATATGTGAGTTAGAGGAAAATAAAATAGCCCAACACTAAAAGAAGTTGGGTATTTAAAGCTTCCAGCGAGTGTAAATTACTGAACCAAATTTTTCAGACTGGTAAAAATACTTCTCTTCATCTTAAGATCATGTGTGGCAAGTTTTATCACAGAAGGAATTATTTTTGTAAAATATACGAGTACATGGTTTTAATTGGACATGCCCCTCCATCATATCGTCAGCAAAACTCTTGTTAACCTCTCATTTATTAAAAGGAAAACTACAAGTAAAACTGCACATCTCTTATGAAATTCTGGCTTTCCCTGTCAGTCAGGATACTTTTCCTTTTTGGTAAACACATTGTGTACACTGATTTGAGAATGAGCTCTATTTTGTTATGGTGTGCCTTGAGCCACTGACTATGAATCAAGTATCAGAGATAGAAAAGCCATGTTAGATCATCTAGATCATTATTTCTGCCAATTCAGGATTGCTCCCTATAATGTCATTTCCAGTGCTTTGTCCAGCCTACTTTTAAAAGTCTTAAAGTAGCTTTTGCCAGTTCCCTTTGCTAATTATCCCAGTCTGGGAGAATTCACTTGTAGGCATTTTATTTTATTTTATTTATGTTTCTACTGATTTCCATTTCTTAGTTTAATCCCATTACTCAGAATTACACTCTCTTGCACCACATAAACAATGCCTCTCCTTGTTTGGTGTTTATGTCCTTCAAATAACTATAGGCTGTTACTGGGCAAATTTTATCTAGCCACTGCATGGATTAAGGCTCATTGGTATTATAATACATATAATATTAACAATGTGATTATGCGCATTTGTAAATTGCTGCAAAATCACAGTTTGTAAACTGCCACAAAACTGCACTTCGTAATCTGAGATTCATTTAAAAAAATCTTTAGTTTTCAATCATTATGAATCAGAAGAAAACTTACAAAAGGTGAGCTAAGTGTCTATATGTGTCTGCACGAAACGTCTCTAAAATGGGTGAACTGCACTTTTCATCTCTGGGAGGTGTAACTAATATGTATCTACAATTTAAATGTCAACACTATTTTACTCGATCATTTTTGCAGACACTTCCAGGTAATATGCTTATTTATCACTTTTGGATGTGTATTTGGACAGAGTTCAGGGAGATAGATAGTTTCTCTCAAGAACTGATGGCACGGGGAATGATGTAATCTCTTCTCCTTCTTCCAAAAGGCTGAAGAAAATAAGAGGTATCTCCTCCCAACATCAAAAGACTTGAGTTACTCCTGGATACTATAGTAAATGACTGTACAAACTTGAGAGATGGACTAGATTCCATAGTTCAGATTGATCAGATTTGATAAAGATATATTAAAAGCATTTCCAAAACCTTCTGACCTTTCTAAAGCACACTTATGTGTCACATGCTAACTGGCCTGCGTAGAAGGTTCTACTCTTTGGGTAGAGTATGGGGCTATGCAGGCAGTGTAATTCTCTACAACAGAACAAAAATCTAGTGTACCACAGAGGAGACAGAGACTTGTAGTCTTAGTTTTATCAAGCAATGCAATGCATATTTAATTTTTCATTATAATTAACTCTGTTTCCCTCTTAGTTAATTTTATTCCTGTTCTCTGAATTCCCTCTAATTTGTCCATATTTGGCGGCACTGGAGATGCCAAAAGCTGAATGCAATATTACAGGTTTGACATCAGAAGAACTGTAAAGAAAAGGATTATCAATTCCTTGTATATGGAGCCTCAAACACATTAGTTTATCTGGCTGCTCCTATTTAATCCATTGTCTACTCTCATCCATATTTTTCAAGACTATTGCTTTTCAAATGTTTTTCCCCATGAAATATCCGAGTTTTTGATTATTTTCCTAAGATATCTTAATATTTAGAATTCAAAAGTAGAGAATTCAATTATATGGGAAGCCATCTTGAATCTCCTGACACATAGCAAAGAAGTAATTGAACACTTAGCTACAGTTCCCTAATGTAAATACTCATTGTGAATTTTCTTGTTATCCAGACTTTAGTCTCCTAGTACCCCATGCTTCATCTCATATATACATTAAAGAGACTAGTCACTGTTGTAGTCAGTATATGCACTCTTTTGTTTTTGTAGGAAATGAAAAAGCTGCTGTATTGATAATTTGCATAAAATGTCATTGATTATTTGCATTAGAATTTGTATTTGACAAAACCATACTGACATATTGCTTATGTGGTGTTATAATTATTGCTGAAATAAAATGTTTAAAAATTAATAGGGGTGAAAGCAATTTACTTTAGACTTGTCTACACAGAGCAGAAATGTGCACTAGAGGGATTTACTTTCTAAAGCACACTTACGTGTCACATGCTAACTGGTCTGCGTAGAGCCTGTTGGCACAAACTTTTTAGTTCATGGGTGCATGACACGTTGGTGTGCTTTACAAATCACACCCTTCTGGTGCACATTACTGCTCCACGTAGAGAAGCCCTTAGAAACAAAGCTTTAAATACTTATATATGGATTGGTAAGAGAGGAGAACCGTGAGTAATGCAATGAATCAGAATAAAAGAAAATTTTGGCTGAACATCAAGATGCTTTTGGTGATATTCAAGACCTAGAATAGTCTTTCCAAAGAAACTGTCAGAAACCACCTCAATGTGGTCATTTAAAACAAGAATTTACAAAGCACAGAGGAATATACTCTAGGGAATAATCCTGCAATGAGAAACGGGGAACAAACTGACCTAACTGTATTTTTTTGCCTCTCTATTTGTCAAGATTCCATATTTGAGCAACCACTTACCTACACAGTTACCCACCCATGGGCAGTGGTGATCAAACTTTGCTATACATCGATTGCACACGCCACAATGTTTGGACCTCACTGGCTTCCGTATCTGTTTGACAGATATTTATTGACATATTATAACTAGCTTTATAGCAAAGTGAAAGGAAATTATACTTGTGAAAAAAAACAAATGAATTTTAATGCATATTAAAATACTTTGCTGCTGTTAATCCCTAAGCTCAAGGTCAACAGGAATTAAACAATCAGTGTCTTGAAATTTCATCATATATCAGCTATGATATGTTTGTTACAAAAATCTAAAATATTTTCCCTTAAATAAAAATTTTCTATAATAAAAAGGATCAAATATTTATTTCTCTTTCCATCCACTAAATCCTCTAGATATCAGAGTTTTGAGTGCAGACTTGTTTCATTTCAGCTATTTAATATTGACAAGAGTATCACAATTATGACTGAGAGGATTCCTTGGGGATTATTCATAAATAAACCCTAATATAAACAGAACACTGTAATGAAGCCTATTTACCAAAGACAAGAATATGAATTTAAACAGAATTTTCAATGGGACTTGTGCTCTAAAGTTCATTTTGACAATTTTGAAAACCATTCCCAAACTGAATACATTTTGTAAATTAAATACAAAATGGTTTTGACGAAAAACCAAGAACAAAATATATGAACAGACCTTTAAATTACAATACATTTAAACTTTAAAACTAAGTATTTAAAAAGCTTTATATTTTTACTTATCCCTTTAAATCTAAATTTAAAGCTCTGTGTTTATTATACAAAAATTAATGACACCATAAACATTATTAAAAAGTATTTCCATTAGGTGTTTGTCATGTTATTAATTCTTGCATAGGAAACAGAATGCATATTTCAGGTCTCAGAAATTATTTTTAAACAGGGTTTCAAAATGTAAATGTAACTTGCAAGACTAAGAAATTAATTCATAGACAATTAGGACATGATAATTTCAGGATTTAGAGAAACTTTTTCCAGTTAACCTGGAAAATATATAGACAGTTTTGATGCAAAACAAAAGGTACTTCTTTTTCAGGCTCATGTCATTTAGACCAAAGTTTGTTCTAGCACATTTTAAGATGAAATATTTCAGTTTTGAAAGGCTTTGTGAAGTTTTCTTATCTTGTAAGAGCTGTCCTCAAATAGATTTTATTTTACATAGGTCCTGAAACAACTAATCTGCAATGCATATACCCAGAGGGGCTTTCCTTTGTATGGTAGAAGGGAGTATAAAACAAGAAACTCTCACAGTAACTAATTCAGATTTTGGGTGTTGCCTATACAGATCAACAAAAGACCCTTCTGACTAAATGATGTGTATGTAGACAGACAGACATGTATATATGTAGGTACATTATGTTATATCAGAAAAATCAATGAAAGTACTTCATAAAACCTCTGCAAGTATTAATTTTTTTAAAAACAATTAAAATTCTCATAATTTCAGCAGAAAAAAAACTACACATTTTGTTAAACCTGCAAAGGTAATTCTGAGTCAAAATGAAATGTTTACTGCAAATAATAATAATTAAAAAACATCACAGAATACGAAGGTGCATACACATTTCTCCACAAACTTTTCTTTTTTACAATATAAAACTTCTTCATCCAGGATACTTGGGAAAAACTGAAAGTTTGTTCAAAATGTAACAGTTTTGCTAGATAGCCTGAAGTTGCTGTAAGGATAAAACAACTAATCAGATCCATTTAGTTCAATAATCCTTTTTATAAAAAGCTATTGTTATTTGTCAAAACTTTGCAGCTTCTCACAACATGTCCTTTAAAAATGCCAGAGAGAGCCACTTTGATCATCTAGTCTGACCTACTGTATAACACAGGCTATAGCACTTCCCCACTCTCGTAACTCTTCTCTCAACCCTCTCCAATTTATCAACATCCTTCTTAACTTGTGGGCACCAGAATCAGACACAGTATTCCAGCACGGGTAGCAAAAGAGCCAAATACGGAGGTAAAACCACCTCTCTACTCCTACTCAAGATTCCAGTCTCCTTTGACCACAGCATCACTGGAAGCTCACATTCAGCTGATTATGCACCATGACCCCCATATCTTTTTCAGAGTCTCTGCTTCTCAGGATAGTCTCCCCAATTCTGTAAGTATTCTTTGCATTCTTTGCTCCTAGCTGTATACATTTACATTTACCATATTAAAACACAGTTTGTTTGCACCCAGATTACCAAATGATCCAGATCACTCTTCATTATTTACAACTCCCCCAGTTTTTGTATCATCTGCCTAAATAGGGATTTGGATGCCCAACATTGAGGCAACCAACTTTGAACAGGTTGCCAGTTGTACTAACATAGACCCATGTTAGGCCTAAGCAGGCTACGGTTTTAAACTGAGTTTGGATTTTTAACATGAGTGATAAGACTGAAACATGTAAAAGTATGAGATCATGAGAAACACAAATAATTTGTGTTAATCTTGGAGTGACCCTTAAAAATACTAGTATTATCTCATTTAAGGCTTGTGTTGAGGTAATTGAAATAAAGAAAATATGATTAATGGGGCACCAGGTGCAGTAAATAATTGGTTTGTTTAGTTTAGTATAAAGAAATGTGTAGTTTGGTAGTCTGAGAGAAATACCACCAAATGAGATAAGAAGCAAACCTTGAAGAAAGAGGCCCAGTCATTAATCTTGTCTTGAGCAGGGCAGAGGACAAGGTTCAAACTTAGCTGCTTCATCTGGCATTAGCTAAGATCCGACAACAGACAATGACATCACCTGTTTGTTATAGTGTGTATAAAAAAAGGAAGGTTTTCTAGGGGTTCTTTATCAGTGCCTTTCCTTACCCCTCTGGAGTCATGCCATGATGAGAAAGTCCCTCCCATGCCTGATCCTGTTGAGAGAATTTTGGCCAGTACTTATAACTGTATTGTTGTTGGGTATGTAATATAAGTGTATATGGCTATGCTTGTACATTAGTGGTAATTGTCACTATGTGGCCACTGAATTGATAAAGGAAAGCTTTTGTGGAAACTGAGTTGGGTTAAATCTTAATAAACTTAAGAAAAAAATTTCCAACACCAGTAAAACAATTTTGCATGTTCTTGGATCTTAATTTGCTTTTTCCATGCCAATGCCACATAACAGACTGCCATAAAGGACATCATGCAGTTGTCCCCTCTGTCAGCACTAGGTAGGCAGCAGGCCTTTTGTTATGAGGCAGATAGCTCCTACTCCCAACTGCATGGGACTTTAGGTAACAACATGGGTTCTGCAGCTCAGACAGAACCATTACTATTAAAATGGGGTTAAGATTATTAGTTAAGAGATTTCTCTTAATAGCAGCAAAAGGCCATCACTTGGCCATTTGGATTAATAAAATTGTACTGTAGGCGTGCATCTTTAAGAAGTGGTGACCATTTTTTTAAAAGTTGGTATTTTATTACTAGTATTCCATCTCATTGAAAACATGAGTGTTCTGTTAGTAGCCTTATAGTCTTTTATATTTGCTAATCACATTTTAAAAGGAATGTACATGTAACGTTTTTTTGTGGATCTGGATAGCTGACCTTGTTTTCTCGAAGCTCATGTCCATTTTAAAATGTTTTGTGCTGTGAAAATTATTTTTTCTTTTTAAGATTACAGCTAAATTAAAATAGTACAGCTCACTTCTGAAAGAAAGTATTTTCACTTTCTAAAGGAAATAATTTTAGTTTTGCCAATGCCAGACAGCATGCTGTAAAAAAATTGACACATCCATGTAAAAATTACTGAGATCCTAGAAACGTTTTTAAAAAAGGATTGAATAGCACATTTAAAAACTGTGTAAAATTAGTTATCCAATTCTCTTTTTTAATACAATATTTCACACACATTTCCCTTAACCCCGTGTCCTCTCTAGTAAGCCTTAACAACAATCTGAAAGTCCTAGAAATGTGAAGAGCTAGGAATGTTCACTAGTTTTTCAAAACTGAAGCAGTTACAGTTGGTTTCATTTGGTCTGATTTAGATATGCTTAATGTTAAACTAATGCATTCGCAGAAGTACAGGATTTAGTCCAAATTCCCAAGTTTAATTCACTTTTTTTCCTAATAAACATGCTCTGATCCTGCAACTAAGAATGTGGAGATGTACTGCTGAGCCTGTGTGGAGGTAACTGACTTCAAGAAAGCATGGATGCAGCAGTCTATTTGCACACTATCAGTTGCAGGACTGGGGTCAAAGCTGGAAAGACTCAGTCCACATGGTGTTATTCATCACAGTTTTTCCTCCCACGCCATTCCTTGATTTTACCTGTTGATATGTAAGCTATCATTTGATCTATGGAAATAACTAATACCTTACTAATGAGAAAAACAACTTTACCTTATACAAAAGCATAATTAAAAGTTGTCTTTTTTATTGTCAGATAATTATCTGAGATAAAATGGTCCTCAGACTGACTGACTGCATAAATGATTGTACCTCAGATGGAATCTGCTAATCAAAGCACTCCTCTAATACTGTTGATTAAAAAGTATGCTCTTCCAAATTGTCGTCAAAACACGAAAGGTTTAAAAATGTACAGGAATCAAGAAAACAATAATGCTTATAAAGTCATCTGCGAGTATGCCTGGAAGTACAAAATACATTTTTCAGTACCTTGGATTAATGGTCAAAGCTATCTCATCAGTGCATTAGCTAAACATATGAAACAATGAGATTAAAAGTTCTCAAACTAAAACCAAAAATTAGATATTATCAATCAATTTGCAGAAGTGAAAAAACTATTGAACTAAATTCTGTGGATAAATGTTTCAGCTGAAGATCATCAGAATACTGAAGAAACTATTTAACTACAATATTTATCTATAGCATTTAATTTAATTAGTTTTACTGAAATTTCACAAGTCAGTGAATTTAGGAAATGAATTTAAATATATTCTCATTACAACGGATGCATCATTGCATATCTTGAAAACTTAGTTACAAATTTTATAATCTCCCCACTTCAGATGTAGAAGTGTTCATGGACACGAACTTTATTGTTTGTACAATCTTAAATAATGTAAGCAAAAGACTAAAAGGTGGAAACACTATCAATTCAAAGAAGGAAAAATGAGTCAACCTGTACACAATATGAACAAGCAAGACAGATGTGAGTCAATGAGATCAAATATTGGGCTAAATTCTGCTCTAATTTACATCAATCGGTACAATCATATTTACTTCAGAATGGTTGCACATGAATAGCAGAATTTCACCCCACAATCTTCATAATATGTAGCATGCTAAGAAAATAACTGTTTACTTGGTAAAGACACTTAGATTCTGGCATTGATACCATTAAATTCTCTGCATAAAATCAAATTATTTCCCCTTGACATTACCATCATTCTTGTGAACAGACACACTTGAGTTTTTTGGAAAACACTGTTCTGATGTAAAGTTTTTAAAATAATCTCCATCTGTAGAATAGCATGGTGAAAAGGGGGAATCTCATTTACTAACTATATAAATATCCAGTTTTGCCCAGCACTCTTACAACCCCCCCATAATACTGATATTCACATTTCAATTAAACCGAAACAAAAATAAATAAAAATAAAAAGCATACTACCAAACAGGTACTGCAGAATATACTGAGGTCCAGACTTCCTGTCTCTGCAAGTTCAACTATTGTCTTCAGAAGAAACAAATAAGAAATAATTAGTATTTAAACTTTTAAAACACATGTCCATCTAATTTCCAACATTAAATTATTTCTGTGTTTCATATTCAGACCATCTCAGGCTTTGCCTACACACAGAATCTGTATTAATATAATTTAAATACATTTAAAACCTATTTAGTTAAACTGGTGCAAAACCCTATGTAGACGCTTATTTCCAGTTAGAAGTGGCTTCTTTAGTTTACCTTAAATCTATTCTTAGTGGAGTGAAGCTAAATAGATATAAAGCAGGTTCAGATTGACTTAGAACATCCACACAGAATTTAGCACACAGGTTTAACTAAATTGATTTTAAATCACACATTTAAACTCAAACTACTTTGCATTTTGATAAATGCTCACAGATTACCTTCCAGTAAGGACCCAGCAGTCAAGAAGTAGAAATTTAAGTTCAGGGGTACACAGTCCAAAGTCTCAACTCTGCAATTACCTAGTTTATAGAATGTTCATCTTTTAACCACAAAAGCAGTAACAACAGCCAAACCTCCAACCCACTATGGATCATGCTATGCTCATGGATCAAGTGATATACAATGGTGGATTTCAGTTACAACATCCCACTCTCCTTATATTAAATTAGATGCCTTCATTTTATGTGCCCTTCCAGTATCTATTTTGTTATTGGAATAGTGGTGACTTATTACTCTAGAAAATGAAAGCAGTCTGCATTTTCAACAATCTTTGAATTTCAGCAGCTGAAGATAATGCCACAAGAGACTTTTATATAAAGTCTGCAGTGTCTGGAAAATATATATTCACAGATTTCAAAGGAATTGTCTTGAAAATGTCTTTTGCCAAAGCTACTTTTCATGGCCCAGGAAGAAGATACTCTGATTAGCATGAATAGCCAAGGAATAAAATTAAAGACAAATAGGCTTGTCTAATGTGTACCTTCAGCCTTAGTACATGAGATATATTTTAACCATAGTTCTGGGTTTTAAATGCCCTGTCAAGTTGGTGTCTTTGGATCCATATGATTTTAACTCCCTCATCACCGCTCCTGGTTAGAAAAGGAGCAGAATGGTACTTATGACCATTTTGTCAGTGTAGCAAGCCACACAAAGATAGTATACAAGAAAGCTTTACCTTTACTTCTTGGATGAGATAATAGCCACCAAAGGGGATACCTCAATTGAAGATCCCCAAATACCTTTTCCATTCTTCCAAGACACTACATGGAGGAACTGGCAGGGGTGAATATGGAAATACACCAGACCCCTGGGCTCCTTCTCCAAAGCAGCCAGTAAAAGCTACAGTCAAAGGCTCATAGGTAAACCAGGGCCTTATAATCCTCTCTGCTGAAATCAGAGGAACCAACTATGGCACTAGGACCAGCAACCCCTCCTCGCTCCTCCAAATGGGAACCAGCTGCAGTTTCCTTCTCCCTTTACTCATTCCTCTCTCTAACAACCCCTTCCCTACGCTACACTTCAATTCCAAGTGACTCCTCCAAAAAACTAAAATTAAGCATTGTAAATAAAACAAATAGATTTAAAGCAAAACACACAGAACTAACAGGACACATGTCTATCATCACTGTGATCACTTCAGGCTGGCTTTGATACCTTCATGTATGTTTGGGAGCACTCCACAAGTAGTTCCATTGAATTCAATGGGAGTAATTGTAGAATAAAGCACTATTCAACATGAATAAAGTTATCCAAATCTGGTCCTTTGCTTACACAATACAGCATATGACTTTTACTCATCTTGAGTTTGTTTTTTGTCTTTCTAGATTGTAAACTCTTTGGGGACGGTTTTCCTGTATGTTTGTTCAGCGACTAGCACAATTTTGGCCAGATCCTGACTGGTGCCTTTGGGCACCACCATAATAAAAATAAATAAATTACTACTACTACAACTAATAAGAATTTGAATGCAATTCAGAAAGTGGGGAGTTGCCTGAACTACTTCAGATTAGCCCAGGAAGCAGAAATACACCACTGACAAGGGCAAGCATTTCAAAAGACAAAACATCTGGAAATTCTGATGTTGCTTCATGACATTTCCAGATATTAGTCTGCTGGACTGTCTTGCTTATTTGTTCTACAAGAAGGGGAATCACAAATTATATGGTTCCCCGACCTTGGTTCGCTTTAAGTTAAGTTACCAAGCAATGTGGGGAAACTACTACAATGCAAAAAGTTAAGACATTTATGTGCCCTAGAATATTAATTATGCCTGTCATTTTTATGGTGATCTATTCTAGGGTTGAATTAGTTGTAAAGTGCCAGTATCAAAAGAACCATAACACGAGCACAATGACAAAATCCTGATAGAAGAAGACTAGAAAATGGATAACTGTTGATTTAGGCTCTGATTCAGCAAAGGACTGATGCATGTGCTTAATTTGAAGTGCTTTTACCCATGAACTTCCATGGGACTCCTCTGTTAATGTGGTTTGCTGAACTGCAGCCACAAAAGAGTTTTGCTTACTATTCTAACAAATGTTAAAATCTACTTAATTATTTACTTAGATTGGAATGCCCAGCATCCAACTTGGTGGATGCACAGTAACAGAAAAGCAGTTCTGAATGTCTGAATCTGGACATTCACTAATATTAAAACAAAAAACAACTGATCTATTCTGTAAACAAAAATCATCTAACCAAATCACAACCTCTTGTCAGAGATTACTACTCTGCACATGGACAAATACATAATTCCAGGCAGCCTGATGTCATTCCACTTTGATTTGCAGTGAGTTGCCATAGCATGCTTAAGAGTGGGATTTCCAAAAGCACCTAAGTGAGTCAGGAGCACAAGTATCACTGCTTTTCAATGGGACTTGTACTCAATTTATGTAGGGGCTTTTGAAAATCTCTCCCATAATCTAATGGAAAAGGTTATTGCTGCTCTCGGTTTGGGAACTTGTGACTGCTACGTTTGATTGCTCAAAACATTTAATTTCAATAAGGGCAAGTTAGAACTGCTAACAGTAATGGGCTTGAGTCTCAGAAAATGATCCTGGTAAAAGATTATAAATGCAACTGGACATAAATTATATGCCAAGATCAATTACCCTCAAATGCCAATAAAAGCAAATCATACGTTTATCTCAACTTCAGAGCCAAAGAAGAAGCCTGACTTGTAAACAGAACTCTCAATATTGTGTCAGTAGAAACTCTAGCTTTATTGGTATAGTATATTTAAATCACAGCAACATGTAAGTTTTGTTTACTTTTAAAATAGAAATGGCAAAATCATTAAGCAAGGACAGTTAAAGTGACAGGTAGTATTAAAGACACAAGGGATGTGAGGTAATATCTTTTATTCAACCAACTTCTGTAGGTGAGAGATACAAGCGTTCAAGCTTGCACAGAGCTCTTCTTCTGGTCTGGGAAATGTACTTAAGAGTACAGATATGTACCACTTCACTTTGAATGGTCCCCTGAAATATGTATTAGCTGCTTATGCTAAACAATCTCTTCCACCTTTTAGTTAGTTGTGACATACAGGGTATGTCTACACTGCAATTAGTTGGGGCTGGTCCTGCTTTGAGCAGGGGATTGGACTAGATGACCTCCTGAGGTCCCTTCCAACCCTAATCGTCTATGATTCTATGTAATTAGACATCCGGGCTGGCCCATGCCAGCTGACTTGGGCTCGAGCTGAGGGGCTGTTTAATAGTGATATAAACGTCTGGGCTTGGGCTGCAGCCAGGGCTTTAGAACCCTGCAAGGTGGGAGGTTCTCAGAGCTTGGGATGCGGCCTGCACCCAAACATCTACAGCACAATTAAAAAGCTACTTAGCCTGAGTCCCATGAGCCTGAGTCAGCAGTGTAGACATACCCAGAGTGTCACAACTAATACAAGGCGGAACAGATTGTTTAGCATAAGTAGTTAATGCACATTGTAGGGGACCATTTAAGGTGAAGTGGCCAGTTAACATCTCTCCAGCCATAAGGGGAAAAAAGCTGGGGTGGGGGTTGTTAGTGGGTTTTCGATTGTTGTAATAAATCATAAATTCAGTCCATGATTTTTAGTGTCTAGCAAAGTTATGAATTTAAGCTTCCAGGCAGGTCTTTTGAAGGTGCTGTGCAGGTTTCCTTTGAAGATGTGGACTGAGAGGTCAGATATAGAATGATCACTTTGTGAAAAATGATCACCCACAGGTGATATAGTGCTTTTTTCTTTTATAATTTTTCTGTGTGAGTTCATTCAAGAGTGTGATTGTCTAGTATAACCCACATAGCTGCTATTAGTGCATTGTGAGGTACACCACATGTGTGATTAGCATGTATAGGAAGCACGGATCTTGAGATGTGTGTTAACTGGCCACTTCACCACGAATGGTACCTTGAAATGTTAGCTACTTATGCTAAACAAACTGTTCTACCTTGTATTTAGCAGCTGTCAATGCATTTCCCAGACCTGAAGAGCTCTATGTATGCTTGAAGGTTTGTCTCTCTCATCAATAGAAGTTAATTCAGTAAAAGATATTACCACACCCAAATTCTCTTTCTAATATCCTGGAACCACCTCGGCTATAACACTGCATACAGCTAGTATTTAGTCCCATAATTAAGTACATTAGACACTCAAGTACTACTACAATGAGTAAGATATAGGAACTGATGAAGAACAGAATAGAGAATAGATTTTTATGCTTTCATAAAGGAACATGGATTACCCAATTTATCATCGCTTTCAATCTCATCCCATCACTTTTTGAACCAAAGATTTACACACTACTAGTTCATTAAATTTAAACCGCAATTTTATTTTGTTACTTAAAACATCAGAAATGTTAAATTTAGACTTCAAGACCTCCACACTACTTGCAAATAAAAACAAGGAAATATGTAAGATTAAGGCCAAAACAACTTTTTGATATTGCTATGCTTTTGTTTCACAACAATTTACTCTTATTTCCCTGTGCTAAACTGCAAAAGTTACTCTAAACGTTTGGAAACACACACAACTCATCCTTGAAACAGGACATGGTATTTTTTTCCCCCATCATCCTAAAAAAGTCAGCAGTATTTTTACCTTTTTCTTTTGTTCTTCTGTGGCTTTAATGATTCCTGGATCTGATTTCCAGGATTTTCCGAAATTATAGAAAAGTGCAACACTATTGGCAAGGAATGGAAGATGTATAAAGAGAAAATTGAGATGTGTTTAAAGTCAAGGAATCTGAAGAAGTTCAAAATGAAAAAAAATTACAGAAAGATCATATTGGACTGTATTATTAACATCTGTCAAATCGAAATAAGATGACCAAGAATCATTTTGTTCTAAAAAGTTGCCAAAATCAACATGAAACAAACATAAAAATACTGTATCGTAAGGACTTCTATCTTACTCTATATTCTGTAGAAGTCTTTTCAAGGCAGTTTGGCTGCCTAACTTTTTATAATGATTTACACTACTAAAATATGAATTATCATAGTCCAGTTATTCCTAACTTTTCTTTGTTGTTTTTTTAATTTAAGTTTCATGCAATATTATCTCCTTAAAGTATTTCCTGATTTCACAGTAAACATCCAGAAGTTCTATTTATAAGCTGCTCATTGAACTGCTTATGTCTTCACTGTCTTAAAATTCCAGTTAAATCATCAAAAGGAATGCTTTTAGCCATATAAGGGATAGTTTAACAGGGAATGGTGTTACATGGCAGTAATCCCTCAATCTTCACTCATTTCCAAGATACTCAACTCAGAGTTTATACACTCATCTGAAAGTTCTCTCAGTGTAAAGCAAATAATTGAAAAAGCAAAACTGTTGGGGGGTTTTAGGTACTATTTGAAACATCATCCTCTTCTAAACGAAAACTCATATTTCAGACCAATGAACACCATTTTAAAATATATAATCTAACACCTATAAAATAAGAATTCTTGGTACTCCTGAAAATGTTTATAAATTCAAGTGCAATAAAACCACAAGGAATAACCACTAGTTCAAAAATGTGTTTCCTATGCGAGAATGATTTTCCACATAATATGCACAGCTTTATAGTGATTTAAATAACAAAATTAATAGATTTCCTAGTAATAGCCAATAATACACATGAAGCATAAGCACTTCTGAGGGACCCAAAAATATGGCATGTTAGTGTACCAATCCTACTAACATGTACATGAGTGACTTGACTCATGTGAGTAGTCCTACTGAATTCAGTAGTCATTGGAACTACTCATATGGGTAAAGTTTGTTATTTATGTACGTTTTTGCAGAATCAGATCCTGAATATGGATTGATATGTACAGTGATTTACATGGCTCTATGTCCTAAAATTGGTATCTGAACATTTTATGCATTGATAGTCTATGAAATATTATATAAAGGTTATAGAAAAATGAGTTTCATTTGTTTTCTTTTTTTCTTTTTTTAAATGCCATGGAAAATCAGATTTTGGAACTGCACAATGTATGGTGGATTACGAATGCTGATCCTGTTTGACACTGATATTTCAGAAGATAATCAGCAAACAAATAGCTTTATATAAATCATTCTACATAATTTGCTGGTAAATAAATCTGTATGTAATATGGACAAAAAGTACTCAAAAGGAAAACAAGAAAAATGATATGGAGTGTGATTCTTATTTATCTTACGGTGCCTTTATGCTACTCTGGCAACGAGGGGCCTAGAGCATAAATGTAAATAATGTCTCTTTATGCTGCTGGACATTGTAACTGACGGTGTGTCTAACACTGCAACGGAAGGCATAACTATGATAGCTAGAATCTAACTAACAGCTAAAAACAGCAGTCAGGAGGTGGTGGCATAGGCTGTACAGGTCTATCCAGAACCCTGGGCGCGTACTGTGTCGCTAGCCTGCTCCTGGGCCACAAAGCTCTGTCTTCACTACTATTTTTAGCCATACCCATTAGATTAAAGATAGCATAGGCATGCTTACCTGAGCTGCAATCACAGCTTTGATTGAAATGTAGATGTACCCTGAGAATTAAACCCACAGCATTTAAACTGTTTGCTGAAGTGAAGCATATTTGATTAATTCCGTATTTCTTATACCGTATTGTACTCTAAACTTCCTTGCTCTAATTCCATTTCCTAAAGGAAGAAAGTAGCTGTAGATTTGAACTGTAACTGAAAATGTTTGATACGCTAATTTTAATTTTTAACAATGTGCTCTGTATGGTAGCCTCTTAATATTTTAACTCATTACAAAGACTTGGGGCATGTCTACACTAAAAACTTAAGTCAACCTATGTTAGGTTGACTTACTGCCACCACAGTAATTATTGTGGCGGTTCATGTCCTCACCAGCAGCGCTTCCACCAATTTAAGAGGGGCAGTGTGAGGGGCTGAGAACCTGGGGGGGCAACCGTGCTTGTGGTAGGGAGCGGGGGGCCTCGGTGCAGCTGGGCTACCAGTGGGGAACAGGGAGACGGGACCCCAGCAGCAGTCCGGCTTGCAGCAGGGAGTCGGGACCCCGGGGGGCAACCAGGATGGAAGCGGGCAGCCTGGCCCCTGAGGGACAGCCTGGCTTGGAGCGGGGATCCCAGGCAGCAGTCCAGCTTGGAGTGGGGAGCAGGTGGGCTCTTTCTGGAGCCCCCCACTTGCCCTGGGCAACAGGGCGAGCTATCAGCCAGGCTTTCTTGTCAATTTCATGGCTCCAGCATGAAGGTATGAAATTAACAAGAATGACAGTCCACAGCCACTCTAAGTAACCTTCAGTGCCTACACAGACACTCCACCACCCTAACTACATCCACATAAGCCCTATGCCTCTCGTGGAGGTGGAATTGTTATGCCGGGGTAATAGTGCACTTATCAGTGGGAGCCAGGCTGTAATGTGCACACTGACATAATAAGGTCGACTTTAAGTGGCTTTATGTCAACCTAACTCTGTAGTGCAGACCAGGGCTAATTAAGCTGTTACATAACAAGCTTTTTTTCAGTAAGTTTGTAACTCACATACCCCCATGTATATCAATCTACAACATGCACAGCTGCATTTGATCTACTATGATTAAAAGTTGAGTTTAATCTTTTTACTAACTCTGTTTCTTGCTAAGTATATTTTTTTGAAATTAGCTCTTGCCAAAAATAAGTTCACTTTATTTATATAGCTTTAAAGGTTTACATTTTCTCTAATACTAATATTTTCACTGATATGTGTCACAATAAACAAAGTAGAAAAATAAGTGAAACATCTTCTATTTAAAATTCCTTAAACAGACATCTGCTATGAAACGTAAGGTACAACTGAAAAAAATTACAATTCATTCCAAATTACTAAACGTCATGTCTAGACTGCTAAAGAGAGATAGGAAGGAAGACAATTTATTTTCTGTAAAGTAAAAGGGTTTATGACCTTCAGTTCGTGACTTTAGTTTTAATCCACTCGATTAAATCTACTGTATAAAATTTGGACAATAAGTTCCTGTGACCAAGAAACTGCCCATGCACCCAGGCCCCACAGGCAGTAATCCAGAGAGAATTTTTCCTGCATGTTTCCCTCTCCCTGTGTACCATTCACTCGCACAGATGATATGGGCAGAGACTAAGGGTGCCTCTATACTACAAAATTATGTTGACCTAAATTATGGTGAAGTACAGCCACTGAAGTAATTAAATCACTTGTGCATGTCCTTGTGTTGGTGGTGTTTGTCCTCACCATAAGCACCTGTACCGATTTAACTATCCGTGAGAGCTATTGTGGGATGGCTTCTGAAAGGCAGCAACAGTCATTGTAAGCAGCCCAGTACCTACACTGACACTACACAGACCTAATTACGTTGACGTTGACCTTATACCTCTCATGGAGGTGAAGTTAAATCAGTGTAGTAGGCAAGTTGCATCAGATGTCCACCAGCAAGTGACCCGTGCCCCATGCTACAAAGGAAGGCAAAAAAAACCCAGGACCTATGCCTATCTGCCCTGGGGGGATATTCCTTCCCAACCTCAAATATGGCAATCAGTGAAGCCCTGAGCATGTGGGCAAAACTCACCAGCCAGACACCCAGAGAGAATACTCTGTAGTAGCTCCGAACCCACCCCATTTAACATCCCTTCATAGGACACTGGGCATATTTACCACTAGTAATCTAAGATCAGTCAATTGCCAAATTAGGCTGTCCCATCATACCATCCCTTCCATAAATTTATCAAGCTCAGTTAGGTCGACGTAAACTGGAAGCAAAGCACTAATGGCTAGAGCGGGACGAAATTTTTTGAATGAATAGTTTACTTATCAGAAAATGCAGTTTCAGGTCTACAAACTATTTGTGAATTCACGTCAAGTGAATAATTTTGGCTGAACCAAAGAAGTCAAAATGCTTTGGTAATGTCAAAATGAAACTTTTTCTTTTGACTTTCAGACACATTTTCACAACAAGAAGCAAAGAATTCAGAACGACGGTGTCTTCCCCCCCATAAGCATTAGCCCAATGGTTAGCGTTCTCTTATAGGAGATAGGGAGACTCAGATTCAATTCCTCCCCCTACCTGATGTGAAGAAGGGATTTAAACTTGGGATTCCCAGGGTACGTCTATACTGATGGTGGCAAAGTCACCGCCATCAGATTGATCTTTCTGGATTGACTGAGCGGGTCTACACTGACCGCTCAATCCATCAGGAAGTCAACGCAGTAAATCCACCCCCTCAAGTGGCGTTGCGCTGCATCGACGGGAACGCGGTTCCCGTTGGCACAGTACAGTGAAGACAGCATGCAGAAGAGAAGCACAGCAGTCGATGGCAGTTACGCAAGCTACTCTGCATAGCTTGCATAACTCCCGTTGACTGCTGTCAAATTTCCAGGTAAGTATAGACCAGGGCTCACATTCCCCCTAGCCATTGTGCTATAGGATATTCTGAGATGGGGCTTTTTTCAATCTCTCTTCCTGAAGCTGTTTCACCTTTTTTTAAACGTAACTTATGTGGGAGGCACCATGAACACCTCTTCTTCCCCATCTCCAGTACTGTTTGCTTGCTTTCGTCAAAATGCCTGAAAGTCTAAAATGAAAATTTTCAGGTCAGAGCAAAACATTTCCTTTTGACATTACCAGAATGTTTTGTCAAAATTTTTCATTTCGGTAACATCAAAATATTAGTTTCAACTTAATTTTTATTTTTTAAATTTCTATGCACTGAAAAATTTAACTGTTTTTGGATCAAGCTGAAACTACTTTTTTTTTTTTTTCCATTTATTTTTCAAAACTCCCATTATCTGAAAAACCCATTATCTGCCCAGCTCTAATTGTGGCCTCACTTCTTTTCAGCTCTAACCTTTTCCTCTCTCATATCCAAGTAGAGAGGAGAACGCAAATTCCTAGGTGGCTGCAAAGCTGAAGCACGATGTTGGCAGCCTCTGCAGACTTCCCACTTTTTGGCAACTTTCTCTGAAGTAAAGGGGTCCAGAAGTATTTCGGTCTTAATTTCATAGCAAAATACTAAAATCAACTTAACAAAGACACTTCTTGGTTTTCACTGTGAGAGACAAAGTAAAAAAATCCATGACCCATTTATTATCTTATTACAAATTAACACCTTTCATTGTAATTAGTAGAGCAGTTTGAATAATTATGATGGTCTCATTAAAGTGACAGAATACATAAAAGGTGATGTGAATATTTGGATAGCTAAGTTTCGTCCAAAACTGCAACTTATTTAGTGGCTTCAAATTACATACAAATTACTGCTAATTTACAACTACATATCAAGCAAAACATTGGTTAGAAATAGAGCTATGAATGGAAAAGCATATGTGTACACATATCAGTACACTCCTCCAGAGCGTTCTGAACAAATCCAATTATTCAGTAGTTCTCAAAACTACACATCCATAATTAGTAGCCTCTTTTTCCTTCTGTATGCAAGTCTTTGTTCTTTCCTTGGACTGGTCTCTATATTTTTGATTGTATCTACATGTTATTCCTTCAGTTTGTAAAGTTTTCTAAAAATCTACAATCATCTTTTCTGTTCAACTATCAGCATAAACTAGCAAACTAGAAGAAAATTGGGATTTTCAAAAGCACGAAAGGGAGTTAGAGGCTTAACTCCCACTGAAAGTGAATGAAAGTTGGGCATCTAATTCCCTTAGCTGTTTTTCAAAATTCCACATTTGGTCATTATAACACCAGAGGATATCAAAGTTGTAGAAAGGTTAATAAAACTGATATAATGTAGTCATTTTTTAATTTGAATAGTGATTGTCATTGATTTGTTTGATTTTTTTTTTTTTTTTTAAACTTTAGATATAAATTTACCAGTAAAAGTTGGATTCGAAAGGCAGGTCAGCAGTATAAACAAAAAAAAGGATTTTTCAAATCAGCATTTCTTGAAATTAACTTCATGTTGTTCCTAATTCTTTCACAATGGTGAAGCCAGGCAGACTGTTGTAGTAGGATGCACACATGAAGTGTGAGGTTAATAAATACAGCAAAACACCTTGAAAATGAAACTTATCTGTGTTGTTCTGATGCCAAATAGCACTACTTTCAATTTTTGGCAAATAAGTGCCCAAATGCAGAACCCTTAGACATTGATGATGAACTAAATCATCTCAAATTTATTTTCCTCCCCTTACAGGTTTTCTTTTGGTTTTTCTTTAGTTGTTTACTTGTTAGAGCTTTACTTGGGAATTACATGCTGAGTAATAACATTCACTGGCAAATAAAAGCAGTAAACACAAGAAATTAGATAGTATTATATGGATTTTTAAAAAGTGAAAGTTGCAGATCATTTAACTGTCATTTTGACATTTTAAGGTAAGTGCCCATAAGCCTTTGCAACAACCTCATTGTATTCAAAAGTGACTCTGTAAAAACTAAATTACTATCAGTATTTTTTCATTAGGGATGACTGTTTCATGACAAGTTAGTTGAGAGACAATTCTGTAAGTTGTCCTACTTTAATTGATAATTTTAAGTTGGAAGTTTTTGTAATAAAATGCCAAATTCATTCTACTGCTTCTGGCAAAAAGCCCTGCAGCTTTATTGAAAAAAAGAAATTACATGCCTGCTCTATTTTTGTAGCATAAGACAGAGAATTGTGGTCAGAGTAAGAATCTTTATATTTTTACAGCTTTACATGATTACTTAGAGCAGAGTACAGTACTTCTTTATTCTCTGTAGTGTCTAAAGTAATATCTGATGAAATTTCTCCTTGTGGCAGTTTTCATGAAATGAATCTGGCAAGGTATTTTATTCAGAAATAAAAAACTTCCAAAAGAATTCATTAAACATCACGCTGCCTTTTGGGGACTTTCAACATAACATTAAGTAAAAATAGTACTTTGCATTTCCACATTGTCTTCTATCTAATGATCTCAAGATCTGTTTAGTTGTCATTATCTGTTCTATTTTAAATTTAAGTTCATTGATGAAAGTATTATAAAGTAATATTTAATATTCCAGATATATTTTATAATAAATACTCTTATTTATATTCAATATATACAATTCAATGTCCTATTAAAGGAATATAACTCTTCACTTCAGATGCCAGTGAGTCAAGTGAGAGGATAGAAACTGAATATCATGAAAAATATTTAAAAATGTTAAGATTAACCTCTGATTTTCTGCAGTTTCAGGGTGGTCACATGAAAAGTGAGGCAACTTAGGCAAACCGCAAGGTTGCACACTTTAGGCTTTCTGTTGTATCTTAAACTCTGTTAAAACTGCTTTGCTTGTTACAACCATTATGATGCCGCTCTGATCACACTATGCAAACAAAATGTTTATTTTTGTAGATATGAACTAAAATAATTTAAAATAATTTATTTCAAAGTAGATTATTATATTAATATATAACAGTAATTGAAAATAGCCCCACGTGTCCTCCCCAATGTGTTGTTTTCGTGTTTTACAAGTGGAATTTTCCCCTATATCTGCTGTAAAAATTCAGGACATGTAATATTATGTGGACTGTATAAATAATAAAGCAGTTCATCCAATGTCTTCTTAAATACAGCTGAGCAAGTCACTTGCAAATAATCCCTATCAAATGTCAGAATGCTCTTTTATAGCAATAATTTTTCAGGATATCTGCATTTCATGTACTAAAATGTTCACAGTATTGTGTTTCTCTGTTTAGCCATAGTGTGCAACTCATTTTAGATACTTTGTAGGCTCTCTTTTACACATTGCAAGATTTATAATTTAAAGCAGTTTACAGAATGTGAGCCAAGTTAATTCCAGGGCCAAAATAATTTTGTAGTTAAATTTCTTCACTGGTATGAGAAGGCATTCCCTTTTGTGTATTTTAAAATGACAAAGAAAGGGACCTGAAATTTCTTCTTAAATTGATAAATTTCAAGGGGGAAGAGGAACAAAGATATTGCACATGCGGTATATTATTTCATAAAGGTTTTTTTTTTGTTTGTTTGTTTTTTTTAAGTAACAGTGCTAAATGCTAGACAGTTCATCATGCTTTTAAGATACAAATCAGAGTGCTGTTCTATAGCTTTATAGAATGTGCATCGTGTTTTAAAATTGTACTGTGTAGCCCTCATTCTTTTCCATATTGTATTTGGAAATGATAGTCATCAAATTGCATAAAGCAGCATTATCCAGCTGATGTGTTTTCATTTACTTTAAAGAGGATTTGACCTGCACGTCTGCTTCCATTTTCACAATATAGCCACATAATACCGCAGCCAGTTATTTAGTACAATAATCAGATAAAACAGACTTGAAATTCTCTCTTTCCTTTGGGTTGCACAAACATTTTCTATTTGGTTCAGACTGCTTTACGTTGTATAGATCATCCATTGCCGATTCTCAGCATGTGTTCTGAGGTAAAATAATTTGCCCAAAATGTATTCTAATATCCAGCATTCATTTTTGTCTCTATTTTTTAAACTAGATGTTTAAATCCTACACTTACAGGTGAGAAGGTTACTTATCTGTAACTGGGTAAGGTTGAGAAACCAGAAAAGTCTGGGCCAGAGTTAGGCAATCAGGATGACCATGGCTTTCTCCCGCCTGATCTTGTGGAATACTCGAGGCAGAAGTGGTAGTGGGAGGAAAGCATAGTTGAACTGGTCTGACCAGTGGAGAATGCAGTTATCGCCTTGTTAGTGGGGACCATTACCTTCCCTGGAACGGTGTGTGCTGCACTTATTCGTGGCAGGGGAGGCGAAGAGGTCCCTGGTTGAAGTTCTCCATTGGTTAAAGATGCACTTAACTACGGTGTCATGGAGTTCCCACTCATGATCTGTCATGAATCATCTGCTGAGCAAGTCTGCAATCACGTTGAGTCCGCAGAAGATAGGCTGCAGATAACAGGATCTTGTGGGTGATGCACCAGTCCCATAGACTGACCGCCTCCGCACACAGAGCAGTTGAGTTCTTGCCCTTTTGTTTGTTGATGTAGTAAATAACGATAGTGTTTGCTGACATGATAAGAACATGATGTGAATGAATGGATGGGAGAAATGTTTGGCATGCCTTCCTTATAGCTCTGAGTTCCAAGATGCCAATATGCAATCTGGATTCTCATGGGGTCCATGTTCTCTGTGTGAGGTGATCTCCCATGTGCACTCCCCACCCTATGAGGGACACGTCGATGATGATTCTCTTGTCCAGGGAGGATGGGAGAAAGGGGACCCCTGCACAAATCTGCCATGGTTCTGTCCATCACTGGAGGGAAGAGTGCGCCATGGGAGAATCATCAGCATCATGTCCATGCATGGCACATGGGTGAGTAAACTCTCTGGAGCCAATCAGGAGGCAAAGGTGGAGGTGAACAAAGGTGATGATATATGTGCACGAGGCCATATGGCCAAGGAGGCAAGTCCTGGCCAGGACAGGACTGTTGACTACTCAGGCTATGAGTTCCTACAGAGACTGGAATCTGTCTCGTTAGGTATGCTCATGCAGTGATTTAGTTGAATGAGGCCCCTAATGAAGTCTAGGGACCGTGTGGGGTCCAAAGTTAATTTTTTGACATTGATGCTGACTCTGAGGGAGAATAGCAGTCTGAGAAACATGGAGGTTGAAATTCAGGGCTCATTTTTGGATCGCATTGCTGGAAGCCAGTCGTTAAGATAGGGGAATACAAGGACCTCATAATGAGGTAGGCTGCCATGACAGAGAAAACCTTGGTGAAGACCCTTGGAGCAGTGATGAGTCCAAATGAAAGTGTTGAGGACCTAACATACACCTTGGGAACTGTCTATGGGCTGGATGTATGTCTATGTGATAATAAGTGTCCTGCACATTGGGAGATGTAAACCACATGCTTTCTTCTAACGACAGGATGATGACTGCTAAGATGACCATACGAAACTTGGGCTTGCAGATGAAGTGATTGAGATGACAGATCTAGGATTGGTCTCCACCTGCCCTTCTTTTTGGGTACAAGGAGTAAGCTGAATAGAACTCAATCCCTTGATAGTGTGGAGGAACTCGCTCTATCATCCATCTTTGTACTAAGGAGTCCACCTCCGGAGTGAGGATGCTGTCATGAGAGTGATCCCTGAGGAAGGATGGGGAGGGAGTTCTGGATGAGGTAGCATAATCAACTTGGTCGTAAAGCCACAGTGAATGACATTTAGCATCTACTTGTCTGTTGTTATTGCACACCAGGTTGGAGCTAGAGACCCCAAAGAGGGTGGGATGATTGTATGTCAGCAGGCAAGGTGGTTGATGGCTCTCTAGGGCTCCTCAGAAATATCTTTTTCTGTGGGAGTTGAACTTGGGAGGATTAAGATTGCAAGGGTTGTCTTGTAGGATGAAATCTTTGAGTCTTCTGACCCTTTCTTGGTGGGTCATAAGGTCATTAATAGAAAAACTGGGAAGTTCTATAATGCTGTGCAGGCTGCGAGCAGTGAAATTTTCATTTTGGTGCCATTGTGTAAATACCCAAGGAACAGAGTGTAATTCTCAAATCCTAGAAAGTGTGGAGGGAATTGTCCATTTTCTGTTTGAAAAGACATGATTCATCAAAGCGGCAGGGTCTTTAATGGTATTTTATACCTCCCTAAGAAAACCAGAGGAATGGAGCCATGATTCCCTCCTCCTGATGATGCCAGTGGCTACTGAGTGCAATGAGGTTCCTTCTTCATCTACTGCTGACTGGAGCGAGGTCATCACTACCCCTCCTCAATTATTGCTTGGAAGTGGGTCCACTCTTGTTGTGGCACTTTCTTGACAAAGTCCTCCAATTTGTTTTAATTCAGGAAGTTATATTTGGCAAGTAACGCCTCATAATTCAAAATCCTGAAATGAAGGCTGGCTGAAGAGAAAACTTAATGGCCTAAAAGGTCCAGTTGCTTGCCCTCCCTGTCAGATGGTGTGGTGTGTGAATGCTGTTGCATAGCCCATTCCATCACTGCCTGGACTACAAACGAATTGGGAGATGGGAGTGAGAACAGAAACTCAGTCCCCTTGGCTGGTGCATAGTATATTTTTCCCTTCCCTCTTTGGGGTAGGTGTGCATGTGGCCAGCATATGCCAAACTGTGCAAACTGTCTCAGTGATGGCATTGTTGATTGGTAGAGTGACTCTGTTTGGCCCCGATGAGTTAATCAGTTTATGCTGAGTGTCTTGGATCTCTTCTAGGGGAATGTGAAGTTCTCCAGTCACTCTACACAGGAGATCCTGGAATTGGCAGTAGTAATCAGGAGATCGGGGGATGCCGAAGCTACTGCCGCATCAGGAAAGGACGACGGGAATCTCTCCTGTTACAGCGGTACCATCAGAGTGGGACTGAACAGCTCATCTTTCATTACCCATTCCGAGCATCTACTCGAAGGCACCTGAGACAGTGAAATAGGCAAAGCCTCCCTGATGGAAAGGATGGGTTCCGAGGGATGATACTGGGACTAGGATCCCCAATAGGGCTAGCAGGACAGATCTGGAGAGTGCTGAGGAGGGCCCCACAGTGCAGGAAGCCAGCAGTTCCACGGCACCTGGAGTGGAGGATACTGCCACGATGTAGAAGGTCTCTATTGGTCCTCGTAGAGGCAGGGAGGAGTGGATGGTCACTGACCCTCATCCAAGTCCTCTAAAGATGAAAACTCAAAGACTGGCTCCACTGGTGGAGCCAGTGGAAATGTGCACACCATGGAGCGGGGGATGAAGAGTGCCTCAGATGTGGCATGTTTAGTGCAAGATAATCTCTACCTGGAAGTAGAGGGCCCAGAAGGCATGGGGACCTTTGCTCTTCCAAGACAAACACTTCCTGGAGCTCTGGTGCATTTCCCAACCTCCCGTGTGTCAAGGGCACTTTCTCAGTCCCCAGAACCAGAGGAATGGTCTTCCCCAAAGCAGATGCTCTCTGGCTCTGATGTACACTGATGTTGATTGCGAGTGCGGGTCCACAGTTGATAAGAGATGATCCGCCTACTTATGCAGTTTTTTTCCATAGAATCATAGAAGAATCATAGATTAGGATTGGAAGGGACCTCAGAAGGTCATCTAGTCCAACCCCCTGCTCAAAGCAGGACCAACCCCAACTAAATCATCCCAGCCAGGGCTTGTCAAGTCACACTTTAAAAACCTCTAAGGATGGAGATTCCACCACCTCCCTAGGTAACCCATTCCAGTGCTTCACCACCCTCCTAGTGAAAAATTTTTTCCTAATATCCAAACTACACCTCTCCCATGGCAACTTGAGACCATTGCTCCTAGTTTTAGTTTTTGTGTTTGTATGCTTTACAGCACTCCGTCCCTGTAACTGGAACTCATGGAAGGAGTTTCTCCTTTTTAGGCTAAGAGGAAGACTTATTGCCATGCTTATGTGCATGCTTCCTTACATCATGACTAGGCTCTGCTGCACGGTCCATAGTGGTGGTACCACCGGTGCTGGCCTTAGACTCCGGAATTAGAGGCGTACGCCTGACAGCCTCATGCCTATGTACAGATGACAGTGCCTGGCCAGGGTCTGAATGAGGTTTCATGGCCACTTCCATGAGGTGTTTCTGGAGGCGGAGAGCCTGGCATTTTCAGGTACAGCTTGGGAAGGACTACCAGATATTGCACCTGCAGTTTGGGAAGGACTGGCAGATATTGCACCTGAATGAAATGTGGGCTTCTCCAAAGCAGTAGAGGCAGTGTTGAACTTCATTGCTGACTGACAAGGCACATGGGCAGGAAGTCCAGATTTTAAAAACCTTGTGTTTTCAGCCTAGTCCAGTACCCACTGTGGCGCGGGCGGCTAGTTTAGCCCTCTCGTGGGTACTGTGCCCTCTTCGGCTATGACTATGGCGTGCCTGGGTGGGAGCAGGGGGGGGCCCGGTCCTGCCCTCTGCCTCGGGCCCCGACCCAGGGACCCTGTGTGGAGTAGTCTTCAAACTGCCCAGTCCATGACTTACTCCCTTCCCTGGGTCACCTGTCTTTGGCCCCACTGCTCGCAGTCTGCTTCCTGGAACTGGGTGGGGAGGGGTTCTCCCTCAGGCCTGTGCCTTGGGTCCCTGGCCGTAGGCAGACAGGTACCCCCCCTCTTGTCTCTGGTACCTTTGGGGCTGTAATATGTGGAAGTGGTTGCTCCAAGTCCTGTAGCAGCTCTCCTCCGCTCCGCTCTGCTTCTTCTCCTAACTCCCTTCCAGCTGCCCCTGCCTGACAGGGAGGCTTTTAACTGCTGGGGCAAGCTCCTTGATTGGCCTCAGCTGGCCTAATTGACCTAATTGCCCCGGAGTAGCCCCAGCTGGATCACCCAGGGAACAGGGATTTGTTCATTCTGGGGCTAATATAGACCCCCCTCTACTACTCTCCTGTAGCCATCAGGTCTGACCCTGTCACACCGCATGTAGATATGGGGAGGCATTCAAAGAGAACAAAACCTTCCCCAAAAATAGTCCCGCTCCTACTCCTAAAACTATCAAACTACTAAAGACTACTATAAACATGATACAAACTGTAAAACTAATTATGTACAACTGCGTATTTTTAAAGTGCATCACATGCAAGCAGGCACTTATAATTCTGACCCAGACCATGCAGCAATGAGAAGGAACTGGAGACGTGGTCGGTCCACCTTGCCCTTTATCACCTCAGACAAAACCTTGAGGTGAGCAAAAGGATGCATACACAGACCAACGGACACTAGTACTTGAAAAAATCTCCGGCTCCAGACGCATGGTGCACATGTGAAACCCTCAGTGGAATACAATAGGGCCCATCACTCAAAAAATTTCACATTATATATCTTTGCCTGATTGTGTTAGACAACATTTTAAGACTTTTTAAACAAGATTCTCATAGATTTTAGGCACAGTAGCATTCAGCCTTTCATGTTTAAACCCTAAGAACCATGCAAGACCCAAAAAGAAAAGCAAAATTTTCAAAACTACTTTTTAAACATAATGTTGGGCCTACATAATATCTAGGAGTAACAGATCTCTGTCAAAGAATGAAAAAAGAGTGGCGATCAAAGCTATATCAAATGACCGCAGTGATGTTGGACTGTCGATCGAATATCTTTCATGAACATTTAGTTTACTTAAAGATACTTAAAACTAGGAGCATTAAAAAATTAAACAGGAGTTAATAAAAGGTGTTTGTTGATTCTTTGTTCAAATTATATTAAATCTGTGATACCAGAGAAAGTAGAAGAGAAATTTAACTCGATTAATGTAAACTGAATCTTTGACAGACACAGACTTTAAGGTCAGAAGGGACAAACATGATCATCTAGTCTGACCTCCTGCACAACACAGGCCAACAGACCCCCAGCTACCCACTTCTGTAATAGACCCCTCACCTATGAATGAGTTATTGAAGTCCTCAAATAATGGTTTAAAGACTTCAAGATACAGAGAATCCACCAGCAAGTGACCCGTGCTTCATGCAGCAGAGGAAGGTGAAAATCCCCCAGTATGCCAATCTGCCCCAAGAGAAAATTCCTTCTGGACCCCAAATGTGGTGATCAACTAAATCTTGAGCATGTGTGCAAGATTCACCAGCCAGACACCTGGAAAGAATTCTCTGTAGTAACTCAGAACCCACCTCATGTAACATCCCATCACAGGTCATTGGGCATTACCACTAATAAACAAAGATCAGTCAATTGCCAAATTAAGCTGTCCCATCATACGATCCCCTCCATAAACTTATTGAGATCAGAAATCTGAATCAATTTTTACTTTTGTTATGAACATGGCAAGTTTATGTCTAGGCAAATCTAGTTATATGCTCTGTCCCATAGCTAATATTTACAAGATGTAATATCAAATCCTAGTTATTTTAATTATTTTCATAGAATGTATTCTATTTAGTTTCATAAGCTGTATGTAATAATTCATTTAACTCATTTTTAAAGTACACATACAATAGAACTTGTAAACTATTTAGGAATAGTTAATTATCATAGAATCATAGACGATTAGGGTTGGAAGGGACCTCAGGAAGTCATCTCGTCCAACCTCTGCTCAAAGCAGGACCAGTCCCAACTAAACCATTTCAGCCAGGGCTTTGTCAAGCCCCACCTTAAAAATCTCTAAGGATGGAGATTCCACCACCTCTCTAGGTAACCCATTCCAGTGCTTCACCACCCTCCTAGTGAAAGTTTTTCCTAATATCCAACCTAGACTTCCCCCACTGCACCGTGAGACCATTGCTTCTAGTTCTGTCGTCTGCCACCACTGAGAACAGCCTAGCTCCATCCTCCTTGGAATCCCTTTCAGGTAGTTAAAGGCTGCTATCATATCCCCCCCTTAGTCTTCTCTTCTGCAGACTAAAAAAGCCTAGTTCCCTCAGCCTCTCCTCATAAGCCATGTGCTCCAGTCACCTAATCATTTTTGTTGCCCTCCTCTGGACACTTTCTAATTTGTCCACATTCTTTCTGTAGTGGGGGGTGGGGCCCAAAACTGGACACAATACTATAAATGTGGCCTCACCAGTGCTGAATAGAGGGGAATAATCACTTCCCTACATCTGCTGGCAATGCTCCTACTAATGCAGCCCAATATGACATTAGGCTTCTTGGCAATAATGACACACTGTTGACTCATATCCAGCTTCTTGTCCACCGTAACCCTCAGGTCCTTTTCTGTAGAACTGCTGCCTAGCCAGTTGGTCCCCAGTCTGTAACAGTTTATGGGATTCTTCCATCTTAAGCGCAGGACTATGCACTTGTTCTTGTGCAATCTCAGATTTTTTTGGCCCAATCCTCCAATTTGCCTAGCTAACGCTATATCCTATCCATACCCTCCAGCGTATCTACCACTCCCCCCAACTTACTGTTATCTGCGAACTTGCTGAGGGTGGAATCCATCCCATCTTCCAGATAATTAATGAAGATGTTGAACCCCAGCACCAATCCCTGGGGCATTCCGCTTGTTACTGGCTGCCAACTAGACATCAAGACATGTTGATCATTACCCACTGAGCCCGATGATCTAGCATGCTTTCTATCAATCTTATAGTCCATTCATCCAACCCATACTTCTTTAACTTGCTGATAAGAATACCGTGGGAAACTGTATCAAAAGTTTTGCTAAAGTCACTGGCTGCACTTGCAGTAAAAATGACACTGGAAGTGATAAGCATGAGTGAATAGGGAAAATAAAGTTATCTATTTATTCTTGGAAAAACATATGTGCTACTTAAGTTTTAAGACTATAGACCATGGTGAGTTCACATAAATATAATCTTTTTGACAACATATGGCCTTGATATGTCTATACAACCATTTGCATTTCTCTGCTAACGAAATGAAGAAAACAGACAATTTTTGAATAGGCATTTTTAAGGTAAACACTGTTACTGACACTAAGCAGCAATGTAATTTCTAAAGCAGTACAAAAACCACCATTAAGAATTTCAAGTAAATAGTAAAGTTCTATTTTAACAAAACCAATTAAGCATTATGAATTTTAAATGGTTGTAGCTATTTTTAAACTACAATTCGTTCTTTACTTTTGAGGTCATAGTTAGAACTCAGCACTAATATTAAATGCATATAATTTTCATTTTAGTGATTTGTATTACTGAAAACAAGAAAAAGGATATCATTCCAAAACCAGAAAAACCATGTCACATACATCCAGAATTTAGTTGCCAGGTATATCCCAAGAGGCAGTGCACTATGCATTGAATGATCAAAGAATGATCTGTAAAACAACAGAAGTGATGTTATCACACAGTATGTTCTTTTATACATAATTTAAATTCAGTATCAGCACACATGAAAAAACCTTCTTTTATGTAACACGTCAAACAACTCCATATACTCTTTGTAAAACATTTTACTTCCTGAGGTCTTCAGAGTCAGTAGAAGTCCCATTTTTCAACCTGCCCTGATGAAGCAGGATGAATGAAAGTTAGTTAATGCCATGACTCAGATGGCCAAAGGGGTAACTATGCGTAATATAGGACACAACGGAAGCGGGGCTGATATGAATCTTTAACCTGAACATAACGTTAATGTTTTATGCTATCCCTAGTCCAATACATAAACTCTTACAAAACCAATTTTATAACTAATCTAAAATAATAAACCTTGACTTACAAATGACTGAGAATACAGATATGACAGATTTATATACTTATATTGACTTATAAACGACTGGTCCCCATTCTCCTCTACATCTATAGATATCCTATAATTTCCTATTCTTAGATTCCAAGACCAGAAGGGACCACTGTGATAATTCAGTCTGACCTTCTGTATAACAGAGGCCATAAAACTTCTCCAAAATAATTTTGGAGCACATCTTTTAGAAAAACATCCAATCTTGATGTAAAAATTGCCAGTAATGGAGAATCCACCACAACCCTTAGTAAATTGTTCCAATGATTAACTACCCTCTCTGTTAAAAATGTATGCCTTATTTGTAGCTTGAACTTGCAGCGATTGGATTGTGCTATATCTTTCTCTGCTAGATTCAAGAGCTCATTATCAAATATTTATTTCCCATGTAGGTACTTATAAACTATGACCAAGTCACCCCTTAACCTCCTCATTGCCAAGCTAAATAGATAGAGTTCTTGTAATCTATCACTACACAGCATGTTTTCTAATACTTTAATCATTCCCGTTGCTCTTCTCTCCACCCTCTCCAATTTATCAACATCCTCCTTGAATTGTGGGCACCAGAACTAGACACAGTATTCCACTGGGGGTCCCACCAATGACAAATATAGAGGTAAAACAATTTCTGCTCCTTCTTGAGATTCCCCTGTTTATGCAGCATTAGCCCTTCTGGCCAGAGTATTGCACGGTGAGCTCATGTTCAGCTGATTGTCTACCACAGCTCCCTAATTTTTTTCAGAGTCACTGCTTCCCAGGAGTCCCCTATCATGTAAGTATGGCCTACATTATTTGTTCCTAAAGATAATATATTTACATTTAGACATATTAATATGCATATTGTTTGCTTGTGCCCAGCTTACCAGGCAGGCCAGATCGCTGTACCAGTGACCTGTTCTCTTCATTATTTACCACTCCCCCAATTTTTCTCTCATCTGCAAACTTTAATAGTGATGATTTTATGTTTTCTTCCAGGTCATTGATAAAATTGTTAAATACCATAATGTTAAGAACTGATCCCTGTGGAATCCCCCCAGAAACACACCTGCTCAATGATGATTCCCCATTTACAATTATATTTTGAGACTTATCAGTTAGACACCTGAATCTTATAAATTACACGTATAATCAGTGATTAGGCTCTTCTTCACTTTTTACCACAGAAATGTCAATAAGAAAATAAAAAAGAGGCATTTAGTCTTCCGTATAACCAATAAAAATCTTTGACTTGATTATTTTGAAGTTGCTCAAACAAATGTCAATGTTGCCTTAATTAGTAACTCAAAGTATTTTAAGTAGGATCCCATGTTTGGGTTATAATACAATACTTCATATGCCATTGACATTACACCATTTTAGAACTGTTGATAAAATGGAAAAGTCTTAACAAATGTTTCCTCTAAAGCCACATGCTGACAGCAGTTCAAAATCACTGCTAAAGTGCTCACTCAGCAATATTCACATTGCTGGTTATTTTTATAGAGTTGGAAGTGAATTCTTAGCCCAGAGCATGGGCAGCAGTTGTGAATTACATTTACACAAGAGATTACGTCAGAGGTATTCAAGAAACCCATATAATACAAAATATATTTAAAAACTATCTAAGTAAGAAAACATATATGCCTTGTTTTCCTCAGCTTTTAGCTATAACAAAAATGTCTGTTTTCTTGTATCTCTTGCTTTGTATCTCATTACAGTTTCAGGCAGAGATTCTTAATGGAGACACTATCTGAAAGAAAACAGTTGTTAGTTTTCCATTTCAAGAGCTGTCTGAGTTCCAGCTAAGAATACCTATGAAAAAAACTGAGCCTACCTGTCACAGAACAGGTCAGTCACTGGGAAGTGGACATACCTGAAGGTTTCCCTCCACAATTCTAATCAATGTAAACACCCTTCCTACATCCTGCTTTCCATCACACCTACATAACATAGTCATCCTCATCCACATCACCCTTCCCCCCCACACACTTCACAATACCCCCCACCGTCCCCAAGGGATTCCCCTTTTTTCCTCTCTTTTCCTTTCTTCAACTGAATGGCTCCCACTCTAGCCTTCTATTCCCTGATGGTCTTTGCCTCTTACTTACTTACTCTTCTATCCTTTTAATGGCTGCTGCATTACATGCTTACAGGCTCAGATTCTCTGTCCTTTCATTCAGTGCATAAATGGAAAAGGGACAAATTTTTACACCACCATTGCACCTCTTGGATTCTGGGGCCTGCTAAAGACTGAAGTAGTCTTTCATTTATATTAAACCAGAGTTCAGGAGCAGCTCTGTAACAAAAACATTCTACAAATCAATGCAGCAGCCAGATCAACCAGAGTGCAATACTCTCTGGCTATACTCCCCTCCGTATCCTGGCCAAATTCATACACTGGGGGGCAGTGTAGGACTTTTCTCCAGACCTAGTCACTGTGGGATCCCCTCTATACCAAGGGGATTCCATCGTGTGGACACCCATCTTTAGAAGAACAGTGCTTTATGATTAAAATGGAAAAGGAAAATTAGCTTTTAGTTTTTTCAAAAATTTGGGGGTACTTCTGGGGTGCTTTATAATCAGTTTGCAAGCTGCTCTGAAGTTTCCCTCTTGAAACTGGTGTGCTTCAATCAGAGTTCCGATACAGAAATAAAACAGATGCTAGACTAAGGAACCCTATAAGTCTCAAAGGCATATTTAGAGATAATCAGAAGCTTACTGAAGTGGCAACTCTGAAAAGTGAAAACTGCTATTTCATAAGTAATTATTATATGAATGCTAAATATATCTAGCACAGTATGTGTCCTATAAACTATCTACAGGGCAGACTGAAAGGGCTCCAAAACACCTTTCTCAGGAAAAACAGCTACACATGTATTTGCTAAATTTTCCTGAATACTTACATACAGATTGATCTGGGAGTTTGTTTTTAAGTTAAGAATTTAGAGAACTATGTAAATTTAACTAGACAAAAAGAAATCACCACCACAGGAATAAGATGAATATTGCAGCAGTAATATTATATTATTATAGCCATCCAATGAAAGATACTTTCCTAAAAAAAACCCAAGGAAGCTTAATACAAACAGGGTAATTTAATAACTTTACTGCTATAATGAATCAATACAAGATAAGGACTTTGAATTTAAAGGTATTTTGTACCCAAAATTTACACAGAGTTTTCCATTGTAATTTAGTAAACTGCAGTTTGCTCTATGGTGTTGAGATAAAACTGGTGCATCAAACCTGTATTTAACCAGAAAACTAGCATAATAATTTAAGTCTAAAGAAAAGAAAAAAATTATTTGGATTAATGCAAATATACAGGGAGATCATTACATTATTCTAGTTGTGAATTCCCATCATTTTAAATGCCTGTGAAACATAGTATGGCAGCATTAATATTACAGAACACATTAACTTCTCTTACAGTATATAAGAACAACTGATAATTATATAAATAGGATAAAGAAAAAATATAATATAATAACTTGGTATACAGCTGGCTTGAACTTTAACCCAATCACCAATTCCCATTCCTTTCAACATAACTCATTCACATATCCACCAGCCCACTCCTGCAAGTTCACTCTCACCTGTTTACCAAGATGCCCAGTAAGAACAATCCCAGGTACTGTTCAACTATCGTGATGATGGGACAAAAGCACTTTATCACCAAAACATTTCTGTCAGCTGCTAATATCCACTCTTCAATGATTATGAGAATATGCTTTATTAACCCTCCTTTACCCAGAATGGGAGAAAGAACTTTGTACTATATCCTTGACTTACACAATTATGTCTCTCTTCCAGTCAACTGTTATCCATGCATTATCTTGCTTTTCTTCTTCATTTGTCTCATATCCTCACTAGAAAGACAAGGTGGGGTAAGGTAATATCTTTTATTGGACCAACTTCTCCTGGTGAAAGAGAAAGCTTGTCTCTTTCACCAACAGAAGTTGGTCCAATAAAAGATATTACTTCACCCACCCTTGTCTCTCTAATATCCTGGAACCAACATGGCTACAAGAACACTGCACACAACAATGGATCATATCCTTACTATTATTTAAATTTATTTTTAAAAAGAGATTACTTACCAGTAACTGCTGTTCTTTGAGAGTGTCACCTCTGTGTATTCACACTTGTGGGATTGGCACCTCCAGTCCAAGATAGGGGAGTCTACCAATGACACTGGGTCTCTGTTGACCCTGAAGCAGAACTGGAAATAATGGGTGTTGTCCTTGGTAATAAAGATAGCTGGCTGGAACTTACTCCCTTTGTATAACAGATATTGCCAGACTTGGACCTAAGACATTTGTGCTGCTATACAAAAACTCTGTTCAAATATCTGCCTAGACATAGTTTTTCTATGGCAAATAAGTTTTTGTCTTGAGCAAAGGAGGAGAGTTTTGCAAGCTAGGCAACCAGCTTTCAACTCCAGAATCATGTTGTGTAGACAACTCCTAGAGAGTCCACAATCTTTGAAAAGACTGAAAAAAAAAAAAAAAAGGAGAAAATGCCAGTCTACCATGTGGAAATAACACACTAACGGTAAGGAGGTGAGAAGAGAATCCCCTAATAAGCTTGTTTATGAGTTCCAGAGGGGTAGCCATGTTAGTCTGTTTTTAGCAAAACAGTGGGAGTCCTGTGGCACCTTAAAGACTAACACATTTATTTGCGCATAAGCATTTGTGGGCAGAAACCCACTTCGTCAGATGAATAGCGGGTTTCTGCCCACAAAAGCTTATGCCCAAATAATTGTGTTAGTCTTTAAAGTGCCACAGGACTCTCGCTGATTTGCTAATAAGCTTGTGTTACCATTTGCATTTTCTATTAACTGAGACATAAATGGGTCAGGTGTAAGTAGAAGAAGAGGCAGCAAGAAGAGACAGTACTTTTACTATCAGTCTTATGGTGGCCAAAGACATAGCCTGGATAACAGTATCACCCAGTTACATTGTTAAGAAACATGTCTGTGGACCTAAGTCTAGATACTGGTGGACTAGTATTACTACTTACACTGGACTCATTGCCACTTACGTTGTACACCAAACCACTTCAGGCAAGTGGCTTACCAGAGTCAGTCGTGCTACAACCTCAACACCTGACTCAGTCAATCTAAATGGATTGAAAGATCAGGGCAGATCTTCGGGAACACAAGCAGGATGTCACCCTGGATGCCAACTTCTGGGGGTGCCACATCACCACGCCTATTTTTTTTCCCCTTCCTCAGCTGCACAGAGGGCACCAAAAATATTTATCGCGCTGAGAGGCAAAACATCTAGGGCCAGCCACGCTGAGGACCTAATCCCACTTATACTAGTACTGAACCACTTCACTGCAAGTTCACCAGAGTCCACAATGCAGGATTCTAGGCAGTGTACTTGGTCGACCTGGCTGGATCCAGAACCCTGAGTGCCATGTACAGTACACTGAACCACTCTTGATTCTCTAGTTCATGATGCCAGAATTTTGGTGCCAGTGTCAGGACTTCAGCATCAAATTAGGTAGACCAGTCCAGATCTGGGAATTCCAGCACTGTGACAGTGCCAGAGCCTTGGCACCAAATTATGCCAATCAAGCCAGAACCATATCTAAGGGACTGAGACCATGGCACTGAATTAGATTGAACTGGAGGAATTTGTGGATCTCAGTGCCATGTCAAGGGCTCAACTGTCATTCAGTTAAGATTGAGGATCTGGACCAATTCTTAAACCTGACACAGCTCCACTTAGGCTGGCACATTGCCAGACTTAGCTGATCAGGCCTAAAGAGTCTCTTTTTGCAGTAGGAGTATGCGAGGCAGCCCTGGTGAGCTACATAGTTCCAGATGACACCTGTGCAATACAGATAACATTTCTTCTTTGTTCTTTTAAATAAAGAAATCCATAGTGACAATTTAATTAAAACAAAAACAGCCCTGAAAGGGCAGAAGAAAAGCACTCAGAAAAGCACTGAGGACATGCATGTAACCCAAATTCACTACCTCTTTGGCAGTTAAGAAGGAACAAAGGGACAGTTTTATACCTTTGAAATCCTCCATATGGGGAGAAAGAAGAAGAAAGAGGCTGCAGAGGATACTGTGACAGCCAGTGCCAGGAAGCACCAAGCCCACATGTGGGAATATGCAGAGGCTACTCAAAGAATATAATGTACAGTTCTGAGAAGTAGATACAAGGCTCAAACAGTCCACAGACCTTGAAAATCCTCTGGAGATCTATCGAGGATATTGATATTTACAGTAATTGTTCAAAACATAAATACCTAATTCTTTAGTGACTGGATGGCAGATTTAAAACAACTGATGTAAAGGAACTGACTTTCTGTTTTAGTCACCTCTTCTGGCCACAGGAAAATTTTCTGTTGTTGTATCCCACTTTGTACCTGTTTCTGCATGACTTTCTAAATGTCTCAGAATTTTAATTCTGAACCGTGATTTATTTTTATTAACATATTTACTATTCTACCATGCTTCTCCAATCCCTCTCTAATAACTTGCCTCTTGACTGTTCCTTCACAGTTTACAACAGTAGTTTAACAGACATCCGGCACCCTCCTCTGGAGAGAGGATTGGTCTATACTTACCCTGGCAATTCAGCGGCAGTCAATGGGAGTTACACAAAGTACGCAGAGAACTTGCATAACTCCTGTCGACTGCTGTGCTTCTCTTCTGCGCGCCATCTTCACTGCACTGCACTGACGGGAACCGCATTCCCGTCGACGCAGCGCTACACCACTTGCGGGGGTGGATTAATAGCGTCGACTTCTGGATCGACTGAGCGGGTCTTCACCGACTGCTCAGTCGATCCAGGTAAGTCGATCTGATGGTGGCGACTTTGCAGCCGTCAGTGTAGACATAGCCTGAATGTTTCTTTCTGCTCTTAGCTGTATTAACTCAGTGCCTTTCACCTAAATCCATGCCAAATGCCAATAGACGCACATAGATCTGTCAAAGTAATTTAGTGCAACTTTTATTAATTAAATGAACAAGAGATATATTAAACACTTTTCTGGGTGTACCTGATTGAAAAAATTGCCTGATAAAATACTTACTTTGAAAGGAACTGTACCATAATCCATACACCGCCATACATTAGCCCTTTAATGAGCCAAGAATCAATGTCTAGGTCTGCTATAAACCCAACTAGCCAAATAACGAGAAATGGAGTTCCTAGCATGACCTTCTGACGAAATTCCTGCACAGAAACAAATATTTCAGTAAACAATTTAGATATTTTTAGAAACAGTTCTTATAGGAAAAGGTTACACAATCTAACTACAGTAGTCATAACAACTCATATAAGTCTTTAAGAACCTTAGCATGGTAAGGGAGGGGGAAAAAAGCTGCTTTTCTAAATGTATTTTTCTGCATTTAAACACGTTCATAGTATGCGAACCATTTCTTTCCTAAATGGAAACTGGAGATACCCTAAAAAAGATTCCTTGATATCTCTTCTTGTATCAGTGATTAGTCAAACAGTTTCATGTATAAAACATGTTATATTCAATTTGAGAGACTAGTTAAAGACAGAAATCAGAATTCACAATTTTCAAGAAAATGAAGTAAAATGGTTGACCACAGTAGATACTTGAGAGTTGTTCAAATTAGCAACTATGTTTTACACACTAAGAAAAACAAATATAAGGCAATAATGCATATGTTGGTAGTTAGAGATGAATTAAGAAAGTAATTTGTGTAAAACATGGAAGATTGCAAATAATTTGCAGCATTGCATACTGAAATCTAGGTAAGATTAGTTTGATAAACAAGGGGTAAGCAACTATAGTAAAGTGAAGGGGAAAATGACTAAAAATAGTACCATGAGGTTACATAGTTGTCTCTCAATGACTTTCATATCAAAAGTGCTAATTTAGAACTTAAAAGATTTTATACTTGCCAGAGTTGCAAACTCACTCTGGGATGTAAAGTCAAGTTATGTTCCTTCTGGCTTGAATATTATCTCCAGTAACCTTTACCTGATTGAAATATATTTTGTGTGTAGTATAGGTGATATTCAGAGTTATAATTGTGTGCATCTTGATATAAATATTCTCCAGTTGGAATTTAGTTAACAATTCTGCTGATGATGCTCAAGATGGAACAAAATCCAGCTCACTAGCATAACCACATTGGCTGTAAGGTGCTAATAGGACTGAAGAGTTGTAGAAATTTATTTCTCTCGGTAAACTAGTCTAACACATAGGGGAGCAGGTCTGTGGGTTGAGAAAGTGCTACATTTATATAATCACTTTTTCATTATTGTCTGTATTACAATAGCCACAGTTTAAAACAAACCATTTTATTTTATTTTTTTATTATTTTATTTTATTATTTATTTATTTATTTGTTATATTTATTTTATTTTATTTTAGTTATCCCAGTAGTGCAGAGCCAGTACACTTGAATTACATGCAGGTACCATAATAAAGATGGGTGGACACAACTTTGTAAAGTTTGTGCTAAAGAATGAGCATGAAACGGGTAACACATTCAATATTTCAAGAAGGGTGCTGGCCACATTACCTAAAGAGGTCTTATTACTCTAGGGAACAGAATACAAATGATACGTTTTCAAGAAAGGGCAGAGTTTACTATACATAGAAGATATGAGAAAAGTAACACTAAAGGGTCAAAACAAAACAAAAAGATGAAAGTGGTTCATTTTGGTGCACAAATATTACACAAGAACATTACTTACAGGGTAAATCTTGATGATTTGACATGTAAGCCAAGTGTAGGCAGTATACTAACCAGGCAATTACAATGTAAATATGCAGTTAGTCCAGAGTACAGGCTACATTCAAGTTATCAAGCAGTCAGAATTATGCAATTACTATGTATTACACAGTAGATGCTATGTATCTAACAAAGAAGTGAAACTGCTTACCAAACATTCATGCAACTTTGATTCCACATAGTTAGATTGTAAGTTCTTTGGGACAAGGACCATCTTTTTGTAATGTGTGTGTGCATACTGCCTAGCACAGTGGGGATCCAATTACTGATTGGTACACCGATCTTTAATTGAGCCTTTAGGCACTACCACAATACGAATAAAGAGCAGTAATGAAACTATTTACAAGTGTTAAAATCTTTTCTCAAGGCATTGTTAAGTTATCAAAGACGGTAGCTAAGGTTTTTATTACCAAGATACAGTGTATCTGAACTAATTTTTTATTTTTAAACATTAATTTCAAACCTCGTGCCACACTTAGAGAATATCTGGCACCAGCCGCACATTAACAGATAAAAATAAATGCTATTTGGAAATCCTCAGTATAGTTCTATATAGATAGCTATTTATGATAAAGACTGACAGATATTTCTCCTAGACACCTCCATTTCCCTGTCCTCCCCAAAGATCCTATAATATATTCCCATCCACCCTCCCTCTACAAGATTCTAAGTAAACACCACTCAGCTCAGAACCTGTAAAGTACACCAATATTCTTCCTGTGCAGAGAGCTAAAAAATGAGCCCAGGTTCTAAGCTATGATTCACCGTGATAAACAAAAGATTAAAATGGCATTAGTCCACCAGGCCAGCGCACAATAAACAATTTTTAAAAGCAGTTCATTTTTTGTAGAAAATGTATGTTTTTGTTACTTTTAAAGCTGACAGCTGAACTGCTTATCCATCAAACTAAAACCACTGCCAAGGTTACATATCCCAATTAGGTCTCTACCTTAAGATCAACTATGAAACGTAATAAGCCTTTGAAACCTAGGGAGGTTCATATGCCACCATTATACTGCCAAAGTCAACCTCCATATTACTTCACTTCCTCATATAACACTCACTAGCCATTATACAGGAGAGCCAAGTTCAGGAAATAACCTGAAACTTTGATTTTTTGAGGGTGATTTGTCAAAATATCTTGGTTCTCCCCAGGAAGAGTACTGCAGTGCTCCTAAGGACTCCCCCTGCTGCTCAATCAATGCAATAGCACTGTCACTGACCCTTGGAAGAAACTACATTCCTCTAATTTTTATCTTGAGGAAAGATTGGCAGTGATACAGAAGATAGATAAGGAAAGGATATATGGTAATCCAAAAACTGAAATATGGGGAAAAGTTCTTGTTAATATATATCTACATGAGCTCTCCTGCTATGCCAACTACTCTAGTATTGAAACACCTATTTTTAAAAGGGAGAAATATGTCAAAAATAATGGTTTTACATAATGAAAAATGTGAGGTTTCTTCTTCTCACCTTATCAGCCTTTAGCTTTCTGAGAAATGATGGATTGTCGTATCCCTTTGCCTGTCTTGCCTCCTGTAAGTGGTTGATCATCCACACATTTTTTCTCTGTTTTGCCAAATCAAGCGGTGATTCTCCCTGCCAGGATTTTGAAAAGTGGAAGACATTTAATTCAAAAATAAAATGTACTCAGAATAGTTTTACATTTAAAATAGTAAATCACCAACATAAAATTATCATCAGATTGAAATACAGTAAGTAACATTCTGGTATTATTTCACTCTGATGTTTACTTTGACACCAAATAGACCATTCATTCCTTCCAATCCCCCCCCCCCCCCACTTTTCTTACAACTGCATGAGTGATGAGCACAATGCTAAAACCATGCTCATGACATAATTTCTATGCCTCAAATGTGGCAACAGTTGCCTTTAGGGATCATCTGGCATAACAAATCTGTGTTTAAATATCCTGAACGCTCAGTCTCCTTTATCTGTTTCCCTCTGAACTATTGACAGGCAGCAGAAACCAAACAAAAATAGACATAGTTTGCCCACTGGATCAAGGAAACTCTCCACTGTATATGATTACTCCTCAGTTACTTCTCTACCTACAAGGAAGACATCATCATCAGAAGTCACTAGTACTATAAAATGTTTTCTGTGAGAAAAGTTTCTCACAATTTAATATTACTAGGTCAGCCTCAACCTTTGTGGTCCTAGGAAGAAAACGGAAAAGGACAAAATTTATTGATTGCTGGCATCCTACCATTATGAGGCCCTTATGCTTGGCTTGTGCCAGGTTCTTCACTTATCTTGAAGAGTTCCAAGGCATGACATTGTCCTAGTTTCTCTCCCACCGCACACTCAGGAGAGGAGTCAGATAGAGAGAGCGAGGACTATATGGATTTCCATTCACAGAGATTTACACCTATGTTCTGCCCCCAGAAAAAGAGCTAAGTGAAAATTTATGACTAGAATCTGATGTTATAGCGGAGGCAAGAGACAACCAATTGCAGGTACCTCCAGCTCCAGTTTCGCATTTGACTCCTCCTCTCTTCTATTGGAGTTAACTCCCCTCCTAAACAAAGCATTCATGGAGGCTTGAAAAATAGCTGAATCCTCCATCACTCGGCCATGCCTAAAAAAAAATGAGACAGGTACCAGAAACTGAAGTTACCCAGAAAGGGCACAGTGTACTAGCAACTGAGGAGGCGCTTTTCAAAGGCACAAAGGAAAGTCACCTAACTCCCACTGAAAGTCAGTAGGAGTTGGGCACCTATCTTCCATCTGAACCTTTGAAAGTCTCATCCTGAGTCTCCGTTAAGGGAATAAGTAGCACATAATGGAAACACAGATTTTTGTGGCTCCTCAGGGGAGTTTCCTTCCACTTCCTATGTCTGAGGTGTTGAGCCAGCCTTGTCCACCCGAAAACTTACACCAAAGTTATCCTTATCCTCTATGTCATTCAAACAGAGCATTAAAATACTGGTTAAGGTAGCTCAACCCTCTGAAGAAACAGAAATTTCTGGAGATCAACAATGGTGAATGCCCTGCCTAGTCACAGATCTACTAGTTTCTCGGATCACTAATCTCTGGAAGACCCTGAAACACTAATATTTTGGTGTCATCTTATGTATACAAACTATAAAGATTACCTGTGGACAAATAATCCCCGCTGGAGATTCTCCTAAATTTTCCTAAGTAAATCCTGCAGTTGTCTCAAGGTCTAGCTGAGCATCCCTTCTCTACTAGAGGGCCATGTGACACCAGGGACTGCCTAGATAAAAAGATTGTGGGAGCTTTAAAGAAATCTTTTGACTATACTTCTAATCAACTGGCCGTTTTGGTGTATTTCTTTTATTAATATGGAGGCATGACTGATTTATTAAATACATTTTAATATTTATACCCAACATCAGAGATTTCAATCCTGGTCTATCAATACATTTCTCTCTGTATCAGCAAGTAATAACTATTTAACATGATGTGTTTCATTGTGTGAGATCTAAATGAACAGAAGAAAAGAACAGTCTAAAATGTAATTATTCTAGGGTACTTTAACTGGGGACATTCATGGCCAAGCGACATGACTGAAACCTTATACCATGAAAACACATCAAGGATGCACTCCAAGATTCGCTAGTAGATTCAGTTCATTCCTCTTTCAGTAAATACTCTTCTTATTTTAGAAATTCAGAATTAGATAGCATAATTATTCCTTTCATTCTTCTTTTGGAAATGAAAGAAGTTACAAGTACTCAAATAAGATTTCTATTGATTTGTTCTAATTGACAAAATAGTTCCCTCATCTATGAGACTACCCCAGGCTGTTCAATAAATTATGGTTAAAGATATCAGATAAGTGTGTGAGAATCATAACATGGGATTAGTGCCTAAGATTTTAGTATTATTTGCCTTCTCTCAGTAAAGAAAGTCATTCCATCTCCATTCCAATCCACTCTTCAAAGGAAAAGAATATGAGCTTACCACCAGGAACAGTTATTTATTTTCTTGTTTTTATTTTTAGAAGAGTCAGAACAGATGACCCCATTTTAATTAAATTAGAAATTATACCTAATGTGCAGACCACAAGTACTTTAAAACTGATGCTATGATATCAATCCAGGATAGTGGCTAGTGTAATCAGATCTCCAAGATGTGTGTCTTCATGTTTCCAAATATCAAGCTGATCAGATTTATCCTAGAAGCTTATCCTTTTTTGTGTAAAACAGGATTTTTTTTTTCTACTGCCTCTTGGATGAGTAGTTCTGACCTAGGTCAACTCCCTCAAAAAAGCTTAGAGGGTAGTGCGACGTCATTTACTAACATTTTAGTGCCTGGAACTGATTCCAAACTTTTCAAAAAGCTTGCGCTCACTTGAAACTTTCTGTCTTTAACTACTCTGGGAAGTAAGATGGGTAGTTCCATTCAAGAAATACTTAAGCTATAAAACTTTTTCAGTCGATTCTAAGAAGCTCTTTGAGGAAAGGACTTCACTAGGTAGGGTTATGGATATGTTCAAATCACCATCTGTTCCATATCAACAGTTTAGAACTGACAAGTTTGAGAAAATTCAAAACCTGATTTACAGATAACTAGCCATGAGTAAAAGGCAGGAAAAGCTAAAGTCAGAGTATTAGCCAACAGAAAAAGAAAGAACAAGATGAGGCTGACTGTGAACTAACGTTCTTCTATTCCAGAGAGCATCAGCTAAATTTAAACCTACATTTTTTTAAAACAATTTTTTATTTTGAAAATATTCCTGTAACAGAAAGCCAGATTTTTGTGATCAGGCCCCTCAAACTCAAAAAGGGGAACCTAGAAACATAAGAGAGAAATAGTTATTTACCTCACAGTAACTACTGTTCTTTGAGATGGTGTAGTCACACAGATCCCAGTGTAGGTGTGTGCATCCCTTGTCTGAGATTGGATTTTTTAGAACAGCAGTATCTGTTGGGACCATGAATGAACATGTGCTTCCTTTTGCTTCCATGCAAGGGCATAAAGTGTGAAGTGACTGCAACCCTCTCTTAGTTCCCTTACAATTCAAAGTCTGCGGTAGCGGAGGACTCAAACTGGGACAGAAAATAAGGTTACTTACCAGTAACCGTTGTTCTTTGAGATGTGTTGCTCATGTCCATTCCATTATAGGTATGTGCACGTTATCCACTTAGATCTCTATTCTTTGTAATGAGATGGCCTCACATTTAGACTGACCAGCTAGAGCTGGAAATAAACAGGGAGACAGCTTGGATGGTTCAGTTCTGTCAGTTAATCAAGGCTCTGGAAATGTCCAGTGAGTTTAACTTCTCTCCTGGTGAAAGGAGGAGTTTTGGGAAGAAGATAGGTAGGATGACTGACTGATTCAGATGAAATTCTTAAGACTACACTGGAGATGAATCTGTGGTGAGATTTGAGCAGCATCTTGTTCCTATGAAACGTAGCGTAGGGAGAATCAGCTGTAAGTGCTCAAAGCTCTTTTGCATGAAGGGATTGCAACTAGGAAGACAATCTTCCGAATGAGATGAAGTATGGAGCATTCTGAAAGGGGTGGAAGGAAGGCCCCCCATGAGTCTCAAGAGGACAATGTTAAGTTTCCAGGCAGGGGCAGGTTCTTTGACTGGAAGGTAAGTACATACCTTGAGGAACGTTAATAGCTCTGGGTGAGAGAAAACTGAACACAACCATATAAGAAAATGGCAAGTTGAGATGCTGCAAAATGGGCCTTAACAGAGCAGAATGAAAGGCTAAAGGATTATAAATGCAGCAAATAGTGAAATACCTGTGGTACTGAAGCCTGCAAAGGGACCAGGCTGGGTCATCCAAATTGAGAAGCTCTTCCATTTTGATGAATAAATCCTTCCGGTGGATGTCTTCTCTCTGCTCTGTATCAGGATCTCCTGGACATGTTCAAAGCAGTCCATGTCTATGGTACTTTACTGATCAGGATCTAGGACATCAGGTGCAATGTCTTCAGGACTAGATGGTGAACCTGACCATGGCGCTGTGAGATCAGATCCAAGCAGTCTTAGAGCTGGATTGGTGACTGAATGTACATCTGCAGCAGGTCTGTCAGTCAAAACCACCTCAGCCAGTACAGAGCTACGAGAATGACTGTGGCTTTTTCTTTTGTTTTTGAAAGACATCCTAGGCATCAGGAAGACAGTGGAAAAGCATAAAGGAGACCTGGATTTCACTGCAGAAAAAAAGGCATCAGGAATTGAGCCTGAGCTCATGCCCCCCCTGGAACAGAAATTCTAATACTTAGTGTCCTAGGTGTCACACAGATCTATTATGGGAACCCCCAATGATGGAATATATGCTCTGCGATGGCTCTCCGCAGGGACGACGCATGATTGACAATGGACTATCTGTTCCAGGTTGCTGCTCATTTCCAGGAGGTAAAGAGCCATTGGATATGTCCACGCTGCAATGAAAAACCTGCAGCTGGTCCATGCCAGGCAACTTGAACTCACGGGACTTGCGCTGCAGGGCTGTTTCATTGCAAACAGACTTCCAGGTTCAGGCTGAAGTCTTGGCTCTAGAACCCTGTGAGGTGGGAGGGTCCCAGAACCCAGGCTGAAGCATGAACCCAGAAGTCTATACTGCAATCAAACAGTCCCGCAGCCCAAGCTCCGGCAGCTTGAGTCGGCTGGCATGGAACAGCAGCGGGTTTTTCATTGCATTGTAGACACACCATTGGGGTTAACCCATTTCAATGGCACTATGTCCAGAACTTGATGTCCCCTAAAAAGAGAGACAAGCATGTGCCTCCTTGCTTGTTGACATAGACAACGCCTGCAATGCACTATCAGAATCTGCACTGTAGAGTTTTGAAGAACATGGAGGGAGACCACGCAGGCTAACTTGATGGCTCTGAGCTCCAGGACAATGATGTGTGTTAAGTGCTGAAGGCTGGAATGTCCATGCCAGGTAACACCATCCAGGGCTGCTTTGAGCTGTTACAGCTGCTTAGTGTTTCTATTCCTGGAACTCCAATGTTATTAACACAAGCATAGAATGCAGCTTGCTAATTCAGGAGACTTCCTTGTTATTCATAAAGAACAACCACAGGGATGGTTCAGTGACAAAGGCACTAGTCCAGGTATTTTGCCCTTAAGGCATAGTCCCAGTGCCCTGGCTCCGGGGTTACATGTACACTAACACATGACCAGCTCACAGTCAGCAGCGGGAGTCCCTATTGTCCCCCAGGCCACACCACACAAAGTGTCAAGGCAAGGTACCCCGTCATTTATAGACTCAGACAAACAATTTATGTACCACCCTGTGTGTATCATACCATCTGCTTGTTATCTCCCCTTGTGCCTTGCTTTCAGATGTCTCAGGCAAAACATCCCTATTCATCATTTCTGTCAAACCCTCTTATCTAGTGTTAGGTCAGGATGTACCTGGGCTAATCTTCTCCAGTGTGTTTACACACATACCCAGTATCTGTTGCTTCTTAGGAGTGCCCGTGTTTTAGCAACACTAGTAATACCTCTGCAAAGGTCATATATCGGACAGTGAACTTGTAAGCATCTGCTTTAATACATGGCTTGACTTTGGTTCATGGCCTAACTTTGCTGACTATGGTTCAGGCCTCAGACCTTACACCAGACCCAGTGCTCCAGACTCTCTCTTTCTCCCATAATGTGGAGAACTGTGTCTTCTGGGGAACAGGTCCTATGAATTTTTAGATGGTCCAGATGGGTTTCCCAACCTATGCTTGATACATCCATGTCAAAATCCTCATTGGGGAGATGGCAGAGAATGGAAACCCCACCACCACAAACATTCCTGGGTTTCTTCCACCACCTCAGTTCTGCAATGACATGAGAAGGAACCAAAACATTCTTGTTCAGCTGATGTCAACAGAGAATAGAAAGACCTGTGCCAGAGCTGGCGTGGCTGGAGGTGAAGCATGGCAAGTAGCATTATGTACATGCATACCCACATATGGCCTAGCCACCACGGACACATCCATACTGTTGCAGTTAGTTTTATTTCTATTCTGAATAATAGCAACTGCAACCACAGAAATTTGTTTTCAGAAAGGGACGCTCTCGCCAACCTAGAATTGACCAAGGCTCCTATGAAGTCTTGTGAGACTAGTTTTCATAGTTCTCTCAGCTATACCTCCTGGAGAACAGGGAGCAGGTGTACGTCAGGCTTCCTGCCATCTACTTCTAGGATCTGCCCTTGATAAATCAATTCTTGAGTTAAAAATAGATTCAATGCCCTTCTTTCTGAGATGTGCTGCTACTACTGCTAGGCACTTTGTGACGACTGTGGTGCCACAGAAAATACCTTGTATTTATAATGATTGGGCCTCACCATGAATCTTAGGTATTTCCTGTGGGCCAGGTAGATGGCATGTGGAAGTACATATCTTGTAAGCTGAGAGGCATAGACATGTCTTGAGTCTGAAAAGGTGGGATGGCAGAAGCAAGTATTACTATCTTGAATCTGAGGCTGCGTATGTTTTTGTTCAGTCTCCTCAGATCTAGGACAGGACAAACACCCCCTTTCTTCTCTGAGATAGGAATATAAAAGTTGTGATACCTGCAGAATACAGAATACTTCTATGGTTCCTGCTTCCTCTATGGCTATGAGCTGAAGAAATGAGGCTATTTCTGTTTGTAATAGAGTCTCATGAGAATGAACTCTGAAGAGGAAGGGGGAAGGAGGGTATTCGATAATGTGTGGAAATGGACAGGGCAACAGTGAACAATGATGTCTGGCACCCATCTGTCAGCTGTAATGGCCACCCAGGCCCAATAAAAAAGGGACAAGGCAGTTCCTGAAGAAAGGAGTAAGCTCCAGATTGACTCTAGTGTTACCTCTTGATTCTCCTGTGAAATTTGCTGCTTCTGAGAGGGATCCAGGTTAATAGAGAAGATGGAAAATGGACACCCTCTAGAGAACATGCCCTTATTTCTTGTAGATACTTTGGCTGACAATGCCCAGGAGTACGATGGAATCCTCTGCCTGGGCTGGTACTTGTAAGACTTCCTATAAAGGGGAGGAATATAATTCTGAAAGACTGTAGTGCTGCCCATGGAGTTCTTGAGGGAGTGGAGTGTGTAGTCCACTTTCTGGCTGAAATGCTCAATTCCCACTGATCAGGGGGCTGTATCAGATGTGTCCATGGCCACATGTAGTAATGGTCTCACAAACATGTGGCCTTCCTTAATGATTTCCTTTAATTCATCCCTGTTCTCTTACAAGATTTTGGAAGGACTCTCTCCCAAGAAAGAAAACTGTATTTAGTAAACAGGACTTGATAATTTGCCACCTGGAGGTGGAGTAAGGCTGATGAAATATGCCTTGTGCCAAAAAAGGTTCAGCTCTTTGGATCTTTGTTCCTGGGTGTGCCTTTTGTGGACTTGGATTTTTTTTTTTCCAGTGCTGTTGAAACAACCACGGATTCTGAGTTTAGATTGGCATAAAAATATTCTTTGGGGACACCTGATACTTCTCCTCCACTCTTCCTGAAGTGAAAGCAAGAGTAATGTAATCCTTTGACTGCTCCCAATATACCTTCATTAAATCAACGAATCTGTGAGACTTCTTACAAATGCATAAATGTAGCCTCAATATCCCAGGCCTCCACAATGCAGGACAGGAACCCCTGAAATGCTTTGAAGACAGTTTTCTTTACATCTGTGGCTGGAGTTGGTGTCACTACTTTGTCCAGTGATGAAGATGACTTCTTGTGTCGAGACGGGGATTGCTGTGATCCCTCCATTGCTTCTAGCCACTGGGGCCCACATCAAGTTCTGATGTGGGTGGCCTAGTCAGGGCCCAAGTAGAATTTTTTCAGGCCCAGTATAAACTTGTAACACGCCCCCCCCTTCTCCCCATACCACAATCCCTCATCCCATACATACAATCTCAAGAACCATGAAAAAAGTTTGAATTCTGAAATTACAGTTACATATTCTACATTTCTGAAAAATGCCCCCCCTTTGCTATTTCTGTTTAACGTAACACCCAGTCTGAGAGTCCTACAAGTTTGCTGGCTATTTTGTAACGTTTTGGTTATTATAAAGGCATTATATCCTGTCAATTTCTTGATTTTTTTAGTCTAATGGACCAATGTGACTGCAAATATTTATAATTAGGCCAATCTGAAAAGACAAATCAGATAGTGTAGCACTACTCTCTCCTGCTTCTTGTAAAGCTTCTGAATGTGGTGGTGCTAATGGTGATACTACCTGACTGTCTTCAAGCATTAGACTGGAGCCACATGATGCATGTTCTTGCAGCTTTTCTTTGTCATCAATTGCCAGTGCCACAGACACAATCTCCATATTGAAATATTTTTATCTTCATTTTGTTCATCTGCTTCCCTAGTTAGTGTATTACCTGACTGCAGAAAGGCCTTGTCTGATTTGAAAAACTGGAGGATAGATTTGTGTCCTTTAGCATCTTTTAGTTCCCTTTCTTTTACCTCCTCACGTTTCTGGCTGCCTGATTTGTATTCATAGTCACCATCAGACATGGCAGCATGGGGTGTGTGTGTTTGTGACTGTGAGTGAATTAGACACTTACATATATTTTGGGCCTGCAGATCCTACCAGAAGAAATAGCACTGTGGCTCCCACTGTCTTATGATGCTTTGCCCCTCCCAGCAGCTATCCCTCCCTCCTATGCACAAGGAACTTGGAACTCGTAGTTCTTGATCTTGATCTGATAGACCATGTCACAGAGAAGAGCACAAATCTCTCTGTCTCAAACTACAAGTCCTAGTTTAATTGCACAAGCACACACACTCCATTCTAGAGAAGGGCCTGTGCTGGACCAGGACGCCCAACTGCTCACTGTTCAGAATGTTGCTTGAGACTGCTCTAACACTGCTTCTGATTGGCTCCAGCAAATCTCACAAGATCTGGACAATAGATACATAGATACAGGGAAATAAGTTTCTATAAATATCCTCAGGCATGATCTACAATTTAGCTTACATTTTTTCCTCATGGTAATGGAGGTTGCAGCCTGGGCCAGGCCCCACAGAGCCTCGGTAAAGTGTACCCTTTGCAATCCAAAACTGCTCTTAAGCTTTGCTAATTGTTTTCAATAATTCTTCACCAGTGTACACAGCCTCTATCTGGACTATTTCAATGCAGGGACTGACCCTATCTGATACCACAGTATGAATGCCTAGATATTAATTTTCTCATTATTTTACAGTGAAGCAGCTGTTAGTTCTTGGGTCAGATTCTCTACTGTTTACTAACCCCTCTGCATTGTTTAAGTGGCGCAAAGGAGCTGGAAAGCAACCACCTTTGCTCAGTCTACAGACTACCCATTGCTGGCCCGCTCGTATGCAATCACTTCCCCCACACCATGTGGGGGCCCTGGGCCTGGCTAATGAGGCCACCAAGGAATGGGATCTCCTTTTTCTGGAAACTGAAGAGGGAAATTCTGCTCTTCAACGTGAGAGAGAACAGTCCCCAGTATTTCCAATATGGCCAGGGTGGCATGCCATTTAGGTATAGGCCCAACCAGTGCCACTCACATCGCATCTGAGGCAGAGCTCTGAATAAAATACCCTCTTTGGGGATTGCATTCTAAAGGCAGAAGAGAGGGATCTCCATTTGATGCCCACAAGAAGGAATTTATCTCCTCTTCAAAATGTCAATGCTGTAGAAAGACACAGTTTCAGGACTAGTTCCAGTATAGGAAACATCTCTGGACATGATCCAAATTCCTCCAGGGTGTATCTAGGACCCATGTTAGGCTCCTTCACAGATTCTGGTGCAGAGGTCAACCAGAGAGGTCTCATTACCTGTGCTGTTCCCAGTCTGATTGAGGAATCAGATGTTTCATACTTTGAAGAGTAAAATTTTGTCCATCTTTCAAAACTTCCTTTTACATATGGAGTTACAATTGGCCTCCATGAGTGAGTGCTGTCTTTACACACAGGCACAGGTGCTGGCTTTACTGCCTGGGATGCAGGCACCAGGGCTGTCAGTGCCAAGGCTGTCAGTACTGAGGCTTTTGGTGCTGAGATTTCTGGGGCGGAGGGCTTTGTCGATGTTGAAGTATTTGGTGTTGAATTAACTGATGCCAGCTCCACTGCTTCTCTTTACCTTCTTTCCAGTGCCTGATCCTGCAGTCTAATTGTGCTTGGGGGAGTGCTGGCCAATTCTGGCTTGTCTGGTAGTGACCATCACTTCTGGGTCCAACACAACACACATGGATTGCTCAAGCAGAGGTAACTTGAGTCAGGCATTCCTGGATTTGTGTGTCTGAAATCAAAAGCGTTTCCATATAGAACATCTGGTCCAGAATGTGGTACTCCCCTAGCATCAACTATGTTAGCATCATATTAGTTATTATCATCAACTAATAGGGATCAGTCTGTCATAGGATGGGCAGAATTCAAACCCTAAAGGTTTGCAGTCTGCTGTGGGGCACGGTGGATGGTGTGAAGTGCCCTGTCCTGTTATACAGAGGAGTCTGTAGTAACTTTTCTTCCATTCTTCCCTCTCCCCCCACTCCACCCTCCCACTTTTTGTGGTACATCTAGTGAAGGGAGTGTGAAGATCATTTCTTCACAAATGTAATGAAAGAAATGCTTTTCATGTTTCTAAAAAAAGCAGCAGATGGGATGCTCACTAGGTTCTGGTCTCACTGTCATAGGTGATCAGAGGAAACTGAGGAAGGGGTGCCGCTGCTTGCCCTTTATGACCTCACATAGAAGCATGAGGCAGCACATGACATGTGCAGACCCAATGGATACTGCTATTCAAAAGATTCCAATCTTGCGTGCATGAGGCAAATGTGCACCTACAGAGAGATGCAAACAGACCCACACACAAAGAAGAATCTCAGATTTCATGTTTTAAAATGTCTAGGTTAGCAATAGAGCTGGTAGAAAAATGGAAAAAATACATGAACAATAATAAAAATTTCAATTTTTTCTGACAAGCTCTAGATAAAAAGTCTAGCTCTTTTTCCTTGCAAAAATAACTGAAAATGCAAGCAAACAAAAGCCACTGTAGAACAACTGCTAGGTTTGAAAGAGATCACAGATTATTCATTATTTCACTTATAGCCACTTTGGGTTCATCTCTGGGAGGACTCAAAGTAGGTCACAGTCCCTGCCAAAGATGGCATAGGACCTATGCACGTTCTTCTAGTCAGCTGTCTGCAGTCAAGTTGGCCCCTTTTCTGAGCAGTCAGCATAACCATTTGGCCACAAGGAGGGAGAGCACAATAGCACAAGCAGCAATATAGTCTAGATACTCAGCACAGGAGCAAGAAAAAGGGACTCCATTGTTCTAATCCCCACTCTAATGCAGATATTATCTGTGGCCTTAGTTAAATTAGTTAATATAAAAAATTGAGTTTCATTGTCAAGCTACTGCTGCTTGGGAAAGCTTGAGCACAAGAGCATGGGCGGAAAAGAGTTATCTAGGACGTAGCCAGAATACCAGACACTTGTTAGCCCTCCCCAAAATTCTCTGAGGGAGGGATCAAGTAACAGACACTCACCCATGCCTGGGTACAGACCAGTCAGCTTAACTTCTGTACCCGGAAAGATAATAGAGCAAATAATTAAGCAATCAATTTGAAAACATCTAGAAGATAATAAGCTAATAAGTAACAGTCAGCATGGATTTGTCAAGAACAAATCACATCAAACCGACCTGATAGATTTCTCTGACAGGGTAACAACCCTTGTGGATAAGGGGAAGGCGGTAGATGACTTTGGTAAGGCTTTTGATACTGTCCTGCATGACCTAAATGAACTAGGGAAATACAACCTAGATGGAGCTCCTATAAGGTGGGTGCAAAACTGGTTGGAAAACTATTCCCAGAGAGCAGTTATCAATGGTTCACAGTCATGCTGAAAGAGCATAACAAGTGGGGTTCCGCAGGGATCAGTTCTAGGTCCGGTTCTGTTCAATATTTTCATCAACAATTTAGATTATGGCATAGAGAGTACACTTATTAAGTTTGCAGACAACCAAGCTGGGTGGGGTTGCAAGTGCTTTGGAGGATAGGATTATAATTCAGAATGATCTGGACAAACTGGAGAATTGGTCTGAGGTAAACAGGATGAAATTCAATAAGGACAAATGCAAACTACTCTTCTTAGGAAGGAACAATCAGTTGCACACACAGAAAATGGGAAATGAGTGCCTAGGAAGGAGTACCGTGGAAAGGGATCTGGTCATAGCGGACCACAAGCTTAATATGAGTCAATAGTGTAATGCTGTTGCAAAAAAAAGCAAACATGATTCTCGGATGTATCAGCAGGAGTGTTGTAAGAAAGACACAAATAGTAATTCTTCCGCTCTACTCTGCGCTGATTAGCCCTCAATGGGTGAACTGTGTCCAGTTCTGGATGCCATATTTCAGGAAAGATGTGGACAAATTGGAGAAAGTCCAGAGAAGAGCAACAAAAATGATTAAATATCTAGAAAACATGACCTATGAAGCAAGACTGAAAGAACTGGGTTTGTTTAGCCTGTAGAAGAGAAGACTGCGAGGACACGACAAGAAGCAATGGGCTTAAACCACAGCAAGGGAGATTTAGGTTGGATATTAGGAAAAACTTCCTAATTGTCAGGGTGGTTAAGCACTGGAATAAATTGCCTAAGGAGGTTGTGGAATTCGAGATTAAGAACAGGTTAGACAAACACTGGTCAGGGATGGTCTAGATAATACTTAGTCCTGCCATGAGAGCAGGGGACTGGACTAGATGACCTCTCGAGGTTCCTTCCAGCCCTATGATTCTATGATTCAACAGCCTGCAGGCTGAGGAAAAAGGATGAAGAGACAAACCTCTCCACCTGCCAGAAAGGGAGGTACTTCACATTTATCTGACACCTACTACCAAAGGCTGCTACTAAAGACAAGAGTCTCCATCTCTTTAAAGACAGTCACATGGTAACATTTCAGCAGCTACCTGCTTCCAAGTGCTCAAGTCTGGGAATCTTACTGGGATGTTTGCGCCCAGCACCTTGATGATGGATTCTTCCCCTCCCATCTCTGATATTTACTAGATTTAGTTTTTCAGCTGGTGGCTGTCTAGTAAAGTTTTCAAGCCCCACCTCTCCCTCTAACTCTTATCCACAGGGCAATAAGAAATTAACTTAAGATAGCACCTGAGCCACTATTAGTGGTTACAGAATTGCCTAGGAAGATTTGGCATGCATTTTTAGGATATATAATCAGCAGAGAGCTTCTATAAGTCAACTCCTAAAAACCATGTCCCTTTTATAAGAACTACAAAATCTTACAGAAAGATAGCACAAGGACTTAGTCCATTAAACCAGCCTAGTAAAGTTAGAGACACTCATATAAAGTCTAATTCGGAAAATTATTGCGTTTGAATGAGATTTGTCAGATGGCGGTATATAAAGAATATTATTCCCAACGTGTACTGGATTACCTACAAATTGTATTATTTTGACAGGGGGACAAAGGGAAAAAGTTGCTACAAGCACTCTTTGGGTTCAAGGTTTCTCATCATCTCTTTTTATACCAGACATGTCGTTGTCATCCTTTACTCGCTCACTTTTACAGAACAGACCACATTTTAAATCCCCTTAAATCTATTGTGCCTACTTGGGAGTTTTAACTTTCTCTCCTGAGAAAGTTCTTTGACACTAGATCAGACATTCAAGAATATCAGTTTTTCTTACTGTTGAAAGCATTTTCTTAAGCGGTTTTCTCAGCCTAAAGGGGGATAAACTGCTAGCACTTCTAACAAATTTCTTTTTATAGTGCTTTAGCTAGACAAAGTTGTTCAAAGGCCTGCCCTTACATTTAATCTTAGTGTTTATTAAGCTTTTCATTGAAATCAGAACATGCCCTTGGTTTTTTTGTTTTATTTACAAGAACACACAGCTTTATACCTGAAGTGAGTATTAAAGTTGAACATTTTGAAATCAAAGGCTTTGAGACTGTTTGTACTTTGCAGAAGTCATAAAATGGAGCTATCGTTTCCAAAACTCATATTTTGCCTGATGAGTTCTATCATGCACTAGTAAGGACTATTTATGACAAAAAAAGTTCCTTGTCCAATTTCTATTAAAATTTGTTATGCTAAAGCTATGGATTTGTCCTAGGTAGAAAGGGAAGACACTTCTGTACATGATATATATATATATATATATGGCCATAGTATGGTCTCTCTCATTCCACTGTTTTATTAAGTAATACAGAAGAGGAGCTTTTGCTGCAAGACGTGGACAGTTGCTGTGTCTATTTAGAATCTACCCACACAGTTTACAGAGACCACAGAACTTCAGATTAGTGAACCAAGTGTACAACAAGAGTCATGACAATTTGTTTTATGAATCACTCACAATTAGCTTATTCTTTCTAATAAATAAGAACTACATAGCTATTTTATTACACAGTATTTTATCCAGCTTTTTAGGTCAGTGGTTACACATTTTTCATAACATTTCTGCTTGGTCTATTACCTATCTTCTATCCATTTGTAGTTCCTTTTTATACTTGACTTTGAAAAATCACAGATTAGGGAGTAAGCATATGTGATAGAAAAAATGTCTGTGGAGAACATACCATGATCCAGCAGGTTAAAAGCCTGTTTTCTGACTGACTGCTGCTGCCTGCCAATAATCAAGAAGAGGGTACAATATACTGATTCAGACTAAAGAATATCCCTTTATGATAAGCTGTATTTTTAGGTGAAGTGATTTATGATATATATTGCTACATATACACTTCATATATGGTCATTTTATAATTAATAGTTGAAGTGATGCCACAGAAAGCAGCCTCGTGGGTTTGCAAGAGCTGAGACTGAAAATACAACACATCCATGGTTAACTATACAGGTAATAGTAGAGTATTACAGCATAGTCATGCAAGCAAATGTGTGACACTAGCTGCTTTGATTCAAAGCATGGAGAAAACCACGTGGACTTTGTGATGAGTTTTCATTCAAGACCACCAAGATTTGTGATTATCTAGAATGCAACAACATAGCTTTAATTGCTGTAAACTTATATCGCAGTTGCTTGTAGGTCTGACCCACACTAACTAAGAAAATGGATGCCTTTAACAGTACTGTGAGAGTTCAAATAAAATACGTACATTACTTAAAGTTCATAAGTTGATTGCCTCTATGGCTGACAATATAGGACAAATGCCTTGCACACCTCAAGTGAACCCATAGGATAAATTTATTGTGAAATGTCAGATTAACTGACCTATATCACATACAGTAAGTTATAATTGCAAATACTGGGCTGGATTCTCCAGTCTGTCCATCTTATTGTGCCACTCAGGATTCAGGCTAAAAATGGCCAGTGGAGAATCCTCCTTGAGGAGATGAACACACTTCTGGCATGCACAAGCAGTACAGCCAGCTTTTATACCAACTGCCAGAACTCTAGCATGCAGGTTGTGCTGGAAAATGGCTGAGGTGTTACAGAATGAAGCTCCATTATTCCAATTATCTACTGGTGCATGGTCCCTTAGAGTACACTGCAATAAAAAATCTGTGGCACAGGGTCTCAGAGTCCAGGTTCACTGACTCAGGCTTGCACAGCTCAGGCTGCGGGGTTAAAATTAGCAGTGTAATGTTTGGGCTTGGTCTGGAGCCTGTGCTCTGAGACCTACTCCCCTCAAGGGGTCTCAGAGCCCAGGATCCAGCCTGAGCATAAACATCTATATAGCAGAGTTTTATAGCCATGCAGCTCAAGCCAGCTGACCCAGGCCAGCCATGGTGTGCCACGGATTTTATTGCAGGGTAGACGGAGGAATTTTGTGCCAGTGGCATAAGCTGGAGCAGCTACTTGGCTGTTCTAATTAATGCTGAACCACAGAACTATAACTGGTTCCCTGATGACTCCACCTTATCCCCTTCCATCAACCAAAACAGACAATTATTTTGCTTTAACCAATATTCTGTAGTTATGGAACATTCTGACTGCCTGTGAAAGATGGTGGCAAACTGGAACTTCTATCCTCTTTCTAGAAAATAGCAAACATCCCACACCTCGAGCCACCCAAAAGCTTTTAGCAAGATTAAATTTTCGTTCATGATCATTTTACTTTATAATTCGCAAGCATGTGCTCCCACAAAAACTGATGTGCACATTTTTGAGTGCACAAAACAGTTGCTTATGCATTTTTGCAGATACACATACTCACAAAATTATTTTTGCAGGTGCAGAATTAGAGGGTATGGGTGACTACTGCTGAAAAAAGGGTCCCTAATTTAAACAAGATTAGTAACATAGTTTTCTTGGTATCGTCATAACCCCACATCATCTCCTAGCAGTTATCTAACCTCCAGTAATAATCAGGACTTTCAGATTTTAAAAATTATTTCTGTTACATCACTTATAATAAAAGATTAAAAAGTTAAAATGTTTACCTTGATATTTTGGGCATCAACATTAGCTCCAGCTTCTAGTAGAAGACTAATGACTGTAGTATTTCCTGCTAGCACAGCCCAATGTAGTGCTGTATTTTTGTGATATTTGTCCCCAAGATTAACAGAAACATTAAAAGTAAGCAACAATCGAGTTGGGTCCACACTGGAAAAACAAAAACTTGGTTAGACCTATAAAGTACTAAAAGGTACAATACACTCTTTGTTGGTCCATGAGTTTGATCTACTTAAGCACCCTAGTGTATCAACTCAGACAATATTAATCAGAACACCCCTTTTTTCTAATGTTAAGTACTAATGGCCAATTCTGCTTCCACTACATAACTACTACTTAATCCAGTGGAACCTGCACAGGGCTATAAATTAGTCAATCAGTTTAAACAAAATTTCTTGCAGGAAGTAGGAAATCATAAATTTTCATATAAATTTATTTTCCCATGTATCACTGAAAAGTGACAGTATCATTACAAACATGTAATACCATGCAAATGTCTACGTATTTGATGCATAGCAATGAGAGTACCAAACTTTTCTCGTCTCCCATCACACAACTCCTACAGAAGAGGAAACAGCAAGGGGAAGGAAAACAGGGTAATAATGTTGGACAAACAATGTCCTCTCTTCTTCACTAATTGTCATCAATCAGGCAAATTATAGTAGGTTTGATGGCATAATAATTTAGCTAGCTAAAAAATAGTGATTTGTTTGTCCTTGTATTTTATAGTGTTTGATCAAGGGAAGATGCTTTGAACAGGTCTGTATTACAATGAATTTATTACCTATGTGTTCTGTAAGCTGCCCACATTAAAGGTGTCATTCCATTTTGATCCATCATATCTACGTCCTGATAAAAAAGAAGTATTAGTGAGATAAGTAAAAAATGCTAAAGTTTCAGTATACTATAGGAACACAGGATTTGCCATGCTGGATCAGATATTGGTCATTTAAGTCTGTACTCAATCTTCAGAATAGACATTAAGGGCTTGTCTGCACAGCTCCACAGTTAGGACTACAGGGGTATGAACTGCAATAACCAAAGTGCTGTGCTGTAACTGCCTCACAAAGACTCTGCTGGTGCAAACTAAATGGTAAAGTAGAATCTCAGAGTTATGAGCACCTCAACTCTGAAATGTTTACAACTGAACATTGACTTAATATGGGTTTGAAACTTTATTATGCAGAAGAAAAATGCTGCTTTTAAATCTTACCTTGTCAAATCTTTTAAGCTTTCCCCCCCATTTTTTTTAGTAGTTTACATTTAACACTGTACTGTATTTTTTTTTTTTTTTCCCCTGTCTGCAGTTGCCTGATTATGTACTTCTGGTTCCAAATGAGCGTGGTTGACTAGTCAATTCATAACTCTGTGTTCATAACTTGTTTGGAGAAGCCTATGTTAATGCAAACCAGGTACCCTTTAGTTTGAACCAGCAATGCCCACATGGGAGGTACAGCACAACTCTTTGGTGGGTACTGCAATTCACACCCCCATATTTCATACTGCAGTGCAGTGTAGACATAGCCCAACTGAAGCTTCACAAGAAAGCAAAATATAATGAAGTTATGCAATATTGCACCTGAGACCATGAGACTTTTTTTCACCTGTACCTGGCATAAATAAGATAATACCCTAACACTTCAGAATTGACAAAGCACTGCAGGAAACATAATCAAGCACCTTGCATGATTAGATGGTATTTATTTGTACGTATGTAACCCCCACTTCCAACGCAATTTCATTAAAATGAATACCCTTAATCTCTACTAGTAAAGTTCCTTTCACGTTTCGTTTGCCTCTTGGACCCTTTTCTACTAAATTAATTATTTTAACCCTTTATTAATCCCAACTTCACACAACAGCCTGAATGCTGCTACTTTGTACACTGAGTTTTTCATTTCCTTGAATATTCTTTGCATAAAAGTTCATCTTACATTTTGGGTCAATCTACACCCAAAATTATCTAGCTTCTGCATTTTAAATTTTGTGTTTACAACTCCTGGTTTTGTATCCAGAAAAATCAGCATTGAATTAAAAATATCCTGGAGAAGAGAAGATTAACAACTAGAAATACTGACATAAGCAACATTATATTTAACTGTAAAATTAGCGAACCAGTCTAAAACAGCAATATTGTAATAAAACCATTATCAAATGCACTGTAACTAACAGAAAGAATCCTTACAAGGAAATTTTTAAATATGACAATGCTAAATAGTACTATGTTATAAATAATGTATTTTAGTGTTAGGTTCTCAGAATGCTAAATACTGGCTAAGTATTTGTGTTTAATTGTTTGTGGACAACCCTAAATGGATAGTAAGAACATGCTTTCATTTTTGAATACTTAAAATACCTTTTTCCACCCTCATTGTTCTGCTTTTATTAACTTTATTGGTAGGAAAAGAATGATATATCCAACAATTTTAAAAAACAAAATAGGTATGATGTGTATATATGCCTATACACATAATCCCTGAAATGTGTATCTCAGACCATTGATTATATTCTCTCTCTCTCTCATGTAAATTTGAACAAGCTATTTCCTTAGAAGTATGACTGATTTTCTAAAATGTCTGGAGTCTGGCTGACACCTTTTTTAAATAGTTTCAGTATCATGGCCAACTAGTTACTTGATCCCCAGCCCAATTCCTGTAATGTTTTTGGTTTTGTAACACCACCGAATAAATAATATTCTTGGTTTGGAGCCATTGGGACTGTTGGATATTATTGTAACTAGTTTTCCTTGAGTCCTTGAACATGGGATGCCTTAAATTCATTACAACTGCACCACAATAAACATGTTATTCAAACAACCTTATTTCCCTTTTTGTATCTGTGATAGATGATGTCCAACTTGTCAAATATGAACAGTAGTTCCTAAGTAAACCCTGGCAATTTTAATACTTAGCAATCTATAGTTATGTTTATTATCACCTTGCTTTTTCTAGGTTAACTGTCAAGACAGTATATCTCAATTTGCATGGCAACAAAGCATTCTAAAAAGGTCTAAAGTCCCATTAATCCAGTTGATGGTCTTCATATAAGCCAGCCAACTAAAGCTGGCTAAAAAATGCTCTTTGCACAAAACTGAAGTTTTCCATTGGAAAATTTTAATTTTCCAACAGGAAAATTGTAATGTTGGCACCCTGGCTGCCTGTCTGAAGGACTCGTCAATTTCACTTTCTGTCAGTGAAATTGACAAAAGCTTTCCTATAGGGCTGTTGAAGCACAGAGCCCTGCTTGCCCATCACCTATCCCTCTATCTCAGCCAGCTCTGGGAGCTGGAGAGACACAGAGCTTTGAGAGGAAAACATGAGGAATTCTGCCACCATGTGAAGTGTAGCCTGATACAGGAGGATGATTCACAGAGATCACTGCCAGTGTGCTCTTACTGAACTGAGAGACACACATTATTGTTTTAAAGCAAGTAAATAGTCCAGTACAACTGGAATTAAAACTGCTACTAGAGAAAGCCAATGCTGCCTTGCACACACAGAAAATATCTCCTCCATTTGGCTTTGTATGTCACTCTGGTCCAAGGTTTCTGGCTCTGTAGCAAGATGTCTTGAAGTGTAGCAGAGCAGTTTCTTTCTGCAGATGTCAGCCAGCCATCATCCAAGATGCCAGATTCAAGAATGTCTGATTTGGATGCAGGATTGAGCCATTGTTCTGCAAGACCACATCCAGTGCAAATTGTCTGGCCCATGCCTGTGCTATCAATGATCTGAACTTGTATTGCCTCAATTTCCTGGGTATCAAGGGCATTGTTGTAAAGGTGTATAATAGTCCAGCAGCCCACAGAATAAGGAAGGCATCCAAAATGGAGCTGGGGCCCATATCTCCCTGGAGTAGAACCTCAAGCACTTCTTGTGACATGTCACAAACAGGCCCACTTTTAGAAATCCCTATTTGTGCAAAAAGCTTAAGGAGGACCGAGATTCTGAGACACCACTTAGAGCTCTCAGATAAATGATGGGTCAGTCCGCCAGTGTGTTCTGGAGCCTGGGAGGTGCAGAGCACCATGAACCAGTCAATGGGATCCAGAGAGGGGATCACAGAGGCAATAGTAACCATACAGAATTTAAAACAACCCAAGAAGATTGACATGATGAAGATCAAGAATGGGTCACCAACCCCTTTCTTCTTTGGGATTAAGAAACAGTTGAAATAAAATCCCTTGCCTCTGAACTCTGGGACATTTCCTCTACCAATCCCAGTTGAATGAAGGAGTCCACTTCTTGCTTAAACAGTCTCTCATGAGAAGGGTTCCTGAAGAGGGACAGGATGGGTGAGGAGGGGACAAATATTTTGAAATTGGATAGAATACCCCTTGCTGATTATCTGAAGGATCCACAGATCTGAGGTTATCCAACCCCAAGCTACCTGGAAACAGGACAGTCAGTTGCCAAAAAGAGTGTTGGAGGAAGGAAGATGTGACGGTGATCCTGCCAGATTCTCAACATACACATCAAAATTGGTTCTCTCCTAAAGTCCCACATTGTGGAGCAGCCAAGGAAGAAGCAGAGGGTCATCTCTGGTAAAATCAGTGCTTCTTCCTCAGGGTCTCCTAGGATTATTGCTTAGTACTGTACTGAGATTGTCGTCTCTGTCAGTAGAACAGTTGCTGTTGTTTTGGATTCTTTCTTCTTGGGTTTGGGACATACAGACCCAAGAATCTTAAGGTTGCTCTGGAGTCTGAAGTGTATGAAGCGCTTCATATGTACCACTATTAAAGAGGTAAATACCCTTGAATAGGAGGTCCTCAATGGTAACCTGGACCTCCCTTAGAATTCCCAATGCCGGCAGACAAGCAGACTGCTTCATCACCATGGCAGCAGCCACTGTTCTAGCTGCTGTGTCCGATACACTGAGTGCTGCTTGGAGAGCCATTCAGGCTGAGAGCTGGCCCTCTGTCAAAGGGGACTTCACTCCTTCGTGCTGGTCTTTCAGGAGTCTGTCCATAAAATTGCGAAGTTTGTCCCATAACAAAATAATTGTATTTGGAGAACAGCTCCTGATAATTTGTTACTGTCATCTGCAGGCTTGCTATGGTGTATGCCTTCCTCCCAAAGAAATCTAACTTCGGGTCTTTCTCCCAAGGGATGGACTTGGGCTGGCCATGCTGCTTTGACTTCTCTTGGTGGGGCAGATGGCTCATTATACCAGGATTAGTGTGTTGGTAAAAATATTCCAATCCTACAGCAGGCACCTCTCAGCCCTTTATGACGTTGCTGTGACTGAGGCCTGCCTTTGTCAAATCTCTTTGGCCATTTCAAGCAATCTGTTATTAATGGGCATGACTGGTTGCCCCCTAGAGGAAGGTTGCACTATATCCAGAAGCTTGTGTTGCTTCTTCTGGATAACCTGCAAAAGGATAAAGCAGCATCTCCACCAAACTTTTTAGCAAGTCCTGGAAGACTTTTAGGTCAAAATAAAAGTTGTAGATGGAGGCATAACCACTTTATCTGGACTGAATGAGCTGACTGGAGGCTGTTATACTGCTGGAGAGTAATCATCTCCACAGTATTCTTCCTCACCCTCCAGAAGCTGAAGTTGATACTGGAGTGGAACCTGAGATGGCTGGAGCTGCTGCTTTGGCAAGAGGGACCTGGCTCTGAAGACTGTGAATAAAGCCAGCTTCCTGGAATAGGGGTTCACACACCCCCAGAGGGACCAGTATAGCCACAGTTGGTAGGGATAGTGAAGATAGCACATCAGTGGGTGGTAGCAGGTGGGGTGTGCCCTATGAGTCCCTGAGGATCTTCTGATGCCCCTCAAGTATTTTTCCTTGGATTCTCTGCCTGACTCCCACTGTGCCACTCACAAGTGTGAGGGGGCCACTCCAGAGAGGAAGCTCTTATATCTCTCTGGGGGGAAAGAAAAGACAAATGTCTTCCAACAATGGGGCAGATCGATCAGGTGTACTCCATCTTGTGGGCAGTATCTTGGTTGGTTTGGCAATCACCCCTCAATGAGAGGTGAGTCTGGTACCATTCCTACAGAGGTCTCTCAATGATATGTAGTGCTGGTGCACTAACAAAACTGACTCCTCCAGTGGTGTCGAGGAAAGTTCTGGGTACACAGACACTTGGCGCCATGATTCCCAGTGCTTAAGAGAATAGTGCCAAGATGTTTTATGCTGATACATTTGGTGCCAAAGTCTGCATCTTTCTATCAAACCTGGAGGCAGCACTGTCCTTGGTATGGTAAGAAGCCATCCGCAGTAACTTTGGGTTTGGTGCTGAGGAACTGGTACAGGATTTCACTTCAAGGCTTTTGGAAGAGTGAGACTTAGGAGAGGCTTTCTCCATCCCCTACTTGGAGAGGGAGATTGGTGTCTGCCCTGGTCTCTGAAGTGGTGCTGTTTAGGGCCCATTTCTGGAAATGGCTGATAAGTGGGGCTTATGAAAAGCCACACAGGAGTGGAATCTCAGTTCAACAGAGCATTGGCAACACAGGACTGACCAGGTGCCTGGAATTTCATTAAAGGTCCGGATTCAATGAGGTTTGCATCTTTCCAAGAGGAAGTTTCAGCTTTGCCTCTGTAGTCTTGAAGTATGACTTGCAGGTTGAACAGTACTCCAGAGCATGGCCCTCTCCAAAGGACAACAGACACAAGGACACAGCAGCGTCAGAGGAGAAGCACATCTTCAACCCCAATGACTTAGGGTTAAGCCATTGTACATGGGCACAGGCTCTTATACAGGGATGGTATATACAAAAGGGTAAAGCCCTTTTTCAAGGGAGTCTGCAGAAAGGAGAGCTGGAGAGGAAGTGGGAACCTATCACTACTTTGTCTAAAATGAAGTACTTCAAAGCAATGGACGAAGAAAGTTTATCAACAAGAACTAAGACTAACAAACTTTTCCTAACTAGAAAAAAAATTCTGCTAGCTCCTTGGTAAGATCAAAGAAAGCCAATACTACAAGGTTCTTGTCTAACAGCCACAGGCAGTAAAAAGGAACTAAGTGCAGTTTGTGGCTACCCCACCCTTTGTCCTTTCAGATTTAGGGAATGAGAATGCACCCATGGCACAAACATGGAGCCAGTGGACACTGCTATTCAAAAGAATCCAATCTCCCATGCCTGGGGTACATGTGCAGCAAGAGTGGAATCTGTGTGAATAATCATGCAAAGAAAAAATTCCAGTTCCCACACATCTCTACTCCTAATTGTGGAGGGAGAAATTGCAAGAGGAAAAGGGATGAGGGTGGGGCATTCTTATACCTCCATGGATCCCTGGCTGCCAAAATGGTTCTTGGAGCCAGAGATACTCAGTAATGCTTAGAGCAGCCCGATGGCTACTTTAGTTCTGCAAAGGGGCCAGGCCCAGAAACACAGGGCCCAAGATTCATGACTGCAATGGTTACTGAAGGTCACTTTTGCACCTTCCCCTCCTGCTCAGAAGCTCACCCTACAGAGTTCGGGACTGGGAGAAAGACACACAGTACTGCAGCTATGAGTATCAAAAAATGACTTGGAAATGTCTTCTTGATTTTTCAACAATTTATGTAAGCAATCTTTGAAATTGGTTATCACTACTTTATGTACCCAGCTAAACAAGTACAGTGTTTTGTTTTTTTTAAAATCACTTTGTTTCAAATTTCTCTCTCTATTTCATTGATTTGTACAAAGAATCTGCTTTTATCTATGACAACCTAAACTGGGTTGTAGATCCTGATAGTCGTGGACAGTTAGTGACAGGAGTCTTGGAGAGACACCGAGCATTGACCTTAGTAGAGGAAGGTCAAAATTCACAAGTAACAGCGTAAAGGTCTTATCTGGGCAACATTAACTGCAATTTCCATCCCCAAACAGTGCCATAAAGAAGCAGGAGGGAGCCAGAGTTAACACAGAGAGAGCTGACTAACTTTAGGGCAACAATGCTGCAAACACTTATCCAACTTCTAAGTTACTTCCAGTTATGAGTAACTTCCTGCATGTGAGTATTCCCACTGACTTCACTCAATAGGGCTAGCTGTATGCACTGTTACTTGCATCCATTTACAGGATGGGAGTCTACAAGTGCAATGGCAGAATATCAGCATAAAAGTCTGAATAAAGGATTTGCTTTTGAAATACACATAGAAGTGTGGTTCTGTAACATTTTCCATTATTTTTCTCTTTTACAAAACATGAAATAGTATTTCAACTTCAATAACAATAAATAGGTAAAAATCATATCTAAATACATAACATCGCAGTGTTCATTGATTAAATTACTATGGATATTGATAACATGCAGATTCAATGCATAATTTTTCAACTTCACATTTTCTCAGCCGTTTTCCAAATAGCCAGACCAATTAATCCATATTATGGATTCATCATGTAAGATTAAAGAGACATTGTGAAGGCAAAATTGACACGATTTTTAGGTTTAGTAGTAATAAGCTTTTACAAAACTCATTACCAGGAGAAATATTTCCATGTTTTTTTTAATTCCAAAAGAAACAAAAAACACACATCACATATATACACACACAGTTTCTTTTGAAATTAAACATATTTATACATATATTTTATTTCATGTGTAATATAAGTTTATTTACAGAGAATGTAATAATTATAAAGAAACATTTATCTGGAGCTTCTGCAACCAAAATAGAAGCTTTAATATATATATAAATTGGTTAAAAGAATTAATAGAAACATTCATTCTTGGAACAATGATTTCAGTAGGGACATTCTAGTGATAATACAATTGAATAGTCTAAAACGGTGTTTTACCTTAGCTAAAATTTGGCAAGTATTCCTATCTATTTTTCATAATCAAAACACAAATTTCTCTTTAACTCGTCAAACTTACTTTAATTGTAACTTACTTTTAAAAACATTTGGGGTGTGTGTGTGTGTGTGTGTGTGTGTGTGTGTGTGTGTGTGTGTGTGTGTGTGTGTAAGTAAAAATAAAAACAAACTTGTACTTTGGTTGCAAAAAAATTATATATATATATTTTAAACCCAACAGTGCTTTTTAACCAATGGGCTTTTGAAAGAAAAAAAAAACACAGCGTATGTATTAAACACACACTAAAGGCCTCACCAAAAATCACTGTTTCACACACACAAAATTAACAAAATGCATGATTATGGAATTTGCTGATGCTTAAAACTTATTCCATAGGGTGAGATCCTTCTTGTTACTTCTACTGATTTCTGCCTACACAGTCTATGCTGTTCAAATAGACATGTTTAGCTACAGTGTTTGGTCAACATCTTCACAAGTCTCTTACTGCCTACTCAACAGTATAAAAAACATTTCATCCATTTGACTCCACAGAAATGGTTTAATAGAAATTGATTACTGAAAGCAATAGTTCTGATAAAGTATTTTTTAAAAGAATAAACCATGGCCATTTTCCGCTATCATTGTCACAATACAGTAGAATCTAAGCAAAAAGTAAATATGAGACAAGGACTGATGTATAGCAACATGAGATTGAAGATAGTTATGTATGCTACAGCACCATCTGCTGTTCCATCTCGGCTACTTTATAAAGGAACCAAATATTATACAGTATACCCCCAATTATCCGAACAGCACGAGGGACATGGATTTTATCTGGATAAACTGGAGTGCAAATAATCAAGACGGTAGAAGGCATTCAGCAGCCGCATAGCCTCCCCTGCAGCCGGGGTCTCATCCTCTTCCTTCTCACATTCCTGGCCAGGGGTCTCTGCTCTGCACCACTCACTCACCCCCATGACCGTTGGGCAACAGAGGACTCCCTGAACCACTGAAGGACTGGTGACACCCAATCCCTGCAGGGAAAAGGTGAAGGGCAGAGCAGAGACCTCTGGCCAGGGCTCTGCTCAGCCCTGCTAGGACTGCAGCCTTCCCTGCACCTTATCCTTCAGGGATTGGGTATCAGTGGCACTGCAGCAGTACAGGGAGCCCTTTGCATGCCCCTACTCACTGACTCCCATGATAGCAAGGGTGCAGGAGCTATTCAGCAGCTGGATGGCCTCCATCATGGCTGCGGGCTCCTCCTCACAGCCCTGGTCAGAGGGTCTCTATTCTATTATCCTAACCTGCATGTTATCTGAATCCCTTCCTTGTGACCCAGCATAAGATACATGATAGACAAGGATGGATTCAGATAACGCAGAGGTTTGGATAATAGAGTTTGGAATTTGGGGAGTATACTGTATATGTTTACAAGGCCAAAGCAGTCAGAACACAAGAATGAAATGGGAAAAGGTTGATGGAGCTCAGTTATGCCTGGACAATCATTGCCTGCTACATAGCATTTACCTGGAATGTATTGTTTTTATTACACAATACGCTAATACTTAATAGCTATAGGATTGTTTGCAAAAAGGCACTGTATCTACAGTGATAGATCTGCTAGATTCAATACTGAAAAGTTCCAGAGGGGTAGCCGTGTTAGTCTATATACAGCAAAAACAACAAGAGTCCTGTAGCACCTTAAAGACTAACAAATTTAATTTCTGCAGGCATAAGCTTTCGTGGGCTGCAACCCACTGTGTTCGATTCAATAGATTTTGTTGTACTGCTTAAAAGATTGCTTACTATAAAAGTCCATTACAAAAAATTGAGAAGTCTGATACCATTCACGCGCTTATGTAAAAATCTAAGTTGAAATCATTGTATTTACTTCCCAACATTACATACTATAACCCATTCTTTGCATTTCATCAGACTGATTTCACATACAAGTCACACTACTTAAAAGAAAGAACAGCAGCATAACAAAGATACACAATTGGACGTATCTAGTAAAAAAATAAGAAGGGATATTTTTTAAATGAGTTATGGAGAGACCATACCTGAACTCTCCCCTAGTGAGGAAAAAAAAGTGCTAAGTCACATGTGCAATGTGCCCTATAATTTATTTTGAAAATACTAGTGGTGATTTTTGTTTAATGATACTTTTCAGACACACAAAATGATGGATGGTAGAACACTGGGTAAATTAATCTGGGAATCAGATTATTCTTTATAGATATACTGACACATCTCAAGGCAGGGGTGGGTAGATTGTTTTGTTGTGTTATATGCACAAATGTGTACAGGGAGCTAAAACAAATATTTAGTCTTATGATATCATCATGCCTCTTCTGTCTTGTTTGTTGTTTACATGAGGTTTCAATGTTTTGAAGATTTGTGTCTGTGAATCATTAAAATATTCTTAATTAAAATGATATTCAATGAAAGTAAGGAAAATAATACATAAAATCCTCTAGTATTTACATGTATTATACTGGTCAACAGACACATATGAACAAAATCCAAAGCACAAAGCACAGTCAACCTGTGGAACTCTTTGCCAGAGGATATTGTGAAGGACGAGACTATAACAGGGTTCAAAAAAGAACTAGAGAAGTTCATGGAAGATAGGTCCATCAGTGGCTATTAGCCAGGATGGGCACGGATGCAAAACCACGGTCTGAAGTGTCCTACCCTCTGTTTGCCAGAAGCTGGGAATGGGCAACAGGGGATGGCTCACTTAATGATTACCAGTTTTGTTCATTCCCTCTGAAGCACCTGGCATTGGCCACTGTCAGAAGACAGGATACAGGGCTAGATGGACCATTGGTCTGACCCAGTATGGCCGTTCTTATGTTCACACAATTCTGAATAGACAGTACATGCTTTGAGTAAAATGCAGCAGTCTAAAAGTGCAACACACAGTAATAATACAAAAAGATGTGACAGTTTCCAAAATGACAGAACATTACCTTACCCAAATTGTAAGCATAGTTTTTGTTTTCTTATTACTGAAATATCCTATTTAGGAGTCTATTTGTTAAAATGTGTTATTTTATTTGAATTTACCTGTCCCTTTGCTATCAGGTAAGCAACAATAGAGGTATGCCCGAACTGGGCAGCCAAGTGAATACAGCTGCATCCTTCCCCATCAATTAGTGACGGATCTGCACCATACTTCATCAGTTGTACCACCATGGATAAATGACCCTGTCTAAACATAACAGTGAACATAAACATACCGGGTTAATTATATATATAAAATTTGATAACATATTTGGATAAGAAAAATGTAAAATTCAGACATTTTTAATTAAACAATTATATCTTTGGTGCTTCTGAACTGAAGCTTAGGAAAACATTTTCTTTGAAAATGGTGATCACTATACATCTGATTCTGCAAACATGTGAGCCACCTTAAGTATGAGACTGATTAATTTTAAATTTTGTTTTTTAAAAAGTCTATAAATAGATCTCTTGTTTTTTTAAAGAGAAGGGGATGCAATGTATCCTTTTTTACAGGAAAAACAAGTGCTGCTTTGGGGCTGACACTTTCCCCGCACTGTGTTAAAAGCACCCATAAAATCTTTTTAGCATAATAGCCATCAGGATTCTCTCCATTTTTGTGACACAGTGCCAAATATGCACAGTTGCCAGTGCACAGCTGCAACACCACAAAGGCCTTTCCAGTCAATCACAATACGGCTTTGGTCAACTGGCATTCACAGCGATAGTCAAATATGCTCTGAACTGGGAAACAGATTATTGTTCTAAATTAGGTATTCACCTTATAATACGTATATAGTCAAGTATGATCTTTAACCCAAAGGAATAAATTAGTTTTAATATTTAAAACTAAGCTTAACAGATTAGCCTAATGACTGGATTTTCCACTGCAAAGAAGCAACATAATTTAATTATTTAAATGTTCCAAAGACCAATTTCCCAGGCCTCCTTTTTGCAGTGCATAATTATGAATATTAGTACATGTATACTTCCTTTCCCATTCATTTCTCCTCTACTGTATCCGAAGAAGTAACTCTTAGAAGAAAGTTGTCTGTCCAGTACTATCCACAGGTGTTCATCCACCCCTGTATTCTTTGACAGAGTCCTACATAATAATTCTGATCTCTCCTGGAGTTTAAAATGCACCTTTAAGAATCTCCTGAATTTATGGGGCAGTGGTCCGGACAGCAGACACAAACTGTCTCCTGACTCATGTCCTCCACTTCTGGATTAGTAAACCCCACCAGAAACTCAAGAGGAAGATTCCCAAAGCAACGGTAAAGAGAGCCACCAAGCAACCACTGACTCCAATTTTTATACAATATAATCCTTTCTTATCATAGTGATCAGCCGCCTCTACATCAGAAACTAGCAAACTAGTCAACAGATGAACTGTGCGCCCATGTCCTTGGAGACCAAACATATAATGTACTCAATTAATATTAGCAACCCAGTTTCTCAAGTTTATTCTTGCACAGAAGCACAACACATTCTCATAGTAGAAGCATATAAAGAAATTTCACTAAAATAATAAATAAATGACTGTCTAATTAATCAGGGAGTAAAGAAAACCCAAGAATTTTTCCCCACCTCGTTGCCCAGTGAAGTGGGGTGGAATTTAAATCTCCTCCCAGCTGATCAACAATAGCACCCTTTGATATGTAGAATCTAAAAACAGAATGAAAAACATACATTTACTCTAGATTGTTTTGATTACAATCATAAAACATGAACCGTAAGTGATATATACTTAAAAAAAGAGACATGATGCAGGTTCAAAACAAATTTTCCCCAGCCTTCCTGTAACAGATCTTCTCCTTGAAATTGCCGGGCTTGCATTTTTGACACACATAACCTTTGGTGATCTGATCCTATTTTAACATTACTTTTATTACAGCATAATTGCTAATTTAGTTATCTAAATCTTTTTACATTATTAAAAACAGGTGGAAGGTTATAGGAAATGTTTTTAAAACTAAGTTACAATTAAAGTAAATTTCACAGTTTAAAGAGAACTTTGTGTTTGATTATGAAAAACAGATAGGAATACTTGCAGAATTTTAGCTGAGGAAAACATAGTTTTAGACAATTCAATTTGTAGCATGTGTTATCACTGGACTGTCCCTACTGAAATCATCGTTCCAAGAATGAATGTTTCTGTTACACTTTTAACTAAGTGTAAAGATTTTTACATGCTTCTCAATTACAGTTATTAGACAAAGGACAAAAACATTATATACTTTAAAAATGACTGGAGAGAAATTAAATTTTCTGAATTTAAGCAGGCCAACCACATGTAGACAAATTTAATTATCTACATTTAATCTGTAGCAATTCATATTTATAACATATGTGCAGTTTTTGCGAGTTGAGAATTCTTTTCCATACTGAAGTATGCTTTCCCTGTATGATTAAATTGGTAAATGAGGAAGACAACCTATGTCATAGCTAACTAAAAAAAGGCATCCATTTTTTAAACACAAATCTTGTCTGAAATTAGTTTCTTCAATGCAGGTCAATGGACACATCTGTAATAGTTAAAGCTGAATCTTAAATGCAAAATTTGGTCTCAGATCCAGATTTCAGGTAACCTAAAATTTGGAGGTGTTCAGATTTAAGTTTTTAGTTCAGTCCAAGAAATAGCTATAAAACTCAGATCTGGATTCCAAAGCAATCCTCCAACCCATCCCCAACCTGTTGGATGTTCAGATCGGCCATTCTGGTTCACTACCATCTCAATTTTCAATAGGATATTTTGCTAGCAATTCATGCATGAAGAAATATGTCAGAGCTCAAAACTCCTAGTTACTAAATCACTCCTTTTTTCACAAGAATATCTACAATAGAAAAAACATGGTGAATATTAGTTCTCTCTTTTAAATTCTAGATGCTAACGAAGAGAAATGATATATCACTAACTATGTTTGACTCTTTCACAGTGAGGCAGGCCTGCATGCAGCCTTAGGAGTGACATACAAGGTTTACATTTCCTTTTAAACTGAATAAAGACAGGAGCCAGTGCATAGTCAGAAGGGAGTTTTTTATATATAAGTTTGCAGGTAAATTGAGTTTTTCTGAAAGTAAGGGAATAATTACACTAGTTAGAACTAGACATCATGCAGACACATTACTCTGCAGAACTTCCTCATTAACTTCAATCCTCACCTACATCACTTCTATACTTTCAGCAAATCCCTAACAAAGGAATGACCACTATTTTTGGAGGAGAGAATAGTTCTGTTTCAGTGCTCATTCAGTCTTTGGACTCTATTAAGAATAGTGCTAATTGAGAGGACAGTATTTGTAATACAAGCACGTGTCATCCAAGAACAAACCCTGATCAACCCCTTGGATTTACTGAATGAATGAGAGCATAAAAGTAAGATTACATTTTAACAACTGCTTTCAGATTCCACTGTACCTTTTTAGTAAAGAAAAATAGGTATCTGACAAAAATGCATATATTTTGGTGGTTTAAATTGCTTAAAACTCCTTTGAGATTCGAACCATTGCAGTTGTCAAAAAAGCCAGAAGGAAAAGGAAAATAAGAAGGGCGTATAAAGAAAGGGAAGAAGAGAATGAAAAAGACAAAAATCTCTCTCACAAAAGACTCCTGGTTGCTTAAATACTCCAGGTACCCTACATTTTATCATCAATTCTGTACATAAACTCTCCCTCCAAATGATGAGGGGAGGTGAAATACTGCCTGCCTTTTATCTAAAGGAAGATATCCATAGACTTGAATTTAGAAATACAGCTACAGTCAGTGTGGTTATCCTTTTACACTTTTCCATGACGGTGTAAAAGGAGATTAGTTGCCTTTGCCATGGGAGCTGCAAACAACACTTCTTTTTCTGTCTTTCAAAACCAAAGACTAATGTACTTCCATGTTTGCATTTCTCCTTCAGTGGTATTGCATAATGGAAGGCAAAATGAACTGCAACAGGAAAAGAGGGCCCTTAAAAAGCAAATCATGAAAACCACCCTCTCTTGGGGATAGAAAATAGCCTGGTCTGGTGAAGGATCTGGAGGCCAAAGAATCTGTAAGAGCACATGGGACCTACAGACTAGCTGGGGAATTTCTTTGTGCCTGATTTTTATCTTTTCATATTTGGTTGTGTGTGTGGATGCACGTGCACATTAACAGAGAAGAACTATTTTGAGACCTGCACACTTAATCAGTGAACTTCATGCCAAGTGCTCTGGGGATCCTGCCAACCCCCATGCTATACTGATTACCTTTCTATTACATACATTTAGCTCAATTATTTTTTATGTAATATAAAAGGAATTATGTACCACTCACACGCCTATGACTTTATAAATTAGCAAATACTGAGGATTATTCTTTCTAAAGATTCTGAGAAGTAATATGGTTTAAAACATATCCTTGTAGATCTTATACTTAGGATTTTACTTTTTTTCATTCTTCTGGGTTTATAACAAACCACAGCACCCTAAGACTCCCAGGGTTTAAATCAAGATGTAATTTGTATTATCTGAAAGGAAAGGGATTATAACATTACTTACTGTAGTCTCTGCTGTTCTAAAAACCTAAAGGATTTTTTATTTGATCATTATTTCTTGTATTGTAGAACACAAAAAAAGACCTGAAATAAGGGAATACTAGCGTTCTTAGTTGTCTAGAAAATTCACTGCCTTCTTCCATAAGATTTCCTTTCCTCAGGGAGGAAAATTTGATAGTCACAAAAAGAATGAGATATTTCAAGGTCATTGGTTGCATGGAACCTGTTTTGCTATATCATCTACTGAAAACTAGAAGTGCATTCATCTGAAATGAGAATTGTGCAGTAGCAAAGTTGCACTGCAAATGGTGCAGCTGAACAGCTGCTCTGAAAGATTTAACTGATCTGAAACAGGCCAGGACTTGACTTCTGGTCATTCAACAGGTCTTATTCTTGGGTATTTTGGCATCACAGAGATTCTGCAAAATATCTAGATTGGGGTTTCTGGCTTTTATTTTTTACCTTTGAAGTTGAGAATGGGTGGGCTTAAAAACTAACTATGAAGTCTATTTAGCATTATAAACAAACAAAAACTGCTTAAAGACATGATTGATGTTTAGCTATATATTAATACATACTTCACCAGATCTATCCTGTTGTTGATTGCAGCCCAATGGAGAAGTGTAACATTTTCTTTGTCTGGCTGCCGTACATCATAACCCGCTTCCACCAACTCTCTACATCGTTCATATATTCCATATCTTGAAGAAATAAAATTCAAAATTATCATCGTAGGCAAAAATCAACATGTAGGAAACAATCAGGCTCTCCGATACCACAGAGATGAGCACAATATAAGAACCTATACAGAATATAGAACCCTTGCACTTTGAGGACTCTCATATATGACAGCACACTTGTATTTGCTATATATTCCAGCTGTTTCAGAAGCACAGTTTAGCCATTACTATGCTTAGTGGAAAGGAAAAATCTCTTCTTGTGCCCTCTCTTATTGTCTCCTATTCCCCTTCTCCTTCCTTCTGAAGGCAGAGAAAAAGGTTGGCTGAACGGTGCCATGCAAACCCAACTGATTCATTTAAAATATTTCACCGACAAATTTATATGACTAACTGATTTCAGCATCTGGTTGGAATAAAATTTCAAAATGTGAGCCACCTGTATAAACCAATATAGTAATGTCTGCTTATGTTTTCAAAGAGTATGAAGCAATAGCTCTAAGAGATGCAAACTACCCCATTCAGCTAAATTAGATGTAAGTTCCAAAGACTAATGATGATATGATAATGTAAATACCGGCGTTAACTATTTCATTGATAAGGAAAGCATGCAGAAAAGGAGAGGAAAGATTATATTCTGAATGTCTGCACAATCTACTGTGAGAAGCATCTCAAGTGGGAGAAGTCTGAATTGTGGTCATAGCTAAGAGGAGCATCAATACTTCCCCTCCTTGTAAAACTTGACCTTTGCTGCAGCAGAATCTTAAATGCCAGCTCCTGGGGTTATTAAGAGAGTTCTTCTCTTGTGTGCGCAGTTTCTATATTCAGTGCTCCACAAGAGTTTAGCCCTGGATAATTCAAGATCTCTTCACTCCATTTGTTCCAGAAGGCTTGCGTAGGTTATACAGAAGTCTTTTTGGGCAGTCTGCATTTAATACCCTCTCTGTCTCCTTGATTTGAAGGAATTCCAATCCGTCTAGCCCACCTCCTTATAAAATGAAAGCATGGTCAAGTTGAAACAGATTAGCTCTTTGTGCAAAAGACTAACAATTACAAGATTGTTCTCACCTGCTGTAGACAAGAAACAAAAGGTGAGAAAGAAACAGCAAACTTCTTATGCAGAGGGATTACTATGACAAACTTTCCTTTTTTTCCACCTTCTGCTCATAGGAGGAGAAGCATGAAGGCAAGAAACCAGTGCACAAATAGGGCAAGACAATCAGTCATTCAGTTGCATTATGAATTCTTATCTGTGACAGAAACCAAGTTTTTGGCTCATGTGCCACAGAATATCATTTGTGAACTACCTAATTAACCAATCTAGGTCAACCTGACACTACTGTTTTCCATCACAACGTTCTCTCTTCACACTTCCCTGTAAAAAAAACAAAAACAAAAACAAAGACAAAAATAAAATCTCAGTTTATGGAAGAACACAGAAGCGGAAGCACTGAAAACAGTGATCCCAGTGCAATCTCCCAACGGTACTGCAAACTGGCCAGTACACTGTCTGCCCTGAGGAGGCTGCTTCTGAGCCAGTGTCAGTGGAGCTTGCATCAGCACCAGAGTTGGAGGCACCTGATGTGGTGCCGGGGAAGACAAGCGGCCTGACATGAGTCTTGCTCTATCCCAGTCTCCTTTTGCTTTCGGCACTGGGAATCAGTGCTTCTCTTGATGCTTACAGTGCTTCTTGGGCACAAGGGAAGATGATCAGTGCCTGGAATCCCAAGTCATGGGAGGAACGCTCTGCACAGAGGCTGAGATGCTTGGTGCCGAGTGCAAGCACAGCTCCGAGGCAGGTCTTAAGGCTGCCTCCATGAGGAGGAACTTCAGTCTTGGTGCTCGGTCCTTTTTGTTTGGCGTATGAAGATCCTGCAGATTTGGCAATGGTCTTTCCTATGAGATTCCTCTAATCACTTGAGACAGCTTGAATGCGAGTCAATCAAAGGCATAGACTTACCACAGGAGGCATAGGGCTTGAAAACCTGCAACCAAGGCATGCCCCAGCACTGGGGAAGCAGACGACATCACTAGCTAAGTGCAGAGGTACCCAAAACTATGTAAATACTAAAAACTACTAAAATTACTAAACCAATTCTTAACTAACAAACTATAATAACTATTTACACTAAGAACTGGAGAAAAACCATTAGGAGAAGAATTGCCTAAACAAAGAGGGTTCCAGCAACCATCACAATAGTAAGAAGGAATGAAAGGCAGAGGGGTCAGCAGGGCCCTTTATGCTAGCACTATGAATGTGTGGTACCAGAAGGCACTGGAGCCGACCTGACAGATACCACTAGGAGAAAAAAGTCTGGCAACTGTGCTCAGGACGCGCACACACCTACACTGGAATAGACATGTGCAAGCACTTGAACTAATACAGTAGAACCTCAGAGTTACGAACACCTCGGGAATAGAGGTTGTTTGTAACTCAAATGTTCTTAACTCTGAACAAAATGTTATGGTTGTTCTTTCAAAAGTTTAGACCTGAACATTGACTTAATACAGCTTTGAAATTACTATGCAGAAGAAGAATGCTGCTCTTAACGATCTTAAATTAATTGAAACAAACACAGATACATTTTACCTTTCACATTTTTTTTAAACTTTTCCTTTTTTTTTTAGTAGTTTACATTTAACACAGTACTTAACTGTATTTGCCTTTTTTTCTTAGGGGTGTGGGGGGGTGGTCTCTGCTGCTATCTGATTGAGTACTTCCATTTCAACTGAGGTGTGTGGTTGACCGGTCAGTTCGTAACTCTGGTGTTCATAACTCTGAGGTTGTACTGTAAGTTTTCCTTCTATCTAAAGAAGTTTATCTCACACAAAGCTCTTTCCAGCATTTTCAGCCAAGCCTGGCTGAGAAGTTTTCTCATGAAGCAAACTTGCTGTCAGTTTAAATTCCTAGGTGAAGGATGTCAGGGTGTCTTTCTGTTCCCCCAAATATTTCAGAACAAACCTTTGATGTTCACCTCAAAATAATGTCACCCCTCAAACACTGTTTTCCTCTTCCTAGTAATTTCTTTCTGAAATCTATGGCAGCTCTTCATTAGAATTTGATTTAGAGAATGGTAACAGATTCCTATTGTAGGACATAAAATACTCAGTGGTCCACCATGGAGATAAGCATCTCCCACTTACCTTATGGAAGAGTTTGTCTCATGAACGCTACCTTTGAGTGACATGCTTTTAACTACAGACCTAGAGAACTTATTTTTAGTAGATACATAACTCCTCCCATATTTTCTGAATGTACATCTTACTACAGTGATAATGACCATCAGTGTGGCACAGGCTTACAGTAGACACTTAACATTACCCCTTTCGTGAATCCATGGGGTCCTTGTACCCTTATGTACCCTTGTGCCCTCGCCAGCATCAAGAGGGCCTTGGGTCACATTCACTGTTTTGGAGTCCAGGAGAGCACCTATAAAACCTATGCTTTGGGACTGAGTCAACTGAGATTTCTTTAGGTTGATTTTCAGTCCTAAATCTGAAAACAGACACAGAATCAATCTTACAGGGTTGGAGACCTGCTGGACTGATTTGCCTCTGATTAACCAATTGTCAAGATATGGGCACACAAATACCCTCATAATGTAAATGAGCGGTGACCACAGTTGGGCACTTCGTAAAAATTCAAGGTGGCCAAACAGGAAAATCTAGAACTGGTAATGGTCTTTCAGTACTGCAAAGCAGAGAAACTTTCAGTGTGTTGAGTGTATTACCACATGAAAAAAAAGCATCTTGCAAGTTGAGGGTACTAAACAACTTCATAAGATCTAATGAGGGTATGATGGATGCCAGAGTCATTATGCGAAACTTTGAATTAGACATATAACTAGAGCTCTACACGGACACACAAATGTGGATCCACATCCACCACAATCAGTTTACCTTCGACTGCCACACGCAGTCTAGTCATATGCACCCACAGCTCTGGGGCCCTCAATCAGCTGTTTGGAAGCCAGCTCGGCTGCAACCTCTGCCACTGATCAGCTGTTCAGGGGCCAGCCCCTCCAGGCAGCTGCCCAACAGCTGATCGGCAGCAGGCAAGGGAGCCCCAGGGAACAACTCATTGATTGGCATCTTCTGCACAATCCCACTCATGGGATAGTTTGACAAGCAGTAAACTTCTCTTTGGGGAAGCTGGGACATGGAAACTTAATTAGAGAGAGATTAAAGTACTGCTTTGCCAACTTGAGCATCCAATTTGAACACTCAGTCTGTATGGAGACTCAGTATGCAGGAAGCCAGGATGTAAATCTGCAACACACTAGCTTGCCATGTACTAACAGTTCAGATAGACCATGCTACCATGCACTTAAACTTCCTTGGGGTGCTTTGATATTTTGCTGTTTCAAAGTGCACTACAGAATTTTTAGCATATGGTAGCAGGGTCCACATGGGCAGTTAGTGTGCTGTATGCTTACACCCTGATTTTCCATGCACTAAGTCTCAGGGATAGACAAGCCCTAAATCCAAATAGCAGTGTTTTGTAAATGTATGTATGGAGCTCCATATTGCCACTCTCCAGATTTCTGTAAGTGTAATGTGTCTAAGGCATACCATTGAGGGCACCCTGGCCCTAGTGGAATGGGACCTAAATCCTTCAAGGATAAGAACAGATGTCAATATATAAGCCGCTTGTGTACACAATCATTTTAATCATGTCTGAAAAGACATTGTTTGACCTTTTTTATCATCAGCATAAAATATGAAACGATTAGGAGACTTTCTGAATTGTTTAGTCCCATTCAGATAACAAGCTTTAGCCCTTTTTGCATGTAAAGTATGTAACCTATTTTCAGTTGCATGTTCATGCAATCTTATGGAAGGGAGAGGGAAGGAGGAAGCAATACTGGCAGATTAGTTGACTGATCCATGTGAAACTCAGTCAATACTTTAAGTAGGAACCTGGGATGGGGACACAGCTTATTTTTATGGAATACAGTAATGGCAGGCCAGCCATAAGGGCCTGCAGTGAAGCCACTCTAAAATTGGAAATGTAATTCTATTTTTGGATGTAGAACCAAGGATGTCAAAGATGTGGTGAGACACATCTCCTCTACCGTTATCAAGGGAATTTTCAGAGTAGTTGCCATTCTGTTAACTAATTCACGAAATACTGCATCCTCTAAGCCGCAATTCCTACGTTCTTGTCCAGGGAGTTCTGGTCCTCCAGTTCAGAATGTGTTTTCTTGATGTTCTTCAAGCACCCCAGGTTCATCCTCTTTTGAGAGCATGCCTGATGCAATTGTTGGGGATTGCTCTCTCCCCCCATGAATTGCAAACAGATCCATGAGCTTCAAATCCTATGAATGAAATCTTCCTAAAGCTCTCAGAAAAGAAAAATTCCTTCTGTAATGAGTATGCTATCATTCTTGGAAATGCCTAGGAGAGGGCCAATAGACCCATCTAAATCATGGGGGAGGTGGCCAATCCAGCCAATAGTCCAGTCCTATTCAATCTCAAATTATCTGCTACAGCATGAATCTTTTCCACGTTTGTTCAGCAATAAATTTTCCCTTAAGATATGGAAAATGTGGCAATTGAATGGGTATCTCTGATTCCAAGTCTGACTGCATATCCGATCTCTGATCCAAGCCCAATAGTAAAGAGAGATCAGAAATAGTAGCATTTTACTAGAAGAGTCCATGGGAGTCTTAGGTGGCAGGAAGGGTGGTGAAATCCAGTAACTCCTCTATCCTTTGCTTCTCTGGAGGTGAAACAGTAGTACGTGGATCCGAAGAAACTCCTCCATCTCGTGTGTCTTTATCAGTCCCCTCCAGATCCAAGACAAGACAGGGCTAATGATTCGTACAGTGGATTTGAGCAACCACTGTTATGGGAGATAATTTGAGCCTGCTCAACAGAGTCTGATACGTGGGACCACAGTATTAATTGCCTGCTACAGTAGACATTCAGGATCCTTCTTTCTCTATTTAGGATCCAAAGATCTGGGATTCAAAAAGACAATGGACTCACCAATTTCCCCAAGTATCTTTTGGATCATTCTTACACACTGAGTCTTTCCCCTGAACCCGAGTTCCTAGATTTGAAGGAGATTGCTCCCACAAAATGGTTCTGTTTACAGAGGCCATGACTGATAGGGCATCTCAGCTTTTCAATTTTGGGTACAAAGATTAGAGATCCTTGTTAGGTACCACAGGATTCTTGGAGCTTGGAACCAAAGAAAGTCACACCTCTTGAAGCCAGGCCTTTTAGCTTTCAGACCCAGCATCTGATCCCAACGGCAGAACTGAAGTCCCACTTATTAACAACTAACTAGAAAATGTTTTAAGAAACAAAACCTAGTTCTAAAACTCCAACCTATTTACAATCTGAAATATATGATAAAGTGTATCAAAGCACTGTTCAAGAAAAGGATCTGGGCCACGGTCCCCGAGTGGTTCCTCATCCATCAGCTGCAGTGGTTGGAAGAACTACAGTATTCACAGCACCATGCCCCCTTTTATAGCCTCTCCCTCTGTAACATCACTCAGGATACAATCTGGACTGGTGAACATCTGCGTCACCATAGCTCTCCAATGTGGGGTACCTTTTACACTGCTCTGCTGTGACAGCAATCACTCCTGGTCTGCTCACACAGCCTCCACCATGTAAATTACACCCAGTGATACTGCAAGAGTACGACTCCAGCCACCACTGAGACTGCTGAGCAACACCAGCAAAACCCTAGTCCCATTCTTTCCCCCAGAAATGTGCATCTTGTACTGCGCCCAGCACTCTCCTGGACAATACAAGCTCATATACAGTCTGTCATTTTATTAATTGAAAATGATATGCACAAATTCTGTTATGCCAAATGGAACTTCTCGAACACTTCAGTCCGAACACACTGGTCTAGATAAAACAATGAAACAAGTTTATTAACTAGAAAAGATAGATTTTAAGTGATTACAAATAATGAAGCATAAATGTCAGAATTGGTTACATGAAAATAAAAGTAAATTGCAACTAATGCCTAGCTTAACAAGCTAGAGTGAATTCAAAGCAAAGGTCTCTCTCACGTTTTAGCAGTTTTACTGGCTGAATCTTTCAGTCAGGATCCCTCCCCCCAGTGCAAAGCCATCTCCTTTATTCTTCAGGTTGTGTGGATACTATGGGTAGAGAGAAAGGAGGAACCAATTGGAACATCTCCTCTCTCTTTATAGCTTTCTCTCTTCTTTGAGAATCATCTCCAGCTGAAAAGTTCCAGAGGGGTAGTCTGTATACAGTGTTAGTCTGTATACAGCAAAAACGACGAGAGTCCTGTAGCACCTTTCTGCGGGCATAAGCTTTCGTGGGCTGCAGCCCACTTTGTTAGATGAGCCCCTCTCCTTTTCTGCAAGTGCATGCACTGGGATTGGATGCCCCTGTGGATGTGGTTTGAGTGCCTCTCCATGCCCCCCCAATTGTGCACAGGGATGTGGGGAGGATGGGATGGGGTCCTGTCACTCTAAAGAAACTGAGCCCCTCTGTGCATCTGGGGAACCCTGTCCCTCTGGAGTGGATCTGATCTCCTCTTCCTGGTCTCCAATGTGAGTTGGCATTGAGGAAGCCCCTGTCTACTGACAACCATATCTTATTCCTGCTCAATGACTAATAGTAGCCAAAGCTTATTAAAAATTGTGTCCCCCAGAAAATATAACTTTCCCTCTTTATATAAAGAAAAATAGACAACCTCAGCTTCTCATGTCCATTTCCAAAAGTCAGTGTTCACACAGAATTAAATATTGGATGGTTGCAGTTCACTAGAGAAATTACTGAGGCCACCTTTACTAAAGCACTTGCAGCTGCACCACTATAGTGCTTGTGGTGGAGACACTCTGAGGCAACAGGAAAGCTCTCTCCCATTAGCTTAATAACTCTGCCTTTGTGAGAGGCAGTGGCTATGTTAGCAGAAGAAACTCTCCCGCCAACATAGCGCTGTGTACACCAGCGCTTAGGTCAGTATAACTTGCATTGCTCAGTGCTGTGAGCAATGTAAGTTATATCGCAGTAGCCTGTACAGTAGACAAAGTCTCAGTCACACACAAGAGTAGAAGAGTAACTTTACAGTTCAATTCCAGTGCCAGCTGAAGTAAAACTGAGGTTATCTTTACTGGGTTACAGAAAAGATGCTGCCAGACAAAAATAAGAATTTCTGCTCCAAAGGCCCAGTGTACTGTCATACTTTTTATCATACTATTCATGACAACTCTATACCATACTGCATAAATGCAAATATTATTGTTATGAGAGTCATAAGCATCCAAACTGCAGAAGGAACCACCAGCCTCCCCTTCCACTTTCTGCATTGTGTATTAATTTAAAATAGGGAATTGCTTCATCTAAGAGATAATCTGTGAGATTTATGTAATTTAGCACCGATATAAAAGATACTTACCCCCAGTGATTCACTAGTATCGCCACAATGATTAATTAGTACTGTACTACTTGGAAACCCATTTACAGTTTTATGTCAGTTTTGAAATTATAGATCTAGAGGTAATAAGGAGAATGAAATTTATGCATTTTAACTGTGCTCCAGTGATCTTAACATCTAAAAGCACATAAGCATTTTGTAACTGTGTGTGATCCAACCCACCTAATAATTTATTTGCATTTTAAAACATAAGGAGCACCATAAACAGAAAGAAAAACTAACCTCAGAAAGCATTTAATCGCTTCTCTATCATCCACCTCAGCAATAATCTAAATCTCAACACACTGCATAAATACTTCTGTATATTTTCAGACAGTGGACATAAATTTCCATCAAATGCATTTTTTTAAATTCAATTTTCAAATCATGCACTATAATCTATCAACCGAGGATTGCTGTTTCCGAAGATATAAAAAAAATAAATTACTCATTCAAAGTTTATGCAACTAAAATAAAGAGGTTTTCATTTTACTGTCATTCCACTAGTAGAGATATTTACAAATTTAAAACTGCAAAAAGAAATACACTTACTGTGTAGCTTTGACAATGTCCCATGTGCTGTAATCATCAATGTGGCTTTTCCGTCCAAGAGAATCGCTATATCCATGGTTATAATGGCTTTGGGGCTTAATTTCCTATAAAATGGAAATCTGCTATTAGGACATTAGATTCCGGTTTACTGCTAGAATTCTTAACATTTGTAATTGAAAAGCATTTATTTTAAAATATTTTCATATGAATACAAGGTACTATATCCAGTTGAACATAGAATAAAATCACTTAAAACAGGTGATTAAATAGCCAGGATGCAAGGTCAAAACCCTTTACATTTTGTGAAATGTACCATGGCATTCTTTAATAAATACGGTTTAAGACCCTAGTTTACATCTCATCCAAAAGATGGCACACCTGCAACAGAACAGTGTCACCAAATCCCGTTCTGCGGCATTCGTTGAATACTGTTTTAGAAAGCAAAGTGCCTCCTCAACAGTAATGGCAATCTTTATAAGTACTATAAGTATGTAAAAGATGACAACTGATAGCTTTTGTTAGTTATAGATCAACACATCAAAAATGAGTACCATATGTATAGCAGGGCTCGACAAACCCCGGGCGCCAGGTCACCATGGCGCCTAGAAATTTAATTCTGGCGTCTAGTATTTCTCCTGGGGGAATGGCCACCGTGCTTTCGCCAGGGCGCCACTGCATCCATGTAGCAGGGCCGGGAGGGAACAGCGCGCACAGCTGCCACGCTCCAGCCAGGGCGCTCTGCTCCTAGGCCCACGTTGTGGGAGAGGGGTAGGGGGAAGGGGCGGGGCCAGGAGAGCAGCCACTGCACTCCGGCCAGGGTGCTGCTGGGCCCACATTGTGGGAGAGGGGCAAGGGGAAGGGGGCAGGACCGGGAGGGGAAAGCGTCTGCTGCGCTCCGGCCAGGGCACCCTACTGCTGAGCCCACTTTGTCGGCTCCTTAATTTTTGGGCTGGCTCATAGCTCCAAAACAAATTTGTCAAGCCCTGGTTTAACCACAAAAAGAAACTAGTACCTTCAGAAGTGACTCAATTTCCGAATACTGAAAGTTTTTCTCATTGTTAAACCAATATCACCTACAGCAGATTGAAATGGACTATAACCTCTTATATTGAAATTCATGGGACAATGTTCTAAATGTCATTCTTCAGCAACATGGCAGCTTCCAGCATCAGGCTCAATTACTTGTATTGTATCTTTAAACTTTTAAAACAAACAGAACATGTCAGTTTATCCATGGTGAAATGCTTCTTTAACTTATGACCTTTCAGATTGTTGGGATGAATGAATGCAGTTTTACTTAACAGTTTTTCTATTAATATTAACATTTGGTCTCCTTAACAACACAGGCAATAAAATTTCACCCAGAAATTCCTGCATCAAGTCCAATAACCTAGGCTTGAACCAGAGCATATCTTTTGGGAGATAAATATAAGGGAAACTGAAGTGAAAACACAAAACAAATAAGTTCCTGATCTCATTTCTGTGAAAATGCATCCATATGTCCCACCACAGGATCTTAATACCGGCAGCAAAGTTACTGTTCTGCCTTGGCGGAAATGAATCCCATTTGAGGTCACAGCCACCTGTTTTACTCAACTCCCTGGGATTTCTACTCAGAAATCAAACATTGCAGAACATGAATCAATTCGCCTGGCAGACAGAAATTTTAAAGTTTTGGTCTCTTTCTGGAGATGAATGATTTGGAAAGTCTAAACAAAAACTTCTTAACATGATGGAAAATTTGTTTTTTCCAATTAAAAAGATCCCTTTCAATTATTTTTGAACAGCTCTAGCACGGAAATGACTGGAGACAGAAAACTGAAATTTTACTTAGAGATTTTCATAGCAGAGAGAAATACTTTTGAGTGAGTGGTTTGAGGTACAAGCCTCTAGAAAAACAGGCACTTTGCACATGTGTGGTACAGGTGATACTACTTTCACAACACTTTTTAATGACTATTTAGAGAGGCTGTATATGTGGTTAATTTGCCTCCACACAGAACTCCTAAACTTCCTGAATTATTTCAAAGCTGCCAGGGCAATTTCCAAAAGTTTTATGGTAATGACAAACAATGTTGCAATCCAGCAGATAACAAATGAAGTTGAAAACAAATATCAGTGTCACCTTGCTCCAGCTCTGGGTGATGATGGTTAATATGGGAACAACTGTCCTAAAATTTACAGAACAAATACATAATGGGCCGTCCTCCTCACACAAGGCTTGTACACACACACACAGGTGGGCAGATAGGCCAATTAACTTCCCAGACTGCACATGGAGGAGTCAGGGAGCAGGGACTGATTAAATGAGGCTCAGCTGGGAAGGAACAAGAAGGGCCTGTATAATGCCCAGGAGCTGAAAGTAGAAAGGGGTTGCAAGGGAAGTAGTCTACAGTCATCCCATGGGAGAAGGGAGGTGTGTTTGGGGCTAGAGATAAGTAGCTTACAGTTACTCCCTGGGAGGAGGGAGTTTGGGCTGGCCAATCCAAAGAAGGGGGAGAGCCGGAAAGGTGAAAGGCAGCAAGGTATGGCAGACCTTGGCTGCTGATGAGAAGACCTCTGAAGCTGGAATCCAGAGTAGAGGGCAGGCCTACCAACCACTGGGGAAGTGGTGTGACAAGACTGCAGAAAGTGGATTGCCTGGGACAGGTCTCCTTGGAAGGCTTTGATACCTAGGAAGTGGAGGACCCTAATGATCTGGCTAAGGGCCAACTCACAAAGCGGACACTGCAGCTCCTGGAGTGAGAGGGGCCACAGGATGAGAAGAAGAAGATGGGTGGAGAGACTTCTAGAGGAGGGCACAGCATCTGGAAGGAGCTAATCCCCAAAGCAGCCATGAGGAGGCTCTAAAAGACACTATTTAAAACCTATAGTCAAGAATAACTCGTATATAGGCAGAAACCAAACCATGAGATCCAAATTTGTATTTCTGTAGAACTTCCTTGTTCCACAGAGTAAGTAAACAGTCCATAAAGCTTCAGAGGAAAAAAATAAAAGGGGCCGGGGGAAGAGGGGGGGAATATCTATATCATCTATATCCTAGTGGTTTGCTGCCATCTATGCAAAAGCCCTGTTCTAACTACTGCCAAAGCAAATGGGGACCAGGCATATTACAGCTGATGCTCTAGGTGTCTGGGAAGGGAGCCACATTTTGTCTGCAAAGGAGGAGGCAGCTTTGCAGAAACAGTATCTCTTTGCAGTCGCAGGATAAATCAGACTCTCTTATCTGCAGGAACAGTGCTAAGAGAAGAGCCAAACAGAGAAGGAAAGCTGTAAGATGCAAATCAAGGCCTAAAATAAAGTAAGAAAGTCCAAACGTAAATACCTTGATACTGACTTTTTTCTTTTAAATTGAAAGGCAATGCCAAGCAACGTTATCACAGCGCCAGTGACTGTACCAGCACTGTTCACCTATAGCTAGACTAGGCAATAAAGATTTTGCATATCACAAATCACAGTAATCAGAGTTTGAAAAGCCTACCAGATACATACTAGTGAGAGGATGAACCAAGTAGAGAGAGGCCAGTACAAAAGATGCCACTACAGAATTTCACCACAGTACTCTAGTTCAGCCGATTCCTTGACCTCTCTCAAATGCTTGGGGGTGGACCATCTCTTTTTTCCTACCTCCTAACTGCTGTAAAGCAGAAATTAAGGCTGGAGAGCTTCTTTATTTCCCCAACCCCCTCCTGGATGCTAGTTGGGGGAGTCCAGCAACTATGCAGATTAAGTACTGAATCAGAGGGAAGGGTCTTCTCAACTTAGATGAAAATATCACTTCCCCCAGCACTTCATTTTTCCATGGTAGCCTTTTATTCAAATAATGGTTAAGCCTGACTTTGCTTATTGTATAAGATCCATCAAGATTATGTTCCAGAGGTCCTGTGGTTTCTATTTCACGCATCTGACCAAGTAGGTTGCAGCCCACAAAAGCTTATGCTCACAGAAATGTGTTAGTCTTTAAAGTGCTACAGGACTCTTGTTGTTTTATCAAGATTATGGGCCTATACTTACTATAATCTATAAATAATATTTAAATATAAAAAATAATATTCAAGCAATACATGTTTGCTAGTGAAGTTTTAAAGAAAGTCAAATCATTGGACTTATGGAAGCCCTGAAACCAGTTTATTGAAATGCTAAACCAACATTTGGCAGGCAGTAGCTTCTTTTGCAGTTCTAAAAAGAACGTTTTCTTCATTTCACTTTATTCAATGAGTTCAATTTAAGGACTAGTTCAAAGATGAGAAATTAACTGGGAGTTGAAAAAGCAGGAAAGCTTGTTTTCCTCTTCCAGTCTATGAATAAAAATTAGGTGTGAGAGAATGAGGTCTACTATAGCTCCAAAATCTTGAAGGTCATGGTGACCAGTCAAAGTTTAATTCACTAACTTCAGCTTTAACAAATCAGTTTTAAATGTAAAATGTTTTGATAAACACACTTTTCTTATGTATCCAGCACATTTAAAGTAGTTTTATTTAACTAATACATTTTTTAAAATGCTGTTTTATGCATTTTAATTGAATTCCAATTTCCATCCAAATGCAGCTTGACAATTCATGAGTAATTAATCATCATCTAGTAAATGTAACATAAGAAAATGTAAAAATTAAGAATCTGAATAATGTATGATTACCTAAACAATAGTTTTAATGTGTATATTGTATATAGTATATCATCCTCCTGATTACCAAAAAATAATTCCAAATTTGTTGGTAGATCAAGCCATGACATTTTTAGAAAGGATATGTTGAATTTTTTTTTCAATCCTTTCAAGAAATGGAGAGAATCCACTATCCAGGGGTCAGTCTGCCCACAGGTAGTGGGCAGTAGTCTTCCCACCCTCTGAAAAGGATTCAAAGGAGCTCTTCTTGTTCACCATAGGACTTATCTAACTAATTGCTAGCCCCTGGGCAGAGAGTTTTTCTCCTCTCAGATGTGTGAGTGAGAGTGAGAGTGAGAATGTCTGTGAAGGAATCTAGAGGCCCCTATGTCATTACAGCATTTGCTTCTTCAATCTCTTCCTGCAGGTCCTCCTCTCCTTGTCCACTATATGCTGAAGTATTAATCAGCCCAACTCCAACCACAGCTAACTGCAGAGGGGCTGCAATAGGCAGGAGGTGTGATGGTGTGAGGCACTATATACAAAGACTCCAAAATGTGGGGCTGATGAAACAAGTTGCATCTTTCCTCCCAGTGAACTTCTACATATTACTAGATGTTGGGCAAACTGCATGAAAATTGAACCATAATGCTCATCACACCTAGAGATCCCTGTCACTAGCATAACCAGAAACTGGAGAACTAATGCCAGGAGAGAGAAAGGAGGAAGAACCTGAAAGTATTCTTTAAAACTGGATGTCTCCTGACCAAGTGACAGCTAAGAAGGAACATATCCAAAGTCCACACCGCTGTCTGTGAAAACAGACTACACACCAATAACAAAATTCAGTCTGCATTGACTTCAACTCATTTGTGCCCATTTATGAATTACTGCAGTCATTCTAAAACTGGAGTGGAAAGATTTCTTCAGACCTATCCAAGGTGCAGTACTTGAATCCAATAGCTCATATTGTGTTTTGCTGCAGAATCCTAAAACACCTTCGTAAAAATTTATTATGTCTCTTTTTTGTATCCTTAAACTGTATGTAGTGCTTATATTTCTATATAAACATGTACTTTTGAACAAAGAAGGTGCTTTTTGAAACATCTGTTGTCCAAAAGGAAACAGAAATCACAAATGTTTCCTAATGTGTAACATGTTGCAGCATAACTCAGCTAGCTAATTCAGACATTATTTCTCTTTTCTGTAAATATTTAGTCAACAGTTAAAAGCTATAGTACATACCAACAGAAATGTCAAAGAAAAAACTGGAAAGCTGCATCAGATGATTTTAAATGTTTATTTTTAACCTGAATGTACTGTATTATCACCTGCATATGGATAAGAACCACAAATATGATGACCATAAATTAACCATCTTTTGGTCTCAAGGATTGAAGCATACACAAGCTTATTATAGAGTTGGCAACAAGCATTCAGTAGTCAGGGATTGATGACATTAAAATTAATTTTAAATTAAGATAAAGAGATGGCATAATCATCCCAAGATTCAAATTCAGTCATGAAAATAAAATATTTTATATAGTACCTTTTTCCCCAAGGGACCCCAAAATGCTGCACAAGCACCATCATTCATATTCACCCCCTGCTAGTAAGTTTAGACCTTATAAGGTGTCTGCCACTTGCATGGTCACAGAAACCAGATCAACCAGTGATGTCATGGTCATCTTCAAACTCGAAGGACGAATAACAGGTGTCTAGTATATTTTTCAAGCCCTATCTTATATTGTTACTGTAAATTAGCCTTTCTACCACTGAGCATGACTCCTCTGGAATCTTCCTCAATCCTGAAAGAGGAAGGAAGTTCATGTAACTGAACATCATGGCTTGAAAGCCTTTTTAACTATTATGCATGTACAGAATTGGCAGCTAGATTCTCAGATGTCTGAAACTTAAATATCTCTATCATAAGACATGTTGAAAGGACTTTTTCACAAAAAAATCCAAGACAAAAAAGTGTAATAAGAAAGCACACTCATTCATGCATGCTGGCCTAGCCCTGTCTTGTAGTTACAGATATTTCACTTACAGTATAGTTTTGCACCTGATGCCACTAACATTAAGATGCCCCTACTCTTGTAGCCATTTTCAGACCTGGACATGTGCAGGTCCTGCTTCTGATGTCAAAACAGTTTGAACATAACATGGAGAGAAATGTGTGAGAGAAAGAAGAGTAGAAGAACACATAGGACTCTTTGACTTTAAAGCTAATACGTCATTTGTAGGCAATTTTTTAAGCTACTCTCTGTGTAAAAAAAAGTTAATTCAATTAGCAGAATTATACAAGCAATCTAATTACATTATATATCCAAATATGAATAAATCTTTGCTGAACAGTAGTGATACTTCAAAAAAAGATCTTCTCTCTAGCATAAAGTATACAAAAATATGTACAAAAGAGACTTCTCGCTGACCTCTCTCCAAAATTTTAAAGAGACGAGAGGATTCTGCAGACTGATAAGACCAAATCAACTGTATCGTCATCTTCATACCTAACTATTCTCTCTCTCTCTCTCTCAAAAAAAAGCTTACTAAAATAAAAGGCATTTTAATGGCTTGTTTTAAACTACAAAACTTAAATCAAATAAAAATGCACTGTCACTTAAGTTTACTTTTTAGTTTTTAACTTTTTGTTGGTAATACAGTCAGACAAGCCATAAAATGTGTTCCCCTGCTAGTGTGACCCTTTTCATTTCCCAAATTATACTTAGAAAGATTAATTTAATATGGCTTTTTAAATTACTTGAATTTTAAACGCACTGCATATCAAAAAACAATCTCTGTTTGTGCACTATGATGGATAATGACCTTCACTCCGCAAGTGCTCTAACAGTAACCAACATTAACAAAAAATATCTTCTAATCTCCTCCCTTTCCCAGCTTATTTACTTTGTGCATTTGACAGTACTTTATATATAGTCAGTTTCATTATTTCACTGTCACCCTTTCCTAACTTTATGTGGGTTTTTTCTCAATAGAATGGGAAAGAAACATTTTTAAAAACTGGAAAACATGGCTGCAAACACTGAAAACTGGCAGGAGCAAGTTTAGCACCAGAGGCTACTTTTGACTTGTTGTTTAATTGAATTGATTTCAAACTGATGGTTAGTCAACATGTCAAATCTTGACCCTAAAATTTTGGCACACTCCCTTCACAGATGGGGTTCAGAACCTTTCCAACCTAAACAGAAGAGATGAATTCAGTATTTTTCCAAATACAGTGAGAAAGATATTTTATTACTGAGAATCACATTTGAAATACAAACCCATTAAGAAACCAACAATTTCTAGCTCAGTGGCTGCAAAGAAAAAATACTAAATGTTAATCAACCAATGCAGAAGAACTCCAGTTCATCTGTTGCTGCTTAAAGGTTTTCCTAATTTCAACAGAGTTAAAACTGACCAGATTCTTGTCTGTTTTTATTTCCGATATAGACCCTTAGGAGCAGCAGTGAAACCATCAAGGAGCAGCTCTGTTTAACTCTGCTGCAGACTAGGAAGATTACAAACAGCAGAAGAGGCAAGGATGGCTGTTATTCACTGGCACCTTGCTCTCACTGAATGAAGTGACAAAATTCTCATTTAATTTCACTAATGAAGGATTCAGACTAGGAAGGAGTACTCAAAAATGTGGGGGAAGGGTAGAGTAGTGGAGAACCCTACCTAAATTTGTACCACCCAGGTCATGGTGGCACTGAACTGTGGAGGGTGAAGGGGGGAAGAAGAAGCTCCTTCTTTCCATACAGTTTATCAGACACTTACTGCCATACAGATATAAAACATGGAGTCATGAGCACTGCTCAGGGACAGCATCCTGTTAGAAATACCAATACACACACTTTCTGAGCAGCTAGGGGGCTGGAGATGGCTTCTCACCTGGGCATCACCCTTTGGGGAATGGATGCAATGTCAGTCATTCACATCCATCTGTGGCTAACAGGTTTTATACTTTGGCTATTTGTTGTCTGGTAAAATTTGAGAGATTTTTTTTTATGCCTGCACTGCAACTACCAGTGTCTGGCCGATCTCAGATGCCTTGCACTCATGGGGTTCAGGCGAAGGGGCTGTTCAATAGTGGTGCAGCTATTCATGCTTCAGCTGGAGCCTGGGCTCCAGCCCAAAACTGAATGTCTATACTGCAATTAAACAGCCTCTTGGCCTCAGTCCTGCAAGCCCAAGTCAGCTTACATGGAGCCACCGTGGATGTTTAATTGCATGTATACATATCCAAAATGACTTTTTTGAAAATGAAGATAAATCACACACAGCACTGATGACTGGGAGCAACATAAAAGGTGATTTACCAACATCTTGTGTTTAAGCTTTCAACCTTAACTTTGAATTAATTTTTTGTAAACACATTTTCTTGTGGCTTTTTAGAAAAGAAACAAGTGACTGGCTCTCTCAAATCAACCTTTCCCACAATACACCAAATGCACAAATAATCCTGTCTGCCCATCTTCCATCCAATGACAAATGCAAATCTTCCCAACTTTTCCAGAAAGTAGATGAGGAAGAGGTATAAGTTTGATAAGAACACCTGGAAGAGGATCCATAGGAAATGGGTTTTTTAAAAAGAAGTTTTACGGTTATGTGAATACGTGGGCTAAGCATTACAGTATTGAAGCAGTAGCAACTCCAAATTATATATAGCAAGGGGCAACGTGCAGGTCAACATGCTTGCTTGGACATAAGGAGGGGAGTGAAATACTGTTGCTTACAGCTGTTACATATGGTTGTGGAGGACAAAAACAGATGGCTAGGACTCTTGCTCCTTTAAAACTTTAAGTAATGTTGCTGCCGGGGATGATGATATAATCAAATCTGTACAGCCAGATTCTTGTTTCTGAGACAGTTAATAAACTGATGCTTTTCAAAGGGAATCCTAACAAAAAATACCAATAAGGTACTGTGAAAATGCAGAATTATATATAAAGACATGGTATGCAATACTTTGATGAAGACCAGCTTTAAGAAATCCAGGGAACAAGGAGAGATTGTGGTAATGCTTAGACTATCAGCTCTTCAGGTCAGGGACTATGCCTACTTATGTGGTTTATATAACTCGATCCTTATCAGGTTCTCTGAGTACAACTATAATAAAAATATTAAACAACTTAATGCAATAAATAATATAATTAGCAATTATAAAAAGTGTAGTTTAATTTGGCATAAATCAATCTTTTTCAAAATTATTACCCGAGGACTAAGAAGTAGAAAACACAAAATTTGGATCATTAAGTAATATGGAGTGTGCCCATTTTCCCTACACAAGGGAAAAAATCTTCAAGCTAAGTGACCCATGAAGTACAGAGAAGTTGAATACAGTTTTACCAAAAGGGAGGGGAAAAATACATTTTATGAGAACAAATAACTGAGCTAAGACTCTAGAAACTCTCAATTTATTTGCTTATCATAGACCAATACTACTGGTAAAATGCTCACAGTACAAAGCTGTCTAATATGGGTACATAAAGTAATTAACTATGTTGTTGAGTGAACCATTGGAGGTCTTGCAATTTCATTCTGAAAAAACAAGAGTTCTTCTCAAATCTGGTAGGATTTAGGAAAATATGGGACAGACCTAATGCTGTACCTTGCTTTGATTAGCTATTCCTTCTTACCTTCCATTCTTTCCTGACTCATCCTTCTCTCTGGCCCAGTGACTATTCCACAGTCTATAAATACTTGGGGGATAAGAGGTGAGAGAGAATGACACTATAGTCCAGTGATTAGGGCACCCACCTGAGAGGTGGGAGACCCAGGGTCCAGTCCCCCTGCTCAGATGACTATTTACAGGCAGTGGAACAGCTGCAACAGGAGAGATTAAGTGTCTGCCTACACTAAAATAAAACAGCTGTGGCTGTCCCAGGTCAGCTGACTCGGGCTCACAGAACTCAGGCTGCAGACTATTAGGGTTCAAGGTGGAGCCAAGGCTCTGGGATCTTCCCCCTTGACAGGGCCTCAGAGTTCAGGCTCCATCCAGAGCCTGAACATCTACACAGCAAAAACAACGAGAGTTCTATGGCACTTTAAAGACTAACAAATTTAACATTTGCAGGCATAAGCTTTCGAGAGACTTCAGCTCTCTTCTTCAGATGCAGTAATACAGAAAATAGGTAACACAGAGGCATCTTATAGATATCCAGGTGCATTGAGAACAATGAGGGAGGTGGAGTCCGTTACTTAAGACCTAATGACGACCATTGAGTAGGAGATGAGAATGGGTGAGCAAAGTAATTTACCTTTGGTAGTGAGATAGCCACTCCAAGTCTCTGTTTAAACCAAGTTTGAATGTGTCAAGTTTGCAGATCATTTCTAACTCAGCAGTTTCTCTTTGAAGTCTGTTTTTGGAGTTTTTTTTGGAGAAGTACAGGAACTTTCAGGTCAGACACAGAATGCTCTGGGGAATTAAAGTGTTCTCCCACTGGTTTATGGATGTTGTTATTTTTTATGTCTGATTTGTGTCCATTTATCCTTGTGCATAGTGATAGTCCAGTTTGGCCAATGTACATGGCAGAGGGGCATTGCTGGCACATGATAGCATATATAACATTACTGGATATGCAGGTGAACGAGCCCCTTATGGTGTGATTGATGTGGTTAGGGCCAGTAATGGTGTCATTAGAGACTATGTGTGGGCAGAGCTGACAACGGGGTTTGTTGCAGGGATAGGTTCCTGGGTAGGATTTTTTGTAGGGTGTATGGTTGCTGGTCAGTATTTGCTTCAGGTTGGGGGCTGTCTGTAAGCCAGGATGGGTCTGCCGCCCACTGCCTGAGCGACAGATGGATCATCTGCTAGGATAGGTTGTAGATCTTTAATGATGTGCTGGAGAGATTTTAGCTGGGGACTGTAGGTGGTGACCAGTGGGGTTCTATTGTTTTCTTTGTTGGGTCTGTCCTGTAGTAGGTGACTTCTGGGTACCCGTCTGGCTCTGTCAATTTGTCAACTACACAGCAGTTTTACAGTCTGCAGCCTGAATTCTGTGACCCTCGAGTCAGCTGACCTGGGCCAGTCACGGGTGTTTTATTGCAATGTAGACATATCCTTAGATAATCTCACATCAGAATATCCCATAGCTCAGGAGTTAGAGCACCTTGCTGAGAGTCTTGGGAGACTTCTGTTCAAATTCTCTCTCCCTCTCTGGCACAAGGGGGAAATTGAACCTGTTTCCCACATCCCAGGCAAGTACTTTAACCACTGGGTTAAAAGTTATAAGGTAGGCAACACCACTTCCACCACCTAGATTTTAAATGGGATCCAAACCAGTAGGCAGCCAAAGACTGATCTTCCCAGGTTAGCAAACTGTTCCAGGGTTTAGCTGGAAAGCGTTGTTCAAACTCCCCTGGAGTGAGGCAGTAATGCACAAGTTCAGAGGCAGAAACTTAGGTGCTTTGAGAACTTTTATTCTGAAAATTGAAGTGCCAAATGAGTTTAAGCCCCTGCAAGGTTCAGTAAGAGTTTTCTGAATCACAGAGGAGCCTAAAACTTGAACTTAGCTGCCTAAATGCAGATTTAGGCTCCTAAATCCAGGGGTTAGATGTCTAAATCCCTTGTGGATCCAGGCCTGAATCATTAGTCATTCTAATTCCATCCCAGATTCAGGACATTGCCCATGTCACCAAGCTCAACTTTTGGCTAGCCAAGATCTATGATATCCAGCCTATTCCTAGACATTTCATATGCCAGTAGACCTTTTTTTCTTTAGAGAAACAAAACTCTGTACAATTAAATGATCATGTCTTGTTTAAAACTACAGTGCAAACTGTGGTCTGCACAGCGCCGAAGGTCACATAGTGCTTCTAGAAAAACCTGCTGATGTTAGAAGGAAGAGAAGTCTGCCCACCTCTATCAGGGCTGCTGTTGTCAATAGAAGACTTTAGATGCCTCCATGAAGAATTAAATGGAGTATCTGCCAGGGTAACACGTGCTGAAGAGCTACTGAAGGTTTATCTCATCTAGAAAGAGTGACTGAGTTTAGTCAGGGTTAGCTAATACATCTAACTAAGCCTGACCTAAACATGATCTTTTTCCTAGCATAAATACCAGGTAACACATTTATCTCTATTTTAGCTGGTCATGCATTGTCAACTAAAATTAAATCAGATAAAACCAAGTTTAAGAAATACCATCAACTTTTATTTATTTACACACACACACACACACACACACACACACACACACACTTTGTTGGGAATTTTTTTCCTACTGTATCACAATACTACTGCTTCAAGATGAAAAGCACAAATGACAAAAAATAAATCCTCTGTTCTCTAATTCTGTCATTCAGTTTGTTTACTTTGTGCATTTGACAGCACTTTGGGTATAGCCTATTTCCCTTCTACATCAATTTCTCTAAATTACACGTGTCTTTCACATAGCAGTATGGGAAAACACTTCTTCTTAAGCTGGAAAGTGTGATTCTAAAAACAAAAACTGAAGGGGAAGATTTGTACTTGAAACAAGATTTAACTTTTTTTTTGGAAATTGACAAATGTTCAAGTGGAGAGTGTTTCCTTAAACAAAAATCAAAAGAACTCACAAAAACATACCTGAAAAAGCCTTTTGTTATTTTAATTTCAAGCATTCCAAAATAAACCTATCACTGAAAGCAAAAATTGAAGTGGGAGGAATTCTCCTTAAGCAAAGTCAACCACCAAACAAAATGATTAATCCTGCACATTTCCTAACGTGGATGCAAGTTTTTACATTACAAACATATGGACAAAGATGCTCTACTGGAGACTAGAATTCAACCATTGTATTTGGAAGTCAGAAAAATGGGATTTCATGCACAGATGGTGAACAGTAAGTTGTGCTTTCTCAAAAGTGAGGACTTGTCGATATTTGCACCACTGCAGCGCGTAGTGAAGACACTATCTATGCCAACCGGAGAGTTCTATCTACAATGGGAGTTAGGTCGGTATAACTGCATCACTCAAGAGTATGGATTTTCCACACCCCAGAGCAACGTAGTTACACCAACGTAAGTTTGTAGTATAGATCAGATCTGAGAGTCCAAAAATGGACCATTCTGAGTAGCTGATTTCTAGTCATTCAATGCCTTTAAAAGCACCTCAAAATGAAAGGATAATGTTAATTTTAATACATTAAAAAGTTAAAGGACATTTTTAACAGGAATTTCCAGAACATCCAATACTTGAGCACATATTAAATGGTGAGGTATTATTTAAGACAAACATACCTACATTAAAGTTTTATAAACATAGTCAAGGCAATTTTTTTTTAATTGAGTACAAAGCTTGAGCTATTTAAATTAGGAAGTGAGCTAATGACTAAAGACAAAAGGTTAAAATAGTATTTTATAACAAATCAGTATTTAGTTTTATAAACTACTCAAGGATTTAAAACTATGTTCCAATAGGAGTTCTTTTAATATTCATCTTCAAATGTTTAAGTAAAAATATTAACTCCTAATTAGTTTGAATTAAAGTATTTTCTTGTATACTATTTACTGCTTTATTAAAATCATTTTAACTATGCACAAATCCTCACTGAACAGGAATCTACTTGTATAGCATTATTTAGCAACTGAATCAATCCCTTACCATGGCTGTAAGTAACACACTATTTCATATCAAAATGTCTCCAAACTTTAGCTTAAGTTCTTAAAATAGTGTGCCCTTCTGCAATGTGTGGTACTTAATACAAAACACATGGTGCTAAAAGTTGAACTTTTTCAACCAGAGATAGAAGATTCTTCAGAAAGACACTGGGAATGTGACCACTATATTAGTTTTAGTAAACAACAAAATACTATGGTAAAGCTGTGCTGGTTAGACAGGTTCTAAGAACAGTTGTAAGAATTCTCTAAGTACAAGTCATTTCTCCCTTTTCTGTCCTGGATTTGTGACTTAATTATACAAGTGGCAGGCATCATCTGCTGAGCACCAAAAAATAATGAACTGAGTAAATGAACTGAGTACTCCATTCTAACCAGCATTTTCCTTTACAACAACAACAACTTACAACACACACTCTCCTTCTAAAAGATCACAGATGCCAACACCAATGCAGCTTTTTCTATTAGTTTATCCAGAGTACTGACACAAAATTGGTTGATATCCTCCCCATAGAGACTTTTCTCTTCAACACTTCTCCTTGTATCCACAGGGTATGTTTATATATTCAACTTTGCATATACATAGTGCTTTTATATCTGAAGGGCTCAGGGCACTTTACAAGTGTTGATAAGCATTACTATTTTGACCTTAGAACTGCATGAGAAGCACTGTAGCATAATGGTTAAGCCTTTTTGGGGGGCATTAGACATCAAGGTTTTGTTCAGAGCTCTGCCATAAACTCCCTTAGACCTTATCCTTCTGTTATTCAGACACCTCATCTGTAACAGCCTTGTGTAACTACAACATGTCCACTGGCCTGAGGGAGAAGGGAATGTGAGAGTGAGGAAAAGTAATTTTATCAAATCCTGTTTCTTTTAGCATTTGAAAAGTAGCCCAAGAAAACGCAAATGTCAATGATGACATTATCCATCACCAAGGTTTACTATTACTTCCCAAATCTGCCAACTTCAATTACAGAACAGTGTCTAGTTTTCAAACAACAATTTTTAAAACACTATTTGAAGGCTACCTCTTATTAAACTTATGTGCATCTCAAATTTTGTAGCGTAATGTTATTTTGTTCGGAAGATAGAGGAACACTATGAAATATTACACATTTCCCAAGTATTCAAAATTGAGACATTTTAATTCTTTATCTCAAGTAGCATCAACTCTATTTAATCACAATGTTCAAAACAAATTATCTCCCACAATACAAAATCATGAGAATTTCTCCTACATACCCTGTATTTTACTTTTGGGTTTGGTTTGGTTTTGTTTTATTACGAGAGAGATCACACTCAGACACAGGGAATGTCTACATTTGTGCTGGGAGGTGCAATTCCCAGTTCATGCAGACATACCCATGCTAGTTCTCCTTGACCTAACACGCTAAAAATACCAGTGTAGCCAAACTACTGGCAAAGGCGACAGCTTCAGCTAGGAGCCCAAATGCATATCCCCCAGACCTCCTGGGAACATACTCAGGAGGGTAGTCTGAGTCTTTGGAAACAATGCAGTCCTGGACAGTCATTAAATCACTGCTTTATTTCAAGTAATTTTATTACCTAATCCATTAAGAATTGTTTCGAGTTATAGGCAATGGCAACAAATTGCACGCCTAAAAAATGCCAAATACTGGAAAACCATTTAGAAATAGAAACCAAATCCAACTGCTAACATCAACTAATTTAAGGTGTATGTAGGAGGAAAAAGGAGAAGTATTTATTGTTAGAAACAACGGTTTGTTGTACTTCAATATTTGAAAGCTTTTTTTTTTTTTTTTTGCAATTTGCTGCTGCATCATTAGTGATGTGGCAACACCAGTGGAGAGTCCTAACATTTCTACATTCCAGCAGTACAATACTATCCTGTAAATAAACAAACAAAAAAATCTATACAGCTGCATACACCATAAGCTCATTGAGGCGGGAACTGCCTTTATTTTTTGTGGTCTTGTACAGAACTGAGCATATTGTCAACACTAGACTAGTAACAGAACATGACGTAACATACCTTAATAGACACAGATGAATTTGCAGTAATATATAAGCCTTTTCTCTAAAATTCGTTAGTGTAGATTCAGACTTTTTTTTTTATATATATATATATATATATATATATATATATATATATATTATATATATATATATATATATATATAATTATCATAGCCCTGAGGAGCCTCAGTCATGGACCTGGTTGCCATTGTGCTAGGTAGGCACTGTATGAACACAGAACCAAAAGACTCTGTCCCAAAGAACTTACTATCAATACTATCAAAGTAAGGAGTTTAGATTTTCAGCACTCCTCTCCATCTCTGTCCTTCTTACCAAAAATCATTATTAATCTCTTGTTTTGCAGCTGAGCCTCTTGTCAACACACACAAACAAAAACAAGTTTTGTCACTTGGACAGGAATCCTTGTTCTTCGACGCTTTTCTGTAAAAGTAATGTTCTATAGTCTCCAAAATCCTCTGTCACGTTGAGCTGGCAGTACTGGTGTCCAACTTAACCCAGTACTTAGCCATAAGGTAACTGGACAAAGGATTGAAATCAACAGACACAAAACAAAACAAGTTATACCAAAAGAAGAGACCCTGAATTTAAAAAAAATACCAAAGAAAAAGAAATGAAAGACCCTTGCTGGAAGTGGATGTCTAACAGGAAAATATATGTATCAGAAATAGGAAAGGATCATCCACATTCTCACATAAAAAACAATTCAATTTTGTATTTGCACAAATGAAAACACTGATTAAAAAGAGCAATATGTACTTCAGTATTCATGTTCTAAAGATGTGAAGTCAATGGTTCTTTGAGAAGGACATGCAGATATTTGAGTATTTAGGCCACTATCCTTCAAACACCGAACTCAGACAACAACTCTGCACACAAGTAGTCCCATTATCTTCAATAAGATTGCTTGTGTGAGCAAAGCTTTGCGCAGGCCAAAGTATTCACAGGATCTTGTGAGTGCAACTCCAGAATGTGTCTTTTTCAACTCCATCATCATGCATATTAATATCTCTTCGGCTTTAAAAATCATCTGTATTAGTGATTTCAGGACCTGATCCAATACCTAACAAAATCAGTGGAAAGACTACAGGATGACTGAAGGGGAGAGAGTCTAAAATTCAACCATCTGGTTGGAATCTAATTGTACAAATTAATATTGGACTGTCATTTTCTTCTTTTTGGATTTTAATAGAAGGCTCCTTCAGTAACATTTTAACAAAGTTTGGTTTGGGTGGAGGCTGGGAGGAAGAGCGCACTACTTATTCTATCATTACTTTGTAAACCCTTCAGTTTCAGATACCAAAGAAACAGTATCTGATTTTACTGCCTTACCACCACCATGGCATATAAAACAAATACATTAATACAGAGTGATTTCCTTAACAGTTTGTACATGCTTTACTTTTTGTTTTCATACTTTGTCAATCTGTAAATTAAGATTCTGACCTTGCAATGTGATCAGCGCAGGCATCACATTTTTTGCAATTTTAGAATATTTAACAAATATTTTCCCTTACATCTCACTTCAAAGAAGAAAGCATCAGCTACATAAGAAGGTTAAACAAATACCTTCTGCCAGTTTTGAAAACTCCATTCATAAAAAGAGATGATGTAAAACTTCAGATATCAAGAGCATTTATTCAAAGTCAAAAAGGGAAGTGATTAACTAGAGTAGACACCAAAAGGAAACATGCAGCATGTTTACTTGCAATCTATCTAAGCTGCCACCAAAGGACTTGTTTGCAATGCATTGCTTGTCACTTAGGCCCAACTTTTTAAAGAAATGTGGCTGTTGCAATGCCTAACCGATTTAGCGTACCTCCCACTGACTATGAGTGATTCTTAAGTGCCTAAATCCTGTATGAAAACAAGTAGGACAAACAGTCCACATTTAGCACTATAGCGTCTCTTTAGACACCAAGAAATCTTAAAGCATCTTTTAAATGCTGGTTATGGAAAATTAATACCATCTGTTTGACAAGACCTGGTACTTGGCACACCTATTTATCTTTTCATAAACTAAGAAAACAAGCCTTACAATCCCCACCATATTAGCTGGGTAAGAGCTCACACACACAATTTCTTTTATACTATTTACAATGTCCTTCAAAACCATCAGAGGGGATCTGGATGTTTATGTATGGTTGACACACAAACAAGGAATCTATTTCGTTATGAAATGTTACTTAAACTGTCCTCTACACGTTATCAACAGATAAATGTTTTTAAAAAATGATCAGGTACAGAGTTTAAACAAAACAGTTTCTGGACATCCAAGCATAATGTACAGATTATCAGCAGGTACAGGGTTTGGTTGGAAGTTGCAGTGTACAAGCAACTCCAGCACTTGTCCAATATAGCGGGGGCAGGTGGGGGAGTAAAGACGACACACACACAGCCCTGCCAGTTCTGGACTGAGTGGGACCAGGCCCAATTTCTTACAGTCAACTGCAGCTCAAGCAGCATCAGGCTGTGACAAGAAACATTTATTTGGAACCGTTCGCCAGCAGAAGCCTAGCTGCTGCAGCCCTGCTATATACGCTGTATAAACAAGCCCCGCGGTGTCACCGACTGTGGGGAGGAGGGTGCCGCTCTACCAGGCAGTGAGCGATGCTGTACGGAGCCATGTGCATTGCGGAGTCTCCCACAGGGCCTTGCAGGGCTGTGCCTTAGCCGCGGAGCATTCACCCGCCTCACGTCGACGGGCCGTAGCAGGGATGGATGCCACCGCCTGCGCTTCTCGCCGCTCTCCCCCCGGCCGGGAAGGGCCCCGCTCGCAGGGCCTCTCGCCGCCCCGGACGCAGCTGGCAGACCCCGGCGAGGCGGACCCTCCCTCCCGGCGTCCCGAGATGGTGACAGGGCGCGGCCCCGCCAGACCTTCGCCCTACGGAGCCCCAGCCCCGGGGCAGGGGAAGCGGCGGCCTCTTCCCTCAGCGCAGCCGCCCCCGCTCCCCGCCCGGCCCCCAGGCCAAACCAGGCGCAACCAGCGCCCTCCACCCCCGCCCCGGCGGCCGAGCCGCCCGCGCAGCAGCCGCCCTGGCCCTGGCCGGGAGGGAAGAACGGGCGGCAGCCGCGCATCCCACGGGCCCGGCTCCCAACAACCGCCAGCGGCGGCGCGAGGCCGGGACGCGGCGGGCCTCACCTCGGGGTGCAGGACGGGGACGCAGCCCGCTTCTGTCTCGTACTCATCCAGAGGCGCCGCCATCTTGGTGCGAACCCACCGCCCGCTGCATGCTGGGTAGCGCGCGCGCGCCCCCTGCGCTGGGGAGGGGGGGATGCGACTGCGAGGGGGAGGAAGCCCCGGGGAGGGGCGCGCCAGCCGCAGGCGGGAGCTGAGCTGGGCTGCGCTGGGCTGCGCTGCGCTATGGCGGGGGTGGGCGCCCGGGGCAGATCCCTTGTGACAGGCGTTGGCGGTGACCCCCCGCCCCGCTCCAGCCCAGCCCCTGTGGCGGGTGCTGCTGACCTGGGCGGGGAGCCCGCGCCCGGCAATGACCCGCCCAGCCCTCGCTCGCTCCGCCGGGCCCCAAATTTCTCTCCGGGAGCCTGCAGCAGCCTGGCCCGACACCCTGTCTTGACATTGGTATGAGTGTCCCATGATGCAGGTGCAGACCAAGGACTGAAGGGGGGAACCAGGTGCTGACTTCCTCCGCCCAGCCTGCGGCAGGTTGACACCTGTCTACAGGAGTTTGTGCTGCTGTTCTTTGGCCAAGGGTTGATCATCTCTAGTCTGACCCACCGTATAACAAAGCCAGCCATCAAACTTCCCCCAAATAAATCCTAGAGCGATCTTAGCTTATCTACCTAATCTTGATTTAAAAGGTGCCAGTGATGGAGAATCTACCAAGACCCTTAGTAAATTGAGTCAAATGTTAATTACTCTCACTGTTAGAAATGTACACCTTATTTCCAGTCTGAATTTATCTAGCTTCAGTTTTCAGCCAGTGGATCCTGTTATACTTTTCTCCATTAGCCTGCTAGGACTTCATCAAGGGCTGTCAGATCTTTCCTGAACCTAAATTAATTTTTTAAAACAAATGAAAACTACTCTAGCAAACTATTTGTAACTGTGAATATGCTCTGAGCCCAGCAGAAGTAGAGGGCTAAGTTAATATATGGTAGTTAATGGTTTATTTGTGTTTCCTCAATGTTAGGCATCCAACTTGAGAAATCTAAGGCCAAAAAGGACAAATGTGTGGTCTAGTCAGTGAACAGAACCCTGGACTGGCACACAGGAGACCTCTGTTCTATTCCTTGTTCTGCCATAGGCCTGCTGTGCCACATCAGACAAATCACTGTGCCTCAGTTTCCCCATGTATAAAATAGGACTAATGCTACTGACCTCCTTTGTAAAGTGCTTTGAGTTCTACTGAAAAAGATCCAAATGTTACTAATTTTCAGAGGTTCTGGGCTTCTTTTAGGGAGTACCTTAAATAAATGGACACTTTTGAAAAATTTTGCCCTATTTTTCTAGTTGTAAATTCTTATTTTATAATGCAGTCATTAGAGGTTTTTAATGATTTAGATTAATTGGAAAGCAAATGGCCCTTGCAGCTCATACAAAAACAGAAAGGTGGGAAAAAACCCTCACTTAGAATTGTACTTCCCTAGGCAACTATTTGATTTGCCAACATGCTACCCTTGAATGCTGAAACTTACTAGGCAGTGGCTCATTCTAGAAACAAGTTATATTTTTCTAAAATATTTTTCTTTTACAGTCAGAGGCTATATTTTATTATGTTAAAATTTGGTATTCATGCAAAGCAGTTAGTTGTAGCACTGATTAGAGCCAGAGACATTTGTGGCAGTCCCTCACATCTTCCCCACGTAGCTATGTCTGCGTACCTACTCTTGAAGATCTTCTGTAAAAGACAGCAGTCGTAGTGTATTCTGCCAAACTGTGTGTTGGTTTCCTGATGTGCACAAATGCCCACTAGGGCAGTGATTTTCAGCCTGTGGTCTTTGGACCCTAAGATTTCCAAAGGGATCCGCACCTCCATTCAAAATATTTTAGGGGACTGCAAATGAAAAAAGGTTGAAAACCACTGCACTAGGGATTAAATGAGAACCATATATCATTGATGAATTCTTTTTTGTAAGATCTTTCCAATCTTCTCCTGAGGTTCTTTTGGTGGACCCTGATGCTCTCTTTTGTCTATCAGAAAGAAAGAATTCTAAAAAAGATATTTTCCTTACCAACTTTAAGAATAGATTTTAAAATGCTATTAGTTATATGAAGATTCACAAAGTGTTCTTTCTGATCCTTCAGATCTAACTGAACTGAATGTTTCATACATTCTGTCCATATGGCCAACCTATATATAGCAGGTTTCAGGAGTCAAATTAGAGCTTTTTTTATTTTTCATATTTTATATTATCATGAGCTATGCAATAGAATTTTTAATGTGGATTGAATGTCTGAGACTGTATAAGTAGTCAAAACCCACACCTTTTTAAATTAACGTTTTTATAATTAATGTTTTTTAAATTACAATATATTATACCTGATTAGATTGTTGCTTAATGTTGTTACATCTACAGTGCTCTCATTTGCCTTTGTGAAAAGAGGCAAATGATACAACTGTTCATTACTCAATACTGATTTCATAAAATGTAACAGAAAAGCATCAATAAAAATGTAGAACATTATTAGAATGTTAAAGCTATAAATACATTTTGCTATATAAATATATTTACTTTTACAACTCTCAAGAAGAAACAGGACATAAGGCTTAGAAACAGCAGGTGGGGAAGGTGACAATAAGTACAGACACGGAGCCTTGAAATACAGAAGTGACAAACACAGAACAAGATATATAGAGCGGAGGAGAGGATCTATTTTTAACTATGTATAATAGTAAATATTACAGTGTTTGGATATAAATTATTGTCTGATTGGCCTGAAGAAGAGGCTTCCAACTCAAGTAACCACACAACTCAGGAATATAAAGCCCATAGAACTCTATGAGAAAGACAGGGTTGGTGAGGTAATATCTTTTACTGGCCCAACTTCTGTTGGTGGATGGGACAAGCTTTCGAGCTACACAGAACTTTTCCTCAGGTCTGGAGATGGTAACCAGAGTGACTTAGCTAAGTATAAGGTGGGATAGATTGTTAAGGGGTTCACATGTGCTGTAGGAGACCATTTACAATGAAGTAAGCAATTAAGGGTTTGCAGGCAATAGAGTGTTACAAATTGTAAGGCACCATGAAATCAGTCTCTCTCTGGGAACAAGGAGCTTCCCACAGAGCCTCGGGCACCCACTGGTATGGATAAGGCATTGGTGGCCAGTAGGCACTGGGCCAGAGACCCCCCCATCCTCTCCTTGAGGCACATTCCAACTTTGTTAGTCGTATTGGTCCATTGGTGGCCCCCAGACACTCTCTGGTGAAGTGGAGTGGGAGGATGAGGAGCCCAACTCTGACGTAGAGGAGTCCCGGGACCTCAGAGACATGGAAGGAGTGACTCCAAAGGGAGCCAGCAGGCAATCCGACACATCCATAGCCCAGAATGGGATTGGGATCGGCGCTCCTGATGTAGTCCTCACCACCGATGCTGAAAAGGTCGGTGCCACAGGCCAGGTTGGTCCCAGTGCAAATGACAGTACCAGGGCGCCCACATGCCTCGACGTCAAGGGTGGCAACAGCCTCCAGGGAGCCATCTATGGCGTTGACTGCACTGGTGCCAAGGAAGGGCCCAGTACTGAAGAACCTTGAACTGTCTCTGGTACTCTGTCCATACCAAACCCTAGACTGGGTGCTTTGTGATGCGGTACCAAGACTTCATCAGCATGCTCTGACTGGAGTTCCATTGTGGGCGCCAGCCTCACAAAGTCCTGGACCAGGGGCGATGATGGGACCGAAAGGCAGAGTATGTCTGCTGCAGCCTGGTATACCAATATCACTGACACCATCGGTACCAGCATCGTTCCCATCAGTACTGGACTCAACAGATGTCCAGAGGCCAGGTCCGAAGTCAGCAGTATGCTTTCCCTACCCTGTCCTAATAGAGGGTCAGAAGCTACCTCGCACCGGAGTCGGCACCGAGCTGGTCTACGCTTTTCTTGTGGCAGGTAGGAGGGTTGTCTTGGGACCTGGAGCATCGGTCTTATGCAACCTCTTCTTTGACGCTGATGACAGAGGACTACTCCTGAGCCTCTTTGGAAAAGTCCCAGCCCTGGAATGAGAAGTAACAGTGCTCTCTGAGCCAGAGGGCGATCCATGGCCTGAGGAAGGCCTCAGTATCAGCTCAGGCCTCATGGCCTGCTCAAGCAGGTGCTGCTTAAGGTGAAAGTCCCACGCCACCTGAGTCCTCTTTTTGAATGATCTGCATATCAAGTAACACTCTTTAAGGCAGGCTTCGCAGAGGCAGAGCAAGCACCACGTATGGCAGTCGCTGTTGGGAATTACCATTCCACACAAAGGACATTGCTTAAATCCCAGTGAGGGCGTCACCAGGAGCACTACCGCTATCCCTATATTAAAAAACTTTTAACTAACACTGTTATCTAATTATTAGCTATATACAGCGAATTAGACTAAGATATAAATTCATGAGGTTGTAAGCAACACCTGCACAGAGCTCCAACTCCAGCTGATGGGCAGTGGGAAGGAACTGAGGGGAGTCAGGGTGGCACCACCTCATATAGCCAGGAGAGGGGCTACAGGCATGAGGCTCAGGCGCCACCCCTTTACAGATACTGCTAGGCAAAAGTCTCTGTCTCCAGCCTGTGGAGGCTGCACACATCTACTTGGAATACACTTCTGTATCTACTCGAAAAAAAACCAGTCCTCAAAAGAGAGATTGATAGATGGATGGTGATTGTTGAAGTTGTGGTGGAACTCTATCAGGGAGTTTAGGTCATCTGTCCAGAGGATGAAAATATCTGTATATCTCATATATATCATTGGTTTCCTGGTGCATTTTCCAAAAAGTCTTCCTCAAAATGACCCATGAAGAGATTAGCATATTGGGGAGCCATCATAGTATCTATGGCTGTTGCCATGTGTGATGGGGCAGTGCTCTGTCCCCATCCTTCAATGCCACAGAAACTACTGAGACCCACTTTCTAATGGTGTATAATCTATTTATTTTATAAATACCATTTTATATTTTATACCAACACCAGTATAGTGCAACATCACAGTTTTTAATCCCTATGTTTTTCAGTCCCTCTCTACCGGGGCCCTAGTGTCACGCTGGCTGTACTGGGACGGGGAGGGGGGGCATTCATTATGCTGTTTAACATCAATATGCCAAAATCATAGTAATTCATGAGAGATTTGCCATGTCAGGCACTGTTAGAAAGGCTATAATGTGCTAAGTAAGATGACAATGTTTATGTTCATGTGTTATATGTGTAATGGAAGTTATGGATATGTTTGATATATCTGTATTTCAAATTGCTGTGTCTGGGTCACACCCCAGACAGGATGGCTGCAGTGATAGCCTGCTTAATGGCCCATTAAGGGGGAGAAGCCAGGGATATACCTGATGAGTCACCAGGACTTACTCATGTGACTCTGGACTCCATTTTATTCCTGTAAAATTCTACAAGCAGCATGGCAAAAGCAAAAGGACATAAAAGGCAGCTGCGCCACATCCATATTGTCTTTAGTCTGTCTTTCAGTCATCACCTACCTCTGGATCAACTCATCTACTGAAGCTGTGAAACAAAGGACTGAGACCCATCCAGGTACTGGATGTATACCAGAGGGACTATACAAGCCTGCAAATTCCACAATTCTTCTAGAAACTTGATATATATGGACTTTTAATCATTTGTATATATCTGATTGCTTTAATCCTTTAACATTTCTCTTATCATTTGTTTCTTTCTTTTTATAATAAACCTTTAGTTTTAGTTACTAAAGGATTGGCTGGCAGTGTGATATTTTGAGTAAGATCCAAACTTATATTGCTCTGGTACTGTGGCTGACCCTTTGGGGTCAGGAGAAACCTTTTGGGTAAAGAGCATAGAGTTTTAAATAACTGGTCTCTTTACTGGAACTAGTGACTGATTGAGAGCCGGAGACTGAAATGCAGTAAAGGGGGCTGTGTATGTTTGTATATTGGCTTCTTGTATATTGGCTTCCGGTGTGGGGAATCAGAAGCACTGTTCGTGTCTGGTTGGGAAGTCTGACTTCAGTGTCACCAACCAGTGTTGGGAGAATCTGCTCTCCTTTTGCAGCCTGCCCTGACCTTGGCTTTTGCAGATGGCTACCCTAGGCACGGAAGGGACACACCTAGGAGAAAGATCTACCTATCCTGGAAAAATGGGCTCAGCTAGCCCGGTCCTCCCCCCTCATCCCCACATGCCCTCTTGTAACACTTCATAAGAACGGCCTTACTGAGTCAGACTAATAGTTCATCTAGCCCAGTATTCTGTCTTCCAACAGTTGGCGATGCCAGATGTTTTAGAGGGAATGAACAGAGCAGGGCAATTTATTGAGTGATCCATCCCCTGTAGTCCATCCCAGCTTCTGGCAGTCAGAGATTTAGGAACACCCAGAGCAGGGGGTTGTGTCCCTGACCATCTTGGCTAATAGCCAATGATGAACCTATCATCCATAGAATCACAGAAGTGTGGAACTGGAAGAGACCTTAATAGGTCATCTTGTCCAGTTCCCTACATTCAAGGCAGGATTACATAATAACTAGACCAGGAACTCTCAGCCTTTTTCTTTGTGAGGTCTTCCCAACATACTATAAAAACTCCAGGGCTCAGCAGTGGAGAGGAGGCGCTCGGGGCTCTGGGCTTCAGCCACTGGGCAGGGGGCCCTCAGAAATTCTGCCCCATCAGGTGGTGGAGCTAGGGGCTTCTGCCCCACAGGGTGTCGGGGCTTGGGGCGTTAGCCATGTGGGTCTCGGGGCTTCTGCCTCACAGGATGCCACGGCTTGGGGCTTCTGCCCCATGGGACACCAAGGCTTGGGGCTTTAGCCCCATGGGCAGAAGGGGCCTGAGCCTCGGGGCTTCTGCCCTGCTGGGCACCGGGCTTCTGCCCCTCGGGGTGCCAGGGCTTTGGTCTTCTGCCCCGTGGGATACAATGCTCGAGCCTCCAGACTTTAACCCCACAGAGCTGGGGGTGCTGAGCTGTAGCCACGTGGGATTGTGGGGCACCAGGCTTCTGCCCTGGGGAGCACCAGGGCTTGAGCCTCCAGGCTTTAGCCCAGTGGGATGGGGGTCTCCAGGCCCAGTGGGGCACCAGGGCTCTGGCCTCCAGGCTCCTGCCCCGTGGCGCATGAGAGCTTGAGACTCCAAGCTTCAACCACGGGGCGCCAGGGTTCGGGGCTCTGAGCTTTCTGCTCTGGGCCCCAGCCACTCTAATGCTGGCCCTGCTTCACGGACACCTTGAAACTGGCTCATGGCCCTCCAGCGGGCCACAAACTCCCAGTTGAGAACTGCTGAACTAGACCCTTTCTGACAATTATTTGTCTAACCTGTTCTTAAAAAATTCCAGTGATGGAGATTCCACAACCTCCCTGGGCAATTTGTTCCAGTGCTTAACTACCCTGACACACAAGAAGTTTTTCCTAATGTCTAATCTAAACCTCCCTTACTGCAATTTAAACCCACTGCTTCTTGTCCTATCTTCTGAGGTTCAGGAAAATAATTTTTCACCCTCCTCCTTGCAACAGTGTTTTATGTACTTGAAAACTGTTATCATGTCCACCCTCAGTCTTCTCTTCCCCAAACTAAACAAACCCAATATTTTCCATATAGGTCCTTATTCTTATCCTTATCCTGGATTATCCTTAATAATCCAATTATTTCCTCATAGGTCATGTTTTCTAGACCTTTAATCACTTTTGTTGCTCTCCTCTGGACTCTCTCCAATTCGTCCATATCTTTCCTGAAATATGGCACCCACAACTGGACACAATACTTTAGCTGAGGCCTCATCAGCGGGGAGTAGAGTGGAAGAATTACTTATCGTGTTTTGCTTACAACACTCCTGTTAATACATCCCAGAATTATGTTTGCTTTTTTTTTTTTGCAACAGTGTTATGCTCTTGAATCATATTTAGCTTGCGATCCACTATAACCCCCTGATCCCTTTCCACTGTACTCCTTCCTAGGCAGTCATTTTCCATTTTGTATGTGTGCAACTGATTGTTCCTTCCTAAGAAGAGTACTTTGCATTTGTCCTTGTTGAATTTCATCCTGTTTACTTCAGACCATTTCTCCAGTTTGTCCAGATCATTTTGAATTTTAAACCTGTTCTCCAACGCGCTTGCAACCCCGCCCAGCTTGGTATCCACAAACTTTAAGTGCACTCTCTATGTCATTATCTAAATAATTTATGAAGATATTGAACTGAACCAGACCCAGGATGGATCCCTGTGGGACTCCACTCAATATGTCCTTGCAGCTTAACTGTGAACCACTGATAACTACTATCTGGGAACAGTTTTCCAATGAGTTACGTACCCACTTTATAGTAGGTTCATCTAGGCTGTATTCCCTAATGTGTTTATGAGAAGGTCACATGAGACAGAATCAAAAGCCTTCCTAAAGTTAAGATATACCACATCTATGACTCCCCCTCCCCCCACCGTCCACAAGGCTTGTTACTCTGTCATAGAAAGCTATTACGTTAGTTTGACATTATTTGTTCTTGACAAATCCATGTTGACTGTAACTTATCACCTTATTATCGTCTAGGTGTTTGCAAATTGCTTGCTTGATTATTTCCTCCATTATCTTTCTGGGTACTGAAGTTAAGTCCATGAATTAACCTAATTCTTTTTTTAACCCATTTATACTTGTGCCCTTCACAGCATCCCCTGGCAATGAGTTCCAGCGGTTGATTGTACATTGTGTGAAGAAGTACTGCCTTACATTTGTTTTAAACTTTCTGTCTGTTTATTTCATTGGGTGACCCAATTCTTGTTCTTGTGCTATGTGAAGGGATACATACCACTTCCTTATTCACTTTCTCCGTGTCATTCATGATTTTATAGACCTCAATCATATGCCCCCTCCCCCAAACTTGTCTCTTTTCTAAGCTGAACAGTACCAGTCATTTTGATATCTTCTTATATGGAAGCTGTTCCATGCCTCTAATAATTTTTGTTGCCCTTCTCTGCACCTTTTCCAATTCTAATATATCCTTTTTGAGATGGGGCGAGCAGAACTGAACCAATAATTCAATGTGTGGACATACAATGGATTTATGTAGTTGCATAATGATAGTTTCTGTCTTATTAACCATCCCTTTCCTAATGGTTCATAACATTCTATTAGCTTTTTTAACTGTCGCTGCACATTGAACAGATGTTTTCAGAAAACTATCCACAAGGACTATGTACGCTGGTGGCATGGTCCAGCTGGGGCATCACAACCCTTACTTTAGGGGAATAAACGGTGCCAGTTACAAGTCTTTAGCCCTGGCTGTCAGCGGGGCGGGCTTCCTTCCCAGTTTGTAGCCCTCTGGCCCTTCCATAGGGCAGGGCTGATAGGGGGTCTGTAGCCCCAGCCTTCCAATAGGCGGGCTAGCAAGCGGTCTGATGCCCCCGGCCCTCAGGCAGGGCGGGGCAGGCAAGCAGTTTATAGCCCCTGGCCTTCCCACAGCCGGGGCTAGCAGTGTTCTATTGCCCCTGGACCTCAGGTGGGCAGGGCAGGGGAAGCAGTTTACAGTCCCTGGCCTGCAAGCTGGGCAGGGCTGATGCAGCAGTCAATAGCCCCCGGCCTTCCGACAGGCAGGGCTAGCAAAATAGTCTGGAGCCCCCCGCCTTGCAGGCAGGCGGGGCCAGTAGAACTCGATAGCCTCTGCCTCCAAACTCAGAGGGTAGCAAGCACTCCTGGGGTGGTTAGGGGAGGGGGACGCAGGCCCACCTGACTCCACTGCATCCCAGCCCAGGGCCCTATCAGTAGCAAAGCCATTTCCCATGGAGTCAGCGGGGATCCAACCGTAACACACTGATGGGGTTTAACCCCTGCCTCAGCCACTTGCTAGTCAGCTGTCCCTGGGCCACTTCCTCCCACCCTGTCCCCGAGTACCTGCAGGTCGTAGTCTCCCTCCGGGTCGCTGGGGTATACAGCGAGCAGCAGACCCACAAGTCCCTCACCATCGACCGGCAGCAAATCCGGAAACTCCTCTGTGTTGTCAGTGGAGGGTAGCTCCTCTAGATCACAGGGTTCCAGGGGTTCCTCCAGTCCACAGGGTTCAGTCAGCTCCAGGGGGTCCCCGGCATCAGGCAGCTCCTCCAGGTCAGGGCCAGTCTCTGAGGGTATTTCCCACCCAGGAGTCTCGGGTGGCTCATCCCAGCTACTAGGGCTTGGCGGCCCTCTCCAGGCACTAGGGCTCAGAGGGCAAGCCAGGCAGGTTTCGGAAGCTCTGCTCGGTGGGGCAGTTGTTCCAAATCACTGCTGGGTCAGGCCTAGGCCACAGCCTCCGGGAAGACACATCTGCCTCCAACAGCAGCTTCCCCCTCACTAAGCTGCTAGGCCGGCCTTTTATAATTCCCTTCCCTACCTTGGCTCCACCCCTCTGCTTCCGGGGGGGTAATGCCTGTACGGCCTTGTTCTGCACAGCAGGGGCATCGTGACCCTTCCTCGGGCTCAGGCTCTGAGGAAGGCCACAGCGCCTTCCTTCAGACTATAAAACCTCTTTCTTGACTGGTAACAACTAATTTAGATTCCAAGGGCTCTTGTATGTATAGTTGGGATTACGTTTTCCAATATGCATTATTTTGCATTTATCAACATTGAATTTCATCTGCCATTGTGTTGCCTAGTCACCCAGTTTTTTGAGATCCTTTTGTAACTCTTCACATTTAGTTTTGCTCTTAACCAGCTTCAGTAATTTTGTATCATCTGCAAACTTTGCCACCTCACAGTTTATCCCTTTTTCCAGACCACTTATGATGATGTTGAATAGCCCTGGTCCCAGTACAGATCCTTGGAGGACCCTACTATTTACCTCTCTCCCCCGTGAAAATGGACTATTTATTCCTACCCTTGTCTTTAACTAGTTATTGATCCATGAGAGGATCTTCCCTCTTAATCCATGACTGCCTTCTTTGCTTAAGAACCTTTGGTGAGGGATCTTGTCAAAGGCTTTCTGAAAGTCCAAGTACACTATATCCACTGGATCACTCTTGTCCACATGTTTGTTGACACCTTGAAAGAATTATAATATATTGATGAGGCATGATTTCCCTTTACAAAAGCCATGTTGACATATCGTGTTCATCTCTGTGTCTGATAAATCTGTTCTTTACTGTAGTTTCAACCAATTTGCCTGGTACTGAAGTTAGGCTTACTGTCCTGTAATTGCGAGGATTGCCTCTTGAGCCTTTTAAAAAAATTGGTGTTACATTAGCTACCCTGAGGTATCCAGTACGGAGACTGCTTTAAGCAATAGCTGACACCCCACAGCTAGTTGCTTTGCAATTTCATATGTGAGTTCCTTCAGAACGCTTGAATGAATACTGTCTGGCCCTGGTGACTTATTGCTGTTTAATAAATCAATTTGTTCCAAAACCTCCTATATTGACACCTCAATCTGGACAGTTCCTCAGATTTGTCACTTAAAAAGAATGGCTCAGGTTTGGAATCTCTCTCCCATCCTCTGTAGTGAAGTCCAATACAAAGAATTCTTTTAGCTTCCCCACAGTGGCCTTGTCTTTCTTGAGCGCTCCTTTAGTACTTCAATCATCCTATGGCCCCACTGATTTTTTGGCAGGCTTCCTTCTTCTAATGTAGTTAAAAACAATTTTGCTGTTAGGTTGTGTGTCTTTTGCTAGCTGTTCTTCAAATTCTTTTTTTGACCTGCCTAATTATACTTTTACACTTGATTTGCCAGCATTTATATTCTAATTTTCCTCAGTAGGATTTGATTTCCAATTTTTTCCCATATGTCTTTTTGTCTCTAACCTCCTCTTTTACTCTGTTGTACAGCTAACATGGCATTTTTCCCCCCCTCTTACTGTTTTGTTTTTTATTTGGGGTATATATCTAGTTTGACCCGGCATTATAGTGTTCTTTAAAAGTTTCCACGAAGCTTGCAGACATTTCACTCTTGTGATTGTGCCTTTTACTTTCTATTTAACTAGCCTTCTCATTTTGTGTAGTTTTCCTTTTTGAAGATAAATGCTACTGGGGTGGGTTTCTTTTGTATTTTACTCCTACAAAGATGTTAAATTTAATCATATTATGGTCACTGTTGGTGAGCAGTTTGTGACACGCTGTATCCCTTGTACACCCTTATAGTGTGATTTGTGTATCATTCATGTTCACCCTTATAGAGTAACTGTGTATTGTCTAATGCAAAGTATGTCATGAATGGTGTTTTTGGAATGCTCATAACATATTGAACATTATTGTTATGGTAGTATGTTTCCTGGAATGTCACATATGTACAGATATGAAACTCTGCTGTGTCATATCCCCAAACATGTCTCACAGAACTTGAATAGATGCAGAGAAACACACAGCTGAGGGGCCAGGCCTTGAAGAGGCATGCATACAGGAACAATAGATGGGCCTGAGCACCTGATAAGGCAACACTCATTTGGCTCAAGTGAGAGAAAGCATGGAAATCGAGGAAACTTGTTAAAAGAGAGAGGGGTCTTTGTCTCTGGAGCTCTCCTTTAGAATCCATCTACACAGCAACATCAAGGACACTGACAACTGCCAACGGGGGGCCTGGCTGCAAGAGCATCGCAGTCAGCTTGTGGGTAAGCTGACATCACAGACTGAAAAGCTATTGAAATATTAAGTCTCGTGAGTTATTTTTTTAGTTGATTGTGATTTACTGTCTTAAGTCAGATTAATCTGATTTATGATCACCTAAAATCTTGCTGTAGTCAATAAACATATTTGTTTATTTTATCTAAAACAGTGCATGTGAATTGTGTGTGTGTGTGTGTAGAGATTTCACTTAGAGTGACAGAGCTGGTGCATATCAATTTTTTTGATAAATCAATGGACAAATGTAAATGAGCTTGCAGGATGCAGGGTACAGCACTGAACTCCTGTAAGACAGCAGTTCCCGGGGCTGCATCTGGGACGGGTGTGGTTTGCCGGGGGTCAATCCCATGAATGGCTTGCCAGAAGCACTCCTTCACTGGGCCTGGGACTGGTTACTTGCAAGAGACTAGGCGGGGGCTGACCCAGGAGTGGGTGGTTCACACAGCAAAGCAGAGTGAACTAGGGCCCAGGAGCGAGGGATCAGAGTGACACAGCTACACATCGGTCCAGATGGGGGGGGGAGGGGAACATCACACAGTTCAGCTGCTTTCACCTCTTGGACCAGATGCTGTGTTCCACTTAGGAGTAAATCAACAATTGCCTCTACCCTTGGGGATTCCAGGACTAGCTGCTTGCTAACTTCATTCCTGTCTTTTTATCAGGTTAGCCATCTCTGGGTTAATTAGTTCCTTCCCCTCCCACCCAGCCTCCCATGCTGATTAGCTAAATGCTCAATCAGCTGTTACTAGGAAACTAATTGAGGATACAAACTGGGTCTGAATCAGGACTTGGAATGGTTCTCTCATTACAAGAAGTAATTGCCACTGATCACACATTCTCACCTCCTAATCAATGATTGTGAATAGGCCTAACTACTCTAACTGAATGGACTTTACTTTCATCCACCTTCCCCATTATTGTTACTTCCCTGGGATATGTATGTATATATGCCTCCTATGTGATTTCTATTCCTTACATCTGACGAAGTGGGTTACAGCCCATGAAAGCTTATGCCTGCAGAAATTGAATTTGTTAGTATTTAAAGTGCTACAGAACTCTCATTGTTTTTATTGAGGATACAGTGAATAGAGGGCTGACCCACCTACCAGGCCTCAACACTCTGTAACACTAGGGTTTGGACAAAGTTTTTATTGTTAAAGGTGAAGTTGTTGTTGAAGAGGATGATATGGCTGAGTTTGGCAATGTTTTTGGGGTGGATTTCTGAGTCTTATACATTATCTTGTAGGTATTTGAGGCAGGCAGCGGTGTCATACAGAACATTTTATTTAAAATGTGTGAATTGCCCTAATCAAAAAACCCTTTTATATAAAAAATACAAATTCTTTATCTTCACACGTCCAAAAGGAGCTAGGCCTCACCCCTTGCAATTTGTCCTGCTAAATGGCTCAGGCATATACACTGTCATGTATCTAGGTATTTATATTCTGCTCATCACAGTTGTTTATATGTATCTCCAAACTGTACACATTGAGACATAATTTTACCTCAGTTACACTTGTGCACAGAATTTGACTCATTAAGACTAGTTATAGTTTCATGCATTGCAAGGGCCTGGTGCTATCTCTTCACCTGAACATCTCTTTAGCTTTCTCAAGTCCGCGTCTTCCTTCTTCCAGCAGATCACAGTGGCTACACAATTGGATTATGACACCCTCAGCTTTTTTTAAAATTATCTATTTTCACTAACAAAAAGAATGTTCCCATTTTTCAACGTGCTCTGCATTCCCCAAACACCTCCCACGTGTAGATACAGTCACTTGGAAACTCTGTACCATCAGCATCACAAAATTCTAGAGCTTGATACTGTCTTGCTCCTTGTTGCCATTTATTGGTGTGCTTTACACATGTTCAGAGTGATTTTTAGGAGTAGATCAAGGAGTGTTTGGTTATAGGTAAGAACTCTTTAACCCCACAGAGGAGCCAGAGAGGCCTCGTATGAGAGAGTGGAGAAGAGAACACAGAGCACTCCTCCCCCATCTTAAATTACTCAAGTGTCTATTGTTCACTCACCTGTGTGTCCTGCTCAAGCTAATATTATGAATTAGCAGGATTTTACACAAGTCTAAATGATTACACACTGCTCCTAGATTTTTCTCCTGGTTATGCCACGGATTTGCTGCGTGACTTTAGACAAATTACTCACCTTCCTTATTACTTAGTTTACTCATCTGTAAACCAAGGACACCACCGCCTTCTGCACAAGGATACTCTTATAATTTATTAATGTTCTAAAGTGATTTAAGTTACTCACATGAAAAGTGCCTTGTAAATGCAAGGAATAATTAATTGATCCCAGAAACTTCTCTTATGTTTGGCTACTGTGAGTGATCAATATCTGATGTGTGAAATGTTTTCCATATTGATCAAAGACATTTTATCAAATGCTATTTGTTTTGCATACAGTAAGGACGAAGTAAGACAAGTCTATAATGTTGGTAAATCATGATATCCACTGCAAAATTATGTTAGATTCCAGTGAGATAAAACCTGTGCTAGTATTCATGAATATCAAGAACTCCCAGTGTTGTCTTTCATTTGCCCCCCTTCTAGATTAAATTCCCTCCTGTGCAGAAGGACACACAAGGTTTACCCTCTTTAATTCCCACTTAAGACTTCAAAATTGAGCGTGACTGGAATTTAAGTGGTGCACAAGCTTTGTGCTGACCCTTTGCACAGTAAGAATTTCATCTTCACTCAACAAACTATTAAGATAAAAGTAACTTTTGCAGAGGTAACAAGATCCAATTTAGATTATACTCATTCAGGCAAAGAGCGTAGTAGAAGTAATGGCTGCTTGGTAATTCCAGCTCATATCCTCTGAGTTGTAAAATTTCACTGTGAAATTAAAAAACAAAAAAACAAAAACAAAACAGAAATAAACCATGTCCATGATCTGCTCCTACTACACTTAAGCTATTTATTATATATATGTATGTCACAGCAATATTTTTATTACAACGTAATTGAAAGTGCAATTAAATTCCATTTACCCTGCAATTGAACTCAGCTTTAATTGCAAAGTGGCTGTGCTCTGCTGTCTCAGCAGTCAAAAAACTTAAAATGACAATGGATTGAAATGTTAATGCAAACAAAAAGGGGTGCCAAGATAAACATACAAAGCAAATATATTTTAAAAGGGTGTTTCTCCTCTCATTTTGCACACAACTCCCATTAATACCACTCAAATTAAGTCATCATGGGCCAGATTCCCCAGTATACTCTATGTTGTGGCTGCTTCAAATCCTTCAATCAACAAGAAACACACAAACCTATCTTAACTGCCACTGGTTTAAATATTTAGTGCAACCTTATGGCCCACTGCACCAACATAATGATGTGAAAGGGCGCTAAAGCAGAATAAATGAACTATCAAATGTAGGGGAAATTTACATACTGTATGAGAAATCCTCAAAACTCCTGAATTTAAATAAAGTTATGGGATGGGGCCTTGTTTTCTTCATCTTTATAATTAAACATGTACAGTTCAAGATTTTACTGTTTCTATGCATTTTTACATATTAGAATATATAAATAATTTTGCTTACGTTTCTCTCTCTCTCACACACACACACACACACACACACACACACCTTTTTCCTCATTGCATTTCGTTTCTTGAAACTTTGATTTAGGTGGAAGCAGTGTCAGGTCCCCTATTTGCATATAATGTTGCTTGGCCCAAGTGACTGAACTACTGAGGACACATACAGCACCAGGCAACCATCTCGCTGATTATGCATAGTTCAAGTTCATCCTTTGAAGCATCCATCTCATACATTATGAGTTTCTGCAGGTCAAAATACTGCAGCATTGGCATGTTGGTGAGAGGTTCTTTAAGCATGCACTGACCTAACTAATAGACTTTGTACAGTTTTTTTTCCCCTCTAATGATTAGCATCTTTATAATTGCCCTAATATCTTTGTGATTGAGGTTCACTCCCTGAGTCTTCACCATGTGTTTCACGTATTGCATGTCAATTTTGTACCATTTCTTTTCTTTATTATTATTATTGGTGAAGTGTTCTAAGCAGTTCCATTCTAGCCTCCGCTTCTAAGTCACTTAGATCAGTGGCTCTCGACCTTTCCAGACTACTGTACCCCTTTCAGGAGTCGAATTCATCTTATGTACTCCCAAGTTTCACTTCACTTAAAAAAAACCACATGCTTACAAAATCAGATATAAAAATACAAAAAAGTGTCACAGCACACTATTACTGAAAAATTGCTCACTTGCTCATTTTTACCATATAAATTATCAAATAAATCAATTGGAATGTAAATATTGTACTTGCATTTCAGTGTATAGCATATACAGCAGTATAAACAAGTCATTGTCTATATGAAATTGTATTGATTTTGCTAGTGTTTTTTATGTAGCCTGTTGTAAAACTAGGCAAATATTTAGATGATTTGATGTACCCCGTTATCAAAAAAGGGAAGAGCAAACACAACAAACCCAGGCTCCACCACTACCCCTCTCAGAACCAGTGGGCCTTCTCCCATCCACTTATTCAATAACTTGTTCAAAATTTATAGAAAGGACCCTTGGAGGTTCAAGACCCTCAGTATCTATCACCTGGGACTCACGCACTTGGAAACTATAAACTGGTTTAAAATAAAGTAAACAGTTTATTAATGAAATAAGGGACACAGACCAGATTCCCAGCTGGCCCGAAGCCCAGGGACCCAAACAATACAGAGTGCAACAATAGATTGGGAGGATAGAGGTGTGTGAGCAATTAGTAATCAAAGTCCATAATTCATGGCTTCAGGTAAGGACATAGGCAAGGTGGTAGATAATGGTGAGGATGGTCAGGGAGGAAGAGGAAATACAGGAGGAAATACGGTAGAGAACAGGAAACAGCAGGAACCATGGGGAAAGGCAGGAATGGGCAATGACTGGATACTGGAACACACTCAGGTAAGGTCTCTTAATATCCTTTTCTTCTTAGTCTTTGTCTGATGCAACAGGGGAGAACACAGGCTGCCACCTGAGAGGACAGCCCTGAGCCAGAGCTGTCCTGAGTCTTATACCCACAGCTGGTCCAATAGGGTGGCTCTGATTTCCCACTTGAGTGCACACGGCACTGCAGTCCCAGTGCAGACGCCACTAAAATTACACATTCAAAGTTCCCATCTTAGGTTTACAAATTCTCCCGCCATTACTCGGCCTGTCATATTCCTATCCTGCATGGAGTTTCTTAACATTGGTATAATTAAATAAAAGAAATTTGCAACACCCCTGGAATACCTCTACAAACCCCAAAGAGTAAACGTACCCCTAGCTGAGAACCACTGACTTAGATCTTCTAGAACAGTGGTTCCCAACCTGGGAGGCAGGACCCCCTTGGGGGGTGGGCACCAAAGTTTCCAGGGGGTCCATGAGGCTTCAGAAATATTGAGGTCATTTAGCCCCCCGAGTGCCGCACCAGGTACAGCAGCCTTGAGCTCTGCACTGGCTGGAGTGGAGGAGAAGCCCCTTCCTCAGCCCCATACAGCCAGGTGCCTGGCTAGAGAGGAGCATCTCTGTGCTAGTGGGGGTCTGCACCAGAGCCTGCCTCTATTGCCCTCAGTCCAGTGAAGGATGGGAAGAGGCAGAGCCACATGGGACATATGGTGGTGGCTGCGCCAGGGAAGGCTTAGCTTCTTATTCATGTAAGAGTAACGCTAAATTATATAATACATTATCGTTATGTATTTATAGGGGTTGTGTGTGTTTATGGCTGGTTAAGGGGTGGGTCGGGGAGGTGGTGGAGGCAGTGCACATTTTACCCAATGTTAACTAGTGGGGTTTTCACTCAAAAAGGTTGGCAACCGCTGTTCTAGAAACTCTCAGCCACCAGGCCTTATCCCTTCATGAATATGAATAATTTTGGGAATGATAAAATAGCTCAGCCATTTCTGACTACAAGGAGTGTGAAAAATGTTTTCCCCCCCATTTCGTTTGTGACCATCTCTAGCATTGAAAGAACTAGAAATAGGAACAGAAAATTGAAGTTTGGTAAGGAGATGCCTTATTCAGGAGAGGTGTTTTAAGCGTTTGAAGGAAAACATTGATTTGACTGAGGTATGAGCCTGTGAATATGCATGGTGTAGTTTATAGCTTTTTTCTTTGTAACACGTTTGCAGTTAAGGTAGGTTGTTGTGCTATATATAACTTGATATCTTAGTGAAATCTATGCTTCACTACTTATCTTATAAGCCATTCAGAGAATGATCTCTGAAGACAAACCAAAACCAGTTGTCAGTGGACCATTTAAAGACATATCTTATTCAGTGGGCAAATAACATTTTTGGGAGAGGGTATTTTGGTTCTTTGTACTTAATATTTCCATATTATAATTTTTTCCCTCTTTAAAAGATACTTTTAAAACTACATTCAGAAAATGTTACAAATGCATGGCTTAATACTCAAGTGAAGAATACAGAGTTTGTGCATATGCAGGACATCACAGAAACTGATTCTACGCTTATACCAGTTTTACATCAATCTAACTCCATTGCCATTACCCTTGATTTACACTAGCGTCCAGAGAGGAAAAATCAGGCCCAATGTCTTTAATTACATGATCACAACCTATTTCTTTAATACTACTGTATATCATCCAACTTAAGATACACAGAACTGAGGTTCTACTCAAGTGTGCTACTGGGCATGCCAAACAGAATCAGTGAAAGTCACTAGAAGAGAAGTACACAATAAATGGTGCAAAAGTTTCCTCCTGAGCAGTTACATTGGGAGCAGGGTTCTCCTGATTATTGAACAGGCCATAGTTTCAACTCTCAGACTCCACAGATCATATGGGATCTGTTACCCAGGGTTCCTTGACCCAGCAAATTTTAGTCTCTGCGAGTCAGTATCAGGAAATAAACCAAAGGAAATGCAGTATTTCCATCTGCTATGTGGCTGACACAGACAAATCAAAATCTAGTGCTTTTAACTTTAAAGCTTTACTTTACTGGCTCCAGCAATTCATATCGGAATGTCTTTGCCAAGGTCTCCATTTATTAGTCTTAAGCACATACAATAGGTCATGAATGCCCCAAAAACTGGATAGTTACCCCACAAGCCTGAGCCAGTCTCCAGGTGAATCAGTCACAGATTTCTGGACAGCTAGTCCTTCCATCTGTGCCTGGAGAGCCTTCCAAATGTGTCCACGAAGCAATCCGCCTGACTCAGACTTGCTACCTCCCACTTATACCTCAAAAGTTAGAGACATGTCAATCAAAAAAAAGTGTTACATAGCTGATCAAAACAAATCAATCACTGGGCAGAAGCAGGAGTTACAGAGACATGTCACTAAAAATATATATTGTTAAGCATGCAGTCTTAAGCTAGTCAGTCTGATAGAAGTGTCAGCATGGGGAAATTTAGTGAAAACATATCCAGACGTCTTGTTTGTCACAGACATTTGTCCCAGTATATTCAGAGAGAGAACGCATAGAGCCAGGCTCACTTCACTTCCTCACTGTCTAGCCGCCCTTTCCCGGTTTGCCTAGTTATGCTAAGTTCCTGCAAAGGCCTGGAAATGGGTAAAAGCAGCAAGCAGAATAATTGATAGTCCATCCAATAATTGGCAGTGCCCCTATTGAGATCCACAGGAGGCAGGGTGATCCCTGTGGAGTTATGACTGGTTGTTGTGGTTCTCTAGCATCCCCCTACCCAACTTCTTGGTAGTGTTTCTCCATTGGAGTCATTCTATCATGTCTATTTAAGTCTTAAAAAGGAGAATTCCACCATTGTTCGGGAGAAGCTATAGAATTATACAGTCTCAGGCCATATTATCTTTTCAACCTAATCTTCAGAGCCAACAACAAGTGGATATGCATCTCAGCTTCCCCAGGCTGCCCGTTGTTCCCCCTCCCCTACCAGAAAACTCTCCATGTGACTGTTAGAACTCTGCCACAGAGGTGGGTTGACCTTCCCTTTTGCACACAGAGGGCCCTCCTCCACATGCAGATCCAGGCAGATCAAAGCCAAAATTACCAAATTAAACTAAACAACTTTTCTGACCATATAAAGATATTCAAGAACATTTACAACTAAATTAGTAGAAGCAGAGCAGGAAAACAACCATTTTTCTTTAGATACACATTGTATTTGAGAAATAAATGTGTAATTGATTACTGTACTGCAAGTACACAGGGGTGAAGGATAAACTTGTGCATACAACATTAACTTACTTCTTTCCAGACTATGGAGTGTTTCACTATGCAAACAATGTTCTTAGTGTAGGATTTTGAAGGAAATAATTTAACAATTTGATATTGTGTGATAGATGTGCAGGAAGTGTAGGTGTCTCTTAAATATAACATACTAATATCTGGTGTGCTATTGTTTTTCCTCATCTTATTCTGTTTTAATTAACTGCCAGAATAATAATGCTATAATGATTGTATGCACCCCTTGAGTATAATATAAAAAATTCTAGAAGATTTTTCTTCATTGACTTTATTCCAAATGGAATCTGACAAACTCTGTCCAGATCCTGTGATATTTTACGTGTGGAGAATGAATGATGTTTTATCTATCTTTACTTTCTAGTGCCTGTCTTTTTTCATGAAAGATGCTAAAAATCTGTTTGCCAGTCAACCTGCTTTGAATATCCCCTGCTACTGGTATCATATGATGTCTGAATAGCTTTGTTCAACTCTTTAAAGTCAAAGGACACTCTCATATCTCTCTGCATATTACAACTAGAGTCCTCATTACCTCAGGGAAAATCTGGTTTCTTCTTCATAAACTTGGGCACTGTCTAAGCTGCTTAGCATTTAAGTATTTCTGATATTGTTACTACAACTGCCTATGCCCAAATCCGCAAAAGGACTTAGGCATTGCAACGCCATTGAGAACCCCTCTCCTGGAGTCAGGGATCTAGGCAGTTTCTTTCAAGACCAGAGGCAATGCACGTCTAACGCCACCCAGAATGGCCAGGATAAGGAGTGGGAGGGCCCCCTTTGTAAACTTTAGCTCAGTGGTTCGGGCACTCACAAAGGATGTGCGAAATCACAGTTAAATTCCCCACTCTGCCTGATGAAGAGAAGGGATTTGAACATGGGATTCCCACCTCTCAGCTGAGTGCCCTAATCAGAGGGCTATAGAATCATTCACTCTCAATCTCTCTGGCCCAGTGTATATTTCATTTCATAGATTCATAGAGATTAAAGCCAGAAAAGACCACCAGATCAGCTAGTCTGACCTCCTCTATATCACAAGCCCCCACCACCACCCAGCACCTGAACCCAACAACCAAAAATATTACAGCCCACCGAAGACTAAACTATTATGTGCCATAGAGAGAGAACAGAAGGGTCTGAGGTGAATTGAGGCCCTCACAATGGTAGAGAAAGGATTAAATGAGATATACCCAGAGAGTTCCAGGAAGTGACCCACACCCACAGGCTGCAGAAAAAGGCAAAACACACCCCAGCCCTCAACTCACTGCCCATCTGACCTGGAGGGAAAATTCTTTCCCAGACTCTGAATATGAACCAGCTAGCCAAGCACAGGGACAGAGAGAATGGTCAGTGCCACTTCAGAGTCCTGGCCCATCCAGTATCCCACCTCCAGCCCTGGCCATCTCAGATGCTTCAGAGGAAGGAGACCAAAAAACCCCAGAATACATGGGGGAGGGGGAGAAATCCCTTCCTGACCACTGAAGCATGAGCTGGTGTGGAGAAAGTAAATAAGGAAGTGTTATTTACTCCTTTTCACAACACAAGAACTAGGAGTCACCAAATGAAACTAATAGGCAGCAGGTTTAAATTCACACAATGCACACAGTCAGCCTGTGGAACTCTTTGCCAAATGATGCTGTGAAGGCCAAGACTATAACAGGGTTAAAAACACTAGGCAAGTTAATGGATGATAGGTCCATCAATGGCTACTAGCCAGGATGGGCAAGGATGAAAAACCATGCTTTGAAGTATCCCTAGCCTCTGTTTCCAGAAGCTGAGAATGGGCGATAGGGGATGGATCAGTTGATGATTACCTGTTCTGTTCATTCCCTCTAAAGCACCTGGCAATGACCACCGTTAGAAAACAGGATACTAGGCTAGATTGACCATTGGTTTGACCTAGTAAGGCCATTCTTATGTTCTTATCAACATAAAAACTAAACCAAAAAAGAGACCCCAATGGCTGTAAAGCCTTTCCCCCTTCCCTCACCATCACAAGCATTCCTGTTATAAATCCCACTCAGACATTAGCGTATTTATACACAGTGGAACAGCTTCAATAGGAAAGATTGAGAGAGATCCATATTAAAATATCCCAGTGTCCAATTGTTAGTATCTTGGACCCAAATCTAGAATTCTTTCATGCTTGAATGTAGAAGACAATCCGATATAGATTCTCTCTCCATGGGAGAGAGACATCTTAACTAGAGAGACAGACCAGAGAGAGGACAAAACCTTGACCCGGGCTTATGACCAATGGCCAGTGGTTAATAGGGAATTGATAGACCCACATTGTGCAGAACAGTACCCCAGCTTTGAGCTCCAGGTAGAGTGACTGTACTGGCTGGAGAAAGACCGACCAATCAATGGGGTCAGTTCAGTCACAGCTCCTCCTTCCCCAGCCTCATAACTGTGAAGTCATGCTAGCTCTTCTGCAGCCCACTTCAGTCATGAGGAGACCCTGGAAGGGATTTTGCATCACTTCTTTTGGCCTGGAATTTGCCAAGAAATTAGAGACTGTTATAGCTCCTGCACTGAATGCCAGGTTATAGGACCTAAATGAACAACAAAAGCCCCACTGATCCGTTTCCCATAGGCAACATCCCATTTGAAGTCCATCCCGCTCTTTTCATCGGGCCTTTGGAAAAAACCTGGAGCTGGGTATAAACATGTATTAATTATAGTTGATTATGCCACTCACTATCCTGAGGCACTCCCACTGTGCAACACCAATGCAGGCTGTGCAGCCGCTAAAAATCTTTGTCAGAGTAAGAGTACCTAAGGAGATCCTCACTGATCAAAAGGCACCAGTTTTACATTTTAGCTGCTAAAGGAGGTATGCAATCTACTAAAAATAAAAGACTTCACATACATCTGTCTATCATCCACAGACAGATGATCTGGTTGAATCATTCAACCAGACACTGAAAAGAATATTAAAATTTATTGCTGAGGACCCCCCCTCTCCCTAGGTTCAAGTAATCCCTTCCCACTTATTTGCTATTCAAAAAGTTCCCCTATCATCTACTGGATTCTCCCTGTTTGATCTCTTATACGGGAGACAACCACAGGGACTTCTTGACTTGGTCCAAGAGATGTGGGAAGAACAGGTTGATGCTCCAGGAGAGAATCAGAACCCTAAAGGCCTTTGCCAAAGAAAACCTCCTCAGGGCTCAGAAGTGAGCCTATTAAGAAAGGGGGGTTTGGGAGGGGGCCCACGTCTACACACATTTAAGGAGAGTGATCAGATATTTCTTCTACTCCCAAGTGTAAAGTCCAAGTTACTTGCTAAAAATGACAAGGACAACATGTTAACTGGCCCAATTTGGCAGACTACTACTACAAACCCAGGCAGCCCAACAAAAGGAATCTAACTCAGGTCTACCATATTAACCTCCCAAAACTATTAAAGGAATGAGACTTATTTACCACTCTTTACCCCCTGCATCAGAACTAGGGCCTCACGTGCCCACCTCACTGGTCCCAGATCCTATTAAGATGGGGGAAACACATCCACCTTGAACAGAGGGCTGAGGTGAGAAGCTTAGTGAAAGCCTTCTCAATGGCTCCTGGCTGGGGCAATCTCATCTTGTGCAACACCATACCCAAACAGAAGCTGGGCAACAAGTCCAGGAGAGCTCACAGCCACTCCTCACAAAAATGCAGAAGGCTGTGAGGCAAGAGATCCAGGCACTGCTGGAGCTAGGGGGTCACTGAAGAATCCCACAGCGAATGGCGAAGTCCAGTTGTATTGGTCCCAAAGCCAAATGGCACTTTCTGGTTTTGCCTACACTTCAGAAAAATCAATACGATCTCCAAATTTGCAAGCTCCTGCCCCATGTGGGCAAGCTATGAGGCTTCATATATCACCATGTTAGCTCTACCTAAGGGATACTGGCAGATCCCTTTCACACTGGAATCACAGAAGAAAGCCACCTTTGCCATACCATTTGCCTCTATCATTTTAGGACTATGCCCTTTTGGCCTCAATGGTGCCCCAGCTATGTTCCAACAGCTCACAGATCAAGTTCTTCAGCCACATGGATCATATGCAGCAGCCTATTTAGATGATGTGGTTATCTGCAGCTGAGATTGAGAGGAACATCTAGCACAAGTTACCACCATACTTCAGTCCCTCCTGAGGATTGGGGGTGAGGGCTGAACTAAATACAAATCCAGCAAAGCGCAGGTTTGGAAAAAAAGAGGAGACCACTTACCTGGGATATACTTTGGGGAAAGTTGTCTGGCCTCTCCTGGATGAAGTCCAGACCCTCAAAATAGGTTCTACCCAAACCATAAAGAAACAAGTCCAAAAAGGTTTTGGGGAATCGCAGGTTACTACTGTCAATTTGTGCCAGGGTTTTCATTGGTAACAGCTCCCTGCCTCACAGGCCTAATTAAGGATAGGGGCCCCAAGAAGGTTTACTGGGCTGAGGCCTAAAAAAAGATTTGCAAAAGAAATTCTTTACACAAGTGGCCCAAAGGCAAACCAACACCTCAGAGGTGGCTCTAGGCGCAGTGTTGTCCCAGGAACCAAATTAAGAGGAACACCCTATACTTTGAGCTGCGAACTGTTTCCTTGGGAGCAGGCATATTCCATGACAGAAAAGGAATGACTTGCTGTGAAATGGGCCATGGACTCCAATATTACCTCCTGGGAAATGCATTCAAGTTAGGCACTAATCATGCTCCCATAAGATGGTTACATGCCATGAAGGACAAACCCCCATCTTATGTGCTGGTACCTGTCCCTCCAGTCATGTCCCTTCCAAATTCAGCAAAAAGTGGGAACAGCTCACCAAAAATGCTGATGCCTCTTCATCCCCACCCAGGGAAGGGGGAACTTTCCACTGGCCCCCAATTCCTCCAGTGCCATCTTGATGGGGAAAGTGAGATGGGGTATACAAACACTACATTAGACAACAAGGGGTTAAGGAGTTATTCTGGTCTCAGTCAGCTCCACCCCACCACACCTGCAAGACATGCACAGGTTTGAGAAGCGGTTTAAAAGGGGAACTGAACAGCTCACTTGTGGGCCAACCAGGAAAAGATCTGACCTTCAATCCTCAGCTCCTGAGGAAAGGGCAGACTGGAAGGCCAAGTCACTGGAAGAGGCAGACCAACACAGATATGAAGCAGCAGATACCAGTGGAGAGCTCGAGCTGCCATGTCATGCCACACCCAGCCACAAGGAGGCACTATCAGTGAGCTGACCCCTTCATTGGGCCTATAAACAACGTAGGATGTATTTAAGGGGAAAAAAGAAAGGAAGGATCACAGTCTGAACGCTTTACTCAGGTTTTTTACTTCAATGAGAACTTGGCTGCATAAAGACTAAATGAAAATTGAATAAGAACCTCAGCATTTAGCCCACTGGTCAGGTTATTTTGCAACTGTCCACAATGGGTATGTCTACAAAGACAAGAAAAACCTGCAGCTAGCCCATGCCAGCTGACTCGGGCTTGCGCTGTGGGGCTGTTTCATTGCTGTGTAGACTTCTGGGCTCAGGCTGGAGCCCAAGATCTGGGACCCTCCTACCCTGCAGGATCCTAGAGCCCTGATGCTAGTCTGGAAGTCTATTCAGCAATGAAATAGCCCTACAGCCCAAGTTGGCTGGCACAGGCCAGTCGCAGGTTTTTCTTTGCTGTGTAGATATACCCTATGAGGTTTCTTGCACCTCCTTCTGAAGCATCTGCTACTGGCCATTGCCATTAACAGCTACCGGAGAAGATAGACCACTGGTCTGATGGGGAATGGAAATGCCTGTATTCTTTATACAGAAGAGTAAAGGAAATAAAGTAAGAAAAAAAATAAAATAATATTAAAATGGATAGTATGTACCACACATGGAAAGGGAAAAAATGATAAAGGAATGGAAGAAAGGATTAGAAAAAAAACTTAGTGAATTTTTAAATATATAATCTAAACTATGATTCATTTTATTTTGTATATCCATACAGATGTCCTGTGTCCACTTTCTCCAAATCTTAAACAAAGTTATGGGTTGGCTATGTTGAGCATTTGTTTAACTAAAAATGTTAGCTATTCTGGATTATTTACATTGTTTGACAAAAAGAAAATAAGCCAACACTACTCACAAAACCCTTTCAAGAACTGGAGGAAGAGTTTCATAGATTCTCAGTTTATCTAAAAAATGTTCCTTGGCCAAAAAAAAAAAAAAAAAAAAAAATTGCATGCAGGCATGTACGACGTGTAGACCCCAACATAATCAGCGGGTCTGTGCTCCAGCAGAGGAGGTAGGTGGTAGTAGAAAGACCTTTTTGCCCCTTAATTTAGCATGTGGTATGCTTTCTTTAAGAAAAAAAAATCAAACAGCTTTTAAAATAAAGAGTATGGGACACATGTTCAGGCACCTCTACTTAGAGCATGTGCTTCAGTCCAGTCACTGAAACACAATCACTGTTAACACAATACAGAATGGTATATTTGTATGATGTGACTTCTATATCTCATCTGAGAAATAGAAACAAAAGTGGTGTGCATATGATGCATCCTGGATCTCTAAAAATTGAATTAACCAAAATGTTAAGTTTAGACAGCACACAGCCAGGATGATCAACGACATACTAGAAATGGCAAAAAGTGAACCATTTGCATCATGATCAGTTTTTGGAATTACACAAGAGAACTAGACTATCACTTTACAGCTGACAATGCTGATCCACATTCTAATGTTTAGTATAAAGATCTGTGCTTTAAGATGATGGAAATCCATAAATCTCATGTTCCAAGACCTTCTTTTTGCGTGTGGTTGTAGAGTTCCATTCAAGCATTCATTCAGCAATTGTATGTGGCAGACCTCAGCCATTCCACTGCGTTGTCAGTCAGGAGGTTGAGGGAAACCCATCCTCTGAGGCGGTGGATGGGCCATTCCTCCACAAGATGGTCCGCTCTTTGTATTTCTCCGCACTCGCATGCTGCACTAGCGCAAAGGTTCCAGACATTCATGCAGGAGTTAAACTGCCTAAGGATGGGTGTCGGGCGCTTTAAGCGAGTCCACTCCTTTCATGGCAGGCTGCAGCCTGTGGGTGAGGTGGAGATGGGAGGCAGTTGTTGCCATCTGCCAGGGCGTTGTTCCTTCCTCCACTGGCTCATGACCCTCTCACGCCGGCTTTGGCCATTATCTGCCTGTATGAAGGCCTGAGCCGTTCTTCTGAAAGGCCTGCGGCTTCGGAGGCGTTGAGCCGGCAGAGGCTGGAAGATCCTTTCATGAAGGGGGTGGGATCAGGCTGTTAGCAGCTTTGAATGCTGCCTGCCTGGTTGCAGCCAGCCGTTTCAGGTGGTGTGGTGGAACACTAGACAGAATGGGCAGTTCATAAAATGGTGTGGGGCATAGGCATCTGCTGATAATGCGAAGGGCAGCATGGAGATGTGTGTCCAGCTTAGATTTATGTGTACTCCTGCCCCAAGCAGACACGCAATATTCTGCTGAAGCATACACAAAAGTGTCAACACTGCAGAGTACAGGGTTGTGAAATCCACACCCCAGTCATGAAGCACAGCCTCCACAGCAGCTGGATGCAGGCTGCCACTTTCACTACCACTCCATTGATATGATGGCACAAAGAAAGGGTTCTGTCCAGCTTTACTCCTAAATCGGTTGGGGTGCTCGAGAATGGCAGAGACAAGCCGTTGAGTTGGATGATGAGTTCTTTATCTCTGTGTTGTTCAGATGGAAGGCTGAGCAGGTTGTTTTTTAATGTTAAAGCGAAGCCACCACTAATGATAATAAGCATGCATTGCGTGGATGTCCCTTTCTAAGATCTGTTGCGTGTCCTCAAAGGACTTGCTGGAGTAGAGAACTACCATGTCGTCAGCATATTTGAGTTTCATGCCTGAGGTGTGTGGAAGGTCATCAGTATAGAGGTTGAAGAGTGCAGAGGCCAAGACAGATCCTTGTGGGACACCATTTTTGAGAGACCTGTTAACTGAAGTTTCAAATCCTAAGAGACAATATCCATGATCAGAAATATTAAAAAGCTCTTGGAAAAATATGGGTTCCCAGAAACATTAGATCTTTTAATGGTCTTATCTTTCACTGCTTTTTTCAAATTGTGTCTACATGTCACATCAAATATGCTTAGAATCAAATGTCTGTCTTGTACTACATCTATATTCTAACAGCAAAATAATTTTAAAGAAAAGGGTTTATTCAATAATGTATCTGCATTACCAGCAAGTTTAATATTCTGAGGTCCCAATCTTCAAGGCAACATCTCCTGAGATGTGCCAACTGCTAATATAGGCTATGTTTACATTACACACCAATGGCAGCAGCATACAGCATAGTGTATGTGTAGCTACATGGGTTGGTGAAAGGCTCTGGCAGAGGGAAGGGAGGAGGCAAAGGCTCTCCAGTAGGGCACTGCAGAAGCCTCTCTTCACTGTAATGAAAGGCTCTGGTAAGGAGAGGGAGCAGGCTATCATGTCCCTGCTGCCAAAGCCTTCCCTGTGGCAGGGAAAGATTCTAGCAGTGCTGAGCAGTGGAACACTATGCTGCTAAAAATAGCTGTGTAGATGGGGAGACACAGCATCGGCAAGTAGACAACCACATAAGGTAGGCACTCGAGTTCATGCCCACACCCTTCAGGCATGTCTTTACTCACCTAAACCATGCCTCATGGTTTACACTGCTATTTATACCCATGCTAAGGGAGCTACATACATACATATATTACACATATACATATATATGTATGTATGTATACACACACACACACACACACACACGCTACCCTTCACTGAAAGAGATGTACAGTGTAGACATGAGTGTCCACAGCATTCTATCTTGCAGGATCAGGCCTTAGTCACTTTGTATTGTAGTTACCTTTTAAAATCTTTTAGTTTTAGCCTCTGCTTCCTCCCCCATTGACACTTTCATATATTGAAACTGGAAGGTTTGGCATGCTGAATGAATCGAGCACAGGCATTGAACACAAGAGAGTATAATTGCCCTTTTAGCTGCTCTAGAAGATCAAGTATTATACTAATAGAAAATAATTGCAGTTGCATTTTATTATACTGTAACCTGCTGCTGTCAATTTGTTACCTATTTATCTTAGACTTGGTTCCCCCCCCCAATAGTGTATACATATGCTTTCCAAAAAATGTCTGAAAGGAAAGCTGCACTGTAAAATTGAATTTTAATGAGAAGTGGGTTGACAGCAAAAACAATCAGTGACATTTACAAAGTTGCAGATCAACGTATTTAAAAATGCTCCAGGTTATAACAAGGCAAGGCTTCTCCCCAGCTTCCAATAACCCACTGCCATGACTCTCGAGCTATTTTATTGTGCAAACAAACAAAAACAGTTCCGCAGCTCATCCCAGGCTACAAACCCCAAAAGATTTTACTCCTTTACCTCCCAAACAACTCCACTGGTCCTGGTAGTCCTGCTTCTGTGCTGGTATTCCCAGAGCAACACCAGCCTGGGTTTCTCTCCCTAGAGATCATTTTTCAGAATAGTTCCAAATCCTCCCCAGGGAACTCTGACACTCCAGCTTCCCAACTCTGACTCCGTGGGTCTCTCTTTTCTTGCAAGCCCAGGTGCCCTCTTTCAAACCTAATTGGGGTCTGCTGATTAGGCGGAGGTGCACTGACCCGGCTCCCTCTTAAAGAGTCAGTGTCACCCTGTGACACAGGTCTCATGCAGATATAAACTACCTTGCATGACATACTCAGTACAGAGAATTCTAATGTCAGTCTCAGGAAAGGACAAAGTCTTTCCAATGTTATTCAGGTTCTTAGAAATGTCTTCATTTTTCTTTACAATCTCAGTCTACCTGTGTGGAGAATCTTCAGTTCCTGGGTTTTGTAGCTCCCCTCATCCTCACACTCTGGATGTTGGCAAATGAACAGATATTGTTGATGAGTCTGATTGGATATTGGAAGGTCCACTTTAAAGTTCTCTTCACACTTGATGCTCCACTTTTCATCTTCAAAGTGCGTGGAAACTATTCAGTTATGTTTAAATTACCCAACTGTCAGAAAAATACATTGCAATCCAATTTATTTTAGCATAATCTGTATCTCTTAAATAACCCAAAGATGCCATTCTCCCTAAAGCACAATGAAGTTGCTTGGCTGCAGCATCTAGTGGCACTGACAGGTGCGAAGTAGTAGCAAAATGTTAGTGTTAATAGTAAAGCGGTTATAATACTGTTGTAGATAGAGGATAACATTTTCAAAAGCAACTAAGTGAGTTAGGAACCCAAGTCTCATTTTTAAAAGTGACAAGCTCCTAAGTCATTTGGATGCTTTTGAAATTTTACTTCTAACTAAAAGCTTTTGAATTGAATTAAAACCAGACTTTATTTTGGAGTCATATCTCAAGAGGTTCTTAAATGATCACACTCATTTTGCTAGTCCTAATCAATTTAACCATCCTTCCTCTGAGAATCAAAGTGAACAAGGTCAAAAGCAATTAGGGATGAGTGGATCAGTAAGGACAAAAGAGACTTTGTGGGAATTGCCCACAACTTGAGCTGAACCAAACCAAAATCATTTTAAACAAAGTGAACTTGTTTTAAAATATATTTTGCAAACCACCACTTTGTATTTTTGGCCAGGACCAGATCCCTCCCCCCCACCACAAGAAAAACTATCCTCTTGCAAGTTTGACCTAACCAAAACCAGGAAATACTGGAAATATTGCAAGGAAATCTATTGTTTTTAAGACTTACAACTTTATTTTTCAACCAGCATTTGTCTTCTCCTCCCCTTTTCCAGGTCCTGCCCCCGTCTTCCATCTGCCTTTTCCCCTTTTCTTCTCTGATTCTAGCAAACTTCTGTAGTCCTCTACAATCACAGAGCATAATCATAGAGAATTGTAGCTAACTAGTAGCAAATTTCCTAAGATAGTGAAAATGGCTTGTCTAACCTGATTCCTTCTTATTTGATACGGCTGTAATCCATTAGGACATGCATTCTTAAAAATCTCTCTTTGAAAATCTCTCTCAATGAGATATGCCCTGTGCTGAGCAAGCCATCACTTGTGGGAATTTTGAAAATTATTACGGCGGAGAACATAGTGCCCAAAATCATGACGCTGTGAAATAAATAAATATGCAAAGCATTTCTGGATTAAGTAGAAAATAATATTTCATCAGTTTTCCTAATTCCTTGTGGGGAGGGATCTTTTTTTACACATTTTAAGTATCCCGGTTTCCAAGCAGATTACTTATTGCCATCCGATGTTAGAGAAGAGTAGAAACTAGGGTTTAGGATGGAAGTCTAGACTCAACTTTAACTATAGAGTCCCATTTGATGCCTTTATTTTAAAACAGGGAATCTGAGTTTGGGTTCCTGGAAATTCTGCTTTATTGGCCATGGAAAGTTCGGAGCATTGTAGAGAGGTTATGAAGATTGTCCCCAGAACACTGTCCACATGTGTTTGTGTGTGCCCTGTGGATGAAGCAGTATAGGAAGTGGACAAGTTTATTAGAACTGGGAGAAATGGTAGCCAAAATTAAAAAGCAGTGAAAATCTTTTGCCTTCCCTAGATCCCTTACCTGTAGATAGAAATGCTGAGAAGAGAGAAAGGGAAAGCTTTTGTTCTAATGACTGTAGTGTCCTTCCTGCAAAATTAAATGGGAAAAGAGGAAAGAAAGAAATAGGTGTTCTGCTTGTCTGTCATATATCAACAAAGAGGAGGTAATCTGAGTGAGTTTTTATGGGGATTTTGGGCATCGTGAATTGTTCTTTTTTTTACCTGGTTTATTGCTGGGGTTCTTTTTTCTGGATTTATACTTTTGACTTCTGTTGGGAACAATTCATAGGAAACAATGCGTCTCTGTTGTCCTGATCTAAAATCTGCAATAAAATCTAGTCACTGGAAGAAAAGTTTTGAATCCATAAGGGAGAAAATATAACATCCTGATAACTGTTTCCCAGTGGTAAAACACTGAGGACACTGTAGGGTTATGAGGCATGAAATTATAGTTTTAATACTTTGTATTTAACAGACATATTTAATTGAGATGTTTCATAATACATTCAGCCACTGTGAACTTAAACTCGATACAATGAGAAAAGATCTTTCAGTCTTCTTAAAAGAAAAAAAAGCAATGACCAAATATTTTCTCCAAGGATTGTAAGGATTATTTTTCTTTGTTTTTGAGACAGATCCTGGAGTTGCCACCTTTAAGAGCACAAAAATACTAGGGTAAAATCTAACTACTGTAATTTGAAGTGAAAAACCACATACAAAAGAAAAATGAAAATTTTAGAAGTTACTTGGAAAAAAAAATCAGTGGGCCTGAACTACCACTGTTAAGCCAGTTACACTGGTGCAAATTGGAATAACTCCATTGAAATAAATGAGTTACTGGTGTAAAACTGATAAATCAGGCCCAGTATTTGCAATGATGGTGTCTTTTCTTAAAGTAAAGATACAGAGGCAAATTCTGTCTAGTTACACCAGTATAAATGCAGTGCAACTCCACTGGCATGAATGAAGTTATTCCAGATTCACACTGGTGTACTGAGATCAGAACTGCCCCTCCTAGGCCAGTGAAATACTATTATCTGATATTTGTGCTTAATAGATTAGACACTAATAAATAATTAAAAGGCCTATGCTACTGTAAGACTGGGTCTAAACAGGTGGGGGCAGGGGGAACAGGAGCACATTCTCAAGATCCTTACTTTCCAAAAGGCTTGCGTTACTTGCCTAGTTTTTTGTCTACAAAGGACACAGTGCAGAGTATTTAAGTCTTCTAACTGTACTGAGCTGCTAGAGCCTTGTGGTGATCTTACACTATGCTAGTTGCCTGGCATTGTATTAGTTCTATCTCAGTGAATTTGCCAAGAAGAGAAGACAAAGAAAGGGTAAGATAAGCTGGAAGAGGTGGTGCTATAGGTGAGCACAAGAGAAACCAGAAGAGCAGTGATCAGACAGGGAAGAAAAAAAAATCAGTAAAGATGAAGTGAAAGAGAGCCAAAGAAAAAGAAAAGAAACAGTAAGAGAGAGATGGGAAGGAAATAATTAAAGGAGGAAAAGCATGGCGGTGCGTAAAGGAAAATAGGGACTCCTCAATTGCTCACCTGTCAGAAAGCCACTGTCATTTTCTGAGATGCTCTCTACCTTCTAATATAGAAATGTAAGTAGCCAGGGAAGATAACAGGTGTCCATTAATTTCATGCTGATTATTAGAATCTCTTTTTATTTTGCTGGTTACACAATACTTTAGTTTTAGCTTAATTTAGCTTAATGCCAAGTATACTGTCCATGGCTTTGGTTTGTCCATCCTCTCCAGAAACTCCCAGCACCCAATAATGAAAAGCAGCTGCTTTTCTTCCAAATGACTTGGTAGGGAAAGGATGTTTTACAAAGAATTGCAAATAGAATTCAAAAAGCATGCAGCAGAAACTCCATTTCACCCAAGCAGCTGTTATAAAATCCAAGGTCTGTCTGCACAGTGTGTGATTATTGCAGTTCCAAGAGAGGTGGGGTGTGTGTATAAGACCATTATACATCACATGCAAAGCTTTGAAAAGCATTCCACATATATAAGCGGAACTGTCTATCATTATCTGCATTTCTTTCTCCCCCAGCCCCTGTGATATATCTGCATGAATAAAAGATATTAATTTAAGAGTCTAGCTGTTCCTACTGGCTAATCCTCCTCTCACCAGGGTTGGGATGGAATTAGGTAACTGGCAAAAGATGCTTGAAAGCATCCTGCCCTCTCTAGTAAAAGGCTTCTACTTTTGCCTGGTCTGAGGGATCATTGACTATTTAAAGATCACCAGAAACTGAGAATCCCAGTGTTCCACAGATATATGACAGTTTGTTTCTCGCTCCAATGGTTCATTAGATACTGAACCATACCATTCTAATTACCATCTTCCCTTCCCACCTTCACATACATCAATTATGACCTAATTTTAGTGGCTGCTGTCTCAAAAATGGATTTTATGTGACAAAATACTGCACTTCATCTGAGAACTTATCATAGCTTTCAAATCATTTGAAGCATTATTCTCCAGCTCTAGCAGTTTGTGGAAATCTTGGCTGCTAAAATAATGCTGGAATGAAAGTGTGAGAGTGTATAGTAATCAGAATGATTAATTTCAAGGCATGGCATCATCACATTTATTAAGTTACTTTTGTAATACCTCTGTTTTTGAATGTGGATATGTATTCTTATACAGTAAGAGTAAAATATTTATTTAATATGAAGAACTAAAAAACAAAGAAGGAGTAAATGTAAAGTCCTCCTGAGAGAGAAAGATGAGGAAAGTGAGGTACAAAAAGTGTAAGTGATTTGATTAAATTCACAAAATGTCTGTGGCAGAGGTGGAAAAATAACTCATGTATAACTCTCAGTCCCATGCCTTCACCAGAAGACCATCCCTATTAATTTAGGCTGCAGCCACGCACTCACTCAAGTCAAAGGTAGTTTTGCCATCAACTTCACTGGAAGCAGAACTGATCTATAAACTCTCTGTGCCATAGTTTGCTATTTATATAGTAGGGATAATGATACTTACCTGCCATTCATCCTGTTATAAAATTACATAAAAGTGGCCAGACCAATGGTCCATCTAGCCCAGTAACCTGTTTTCTAACAGTGACCACTGCCAAATGCGTCAGAGGAAATGAACGGAACAGGGTAATTTTGAGTCCCTCCTTAGTTGTCTCCTTTTCTAAAATGAATAGTCACAAAGGTTTTAATCTCTCCTCATATGAAAGCAGGTTCCATACCCCTAATCATTTTCATTGCCCTTTTCTGTATCTTTTCCAATTCTAATATATAGGTTTTTTAGTGTTTAAATTTCTAGCATTTATATATAAGCACTTGTACATTTTGTCAATAGTCATTTGCTTGCCTTCATGTGTTATATTTAAATGGGACTCTTACATTTGGCTGTTTCTTACTAGCTCCTATCTGTACTTTACCAATTTCTATCCTCTCCTCTTTACTAGGATATAAAGTTCCCTCTTTATTTAAGTCATCCCTAAGGGATGTCTCCACCTGAACCATGTGCTCCTCTGCACCTGTCGGCTTTCCCCCAGCCCTTAGTTTAAAAAAATCCTCTACAACTTTTTAATTTTACATACCAGTAGTCTAGTTCTGTTTTTGTTTTAGATGGAGCCCATCCTTCCTGTCTAGGCCCTCTTTTTCCAAAAGCTTCCCCAGTTCCTAATAAATCTAAGACCCCCTTTCCTACACCATTGTCTCATGCACACACTGAAACCCTGCAGTTCTTCCTGTCTTTCTGGCCCTGCACGTGGAACTGGAAGCATATCAGAGAATGTTACCATGGAGATTCTGGACTTCAATCTCTTACTTAACAGCCTAAATTTGGCTTCCTGGACTTCTCTCCTACCTTTCCCTATGTCACTGGCACCTATATGTAACACGATCACCAGTTTCTCCCCAGCACTGCACATAAGACCATCTAGATGTCTCACAAGATCTGCAACCTTCGCACCCAGCAGGCAATTTACCATGCGGTACTCCCAGTCATCACAAACCCAATTATCTATATTTCTAATAATCAAATCCATATATTGATGTTTTATATATATATTTGTGTGTGTGTGTGTGTATTATATGGACAACGCATCTTGAAGAACCTGAGTTACTGTAAGTTAAATAAGTGTTCTTTGAGCAATTGTCTATATATATATTCTACTCTTGGTGACTCACAAGCACCTGGTAAATCAGTGGCAGGTATTTGGCGTCTGCCCTACATCCTGAAGTACTGATGCTTCCACTAGAGAGTAGTTTTCATAAAGGTAACAACTGAAGCCCAGGTTGCTGTTCTGCATGTTTCTGAGGTGGGCATGTGTAAACTATCCGTTGCCAGGGTAGCCACCTGATAATGCCAATGTCAGGGCAGGCTGTGAATGGAGAGCAGATTCTCCCAGCACTGGTGGGTGGCACTGAAGCCAGACTTCCCAACCAGCCACAAACTGCACTTCTGAATCCCCACAGAAGCCAGTATACATATCCCCCTTTACTGCATTTCAGCTTTTGGCTCCCAAATCAGCACTAGGTCCAGTAAAGAGACCAGTTGTTTAACCTCAATGCTCTTTACTACAAAGATTCCCTCTGACCCCAAAGGGTCAGCCACAGTACCAGATCAATATGAATTTGGATCTTACCTAAAATACTATGCTACCAGCCAATCCTACAGTAACTAAACATAAAGGTTTATTGTAAAAAGAAAGAAAGAAATCATAAGAGAAATGTTAAAGGATTAAAGCAATTAGATACATACAAATGATTTGAAAGTCCATATACATCTGGTTTCTAGGAGAATTGTGGAGTTGCAGGCTTGTACAGTTCCTCTGGCATACATCCAGTACCTGGATGGGTCTTAGTCCTTTGATTCAGTTGCAAGGACTTGATCCAGAGGCAGGTATGTGTCTGAAGTTGAAAAGGAACAAAAGACAAAATGGTTTCTGTGGCTTGGCCTTATATACCCTCTGACTCTGGCCATGCCGTCTTGTGGAATTTACAAGAACTAAAATGGAGTCCAGAGTCACATGGACCAATGCTGGTAACTCTTCAGGTATGCCTTTAGTTTCTTCCTGGGCCCCTTGCATCTGTGAGTGTCTTACTGGGCCATTAAGCAGGCTATTGTTCTGCCGCCATCCTATCTGAGGTGTTGCCCAGGCAGCACAATTTGAAATACAGATACCTCAAATATATCTATAACTTCCATTTCACATATTACACATGAACATAAGTATCATCATCTGACTTAGCATATTATAACCTTTCTAACAGTACCTGACATAGTATATCTCACATGAATTAATATGATTTTGACATATTGATGTCAAACAATATAACAAATGCTCTCCCCCCCATCTACCCAGCATGACAGCATGTAACACTAGAAAGGTGCAGATGCTGCATGAGTTTTAGTAGAAAGAATCCTAATCTGAGCTGGGAAGAAAATAAAAAACAAACCATAGGTAAATGACTTGCCTAGTTCAAATGAAAATCAGTGACTATCTTGGATAAAAGATATGTGTTCCACAGGTTGACTGTGTGTGTTGTATGAAGAAGTACTTCCTTTTGTTTGTTTTCAGAGAACTATCCACGCTGACTCCAAGATGTTTTTCTTGAATGGTAACAGCTAATTTAGACCCCATCATTTTGTTTGTATAGTTGGGTTTATGTTCTTCAATCTGCATTGCTTTACATTTTTCAATATTGACTATCATCTGGCATTTTGTTGCTCAGTCACCCAGTTTTGTGGGATCCCTTCATAACTCTTCACAGTCAGCTATGGATGTAACTATCTTCAGTGATTTTGTATAGTCTGCAAACTTTACCATCTCTCTGTTTACCTCTTTTTCCAGACAATTAATGACTCTTTTGAACAGCACTGGTTCCATTACAATCATTGGGAGACCCTGCTATTTACCTCTCTCCATTTATTCTGACCATTTATTCCTAACTTTTGTTTCCCCATCTTCTAACCAGTTACTGATCCATGAGATGATCTTCCCTCTTCTCCCAAGACTGCTTACTTTGCTTAAGAGCCTTTGGTGAGGGACCGTGTCAAAGGCTTTTTGAAAGTCCAAGCACACTATATCCACTGGATCACTCTTGTCTATATGTTTGTTGACCCCCTTAATGAATGCTAGTAGATTGGGAAGGCATGACTACCCTTTACAAAAGCTGTGTTGACACTTCCCCAACAAATTGCATTCATTTGTGTCTGATAATTCTGTTCTTTTCTATAGTTTCCACCAATTGACTGGTACTGAAGTTAGGCTTAATGGCCTGCAATAGCCAGCATTGCCTCTAGGGTCTTTTTTTAAAAATCAGCCTATCCACCAGTCATGTGATACGGAAGCTGATTTAATTTATAGGCCACATACCACAGTTAGTAGTTCCACTATTTCACCATCTGATCGTGATGACTTACTTTTCTATTGTCACTGCAGCCTGGGACAGTTCCTCAGATTTGTCACCTAAATAGAATGACTCAGGTATGGGAATCTCTCCTCTCCCATCCTCTGCAGTGAAAACCAATGCAAAAAATTAATTTAGCTTCTCTGCAACAACACTGGCTTCCTGAAGTGCTCTTTTAGCACCTTGATCATCCAGTGGCCCCACTGATTGCTTGACAGGCTGCCTGCTTCTGTTGTACTTAAAAATTTGCTGTTAGTTTTTGTGTCTTTTCCTAGTTGCACTTTAAATTCTTTTTTGACCTGCCATTGCATGATGAAATGAACAACAGAGGAGCAGGAGAAGAGGAGAAAGAGAAGAAGAAAAAGAAAGAGTATCTTGAAAATACTACAAACTTATAGTCAAGAACATTGCTGAATATAAAGTGAGCCAGGGAAAAAGTGTCATGCAATGTGAAGGGAAAAGAAGATGGGGTCTGATACATTGTAGTATGAAAGTGAAGCTCTCACTTTTAATATAATCTGGAGAACTAGAAGTAGTAATTATTTATTGGCTTGTGTTTCTCTTGACATTTATGGCTGTCTACATGAGTACATTGATGCACAAGTCTCTTTATTAAAAGGTCTCCAATGTAAAGCATCTAGACCTGCCGACAACTATGTTTCAGGGGGTTAACCTCTCTAATCTTTTTGGTTCACTTAAAGTTCTTTCTGCACATATGCGGATTACATCACTCCAGCAAATTAATTATAAGTTTGTTCTATGCAGATAATTACAAACACACAACTCTATTCACCATTAAATGAGTTCCACAGACATTCTCCAATTTATTTTTAAACACAGAGTTAAGGTACATTTGGTGCAGCATTAAAATTGCCTTGATTAATTACTTATGCAGAAAATGCAGTTATATAAGTGGGAAATGTAGTTCTTTAGTAAAATACAATACATTTGGCTGTAAAGAAGGAATGAGAAACTTCTGAATATCTGCTCTTATTTCTGTGCAAGTCTCCAGTGGCTTAGATTTTGCCTCTTTCCCACTCCAAGGGTCAATTTGAAAAAGTTACAGCTTGTTTGTAATTTTTCTTGATCAGTTGGGATTATTGTGCAGTCTGTACTTTCATATGCCTGTTTTTGGTGGCTAATATGTTATCCCACCTCTTTCCAAAAGACGGAGGAGCAAAGTTGCCTCTTTATGCCTTTTAAAATCACACTTCAGTTTCAAATGCTATGTAACTGGATTCTGATGAAGTTTTCAGGTCACTGATCTCCATTTCACTTTATGCCAATGATTTCTTAACACATCCTTAGTTTTTCATATATATTCTTGTTTATGTGAAAGCTTTTCTGAAATCACTGGTTACCAAATGAAGTAGACAAAATCAGAAGCCTTGCGCTTAAATTAATGTACTTTTCCAGTCCACTTTTCATTCTTCCCATTGAAATTGAGCACACAAAGTACTCATATTTGCAACTTGAACTAACATTTATTTAAATGACAAACTACTAAGGAGCAAATCCTGCTTCTTCTTCTGCAATTGCAGAAGGCCCTACATGCAGCAGAAGTATGATTCTACTGTACAGTGAGGGAGAGGCGGGTCAAAGATATGGAGAACCCTCATAAGGAGTCCACAGGGATTTCTCTGCATGTTCTTATCCAACAATAGGGTTTGCAGAGTAGAGGCAGGTTGGGAAATGAGTAGGTCAGGTTTGTGGATCCATTGGCCATTGTCCCTACAGAGAAAGAGCTCAGGAACAGTGAGAATGGAAGTATTAATGCTACACTAGCACACACAATACAGCCTAACAAGAAGGATTCCTTTCTCCCAGTTCTACATGGAACACCATCCTGTGTGGGACAGATTATAGCCCTTTCTGAATAAAATAATAGCTACATCTTCTTTGTGATGACCATTATATATTATGCCATATACTATCCTGACTAGTACCCCATGACAACTACAGATCAGGGGAAAATGTGGCCCCCATAGGCTAGATAAAGTTAAAATGGTTTTAATTCCATATACTGCCTGTAGACTGGTGGCACTGTCCGGCCAGGGCATTGCGACCCTTCCTCGGGCCCAGGCTCTGAGGAAGGCCACAGCGCCTTCCTTTAGGGGAATAAGCAGTGCCTATTTAAAAGTCTATAGCCTCCGTCCTTCCCACAGGCGGGGCGATTAACGCAGTCTGATGCCCCCGGCCCTCAGGCATGGCGGGCAAGCGAACAGTCTATTGCCCCGGCCCTCAGGCCGGGCGAGGCAGGGAAGCGGTCTATAGTCTCCAAGTCCTCAGGCAAGGTTTGACAGGTGAGCAGTTTATAATTTCCACCCCTCAGGCAGAATGAGACAGGTGAGCAGTTTATAGTGTCCAACCCCTCAGGCAGGGTGAGACAGGTAGACAGTGGATCCGCTGTCCATAGCAGCAGGGGAGCGCACCTGCTCTCGGGGTGGCTAGGGAAGGGAGGAGGGGGACGCAGGCCCACCCGCCTCCATTGCATCCCAGCCCAGGGCCCTATCAGTGGCACAGCTGTTGCCACTGAATCAGCGGGGCTCCAGCCACAACATGCTGATTGGGGCTGGCCCCTGATTCAGCCGCTGTCTAACTGCCTGTCTCTGGGCTACTTCCTCCCCCTGGTCCCCGGGTACCTGTGTGTCCTCCGTTTCCTTGGGGTTGCTGGGATACTCGGCACACTGCAGGCCCACCAGTCCCTCCTCATCGATTGGCAGCAAGTCAGGGAGCTCCTCAGCGGAGGGCAGCTCCTCCAGGTCACAGGGCTCTTGGGGTTCCCCGGCGTCAGGCAACTCCTCTAGGTCCTCACTGGCCTCTGGGGGTACCTCCCACTCCCGGGCCTCGGGTGGCTCGGTCCAGTCGCTCGGGCTTGGTATCCTGGTCCAGTCTCTGGGACATGGCAGGTCGAGCAGTTTCTGGGGCCTCCGCTCTGAAAGGCAGTTGCTTCGAGCGGCCACTCGGTTGGGGTCAGGCCTTGGCCACAGCTGGCAGGAAGGCACGTCTGCCTCCAGCGGTAGCCTTCTCCCTTCTGAGCTGCAGGGCCTGCCTTTTATACTTCATCTTCCTGTGAAAGCTCTGCCCCTCTGTTGCAGGGCAGATTGGCCAGACGGGCCTGGGAGCGTCTGCTCGGGGTGTTGTGACTCTTCCTCGGGCCCAGGCTCCAAGGAAGGCCACAGCACCTGCCTACACTGCCATTTCCTCTTTCTTCTAAATTTTATAGAGATGATGCTTTCCTGCAACTTTCCAGGGAACAATAACATGACTTGCAAAATAAAAATAATTTACTGGTCTACTGTCTTTTTATTTTATGGTAAGAGGTTTAAGGGCTTCAGGAACCCTTACAGAATTATTCTTTCTATCCAAGGATCTTAACCTGCCTCACCCCATCTTCCTTAACCTCTCAGTCCTGTCATATTCCTTTCCCTTACAATGCAAAGATGCTTTGGTTTCACACGTCTTAAAAAATAATGAGCCTCAGTTCCATCTGTCCCTCAAATTCATGTCTCTTCTCTGTTCTCCCTTTCTTTTCCAAAGTTACTGAGCATGTAGTCTACAACTGCAGTTTTAAGATCCTCTCCTCTAATTCTATTCTACACCTCCTCAAATTCTGCTCCCTACATGCCACCAAAACAGTTCCTTTGGACTCTTTTCTGGCCAAATTACAGGGGTGGTACACAATTCTCCGCCTCTTTGATCTACGGCTGCCTTTGACATCATTGACCACATTCTTCTTTTCAAAAGTCTATCATCCCAGGGCTTTTGTGACTCCATCCTCTCGTAGTTCTCCTCATTCAATGGGTCATCATCCTCCCCTTTCCTTCTTTCAGTGTGGGTCCCTCAAGGTTCCAATCTTGGCCCCCTCCTCTTCTCTCTCTGTACCTATCTCTGGTACACACATGTTTCAAATACAATCTCTATGCTAATGATTCACAAATTTACCTCTGGACTCTGGACTCATTCTCCACCCAAATTAAAATCTCATCCTACCTTTCTGACATCTCCTCGTGGAGCTGTCAAATGAAACTTAACTGATTTTTCCTCAAGCCCTCCCCTCACCTGTCTCTATCATGGTGGACAACAAAACTATCCTTCTTCTCATTCAGGCTTGTAATCTTGGCTTCATCTTTGATTTATCCCTCTTTTCAGACCCAGACAACCAGACTGTGTCTAAATCTGGTTGCTTCTTCCTGCCCAACATCTTTAAGAGCCAATCTTTCCTCTCTACCCATGCTACTAAACTTGTCCAAGCCCTGATAATCTCTCATTTTGTCTACTGTCATCTTCATCTCTTTGGCTTTAATCCCTGTAACCTCATCTCCCTCAGATCCATTCAAAATGCTGCTGCTAAAATTATCTTCTTGGGTCGCCACTGACTACATCACTCTACTCTTTAAGTCTCTCCATTGGCTATCCTTCTTCCTATGTAGCAAACAGAAGCTTACTGTCCTTACTTTCAAAGCCCTCCACACTTTTGCCCTGTTCTATCCTATTTATTGTCTTATCATAAGGTCAGCTTCCACCTATATACCTCCAATGATGCCAACCACAATCACCCTTCATATCTCTGACAAGCACTTCTGTGTTTTCTCTCCTGCTACCTCTTACAACGTGGAAAATCTCCCAGATAAAATCCATAAAGCCATTACATTTTCCTCCAAATACTTCCTTAGAACTCTCCTCTAATATAATGCATATGGTAAAGTACAACCTGATAACAAGTAGGCAGGTGGAGAATCGTGATCACTACTACTGAATGGCTAAGAATTTGCACAACCTATTATACTTGTTGCCACTTCTCTCTCACCCCACTCATCTACCTGTTCTATCTTGCCCTTTAGATTGTAAGGTATTTGGGGTAGAGACTGTCATTTATTAATATGCTGGACTTACCACAATAGGGCCGAACTTTTGTGGTGACCTTTAGGCGCTATCTCAATATAAATATTAAACAATAATAAAATAATTGGAAGAGAAAGTGTAGTTCCTTGAGTTTATAGAATTTTCCATAATATTTATTGGATTAGATTTATACTAGATTCCTATGTGCAGGCTTAGAACAATAGGGCTCAATCCAGGCCCATGCAAGTGTTAGGGCTTATCTACACTCATGGTTATGCCAGCAAAACTTTGTCGCTCTGGAGTGTGAGAAAAACACACCCACAAGTGATATAAATTTTGCCGGCATAAGCACGAGTGCAGCCACGTTATGTCAGCAGGTATGAGCTCTCCACTGACATAATAAAACTACCTAAACAAGTGGCAGCCGCTATGTCAATGGAGAGCATCTCCCGCTGCCATAGCACTGTCCACACTCACGCTTATGCCAGCAACAGTTATATCGCTCTGGGGGGTGGGTTTTTTCACACTCCGGAGGAACAAAGTTTTTCTGGCATAACTGCAAGTGTGGACAAGCCCTTAGGAGGATTATCAGTCCCTTCCAGTTACTCTTGTGAACCTTAGGAAGTTCATTGCCCACCATTTTCTCATAGGCCTTTGGAACATTACTGGAAATTTTCCCAAACCTTTACCCTAATGCAAGCCTCAAAAAGCTCATTGGTGGGCCCTTGCTCCCAGCCCTACAAATGTACAGAGGCAATATAATTGCAGATACACTGGCCCATGTTCTAATAATGTTTGTAGGTTCAGCTCAACCAAACAAGCCCTTTTCGGAGTAAGATTCAAGACTAGTTTGGTCCAATAATATCAGACTTCTATAAATATAATAGCTATTTTTCTTAAAAAGATGCACTCTGAGACAGAACAATCCTCTGGGAATAGGAGTCCAATTTTTGTGGTCCAGCTATTCTGATTGCCAGGCTCTGGACACACTCTGTCCTCCTCTGGGGCTTGTACAGTGTCAAGAATGCTTTAGTGCATAAAAACCAATAATAATAAATCATAGAGCTGGTAGTCAGGAGACTCTAATCCTAACTCTGATACTGACTTAATGTGTGACCTGAGGGAGGGTTGTTAGGTGGCTTAATTGATTAATATTTGTGAAGCACTTTGAGATCCTCAGATGGAAATCACTGTGGTAGTATTAATTATTAGGTTGATAGACCTTACAAATCGAGGAATATAAAATTAGAGACATTTAGTGCATAGAGTGAAAGTACTTGGTAGACACATTACTACTGTTGACTAAACTACAACAAACGATTCCTACCTCATTTCCTCTAGTCACAAACATGGTTTTCTGTCCAAATACAAAATAGGATGGGTAGAAATTGGACATACAACTAGTTTTCAGTATCCTATGAATCAATTTTAGCAAATGGAAAATTAAACTGCCTCCTGAGAGCTTAAAATATCTAGGTATTCCCTCTAAACTAGTTTTAAGCACAACACATATCAACAGATGTCAATGGTTCTCAAATTATGGTCCGAAGGGCCCTTCCTAGGGCACAGCCAGAATGCCAGTCTGGCGGGCTGATGGAGAATTCTCCCTACATGGGGGATTTGGTGGGTGGCATGAATCCACTGTAGTGTCTCCTATGCTACTCCTCCCAGATGCTGGCACAGGGGGCATGGCCAAAGAAAGGGGTACATCAGTGGAGCTACACCAGTTTACACTAGCTAAGCTATATAATTACATATATCCTTGTCACACTGTTAATCTTTTATACATAAAAAGCACTTCTTACATAGCTTGCTAGAGTTGGGAGTTTTGCCTTAACTGGTGCAGTGATGATGAACCAGAAACATTGGGCCTACTAGAAGTAGCCCCTGAATCAAATTTCAGTCTTCCAGTCATCCGGTTTCCAATTTATCATCTCTTAAATTGCACAATTAAGGTGAAGGGATGTAACTGTACTCATTGAAAACTGGAAATAAATGTTAATGATCCATTAAAGCCATTCTGTCAAATTTTCTTGAAAACTGTCATTCTAATTCAGAAGCACCCAACCAAGTTGGTTATGGTAATTGTGTTCACGATCATTAACCATGCAATACAAAATCAGGTTTATTAATGTAGAGCAATCCTTTAAACAAAGACATAGCTCATTAATACTGCATACCTAATTGGGATATTGCTTTTGGTATACTCCTCAGGTGGCAGCAGAAGGCAGAGGACCAAATTCATTCCACTGAAGTCAATGCACAGTGAAGCCAGCCTAATATTTTTCCTCTACTTGAACCAATTGCAAATAGATCATTTTGATTAATATCAAAAGTCTGAGCTCAACTAAAGACAGGACTTTGAAAGCTATATGACTGAGGGTTACACTGATCCTAGACTCTATATGTTATTTATATTGATAAAATCTTTACATTGGATCCTTTAACTTATTATCCATTTGACTGCTGCTCTTGAATATTCTAGATATGCTGCTGAATATATCTGGTCTCCTAACCCTCCCTTGAGTTCAGTGACACACTAATGGATGATAGCACAACAGCAGGCACCATGCTGTAGAGGGTTTGCAGTGAAAAGGTTAAGTTAGTACAAATACATGAATGTTTTCCAATTAGATATCACTGTAAACCTTCTGGATGGAGTGTCAAACAAAATACACAGATCCTTGAGAACTCCAGAATGACACCTGTTCTCAGAATGAAATTGACCCTGGTTCTAAGAACCTAAGCGCCACTTGAGCCCCACTTCACCTTTATTTTGGCTCTCTGCACAGGGATGTCCCTAAGAATTAGAAATCTCTTCCTCGTATTCTAAACAAAGCAACGTTTATACAGCCACTCATTCTGAGCTGAGTCAAGCCATTCTGACTGAATGTACCAAAGATGTAAGCACATTTGACAGCAATTTCAGGGGGTGGATTTGTACACAGTTCAATTGTATTTCAAAATAATGAAACACTCACATGATCTCATATTAAATATGTACCAATAAATTAAATCTATTTACAAAGCAAGAAGGGTGTAATTTTAGAGCTCAGACTCAGACCTTTCACATGCTGGGACAGATTCTCTGGTTCATTACAGCCCTTTGCATCACTCTGGTAGCACAAAGTGGTTATAAAACTAGTTCAAATGACCTCCTAAAGATTACCCCAGTGCAGAACAATCCCCAGTTGATGTAGAGCAAGCACAGCTAGCTCAATAGCCCCAGACACCCTTGCTCTGCAGCACTCTGACTTTTGGAACAGTCCTTTGGGTTATAAGCACATTTTAGAGCAGCCTGCATGCTGCTCTAAGTTGCACTCCAGCCAGCCTCAGGACTGGGGGAATGCAGAGATGATGTAATGCCACCTTTGTTCCCTTCTTGGGCCCTGCACTGAGCAGAGCTCAGCCACGGAGAAGAATTAGGCCTAATATTTGTAACTGATTATATATAGAGAGAGATTATATACATAGAGCCCTGCAAATTTGCAGATATCCATGGACCATTTTTTGCAGATGGAGGATCAGATGTGGATCTCAAAGGCAGGGAAGCAGCTGTCTGCAGATGATAGCCTTTGACGCTGCTTCCCTGCCTTTGAGATCCAGGGATGAGGGCTCCCCCTGCCAGTGGCCCATCAGATTTTCGGCAGCTGTCTGGAGGGACTGTCCCCCGCCCCCCCGAATAGCTGATCAGCGGCAGCGGTTGCAGTGGGCCTGGCCTCCAAACAGCTGATTGGGGGGCCCAGAGCTGCAGGTGAGTGTGGGTACAGATGACCTAGAAGACAGAGACTGCGGATGGCGGGTCGGATGTCAGTTGAGCCTGGCAGATGCAGATCAGATGCGGATCCACATTTTTGTATCTGCGCAGGACTTTCTATATACAAACTAATAAAGCCACCAGCTGATTTTTAAAAGATCTTAAAATCTTTCAAGTAGAAAGGACACACTTCCCTCCCCACTACCATCCTTTTTTCCTATAAAAGGAGAACATATGTTAGAAAAGGCATTGCCAGTTTTGTAAATAATTATACTAAACATTTATAAAGAGCTTCAAACCTAACTAATTAATCCTGTGACATACGAACAAGAAAAAGTTTTTGGTAACATAGACCAAATTACTAATCGACCACTTCCATAACAATTTGACAAGGTAAAAGGGTATGTTAACCAGCTGTATTAAAAACATATGTCCCATGTCCAATGAACTTGGAATGGGTGTGATGAATAGATGCTGCATAGTAATACTTACTAGAACCTTTGGGCCATATATTCCTATGTCTTGTGAGGCAATGGTACAAGATAACACCAAACGTACAAGTCTCCCCACATTTTATAACAGGCTGAGGGGTATAATGCCATGTTCAAGATAGCATAGTAAGAGCCAGTAAGCAGCAGAGCTCCAGGAGGGGTGGTCAAGTGTGTCAAGAGACTACACCATAGAGTCAGACAAGAAAGCAAAAGTTTGGTATCATCCCATTGGAAAGCAGCACAATAAGTGACAACCAGAATTGGAAGTTTGCCAGCATCAAAGACAGATCCCAGAAGGAATACAATCATCTCCAAGCAGTGTTGCACCCCAGATATAGATGAAGAGCCACAGTAACAAAAATAGATCTGTGACTTCAAAAGGGCTAATTTTAAAAAATTAAGGAAATTTAGTTGGGGAAGTGGACTGGACTGAAGAACTCATGGATCTAAAGGTGGAGGAGGTTTGGAATTACTTCCAGTCAAAGTTGCAGGAACTATCTGAAGCCTGCATCCCAAGGAAGGGGAAAAACTTCATAGGCAAGAATTGTAGACCAAGCTGGATGAGTAAGCATCTCAGACAGGTGGTTAAGGAAAAGCGGAAAGCCTACAAGGAGTGGAAGATGGGAGGGATCAGCAAGAAAAGCTACCTCTTGGAGGTCAGAACATGTAGAGATAAAGTGAGAAAGGCCAAGTAGAGTTAGACCTTGCAAAAGGAATTAAAACCAATAATAAAAGGTTCTATAGCCATATAAATAGAAAGAAAACAAAGAAAGAAGAAGTGGGACCATTAAGCACTGAGGATGGGATGAAAGTTAAGGATAATCTAGGCATGGCCAAATATCTAAACAAATACTTTGCCTCCATTTTTAATGAGGCTTATGATGATCTTGGGGATAGTGGCAGGCTGGCTAATGGGGATGAGGATATGGAGGTAGAAGTTACCACATCCAAGGTAGAAGCTAAACTCGAACAGTTTAATGGGACTAAATCAGGGTGCGGCGAGGGGATAATCTCCATTCAAGAATATTAAAGGAACTAGCACATGAAATTGCAAGCCCATTAGCAAGGATTTTTAATGACTCTGTAAACTCAGGGGCTGTACTGTATGACTGGAGAATTGCTAACATACTTCCTATTTTTAAGAAAGGGGAAAAGAGTGATCCAGGTAACTACAGGCCTGTTAGTTTGACCTCAGCAGTATGCAAGGTCTTGGAAAAAATATTGAAAGAGAAAGTAGTTAAGGACATCAAGATTAACGGTAATTGGGATAAAATACAACATAGCTTTACAAAAGGCAGATCATGCCAGACCAACCTCATCTCCTTTTTTGAGACGATAATAGATGTTTTAGACAAAGGGAATGCAGTGGATCTAATTTACCTAGATTTCAGTAAGGCATTTGATACACTTCCACATGGGGAATTATTAATTAAATTGGAAAAGATGGAGATAAATATGAAAATTGAAAGGTGGATAAGGAACTGGTTAAAGGGGAGACTACAACAGGTCATACTGAAAGGCGAACTGTCAGGCTGGACAGTTCCTCGGGGATCAGTCTTGGGACCAATCTTATTTAACCTTTGTATTACTGACCTTGACACAAAAAGTGGGAATGTGCTAATAAAGTTTGGGGATGACACAAAGTTGGGAGGTAGTGCCAATAGAGAGAAGGATCGGGATATCATACATGAAGATCTGGATGACCTTGTAAACTGGAGTAATATAAATTGGATGAAATTTAATAGTGAAAAGGGCAAGGTCATGCATTTAGGGACTAATAACAAGAATTTCTGCTATAAACTGGGGCCGCATCAGTTGGAAGTGACAGAGGAGAAGAAGGACCTGGGCGTACTGGTTGATCACAGGATGACTATGAGCTGCCAATGTGATGTGGCTGTGAAAAAAGCTAATGTGGTCCATGGATGCATCAGATAAAGTATTTCCAGTAGAGCTAGGGAGGTGTTAGTACCGTTATACAAGGCACTGGTGAGACCTCATCTGAATACTGTGTGCAGTTCTGGTACCCCATGTTTAAGAAAGATGAATTCAAACTGAAACAGGTGCAGAGAAGGGCTACTGAGATGATCCGAGGAATGGAAAACCTGCCTTATGAGAGGAGACTCAAAGAGCTTGGCTTGTTTAGCCTAACCAAAAGAAGGTTATGGGGAGATATGATTGCTCTCTATAAATACATCAGAGGGATAAATATCAGGGAGGGAGAGGAATTATTTAAGTTCAGCACCAATGTGGACACAAGAACTAATGGATTTAAACTGGCCATCAGGAAGTTTAGACTTGAAATTAGACTCAGGTTTCTAACCATCAGAGGAGTGAAGTTCTGGAATAGCCTTCCAAGAGGAGCAGTGGGGACAAAAAACCTAGCTGGCTTCAAAACTGAGCTTGATAAATTTACGGAGGGGATGGTATGATTGGACAGCCTAATTTGGCAATTGACTGATCTTTGACTACTGGTGGTAGATATGCCAATGGCTTGTGAAGGGATGTTAGATGTGGTGGGTTCTGAGTTATTACAGAGAATTCTTTCTTGGGTGTCTGGCTGGTGAGTCTTGCCCACATGCTCAGGGTTTAACTGATCACCATATTTGGGGTTGGGAAGGAATTTTCCCCCAGGGCAGATTAGCAAAGACTCTGGGGGGTTTTCGCCTTCCTCTGTAGCATGGGGCACAGCTCACTTGCTGGTGGATTCTCTGTACCTTAAAGTCTTTAAACCATGATTTGAGGACTTCAGTAACTCAGTTATAGGTCAGGGATCTATTCCAGGAGTGGGTGGGTGAGGTTCTGTGGCCTGTATTGTGCAGGAGGTCAGACTAGATGATCATATTGGTCCCTTCTGACCTTTGAGTTATGAGTTTATAATATCAAAAGTACAGTTCAGTGGCAAGCATCTGCAAAAGTCAGGACCCACTGACTTTTTTTCTTTTTTTAGGCACAGTGAGGCCTGGTAAACTCAATGCAAATTTAAGGAACCACAGTGCAGAGACTTATATAGTAACCACATGTGTGGCACAGTAAGTGCACAGTGCAGGTGCTCATACAATATAGGGATGTGCATAGTATGAAAACCTAGATAGAGAAGATACGGATAGTGATATTCCAATGGCTATATGCTTGTGAGATTTCTCTGTGTTTTTGCTGTACTGCTTCAGGTGCCCCACACATGTCTGAAGTGGACAGAAAGCTAACAGTGCCCTTACCCATTATTAGTCCATGCTGAAGTGCTGTACTTTTCTTTTGATGCTTTTCATGCTTTTCCCTGAAACTGTAGCATGTTCCTTCCAGTCATTTTGTTTCTCATTCTGTGATGCGTTATTACAAACTGCTTTTCACTGTATCTCAGTGGTATCATAAGCATGAGGTTGCACTTCTAATTTGTCTTTTTTAGAAACAAAACAAACAAACAAAAAACAGATCTCTGCCACCTACTCAGACACTTCATGCAAATAGGAACATATGGTCATTAGTCTGAGGCACAGGATTATAGGGATCTGGATTCTTACAAATTTCATACTCGTACCTTTTGTTACATTATTTCATGTGACAGTTTGTGCCCGGGTGGCACTACTATACAAGCAGAACAGACAGCAGCATAGTAGGCCTGCTGAAGTCAACGGAGACTACTCATGGCGCAAGTTACTGCAAGGAACCTGCAAAGGGTGAATCAGCTGCTGCTCTCTTAATCCTGTTCTGAGAGGACAAAGTTTGCCTGCAGGGAAGGTTCTGTGCAAGTTGGAAAGGGGCTGGGGAGGGGATTAAGCTCAGAGCCCGGATAGGCAGGGGGTCCTGGGAGGAGTGTGGGGTTGCAGACAGTTTGGGTGTGTTTGTGATCCATCAGGTGCTAAGAGCTTTAGTAGCTGAAGTGCCCACAGTTCTTGCCTGAGCCATAATACACCTGGCACACTAGTAGGATCTGTTTCAAGACAAAGTCTGATGGCATTACACCAGAGCCCCATGAGGCGCAATGATTACAGTATCATTCAGTGAGAGCAAGGGTGCCAGCATCTGACTCTCAATTCCTAAGAGTCTGAGTTCAAATGAAGTTACAAAAAGCACAGCGGAAAGCTAGCACCTAAAAATGGAAACTAAATAGCATTGCCAGTGACAAAAAGGGACTCTAAATAGCGGCTCTCACTCAGCACCAGAGGACTCTAAAGCAAAGCCAGCTCTTCCGATGGCTTCAGAAGAGGAAATTGCAACTGAAGTCTAGGATGTCCCTTCTGTAGCCTTTAAAGAATATGACAATGGAATCATTCAGAGGTAATTTAAGACTAACCTAAGTTAATCAAAGTTAGTTTGTGACTAACCTACGTGAATCAAAGTGGTTTTTTCCCCCCTGAAATTAGGGCACAAGACCCCAAAATATGGATCTATAAGGAATTTTGAAAGAACCAAAAGTTTCTGAACATTGTAGGGTTACATTTTACTTTCCTTTAAACTTGTGCAATTGATGGGTTTGCACTAAGGTAACAGCAATCAGGATTTGGCCCTCACATTATAATGCCAGTCTTCTGAGAACAAACTGCCATGAGCAAGTGCAAACTAGGAAACAAACTGTGACCTGAAAAGAGCTCTGTGTGGCTTGAAAGATATTACCTCACCCACTTTGTCTCTGTGGCACAAAGATGTTTAGCCTCTCTCTGGGATCTGCATTATATGTGATTATTTTACTTCACATTAGCTGCCAAGACTGCAATGTCTAAAGAGCGAAGAGAAAAACCAGGAAAAAGGATACTGGAGAGGAGAACAAAAGGAGGAAGAAATGGCAAAAAGAGACCAAAAGAAGACAAAGAACTGGGGAGAAAATGAAGCGGAAAGTGGAGAAACAAATGAGTTGTGTATGCATGTGTGCAGAAGGAATGTGTGTGAACCAGAGTGAAAAGAATGTCAAAAAAATGGCTCATTTTGGATAAAATAATATATTTTAATAGACCTCTTATTTGAGGGGGTGTGGTAATCCCCAAACTGGTCCTCAGTTTTTAACTTAATCCAGAAATGATTCTCTCAAGAGTTGGCACACTTAGTCAAAGTCAAAAGAGCTGTAGACTAGAGAGCCCTGAAATTTTGAGAACCAAAGTGGTTTATGACTGATGTGCTAGGTTTTGATGTAAAAGAAAATAATGACACGTACATGCAGAATCTACAGTGGAAAGGGGTGTGTGAATTGGAAGAGCCTCTAGAGGAACTAGAGTGGAGAATTGTCTCAGCTGCAGATTCAGTTCTGAATGCAATTCTGAATTTCCACAATGTTAGAGGATGTTCAGGTGCAGGGTTTTCATTCAGGAATATTTTGAATCTGAACCAGATTGGGGAACAGGGTGCAAGATAATAATGATCAAAATTTTTAATTTATCATAGTGCCTTTCATCTGAGAATCTCAGGATGACAAAAGAAGTCTATAAACATAAAGAATCTATTTTGGGGACCAATGGTACCAGCATGCTCCTGGTATAAGGACAGGAAAACAGAGAAGGAAAAGAATGATCCCCCTCACCATTGTGTAAAGCAACTCTTTCTTCTTAAGAAAGGATCAGGACCCATGTATCAAGGGCTTTTCAGATCACAACTGAGGACACATTAGTTAAGCTGTGTGAGAGAATCTGTATTAGCCGCGCCTGCAAAATGGCTCCAGACTGTGTTTTTAATACCACTTTTCCATGAGCATCAAATTCACACAGAAAGTAATAGCATTATAATAGGTTAATGAGATTTATGTGAAATATTATGCCTCATACTTCTCACCTAGAGAATCTTTTAGGACAGGGACAGAGATCAGGCCTTGGGGTTATTGTCCTAAGAGCCTGATGAAACCAGTTCTAATCTCTCCTTCATTGACCTGCATTTTATTCCATCCCACCTTCTCTGTTACAGTCTGCTGCTTTTCTGCTATGCAAAATCAGCACCACCAAGCAGGGCTTTATATCAATCACTCTAAAGGCGCTGCTGACTCAGGGAAGAAAGCAGGAGGGAAGAGAGCTGGATAGCTGATGTGAGAAGTAGGACAGGAGCAGGGGTATTAAAATATCTGTTACTTTATTTTTGGAAGCTTAGAAAGCATTTATAAGCTGTGGAGGGTTATTTTGCCTCTGACAACCTTCCTGCATGTTTGACCATTTATCCTGTACGTTGTGAGGACACCTTTGACTGTATAATCCAAGCACCACTATTTCAAAGGGGTCTAGTTTCCCTACAGGACTTGCACAACCTTGACAAACTCCTGCTGACATTAATGTCTTGACTTTCTTTCCTCCCACTTGCTCTCCATTCTTGTCTTCCATAGCCTTTTCCAGTCTGTTCTCTCATTCATGGCCACACCAATGAGCTCAGCAGACACATATGTGAGTAGGATGCCACTTCTGCCTTTTTCAGCTGCCTATTGCTTCCCAGACTGTCATATCTTCAGCTGCATCTTGTTCCTTCATCAAAGAGAAGGAAGGAGAAGTGAGGGGGCCCTGAGTAATTGCAGACTAGAACCAACTCACCAGTACTAATTCATACTCTCTTAATAAGCAATAGAACTCCTCACCCCATTCCAATACATAAATTCACCCCTTTCCCACTTTTTAACACACCTCAAAAAGATTCCTCTCTTTCCTAGGCCCTCAATAGCCCAGACAGCTTTCCCCCACACCACAGTCCTTGTAGCCCCCAAGAGAAATTCATGCCCTGAGTAGCCTTTCTCCCACACCCAAGAGGCTGTTCTTATGTATGCCAATGCCTGAGCCAACTGACTCCACAATCAAGGTAGGGGGCTAACTTAAGCTGCACCCACTGCTGCTTGGGCCCAGTCGAGAATCTGGTCCTTATTCTCTGCCTCAGAGTGACTATTTTCTGAAAGTCAGAGCAACCATTTCTAGTATCCAAAGTGCGTGGGATATGTGGCAGAAATTTGGCATTGAAATATCCCTCAGTGAGGAGATGTGCTTTTGAGTGCTCCAGTTAAAGTTGGTTTTCAGTTGAAAGAGTCGTGAGTGCATTGAGTAGAGACAATAATATTTGTGGTGGACAGGAGATTTTTGGGTGACTACTGATACAATGGAATGGTTGATATATGCCATTGTATGTAGAAGCATCAAATAAAATGAGTAAATAAATAATGTAAGCTCTGTTCTCACTGAACATCAAATAGCGAATCAAGACCTTTGTAAAAAACTGACCTCTAAGACTATATTATGCACTGCTCTTTTGTTACAGATTCTTAAATGATCTTCTGGCAGGAAAAGGTTCAGAAAGACCTTTGCATTCTGTGTAACTTCTTTGCCGGCATTAATACTTAAGCTTCACTGACAAGTTTTTCTTCTCCAGTGATCTTCCAAGTCCTCAGCTCCTATGCATTTAATATGGACCCACTCCTCCACTGTCATTACCTGTGATCATAGCTGCAGTCCTCTTGGAAGAGGATAGGATCCTGAGGTTTCTATCCACCATCCTACACTTGCATTTTAATTGTCATTATGGTCATTATTGTTCACATGGGCCACTCCTGGTCTTCATGTGTTGTGGTGTTTAAGATGCTAAACATGTTCTACCTGCCCCAGAAGAGTTCTACAAATATTCCACACTTGTAAAAAGCTGCCAAAATGCTTCATTTGTGATGCAAAGATGACCCCTCCATTTCAGAAATGATAAAGATTATCCGCTTGAAGAATCAACATCACCAGTAAAAGTAAAAAGTTAAATACAGAGAGAAGATTAAATGATTACCCAAGAAATATTAAATTGCTGATGGAAACCGATTGAGTGACTGTCTGCATTTACTGCACTGCATCCCATTTATAGCTGATGTTTCTGAGGAGTTGCTGTTGGTGATACCATCTCCTCTACTGGGATTGCTGGATACGAATGGTCACTGTCTTCTACCTTAATCCCCTATCAGGTCACTGTCTGTGAGCTATTGAGGCCACTTGCTCCCCCACACATCAGGGTCACGGAGCATGAATTGGTGGGGCCAACACAGGCATGTTACTTTGGCAGGGCCTGCTGGTGGTTTATGTTGGTATGGATGCCTCTTTATTGGTTGCCACTGTTGAATGGTGTTTGTGCTGACACTGATGTCTCTCCTTTGGCAGGAAGCTGCTATAAGCATCTCTCTGAGAGGGCAGGCTTTCATATTCTCTGCTGAGGAATATACAAAGTGTCCACCCTCTTGAGGACAAATCCTCTCTCTCAGCTTGCAACCTCTTGCCCCATTTGCATTTCCTCAGGAGTGTTATTTTTTCCTTCTTACAGTGATGACTTTTCCTTTTCTTTCCTTTACTGAATTATTTTGAAGATCTTTTCTTTGATCTTACCCTCATGTACAGCGACAGAGTCAGGAATGATATTAGTAACCCGGTGGCATGATAGGAATTTCTGACATCCCCACCCACATGCTCCCCTTTCCTTCACCCAGAGAGGGGACTTCACTGCCCCCCACTTCAGATTGCTCTGAAGTGGGGTTATTATGACATAAGAGGTCATTCAATGATGGTGCCTCTGCACAGAGAAGCCAGCCAGCAGTGCCATGGAGAGCCTTTCAGGTGCCAATTCCTCAGCACAGAGAGCACTGATCACTCTAACACAGCCATAGCTCCCTTGCAAATAACTCTCTTCCTTTCAGGCCCCATGCACATCCACAGAGTCGCCCCCAATGCCCTCAACATCACCCCTGCTAAGACAGTGTAATATTAATGCTGAGTGTCTGAGATACTAATATCATGGGGGACAGTCCCTTATACAGACACTTTCCTTTCTTCCTACTCTCCAGCCCATTCATTAACCTCTTCAGACCCTAGGCTTCTTTCTCTCCTCACCTCCATGAGTATGTACCCTAGGAAGTGGTAGATTCTTTTGGAACAGCCTCATTGGGCCCAACTGGCTCCTTGATAGTGTAAATTTATTCTCCAGATCTGGCTCTTTCCACAGACCCTGGCTTCTAACAAAACAACCAAATCCTACTCCAAGACATTCCCCATGTTCAGTTCAAGGATTCTTTCACAAGCCTGGATCTTACCCATGCCTGTTATATCTATAGATGCTAGCACAGGTGCAAGTGGCCTAAATTTACATACTCACATGGGAGAAGCAGCTCTTGGCACCCCCAGGAATCTCAGAGTAGAAAGGTGCCAAACCCATTGTCCCCTACCCAAGCCCTGCATCAAGTTCAGCTTATCCAGACTCAAGGTTAGGCATCCTTAACTCTAGAAGATGGAATGGGGTCACAATGCTAGAAAAATACGAGGGGCCTGATTCTCCATACAGTTATACCTATTATACTCTGGTGTAACTCCATTAGAATTAGTGTTACACTGGTATGAAACTGGTCCAAGGATTATTATTTACATATTTATTGTTAAATAATGATCTTGTTGAGAGCATTGCTGAAACACTTTTAGCTAGGAATTTTAGTATTCATTTGCCATCAAGACTTTTCTTTACCTCAAACTTAATGGAGAAGCCCTCCATTGCTAGGGAAAACCCCTGTGTTTTGCTCTTCCATGAGCACAAGACTTGGTTTGTTTTACCGGCTACATTTTAAATTGGCCCATCTGAGTCTTGGCTTGCAGTTACCACCAAGTTGGACTTTTAACTTTACCAGATGTTGTCTGACCACCATAGAAAATCCTGCCAATTACATCTCAGTATAATTACAGCTCTTTAGTTCAGTAGGGTATTATTAGCTCAAGCTGTAACTCATTGACTACACTATAATTACAGTGCACTCAGCCTCACAGTCAGCTATCATCTAGAAAGGGTGTGTTCCCGGTGTTATTTTTAACAATCTGTTAGCAGTGCTTGTTAGCAGGGCTTTCAACAAAAACATCTGAAATTGGACAGGCATTTGGCAGCCCCATTAGCAGATGCTCTAAATCAAACCTCTCTGGATGTTCCTAAGTGGTTTGCATGTTACTCTCATTTTTGTGTCAGTGTCACGTTCCTTCATTGAGAAATTGACAAACAACAGAACAAAACACAAAAGAAACAGGAGTGTGGAATCCTGCTCCATTGGATCACAAATGTTTGTGGGTATCAGAGGGGGCCTTTATCTGCTAATGCCCGCTAGTAAAAGGATGGGGAGCTACACCATCTGACTCCATCCCTTGTACGCTGCCACACTCAATTCCGTGTTCAGCAAGCTCATCAACAGGTCCTCGGTTTGCATCCTCAGAATAATGGGGAGTTGGAAGTTCCATGGCTCTAGTGGAGGCTAGGCAGCCCTAGGTCTTCTGGGGTTAGAGGCTTCTTCTCCAAAGTCCTTAGCTAGAGTAGGTAGGGGAAGTCAGGCCCACTCACTCCACTGAGTTCCAGCTCAAGGCCTTTGGTTGGAACAGTCAGAACCAATCCTCTCAGTCCCCAGCCACTCCTTGAGCTACCTCCTACCTCTCCTCCTCTGTAGGCTTCCACAGCCTCTCACCCTGTTTCTTCCTCTTTGGAGTGTTGGCTTCTCAGGCAGTGTCTCATCTGTCTGCTGGAGAGATCCTCTCTCTCTCATTCTCTCTGGCAGCTACCTTTCTTCTCGGGAGGTCCCCCTCTAACTGAGGTCCTTAATCTTTTATGCCCAGGCCCTTCCCTCACTAATTAACTGCCTCACAGTTACTCAGTGAATTAATTGCTCCCAGATGAACCTGAGATGCCTCTTTCCCCCTGTGTGGAGCCTGCCTGAGATAGATTGGCCCTATTCCTTCAAAGGGCCAACTACCCTCTGACAGGGTGGTCCATCTTTAAAAAGTCTAGTGATTTCATTTTTTTTAAATTTGGGGTCTACTGTTAAAATTCACAGTGTTATCGTTGGAATATCCAAATTATACACTTGCATTAAATATTAAGGTGGTCAAAGGTACAACTCTGACATTTATGACCCTTTATTGGGAACGCACCGTCTTTAAAGGCACCAGATGCTGAACGGCTGGCGCTCATAAAATGTGGTTTAAACTAAAAACCTTTGATGTCACTTTAGAATCTTACATACTATAAAGTAACGGCTCTAATAAAAGTCAGTCTACAGGGAATATTCTCTCTCCTTGTTGCATGGATGATTTACATAGTGCATTTCAATTAATGCTGGTGGAAGTTCTTAGATAAAGATGAGCATAAATCATACTACCCAAGTATAGAAGAGGTATCAACTAATTAAAACTGTGGTGGTGGTGGTGTTGTGATATGGAAATGTATCCACTAAACACTGGATATTTAAACCATCTGTCCTCACCTTCCCCCCCTGCTTTTTTTTTTTTTCTTTTAAAATGAGAAAGAGACTGATTTAATGAAAACTCTTCTGAACTTCACTGACCTGACAGTGCAGGAGACATGCATATCAATAAGCCACTTCTACGGGGCTCCTTGTATGATTTGCCTTTTGCATACTAGTAAGAATGATTTTCACAGTGGGAGAACAAAACACAATTCTGGGCTCTTTTTTTTTTTAAATAAATGGAGAAAAGTAGTCAACATTCAAAATGATTTGGGTGATTGGGCCAATATTTTAAATTACACCTGAATTAGAGTAATGGCCAGCAACATAATTGAAGCCCAGTATAACACTCTCCACCGGTTTTTTTGTATGCCATGGAAACTAATAGAAAAATAGTGCTGGTGAAAAGGTAACTGTGGATAATTTAGAACATATAGTGTAATATTGCATTAGTGTCCCAGGCTACAGGATTTGCAGACTAAGATAGGAGCAGAAAGTAAATAAGACTACTGATGTACCAAAAATATCCTTGCTCTGGAAGAAATGAGATTAAAAAACCCAGATACCTAGAATGATTAGCCCACAAAACTTTATGTTCTTGGTAGGGAAATCTATTGTAAGAGCCTAGAAATATTCCCTCCCCTTCCTTCTTTAATAAGGGGTTCTGGAATAGATGACATATTGTTAAAATGCAAAATATAAGCAATTATTTTCGTAACTGTCATAGGTCAGCCTTCCGCCTTACCTGCAGTGATGAGATTGTGCCCTAGTTTACTCACCTATGCACTGGTGCAAGAGGAAATAAGAAACTCCTGCTCTGAGCTTGCTACTCTCCTGCCGCTGAAGAAGAAGATAGATGGGGAGTTGCAAGGAAAGTAAAGAGCCTTAGCTTCTCTCTCCCAATGCACCAACCAACAGAGCTGAGATGACACCTGGGGAATAGAAATTTGCTGCTCTTGTAAGACCTGCATCAAATTACTTCCCCTGGAGTAGAGGGGGAGCAAGGATGGACCTGTGCTTCTCTGAGCAACACACTGCCCCTTACGGTGGGCTGTATCTTCATGGCACAGTCCAGCCCCAAATGAACAAGGAAAAAAACAGGTTTTTTTTTTCCCCTTTCAGGATTGTAACATTGTCCAGAAAAAGTAACCCTCTTTACCATTTCCTCATGATTAGCCATACACATCCTCTTGCTTTTTAATTTCTCTGGCTGAGCTCTGTAGTTTAGATAAGCCCCATCTGAATCAGTTCTCCAGCCCTTTCAACCTTGCTGCTCTGGTTTGTACTCTGAAGGCCCTATCTGGATAACCCCAGCCAAAGTGTATGGAAGCCTCCTATGTACCAGATGAATAGGATACTCCTCACAACAATAAGCTCAGAACCTATTTTACAGCCCACTGCCCTGTGTGTATGAATAACATCTGATGAAGCTACCAAGAAACAACTATGAATCAAACCTACCAAGTGAATGATAAACTGATGAAATTCAATGGGTTTCAAAAGCTCCTGCTCCATAGACTCTGCTTGACTGTATGTCTTGAACATCCATCCACATACAAGTAAGGTAATTTATACTGTTACAAAGAAAAGACGGTACTAAAGTAATCTAAGGCCAGGTCTACATTGCGAAGGTAGGTCAATGGAATGAAGCTTCCGTCGACCACATAATGTGTGAGTCTTCACTGGCAGGTCAGTTCCATCAACCTAAATCACGGGAAAATTCGACTTAATGAAACCACCTCCGCAAGTGGCATAGTGCTGAAGTCAAATTGTGTGGGTTGAATGAGCAGCTGTGTAGGCGGAGTGTTGCATAAATTGATATAATTAGCCTCCGGGAGCTATCCCACAATGCTCTGTTGTGACCACTCTGGACATTCGCACTCTGCTGCATTGCAGCCACATACACAGGAAATAGCCCCTCCCCTCAAGCCCTGGGAAATTTTGAATTCCCATTTCCTGTTTGGTCAGCCTGGAGAGAACTTGGCAGCACAACTGATCATGGCGACTGCATGGCCCAAACACACTCCAGACTGGAGTCGATCTGAGGTCTTAGATATCATTGGTCTGTGGGGTGAAGAGTCTGTTATGGCTTAGCTCCGAGCCAGTAAACAAAATTTAGATATCTATGAGAAGATATTGCACGGCATGTTGGACAAGGGGCACAGGAGGGATGTGTAGCAGTGCTGCGTTAAAATCAGAGCTGAGGCAGGCTTATCATAAAACTAGGGAGGGGAACTATCGTTCTGGCATGTCACCAAAGACATGTTGCTTTTACAAGAAGCTGCATGCCATTCTTGGTAGTGACCCCACCACTGTACCACCACGCAACATAAATACCTCAGGGGAATTCAGGATGAACGAGGATGACTCAGTGGACAAGGAGGAGGAGGAGAATAGGGTGCAGGCGACTGGGGAATCCATTGTCTTTGAAAGCCAGGAGCTGTTTGTAACTCCAGAGCAGCCTAGCCAGATGCAGGAAAGCGTGACAGACCGAGATGCCGGGGAAGGCACATCTGGTGAGTCTGTACTGCAAATCTCATTTGTATGGTTATATCCCAGTCCAGCTTCTTGTCACAAAGGGGGAGGGGAAATGAGTTTGGTGGTGGAGATGGTCTTCCTCGTTGTTCATTCACCTAAACATGGGGTTCCCCCCGGAAAAGAATGTTTATGTGTACAGGTATGCTCTGAGAATCCTCCATGGATATCTCCAGGAAACTTTCATATAGGTACTCTGCAATTCTTTGCAGAAGGTTTCTTGGGAGGGCGGCCTTATTTCTTCCATCACAATAGGACACTTTTCCCCCGCCACTCTCTTATTAATTGTTCAGGCATCATCACGGAACACAGCATGGCAGCAAAAGGGCCAGGACTGTAACCAGATGCTTGTAGTAAATCCTCCCTTAGCGCCTGTGTTACCCTCAGGAGACTGATGTCACTCATGGTCACCTAGGGAAGATGGTGCAAATTTGCAGTATCTGCTCAATACAATTGTGTCTTTTTTTCTCCTGCCATGAGAGGCTTTTGGGTACATACACCACAAGTTCCAAGACAGCACATGGTTGCTATGGGTTTTAGGGGTCCAGGACAGGTGCTCACATATATTTTCACCAGGGAAATTCCACCCCACCCGCCCCACACACCCTTTTGACTGCTTCTTCAGAAACTGAATTTTGGGTGGGTAAGGGGAGCACAACAATCCAGCTGGTTGGGGAAGCATGGACTTGTGCAGCATGTGCTACGGGGATTTTCCTGAAATGGATGCAGTAGCCCCTTCGTTACCATGGCTGGAACGGCACTACGACTCCTGCAATAGGTAGAGATTGGTATGCAGGTCTGGCGTTCCCTTGGGAATATACAGGGGAGTTTTTTACATTGTAACATTGCTTTTCATCCATGGGACCAGCTAATAATGGATACCTTGTGCTTTGCCTGCCTTTCAGTGGACAGCGTGGCCTTCAGTTTAGCATCTACTACTCCCACTTAATGCTTTTTGAAGATTAGAAGGCGGAAAAAAAAAATTAGGGATGACATGTTCACTGAGATAATGAATATCTCCGCAACTGCTGACACAGAGCTAACAGCCTAGAGGATTTCGTTATTGGATAAAATGAACATGGACATGGAGAATATGAAGACAGCCCAAGAACATGAGCATGCAACCTAGGATGAGATGCTGCGCATAATGAGGGATCAGTCAGACATGTTGAGGCATCTGGTCAAGCTTCAGGAAGAGCAGCAGCAGGATAGATTCCCCCTGCACACCCTGCAAAATTCTCAACTAAGGCAGTATTTCCTAGCCCCCACCCTCAAGCAGTGTAGGAGAAGGTTGAGCAGGGTATAGTATGTGCTCCAGTTGTCACTGGGTGAGGGGAGCAGAAAGAGGCGCCAGGAATGTGTTGTTTGCTGGTTGCACAGTGAAACTTAGGTCTGTGTCCCCTCACAGCCCCATGACGATGCAGGCAAAGCATTAAATTATTTTCCTCTCTCTCCACTGTTGACGATCACCAATAAAAATTTATTGGTTTAAAGTTCATTATTCTTTATTTTTGATAGCACAGAGAATACTGGTGAGAAAGCGGGGGGCAGAACAGTGCTGTGAGACTGGGGAATGGGATGGGAAGGGAAGATCGCACACAGATTTTTTACACACATTATTGTGGCTCATTGCAAAACCGATTTTTCAAAGCTTCCCTGAGGCACAGCGCTCCTTGGTTGGCTCTCAGCATTGCACTGGTATCCGGCTGCTCAAAATTTGCAGCCAGCCTATCTGCCTCCACAACCCAACCCAATGGAAACCTTTCCCCCTTTGTTTCACAGACATTATGGAGCACACAGCAGGCAGAGATAACTACCTTGTTTTTTTTTTCCACTCAGGTCTAACCTGGTGAGTAAACTGCGCCAGCACACCTTTAAATGTCCAAATGCACATTCCACCACCATTCTGCACTTGCTGAGCCTGTTATTGAAACGCTCCTTCTCACTATCCAGATGCCTGGTGTACAGCTTCATCAGCCATGGGAGCAAGGGGTATGCAGGTCTCCAAGGATCACTATTGGCATTTCAACATTGATTTTTTTATTTATTTATTGGTCATATATTTATTTTTTGGTCAGGAAAGAAAGTGCCTGCTTGCATCTTTTTGAACAAACCTGAGTTCCTAAAGATGCGCACATCGTGCACCTTTCCAGACCACCCTAAATTGACATCAGCAAAGCTTCCCCTGTGATCCACAGGGGCCTACAACACCATTGAGAAGGATCCCTTTCGGTAAATATACTCTGACTAGGTGGTCCAGTGTTAAGATAGATGGCACACATATCCCTATCACCCCACCACAGTTTGGGAACCCCATTGCAGAAAACCCATCCACTATGTCCTGCATGTTTCCCAAAGTCACTACCCTTCTTAGCAGAAGTCTGTTAATGGCCTGGCACACTTGTATTACAGCAGCTCCCATGGTGGATTTACCAACTCCAAATTGATTCCCAACTGACCAGTAGCAGTTTGGCATTGCTAGCTTCCATAGAGCAAGGGCCACCCGCTTCTCCACTGTCAGAGCAAGTCTCAAACAAATTTTCATATGTTTCAGCACTAGGGACAGCTCTGTGCAAAGTTCCAGGAAAGTGACCTTTCGCATACGAAAGTTCTGCAGCCACTTATCATCCCACACCTTCATAACAATGTGATCCCACCAGTCACTGCTTGTTTCCCGGGACCAGAAGGAGCGCTCCACCACTTGCAGATAGTGCGTGACAGACAGCAGCAAATGGGAATTGTTTCATTCTATGGCTTGTAGCAGGGCATCTGTAACATCACAATTTTCAGCACTATGTACCCTGTCAGCCTTGAAAATACTGCAGGATAAGACGTGAGGTGTTTGTGATGCTCACAATGATAGTGCAGAACTGAGTGAGCTCCAGGCCTCTCCAGCAGAGACTGAAGGGTTTGGAAAAATGGCGTGAAAAGCGTTAGTCTGTTTGTTTGGGACAAGAAGAGAGGAGGAGGGAGGACGTTGCATCATGGGAGTACGACAACCCTCCCAAAAGCTTCTGTGGCTAGTTGCACTGTGGGATAGTTATCCGTGGTGCACTGCTTTGATTGTTGACCCACACACGGCTAGTGGGGATGCAGTCCCCTGATACAATGAGCGTGGTGTGATCACGCTCCTCTGACTTATAAAGTTCGTTGGTTGAAGGTCGATTTAAAATGAATCAACTTCACTCCACAGTGTAAACATACCCTAAAGTGCCATTGTCATAGGTAGGGAGTGTGTGTATAGACCACTAGTAATCCAAAGAATAGTAATCCAAAGTTTGTACACCACCCTTTGGTATGTGGTATGCAGCACAGCATAATATTAATAAAAGGGGACTAGATTCTGAACTAAATCCTGTTCCCATGCCCCCATGGTATTATTTGAGGAAATGTCCCAAAGGAAACAAGGAGTGTCATGGCCCCTAAACAGACTTTCCTGAGTAGGTATAACATTTGCTTCTGTATATACATTACCAAAGGCTTGATTCTGCCATATCTACTCACATTGAGTACTGTGTAGTGAAGCACTGCTCAGCATGAATAAGGCTGGTAGGTGGAGACCTTATAATTTGCTAGTACATTAATAAAAACTATGGAAGCAGAGAAATACAACAGGAAATGGAGGCAAAAAGGTAGAAGCCTTTGGAAAGACTTCAAGTTCACACCAAACTGAAAATGCATCTCCTTTGTCTTTGGGGCTATTCAGTGTATTGTATTGTGTATTTTCTCCTCTACCATACTTATTTCATTTCTCTATCTCAATTTCTGAAACCAGAAAAGATACATGCAATCATAGCAACAGTTACTGCTCTTAAAACGTGGCCCAGTTTATTTTATGGTTAGGTTTCTGGTAAAAAAAAATTAAAGGATAGAAGAGTTTTTTCCTTTTTATTAGATGAAGGAACGTACATCATGACCCATTTATTAAAATTATGATACGCACTAATACAGATAATTCCAACAATTTTGTAGATGCCATTTAAATTGCCTTTTTTTTTTTTTTTTAAACCTCAGGATTTTTTCTAATGGCTTTCAACTTCATCTATTGAGATTTTTTTTAAAAATCAATATTTTATATTTACTTTGCAAGAAAAGATTATTTGAATAGGATCTGTATCTTTGAAGAAAGTGGAAAATTGAGCCCAATATGATTAATCTTCAGTGACTATTTTGCTGTTACAGAGAGCTATTTTAATGATGCAGTCAAGAATTCCTTCTGGAACAAAGATGCTATTGCTACCAGGAGCCGGAACTTTGATCCACAATTAGCCTTATGTGTGTAGTGTGAAGGCTGGAGTCACTAGTGTACACCAACCAGCTGCTTTGTATTGCTCTGGTCTCAATGTATTTTAGTTTGTGCCATACATTCCTCAAAGATTTTGAGTGAAACCTTGGCTTCACTGAAGTCAATTGGAGTTTTGCCATTGACTCCAAGGTGACAAGGATTTTTCCTTGGGATTGTATTAATAAAGTGCAGTTCTATTTGCTACGCAAGGTTCTAATAAGATTTCTGGGACTTTATAATGACCTGATAATGGACTTGTGATCCAGTGATTAGGGTGCTAGCCTAGGGTTTGGGAGACCTGGCTTCAAGTTCCTGTTCTGCTGCAGTTTTCCTGTGTGACCTTGGGCAAGTCACTTAGCCTGTCTGTGCTTCAGTTCCCCATCTGCAAAATGAGGATAATACTCTCCTACCTCACAGGGGTGTTGTGAGGATAAATACATTAAAGATTGTGAAATGCTGAGATCTATTGATGAAAAGCACTATATAACAGCTAGGTATTATTGTGAGGCACTCTGATGCTACAATAATGTGGCCATATAAGTACCATTTGGCTGTACTGCCATACATCAGCGTGCCTCAATGCCCTCATTACATGTAATTATTACTAAAACAAATATTCTCTGCCTCTAGCTACTATCCTCAGTTCCCTTTCAGTACAGTAGACCATCTCAGATTGACCCAGTTTGTTGCATTTCCTGCATCTCTTGTTCTGTGCCAGGAAATTTTCCCTTTGCTTGCACACATGATTTAAGCAAGAGCACGGTACATCTGCTCTTATGCCTGTTCCTAGCTTTCTTACTTTTCTGGAGCATATTCCAGTTCTTCACTCTGTCTTGCTTAGGCTGAATTGAGTGATGAGCTGCCTCCCTCAGATCCTCAGCTATTCTCTGGCCTGCATTTTGCTTCTTAGTGAGCTGAGAGGGTCAAACAATTAGAATCACTTTCTCCAGTGCCAGCTCTGACTTTATCATAATTTTAGCAAAGCTACTTTGTTAGCCATGCCAGTTACAAATGTTCTTCTAATTCGCGCGTCCTTGTCTGTCCCAGAATCCCAGTGTTCAATGACTTCATACAAAATTCCGACAAATGCCTCTCGATGGATTCTAGCAATACTGACCCAGTTATGCATTCTCAGTACAATTCTGTGCTAAACTTCTTTATTAGAATCATAGAATCAGATTATTAGAATTGGAAGGGACCTCAGGAGGTCATCTAGTCCAACCCCCTGCTCAAAGCAGGACTAACCTCAGCTAAATCACCCCCATCAGGGCTTTGTCAAGCCGTAGCTTAAAAGCCTCTAAAGATGGAGATTCCACCACCTCCCCAGGTAACCCATTCCAGTGCTTCACCACCCTCCTAGTGAAAAACTTTTTCCCCAATGTCCAACCTAGACGTCCCCACTGCAACTTGAGACCATTGCTCCTTGTTCTGTCATCTACTACCATTGAGAACAGCCTAGCTCCATCTTCCCTGGAACCCTCTTTCAGGTAGTTAAAGGCTTCTATCAAATCCACCCTCATTCTTCTCTTCTGCAGACTAAACAAACCTAGTTCCCTCAGCCTCTCCTCATAAGTCTTGTGCTCCAGTCCCCTAATCATTTTTGTTGCCCTCTGCTGGACTCTCTCTAACTTCTCCACATCCTTTTTGTAGTGGGGGACCCAAAACTGGACACAGTACTCCAAATGCAGCCTCACCAATGCTGAATACAGGGGAATAATCACTTCCTTCGATCTGCTAGCAATGCTCCTACTAATGCAGCCCAATATGCTATTAGCCTTCTTGGCAAACAGGGCACATTGCTGACTCATATCCAGCTTCTTATCCACTGTAACCCCCAGGTCCTTTTCTGCAGAACTGCTGCCTAGCTCGTTGGTTCCCAGTCTGTATCTGTGCATGGGATTCTTCCTTCCTAAGTGGAGGTCTCTGCACTTGTCCTTGTTGAACCTCAGATTTATTTTGGCCCAATGCTCCAATTTGTCAAGGTCACTCTGTATCCTCTCTCTACCTTCCAGGGTATCTCCCACTCCCCCTAGCTTAGTGTCATCTGCAAACTTGCTCAGGGTGCAATCTACCCCATCCTTCAGATCATTAATGAAGATGTTGAACAAAACCGGCCCCAGGACCGACCCCAGGACCGGCCCCTAGGGCACTCTGCTTGGTACCAGATGCCAACTAGACATTGAGCCATTGATCACTACCCGTTGAGTCCGATGATCTAGCCAGTTCTCTATCCATTTTATAGTCCATTCATCCAACCTACACTTTAACTTGCTGATAAGAATACTGTGGGAGACTGTAAAAGCTTTGCTAAAGTCAAGGTTTATCATGTCCACCACTTTCCTCACATTATACATTATTACATCATCATTTTATATTACTGGCCTCCATCATGTAATATAGTCACTGTCTTTCCTCATTACATACAAGAGAAAGGTAACTTCCTCAGTTTATTTTTTTCTGCCTCATTGGATTGAGGTTTGAAATACCACACAACTAGGATAGTATGCCAATTCTGGGGAAAAATCCTTTAAATATTCCAAGTTCAAAAGACTTCTAACCCCATGTGAGATCATAAAAATGAGAGGGCTACATTTCTAGAGATTCTTCACATTATTATCCAACAAAGATTGGATTCTCAGGCCAAACTTTCAAGTGTCCACTAATTTTGAATGCCTCCACCTTTGGGTGTGTAGAGAGACCGCTGACCCGATTTTCAGAAAAGTTTAAAAGCCAGAGTGAGACACATTTAGAGACTATATCAAGTCATGTATTGATCTTCTGTTTATGTTACACTCTGCTCTAGTCTAATTTTAATCTTGCATCAACAAGTGAATGAGTGGATGGTATTCCTCTTTAGCTGTGTCACCAGGATAACTGAATTATCAGTCAGTGTCACACCTGCTTAATGGTTGAGCTATTGCACAGTCAAAGCTGTGCTCCAGGATGTGTCCTTTTGGGAGGCCTTTCCTTTCTTGTACTGACTACATCAGTTCTGATCATTACTGCTCCATTCAGCAGAGATTCTATTCTCGGGCAAGTGTGACTGTTTCCTATGCAGAGGGTTCTCCTCTGCCCTCTTTCTAACTCCAGCTTTCTTCACTGGCTTCATTTGCTTTCACACATTTATAAATGTACATTTCAAGAAAGAAATCAGCCAACCTAAACCACAGAGCCTTAGCATGCGTGGCATAAGCTACATCATCAAGTGAGCCAGTGGACCTTGACAGAGTGGGCCTGATGCCATCATGATGGGGACATTGTAAATAACTAGATAGATGCCAAATGGCAAACTGCATAATGTCAGATAAGAATAGATCATGAGTGAGTCTACACAAATAAAGCCTCCTTTTTTACTTTGGCTTAGGTGGCCTGAAGCTAGTCTTTGATGTGTGAAAACAGAGGTTTACTGATAGTAGTAAACAGACAAGTCTCCCATGATCAGATCACTGAAAACAAAGAATCAGGGTGAAAAGAAAACAACGGTCTCAAGACAATAGAGAAAGCTGTATTGCAAGCCCAGAGTTGAGAACAAATGAAGCCTAGATGAGTCAGCCAAGCCTGCTTCCTTCTAACGCCTGCAGAAAATGACACGTCATCCACAGTGGAACTGTTTGACATACTCAAATTCTAGCCACATCTGCACTGGGCAGCGAGAGACCAGTCTGGGACTATAGTATTACTTATAATTGTAATGTGTATAGTGCCTTTTCTCCAAAGATCTCAAAGTGCTTTACAGACATTAATAGACTAAGGGCTTGTCTACACAAACGTTTAGTTTGCAGTAAGTGTGGTTATGAATCTACCCACACAAGCTGGCTATGGACCAATTTTCCATTTGCATGTTAATAGTTCATTAGCACACTTTGATCTAATCCTCTTTGAAAAAGGGCTGAATCAAAGTGCACTAACAAACTTTTCATACCCGTCAGCGTGGTCCACACGGCCATTTAGTCTGCAGCAGGCTAGTGCAGAGTAGATTCACACCCCAGCTTGCTGCAAACTAAATATTTGGGTAAATCAGACCTAAGTCACCCAACACCTTTGTGAAGTAAGCTTCATTGTGCCCATTTTAAAGATGGACAAACTGTGGCACAGAGGCACTCAGGACAAGATATCAGCTCTGTGCCATTGCTTGAATTGCCGAGGTGAGGAGGAGCTGTATGCCAGTGGCCAGTTCCTAGAGGCATTCTATCAGAGGTAAATACAATTCCCCCAAGAGCACTGGGGAAGCACACACAGCAGCTGTTACGGCTACATCCTTTTACAGGGTGAGCTTGTGCTCCTCCTATGCGCATATAGCTCTTGGACAGTGGAGAGGGCAGGAGAATCATGATCCCACCATTGCCCCATCACTCCATGTTGCCTTTTGGGATGTGTACCATTTCTCACAGCACTAGTCCTTGTATGTAAGTAGCACAAGGACTAGGACTGTGCATGGCTCCTGAGCAGGAGTGCAAGGGTGGGAAAGGTTTCTTGAGCCCTCCTTATCCACATAAGGCTATGCACAATCTAGCTGTAACAAGTCAGTGGCAGAGCTGGGAATAGATCCCAGTATCCTGGCTTTTCCATCACCTTCTCTAAACATAGACAAGACCATCTGAAAAGCTTACTATTGGATACAGAAGAACACATTAGTTCTAAGACTAGTGCTGAATTTGTATTCAGCATTCATCTCCTCCAAGGATAAATTTGCTTTTTGTCTCAGCATAATATGGTCTAGGCACCTAGTTATATACTAAGAAGTCCATTTTGACTTTTTCTCCTGACCCTCTTCTTTCAGTTTCTTCTTGTTAATTTTATTTACTCTTTCTGGACTATACCACAGCCATAAAGAAAGTGTAATGAAACTTGTACTACCAGCATCCTGTTTCTTCAACTGTCTTTCTTTCTGTTTTGTGCCCAGAATACTTTGAATAGAATGGATAATTTAGATGATTTCATTGATGATTGAACATTACTTTTACCTCAGCACAGCCAACCTTGTAAAAGAAGTAATGGCACAACTGTCTTGCAGCAGCAATTAATCTAGAGAGCTTGAGGGCAAATTCTTCTAGAAAAACATTGGTCTAAAAGCTGTTATTTGGCACAGTCTTGTACATTTGTTGCAAATTGTGATTTCTCACTTTAGATCTGGTTTACTAAAGTCTCACAGGAGCTATTACAATCTTCTTTACATTTATTTCCTTTGCCAGTTTTCCTTCTCATAATTTCAACCTCTTTTCTTCCCATAGTCCTGATGTTTTTTCTATATCTTTGCCCCTTTTTCCCCCCATGTACTCTTCTATTTCTAGTCTCCTCCACCTTCTTCTAGTACCTGGGGCAAGATAAACGATTCATTTTAAACACTTGGATGAATTTTGCTGCTTTTTCTATTTGCAAACTAATTTTTAGTCTATTTGTAAAATGACCTTATGTCATAACTTTATCAGGAGAGTCCTGGTTTTTTCATATGATCTCCTTGTTTCCCAGGATCATCTTTCAGGACTCCTGAAATGTCTTCCCAGGCCTAGACTCTTTATCCAGACAATCCTAGCTCTCAAACCCTGCCCTCCTCTACCAGCTCTCAGGCTCAATCTACTCCCTCTGCCCTCAGCCCCCGAGTCTAGAAAATCCTGCTCAGCCCATGAATACAGCATGATCTGTGAAGAGAATATTTGGAGAATTAAGCTGCTGAACTCTAATAAATCTGTACCTAGCACGCGTGAACTGAGATATTTCAGAGACGTACAACCTGGCCAAATTTCGGTTGTTTTTCATAGGACCAGCAAAAGACAAATCCCTGACACGAGGCACCCCCTTGCCAGATTTCAAGTCCCCACTCCAAAACCGGAAGGTGAGTGCTAGACCTTCTCAAAAAACTGGCTACAGGAATTTTTTTTTTTTTTAAACACGGGTACAACAATGTATTTTCCCTTAACCTTAATTCTCAGAAACAGCTGAACAATTTTTGCTGAAACTTTCCAAAAAAGATTCAGCCTGAGGCAGACACCAGGCATGGAAAATTTCAGCCTGAATGCTTAAATTTGGCGACATATAAGCAACTGAAAACAGGGTCTTGTAACAGGACATGTCAGGCAGCCTTATCTATAAGTGGTGCTAAAAGTTCTCCCAATAATTAGTAAGATTCATTATTCTAAGCAATATGAAAATAAGCAATGAATAAAAGCCAGTAAACATTCAAATATAGCAACGGAGTACAGAGTAGGAGCACTGGTAGTTTGTATACTAGACATCCATTTAGTTCCATGCACATTAGTCACAAGGCATGTAAAATAAATCAAATGAGTATTCAAAGTAGCAGGGAGATGGACGAAATGACTTGATAAGTCTTTTTTATCTCGAATTTCTGTGAAGTGAATCAATGAATCTCAGGCCAGGTATACAAGTTTACAAAGGCAGGAATTAATGAGACAGTAAAGTGAGTTGATGTAACACAAAACCTAATTTAACATAATCCAAGTTGCACAACCTAACCTTGAGTCTGACTCTACACCCAGAGCACCAAGGCTGTTATTTCCTGCTGCCTACTTGCCAGCTTTCAGCGGCACTGGCTTAGTGTGCTGATCTTCCTGTGTCTGAAAGCAGCAAAACCTTCTGGGTCATATCAGTGCTCCTGTGGGTGAGAAGGTAAAATAGGTGTAGAAGCCCTGGAGACATCTGTCACGCTGGCTGGATTGGGGGGAGGAAGGGGCATTTATTATATTTTTAGCTTTAATACATCAGAATCATAATAATTCATATGAGATATGCCATGTCAGGTACCGTTAGAAAGGCTATAATGTGCTAAGTAAGATGATGATAATTATGTTCATGTGTTATGTGTAATGGAAGTTATGGATATGTTTGATATAGCTGTATTTCAAGTTGTGCTGTGTCTGGGCGACACCCCAGACAGGATGGCTGCAGCACTAGCCTGCTTAATGCCCCATTAAGGAAATTCACAAGTACAATGAGCCAGGGGGAGAAGCCAGGGATATACCTGATGAGTCACCAGGACTTCCTCATGTGACTCTGGACTCCATTTTATTCCTGTAAAATTCCACAAGCAGCATGGCAAAGGCCAAGGGACATAAAAGGCAGCTGCCCGGGATCCATTTTGTTTTCAGTCATCTTCTGTCTTCAGTCAGTCTTCACCTACTTCTGGATCAACTCATCTACAACTGAACTGAAGCTGTGAAACAAAGGACTGAGACCCATCCAGGTACTGGATGTATACCAGAGGGACTATACAAGCCTGCAAACTCCACAGTTATATTAGAAACCTGATATATATGGACTTTCAAATCAATTGTATTTGTCTGATTGCTTTAATCCTTTAACATTTCTCTTATCATTTGTTTCTTTCTTTTATAATAAATGTTTAGTTTTATTTAGTAAAGGATTGGCTGGCAGCATGGTATTTTGGGTAAGATCCAACTTATCATGATTTGGTACTGTGGCTGACTCTGTGGGGTCAGGAGAAACCTTTTTGGTAAAGAACAAAGAGTTTTAAATAACTGATCTCTTTACAGCCAGTGGCCAATTGGGAGCCAGAGACTGAAATGCAGTGAAGGGGGCTGTGTATGTTTTTATTGTGGCTTCTTGATAACCAGTGTGGGGAATCAGAAGCACTGTTTGTGGCTGATTGGGAACTCTGACTCTGTCACCCACCAGTGCTGGGAGAATCTGCTCTCCTTTTGCAGCCTGCCCAGACCTTGGCATTTTCAGGTGGCTATCCTAGGCACGGACAGGTCACAACATCAATGATACTTCACGGAGAACAGCCAGCAGAAAATAAGTACAGCTTAAGCAGAAGAAAAACAGAAAACAGAAGGTCTGTTTATGCTGCCCTCATTCACGCTGAATAGAACGTGTGACAGAGGAGCTGGTCTCAGTTAGTAAGCCATATTTAATATGGAGGAAAATTAGGATAAGACTTGAGTTTTGGAGGGCAGTTAATTACTTTTCTGAACCCAGACAAAAGATGTGAATGGAACTGACCTAGCAGCCAAGAAGCTATCTGCTGGAGTAAGATTCTAAACATTTGTAAGGGGGTGAATTACCATCTCTCTATAGATTCATAGATTGTGAAGCCAGAATGGACCATTATGATCATCTAGTCTGATCTCCTGTATAACATAGGCCATAGAAGTTCCCCCAGATAATTCTTGTCTAAACCAGAGCATATATTTTAGAAAAACACCCAATCTTGATTTTAAAATTGCCAGTGATAGAGAATCCATCAAAACTCTTGGAAAATAAATTATCCTCCAGTCTAAATTTGTCTAGCTTCAACTTCCAGCCACTGGATCATGTTGCATCTTTGTCTGCTGAACTGAAGAGCCCATTATCCAATATTTGATCCACATGTAGGTACTTCTAGCGTGTTATCAAGTCACCCCTTAACCTTCTCTTTGTTAAGCTCAATAGATCAAGCTCCTTGAGTCTCTGACTATAGCACACTTTCCAATCCTTTAATCATTCTCATGGCTCTTCTCTGAACCGTCTCCAATTTATCAACATCCTTCTTAAATTGTCTACAGGGGTATAGGTGACAGAACCTTACTTTGTGAGTTGTCCCATTTCTTTTAATGTGACAGCTTGCAAATGTGAGTAAGCACAGTAGAATCAGGCCCTACTAAGAAGTATTTTACTATTTATCACATATTGAAAAACCAATTAACACAAAAAATCCTTCAGCACAAGTTACTATAGGGATCATCAAGGCTTGAACTCAGGCCTACAGAGTAACCTGACAACCATTATCACCACGCTACCACCCAGCATCAGCTATGATCTGCAAGCCACAGAGGTTCAAAGCTACTAGAAGTTCTGCCTGGAGAGATCTGACTGACAATGGTTTTATTTAGTGATCCCTGATTGACTCCTTGTCCCTATACATTGCCCATGGGGTATACCAGAAAGCATCCAGGCAACAATGTGAATTCCTAGCTAAGTGTCACAACTGACTTCTTCCGTCAACCTAGCCATAACCTATTAGGGATGTAGATTACCGACAGCACTGGGAAAGCGCCTCCAGTCACTGGACTGTCTACACTGAAGTGCTACAGAGGCCTAGCTGCAGCCGAACCATTGTAGCATTTTAAGTGTAGCCATAGCTAGAGTTTCTAAAATCTTTGGAACAAAAAACCCTGATATCATAAGGGAGGATTGCTGCTATACCATGTAATGCTGCTTTTTCAAATGGGCCTGAGACTATATTTGTTATACATTAGAACGTAGTGGTTAAATGAGAGGAGACAAAGGATCAATCCATGTTCTTAGTTTATGCAATGTGTATGGGCTGGTGGAGTTTGTGATGCTTCTCAAAGTTAAGGCTTAAATCACAAGAGAAAACCAAACACTATAAAAATCTACATATATTACAAGATGCCAACTTAGCCACTAATTCAGAAATAATATAACAAAATATGTAATATATAAAGGTCTATATTGTGACTAGAACACCAGAGGTGGACACAGTACGTTACTATAGGCCTGATTCTCCACTGTCTTGTGCCAGTTTTATGCCAATGGAGTTATACTGGTGTAAAGAGATCTCAGTCTAGATCGGATATATTTGATACACCACATTAGCTGGGTAGGAATTGCACACATTGTCAGTTAGCAGACCAGCATTAAGAAGCTTTGCAGAAGAAGAAGAGTTTTAAAGAGGGATTTAAGAAGCAATAAAGTAAATAAAAAGGAACTGCCTTAATAAAAAATTCCAATTTATAGTCTATCATTCTAGCAAGGTAATTAATAGCCCAACTACTATAGTATCTGAGCACCTCAAAAATATTAATATATCCACACAATGTCTTTGTGAGGTAGGGAAGTATTATCCTCAATTTATAGGTAGGGAACTGAAGCACAGAATGATTAAGTGACTTGCCTAAGGACACACAGAACATCTACGGCAAAGCCAGGAGCTAAAACCCTAATCTCCCGAGTCCCTGTCTAGTGCCTTAGCCATACGACAGTGGATAATGGTGGTTAAATAATCCAAGTAGCACAGCCTACATTGGACATGGTTTTTAAAAATTAGAAATGTGGCTTTCAACTGAAAATAAGGGTTTGAGCACAACATTTGAGTCACTTGTTGAGAACTGAGAAAGGCTCTCCGGACTCTCTGGTGCCTGAAATGTGCCTCCACTGGCAGTAGGTTTAGCTAGCACCAACTTGTCCTGTCTGATATCCTAGGCTGAAGAATCCAATCCAATCCCTAATGAAGCAAATGCAGACTCCAGTTGATTTAAAAAGAAACTGGATCTGGCCCTCTGCTTGTGTTAGTGAGAACACCCTGCCATCTGCTGGACAGAAGGAGATCTGTTCTGGCTCACTTTTATTTGTTGTCTCCAGTTGTAGTTTATTATTTTTCCCCAAAACCACATGTTCTGGTCACAGCTTTTATTTTTTTATTTTTATTTTTATTTTTTTTAAAGTAAACTATGTTATTAATTACAATACTGCTCCAGATTGTTTTATTATCTTTACAAAATCTATATATATATCCACACACACACACACACACACACACACACACACACACACACACACACACACACACACACTATAATATTTATATATCTTTCTTGGTTAATTCATTTTATGAGCTGTATGTACTAACATTTTGTCTCAAATGTTCTGCTCCAGCCTAAAAAGGGCTGATTAGCACTTTGAGGATGTTCATGGAACATCATTCTCCACTGTGGTTGGACGTAGCCACGTTACACTCATGTTAACTGGATGTTTTATAGACAAAAGGGCCTTACACGGTTTTAGGCACTGTATTGAATTGATTCATCCTGCAAAGCCAGCTTGTCAAGCTGACTAGAACAGAACCCAAAGTCATATATCCTGAAGTAGTTTTGAACCCACTACAGCTCTTTATTTATTGCTTTACCCACGATGTCTCCTTAGATCATTCTTAAAGAGCAAAAATAATAAGTGTCTGGATGCATAAGTACGCCAACAGAAACGACTGAACTGCCCTAGATCCTTTGTTCAGCCACAATACAGGTGGGTTGAGCAGCTTCATTGAACAGATGTATCTGTCTCAAGGGTATGTCTACACTAACTGCAGCAATGTCGCCACTGTCAGATCGATCTTTCTGGATCGATTGAGCGATCAGTGAAGACTCGCTCAATCGATCAGGAAGTTGACCTAGTAAAACCACTTCCTCAAATGGTGCAGTGCAGTGAAGATACTGCACAGAACGGAAGCGCAGCAGTCGACGGGAGTTACGCAAGCTCCTCTAACTTGCGTAACTCCCGTCGACTGCCGCCAAATTTCCAGGTAAGCGTAGATCAGAGCTCAGCAAATATGCCTTTTCCTATTATTAGATTATCTACGAATGAAAACAAAGGACTAATTTCTGTGCATCTTCACCCACTGTAAAACTAGACCTACCTTTTCTTTATGAAGCAAACAGCAAAAACAGCAGGGATCAGCTTAGGGCTGGCATTATTTTATACGATCTGTCATTTGCAGAGCAGTGCTTAATGCAGAGGTCCCCAAACTGTGGGGCACACCCTCTTGGGGGGGCACAGAGGAATATTGGGGGGGTGTAGTGGGGCTGGGCCAGCATCCACATGTGGCGGGGAGGGAGTGCCACCCAGCCCCACTCTGGCCCCAGATCTCATCCCTCATCATTCTGCTCTGATCTCATCCCCAGACACAGCTCCGCTCCTGGCCCCAGCTCTGCCCTCAGCTGCAGTCCCAGACTCAGCTCCTGGCTTGACTGCAGTCCCACACCAGGCCCGACTTAAGCCCCACGCCCAGCCCCACACCCAGCTGTGGCTCCTGGCCCCAGCATAGGCCCCTAGCCCTGGCTCTTGGCCTGGCCATGGCTCCAGCCCCAATCCTGACTGAGGCCCTTACCACGGCCCCAGCCACAGCTCTAGACATGGCCCCATCAGTGGCCACGCTCCCGGCCAGGCTCTGGGCATGCAGGGGGGATTAAAAAGTTTGGGGACCGCTAGACTAATGTAAGTTGATCTATTCTGACTGTTTTTGTATTGCCAGTTTGGAAAGTGAGCCCTCAGATCACAGCTGGAACCCAGTTCTTTATGGGATCCATGACACAACTGTCTTCTGCAGGACTTCAAGCTAGCATGTGTCTAGACAAAGCACAAAAGACAGCCTTTACAGGTTTTTCCATCTTACTGTACCTGGCATCTGTTTAAATTTGTTGAGGTTATCTGGAGAAAACACATTATAGCATGAATTCAGTCAAAAAATATTAAATGGTGCTTCTCTGTTTACAGTAAAAAGCAGGTATTATCCCACAGTTTTATTAAAGATAACAGAAGCCATCCCATTTGCCTCAGTACACAGGTGATTCAAACACAGGGCATGTGCTTAACCACACATGTCCTGTTTCCTGTCTTACCGCCTCAAATAATGTAGGTTTGATAGAAGCCAGTAGCTATCTGGTTTCGCTTCTACCCATTTTAACGTGAGTCATCCTCCATTCTGTACGAAGCACAATAATAGAGATAAATTGAATGCATTGATGTGGTTGCTAGAATCTTATAGAGCCCCTTTATACTGTTAACATATAATAGAAACTTATTTTGCATGTATATCTATGTAAATACTGCTGATATTTACTATCAAAATAGACCTGGCTTTTTAGTATGATGCAACATCACACTGCTATAAAAAACAACAATACAGCTAGACAAATGGAGAGCTTTTTTCCACCAGTGCCACCACTTAGAAATATAGGTCAAATATTTGGTCCCTACATTTGCCTAAATATAGATGTATTTGCCTAAATGTAAGCACCCAATTTTGAACATCTTCATTTATAGTTTAATAGTTTCCAAAAGTGCAATTCTTAAAACATTTCTTAAATCGTGTCAATAAAAATGGCTATTTTCAGTGCTGTGGCTGTGTCAGTCCCAGGATATTAGGGAGACATTGTCTCTCTAATAAAAATGACTGTTAGTCACTCTAACTGCATGAAAACCAAATACTAAAAAAGCCACATAGGTTGAAAACATCAGTACTCTGCTTAGTGCAGATTTAGCAAAAGAGTAAAAAAATCTGATTATTTTATGTCCTGGTGAACAGCTGTCTAGATTACAAAACAATAAACCAAACAGTGACAGTATAAAAATAAAGAAAAGGTAGTGTAAATATCACTAGCCCTATTTATTTCTTCAAACGTATAAAATACAGCTATACGCACCCATCCTATGGTCTGGGAACTTATCCCTTAGGTTAAAAATACAAAATAATGCAAAAGGGCTGCCCATGAATATAACCAACCCAGCCCACAGCCTGTTCCCTCTTAAATAGCCAGTGAAGAGAGAGAATAGACAGGCTCTACAGTGTATCCAGAATGTTAACAAATCCAACTCTGGCAGACCATGAAGTTCCTGAGGAATTTGCTAGGTCAAGTGTGTGCTGACAATGAATGAGGAGTCTGGGAAATTTTATCACAAAGCTGTAACCTGTAGTAGCAGCTGTGATACACCTCCATGGATCTCTGTTTTGTGCAGTTACAATGTCTAGCATTTTTCATGGTCTTCAGCCTAATATCCAGGGCACTTGAGACAGGACAATATTTTTTCTTTCAAGCTTGCTCCTGTTGCTGTAGACCATAATTCCCTCATGAACAGCCAGAAAGAAACAACATAGGGCCCACGTGGTGCCAGAGGTTATAAGGATAAGTAATAGTAATAATTTTGATTTGAAGCCATGTAAAGATATGAACAATACAAAAAACATATCAATATACAAATCTTTAGCAGTGTTCTACATACACTTAATGGAAGCATCATGCATTCAAGCAGCATCCATTTTGTTAATGAATTAAGATGAATATACAGAGCTAAGAGACACTGCTTACTCAAGGGGAATGTTGGTTTTGATCATGATTTACCAGGCTCTCGAATCTTCTAAATACATTGATTTTGAGCAAGTAATACTGGAGCTATCCTTCTATTAGCTCATCTGGACACAATGTACCAAATTAAAACCCTCAAAAGCTGGCACTACCCCAAGATGGGATAGTAACTTGAAGTATTTTAATGCACCCATTTCCAGCAGTCTAGTCAAATGAGGACTTTCTTTTGGTATGTGTGAAAGATGTGCAAATGGGAGATATGGAACAATCAGTAAAGCTGAATATCTGCTAAGGCTTTCTTATTAGACACACAAGGTGTGTGAGGTAACATCTTTTAGGACTTGTCTACACATACAGCACTGCAGCAGCACAGCTGGCCCAGGACTGGTGAAGACACTATGCCGACGGGAAAGAGCTCTCAGCATCAGCATGATAAAACCACCTCCACAAGCAGCGGTAGCTATGTCCATGGGAGGAGCTCTCCGGCCGACATAGTCCTGTCCACGCCAGTGCTTATGTCAGTGTAACTTATGTAGTCGGGGGGGGGATGGTTTATTCACACCCTGAGCGACATGAGCTATATCGACATAAGCTGTCGTGTAGACATAGCCTTACTGGACCAACTTTTGCTGGTGAGAGAGACAGGCTTTTGGACTTACACAGAGCTCTTCTTCATGTCTGGGAAACAGTGTGACTGCAAAAAACGAGGTGAAACAGGTTGTTTATCATAAGTAGTTAATACATTTCAAGGGACCATTCAAGGTGAAGTGGCCTGTTAACATCCCTCCAATCATAGGGAGGAAAGGAAGGGGGAGGGATTGCTAGTGGGTTATAGATTGTTTTAATAAGCCATAAATCCAGAGTCTGTATTCAGTCCATGATTTTCAGTGTCTAGCAAAGTTATGAATTTAAGCTCCCAGGCTCGTCTTTTGAAAATGCTGTGCGGGTTTCCTTTGAGGACGAGGACTGATAGTCAGATATAGGATGATCGCGCTATGAAAAGTCTTCACCCACACATAATAGGGTGTTTTTGTCTTTTATCATTTTCCTGTGTGAGTTCATTTGAGAGCATAGCGGTTGGTTTCAACGTAGTTGCTATTGGGGCATTTAGTGCACTGAGTGAGATACACCACACGTTGTGAGAGGCATGTGTAGGGGGGCCCATGGATCTTGAAAGGTATCTTGTGCGGAGTGTTGATTGGAGCAGCGGAGATATGTCTGCAGGTTTTCCATCTATTCTTCTGGCAGGGTCTGGTGCTGCTTTGAGTTGGTGGGTCCTGGTCTGTGGGGAGATTGCTTCCGATGAGCGTGGCAAGGTTGAGGGATTGTCTGAAGGCCAGAAGAGGGGGTTGAGGAAAAATCTCATTCAGAATGGGGTCCACACTGAGCACGGGCGGTAGTTGCTTGATGATACCCCAGTATGGGTCCCAGCATGGCGTGGGAGGTGACAACGAGGTGTGCAGTCAGAGGGGGATTTATTTCTGTACTGAAGCAGGTTCTCTCAGGGTATTTGGGTGGCTCATTTCATGATGTGATCTACTTCTCTGGTAGGGTGCCCTTGTTTGGTGAAAACAGTTTTGAGTGTGTTAAGGTATATATTCATGGGCATAGTTTGGGTGGGTGTAGGGGGGGCATTGCCCCTCCAAACAGAGGCAAGGTGTTTGGGGGCATCACACAGGATCATGTGCCACTCTCCCCAGGACTTGCTCTGCTTGGCGTGCGGAGGCAGGGAGGCAACTCTGGTGCCCCCCATACCCCTGTCAGCTCATGGGGAGCAGAGGAGGTGGAAGGATGGAGCAGCTGTTTTCCTGCACTCTGGGTCCCTGCCTCAGCAGATGGCACCGCCTCCTGGGTGCTAGTGCCCACCAGTGAGTGCTCACAGGGGGCAGGGCAAGAGGGAGGGGGAGGAAGAGACAGTGGGGAAGAGGAGTAGGGTAAAGAAAAGGGGATGGGATGTAGCCGGAAACAGTTGGGAGAGGAAGGGAGAGGGGATGGGGATAGGGAATAGAAGGGGATACAGGAATGGGTGGGGATGAAGCAGGAGCCCGGCCTGAGGCATCCCCTCAACCACAGCAGCAGTATCCCTTCAGCAGTCGGTGCCGGAGTGGCCGCCAGCAGCAGCTGGGGCTCCCCCATTAAGCCGGACCGTGCCACTTCCAGCCCTGACAGCCCAGGTACCTCTCCAGACGAAGGGAGAGAGCCAAGATAACTGGCTTCAGCGTGCACACGTATGTGCACGCCATGCTTTGCCCCTCTCCCCCAAATATAGCAGTCAAACTACACCTATGTATATATTCCAGGCTCTCTCCTTGGAGCAGATTCTGTGGTATCTGAGTGCCTGGTTGTAGATAACAGATTTCTTGGCGTGTTTTGGGCGATTACTGGATTTATGAAGGTAGGTGTGATGGTCCATGGGTGTCTGGTATATAGTTGTCTGTAGAGTTCCATTGTTGAAGCTGCAGATCAGAACACATCAACTCAATGTAGCAACAGACCCTGCCAGAACAACGGAAACAAAACCTGCAGCTATATCTCCACTGCTACAATGATCAGCACCCCCACAACACACCTTTCAAGATCCCTGGGTCCTACACATGCCTATCACAACATGTGGTCTACCTCATCCAGTGCACTACATGCCCCAATAGTAACTATGTGGGTGAAACCAGACAATCATCACACTCTTGAATGAATTCACACAGGAAAATGATAAAAGACAAAAACACGCTAACACCTGTGGGTGAACACTTCTCACAAAGCGATCACTCTGTGTCTGACCTCAGCCCTCATCCTCAAAGGAATCCTGCGCAACACTTTCAAAAGATGAGGCTGGGAGCTTAACTTTGCTATACTCTAAAAATCATGGACTGACCAGAGACACTGGTTTTATGGCTTATTAAAACAATCCTCCCCACCCCAGTTGCTTCTCCCCTCTCTTATTTTCCTCCCTATGACTGGAGGGATGTTAACGGGCCATTTCACCTTGAATGGTCCCTTGAAATGTATTAACTACTTATGCTAAACAATCTGTTTTACTTTGAGAAGAGCGCTGTGTGGCTGAAAACTTGTCTCTCTCACCAATAGAAGATGGTCCAATAATAGCTTTGTCTCTAATATCCTGGGACCCACACGACTACAGCAACACTGAATACAACAAGGCTTTCTTATGAAAGTCCCTCAAGCTTGGATAAGTCAAATAGAAAAAATGAAAAGCCATCACTAAGGCCTTGCCTGAACACACAAGTGCATTAATTTAACTATATTATATTTATATATTGACTTAAAGTAGTGCTCTTATGTAGACACACTTAAATCATTTTACACCTGGCTTATCTTGGTTACCACTTGAAAGTAAATCAATATAAATTAATTTAAGTGTGTCCACACAAGGGGTTTGCACTGGTTTAATTAAATCAATTTTTAAAATAATTTAATTAAACCAATGCAACTTGTGTATAGACATGGCTTGCGATACTTGACTGGCTTGCTCAATATGGCAAGAATACATGCAATGTGTTTCTCAAAGTGTGAGGCAGAGGTACCAGCTGCAAAGCTCCTCAGAATAAATAGAAAGGGTATATCCTTATCCCACTAATTAATGGCAAAACTTCCAATGACTTCAGTGGGGAAGAATTTCACTAAAAATGGAAAGAGACAAGAAGCAGAAAGGAGAAGAAGTACAGCCCAAGTGTAGAGGAGCTAGAAGGAAGAATGATAGACACTAGAAACAAAAGAGATGGTGAGGGAAAGAAATGAGAGTATACCAGTGCTTTTTTCTGTGTCTGTATCTTGCAACTCAAATAGTAATTAAATGAGTACCTCTTTACCTTACCGGATGCTGACTGGTATTATGGACAGAGCCGATAACGAGAGCTAGTCAGAAATGTTCTGATGGAGTGCTTTTTCATGTGGAACTGCCAGTTTATTGAAAGCAAAACATTTCGTGGAAACTCGTCAATTGTTGACAAATCTTATAAACAGAACACAGGTATGGTTTGAAATTCGACTGTCAAGCTGGTTTCCTGCCAGCTAACTTGCCTAGCTCCTTGGTAGCCCATCTGAAGGACTGTCTTGGAGTTGGGAACCCAGTGCTTATGGGATCTGCTGTTCTGAGTCAGCACCTCTGTGCAGACAGATCTGGAGCCAGGCTTTCGGACCCCTTAGCCAGCTTGCTTCCTGGGTTGCCTAGCTCCCACAGCCTGGGGACACAACTGCTCTGAGAGTTGAGCAGTTCAGGAAGCCAGCTGGCCCAAGAATTTGACAACCCTGGAAGTCCTGAGGTCTCTGACTTGGTGACTTATAGTATGGTGAGGCTGCCATGGAGTCAGGATTCCTGGGAGTCCAGGCAGCAGCTGATTGAAATTGACATGATTCAAGTGAAACTGACCACTGCTATAAGGTGGTGGGCAGCTATGACATGATTCTTGTCAATTTCAGGCAGCAGTTGCTATGTTTTGCTATTTCTGAAGCAAAATATTGTGGGATTTCAGTTCCCTAAAAATGTTTTGAGTGTTTTGCTTTTTGTCCCAGTTTGTTTTCTGAAAACTCAAAAATCATTGAATGGAAATTCTGTTTCCCTATCAGCTGTCCTGGTAGTGATGCCTATACTTAAGGTTGCTCGACACATCCCCTTAGAAGATCCTGTTTTCTGTTGCTTATAACTATGTCAAATTGTAACTGTCAGAGATGAAACTTTCCATGCCTGGTGTCTGCCTGCGACTGAATTTTTTTTTTTTTTTTTTTAAGCAAGAGAATTTCACTTTAAAGGGTTCTGCTGCAAAAACGTATTTTGTTCATGTAAAAAAAATGGGATTTTTTAGAACTTTTTTATTGAAAAGCTCTAGCACCACCATATTTTGGAGCAGTGATTTGTTATTAGGCAGAGGTATCACCTTATTGTCAGATCTGCCTTTTCCTGTCCCAATTAAAATCTGCCCAAATTTGTCCAAGCCTTGTATAAGGCCTTCAAAATCTCAATTCGCACATACTTAGTACAAGTTTGCTACATTCTCTGAAAATTCCTTCTGCACTGGGCATGCTCCATCCCAAAGCTGCAGGGCTAAGCAGGACTCTCTGCGATTGTTGCTCCTAGTTGCTGTAGACCAATGTGAGACCCAGGCATCAGAATTGTGAGCAATAAGATTGTTTCTCCCATGCTCTCAATACTCCTCTTGCTAGCCCAAGGCAGCGAGATGGAGGAAGCCTGATTTGAATGCAGATGGGTTAACATCTGACCTGGGGAGTGAAGGGGGACAGTGGAAGGAGTATCCTGGGACAAGGAGTCTGATGGGGGAGACAGATTGGAATGAAAGAAGTGCCAGATTGAAGGGGCAACTGGGCAAGGAATCTGAGACCAGGAGCCTGGTAGAAGAAACTGAGGTGAGGAGTCTGGGGAGGGAGATTAGGACATGCTCTACACTACTGAGTTAGATTGATGGAAGGCAGCTTATGTCCACCTAGCTATGTAAGTGTCTACACTAAAATTTCACTCCTGCCAACATAACTGCCCCACTATGCCAACTTAATAACTCCACCTCCATGAGAGGCATAGACTCAATGTCGATGTAGCTAAGTCGATGCAATTTCAGTGTTGACACTGCACTGCCTTTCAGGAGCAGTCCCACAATGCCCCACACAGACAGTAGGGCTGGTCCAAGAGCTCCTGCTGAACTTGTGTGCTGAATGACAATCCATTATGGCTATCCAGGACTGTTAGCTAAGTGGCAGAGGTCTGTGCTGTGGATCTCAAGATTGCAACTCTGGTGATGACCCCTGTGGGTGTCAACATGATCCCACATGGCATAAGTGCTCTTTTTCAGCTGTTTTTTTTTTTAAATCTAGGAAATTACACACACCAAAAGCTACGTTAAAATAACTGTAAAGTTGCAGAGTCAAGCACTCAAAAATTAAATCCCAAAGTTAAGGTTGCCTTTACAAACATAATTCACCACCTCACCTCACTGTGTCAAAAATCAGGGCCTGCAGCAGAGCCAATCTAGAAGAAAGAGCTGAAGCAAACCTGGTTGCTGGGCACCCTAATAAACACAGCTGGCCTGTATTAGGCTGCCTGGTTGGCTACACTGCTTGATTGGTTGAAAGGGTCAATTGAGCAGCAGCTGTAGCTCAAAGCATTTGCCCATGGCTGTGATAGCACCTGTCCCTGCTTGTTCCCTGCTCTGCCCTACCTTGCCTCACTCAAGGTAACCCAGGTCTGATTCTTGGCTCTGATTCCTGATCTCAGACTTAAATATTGCATGCAGTTCTGGTCGTCACAGGCCAGATGCTGCCAAGGCTTTAGGCGTCAGCTGAGCACTGAAATTCATTGCTGGAAATGAGTATTTCAGCAGTGTTAGTGTGGTTAAGTGGGCATTGAACTTAATAATGTTTTGTATTTTGACTTTATGAAATGCTTTAAATTGCTTCATGTATTAATCTCTCTAATAATAACTATCACTTGCTATGAGGTAATATTGAAGTTTTTGCTTTATGACTGAAAAATGTTTGCTCTGAAACTGAGATACCAGTCAGGAGGGATGTCTCCTTACCATCAAGGAGGCCTTTCAAAACTAAATGGACTATTGTGGGACATCACAGTACAAAGACTTTGTTAATTGTCCCTTCACACTCATGGAAAGGCTACATGCAAAAGGGCTCATCCCATCATCTTGAATTCTGGAAGAAGGAAAAAAATAGCTGACAAGAAAATTGTCCATTTCTCATTTGCTGTTTGGACTCCACAGGGCTGGAGCTATGAAACAGAAGCAGAGATCCCCAGCATCAACCTGGGTTAGCCAAAAAGACACTCACCTTTTAAAGTCATAGACTAAATCATTTGTGTACCTGTTTGCCTGCTTTAACCCTGTAATAATTCTCTTAATTAGGAAAAAACTAATTAAAGATTGATTATTACAGGATTGGCTACCAGCATTGTCTTTGGTTATAGATCTAAGGTACAAACTGACCTGGGGTAGAGTGACTGGTCTCTTGGGACTGAAAGCACCTGAAAGTTTTCTGATCTTTGGTGTACAGAAACCACCAATCACTAAATCCAGCTTGCCTGGTGGCAAGTTAGACTGGAGTACCTAAAGGGACTGTTTGATTCCATGTTAAGAATGTTGTAGTCTCTTCAAGAGTTCACATTTGTTACTAGGTTGGTGAAATCTAATTATAAAACCTATCATCAGCTGGGGGTCTCTGCCCCTCTTCACAGGCTGCCCCGAGGTTGGCAGTCAGGAGCATGAGCCACTTTAGACAGCAGTATGGCCCCATCTCAAAGAAGATATTGGAACTGGAAAAAAGTATAGAGAAGGGCAACAAAAATTATTAGGGGTCTGGAAAAGCTTCCATGGGAGGAGAGATTAAAAAGACTGGAACTGTTCAGCTTAGAAAAGAGATGACTAAGGCGGGCTATAATAGAAGTCAATAAAATCATGAATGGTGTGGAGAAAGTGAATGAGGAAGTGTTATTTCCCCTTCATATAACACAAGTGGGGGGTCTCCTAAGGAAATAGGCATCCCCTTTAAAATAAACAAAAGCACTTCTTCATACAGTGCGCAGTCAGCCTCTGGAAGTTGTTGCCAAGGGATGTTGTGAAGGCCAAAAGTATAACTGGGTTCAAAGAGAATTAGATAAATTCATGGAGAAGGGATCCATAAACAACTATTAGCCCAGATAGCCAGGAATGCAATACTATGATCTGGGTGTTCCTAAGGCTCAATGCCAGAAGCTGAACTGGATGACAGGTGGCCAGGCTAGATGGTCCAATGGTCTGACCCAGTATGGCCACTCTTATGTTTGTATTCTCACTTGAGCACTTGAGATTGGGGATAGGCTGCCCTGCTCTTTCCTAGTGAGTTGGGATGCACAGGATGCTGAGGAAAATGGTAGACAAATGAAGCTGGTGATTTATGTATAGTCAGAAAACGATGAATAGGGTGTGTTCAAAGGAACCATCTGCAAACGCTGTGCACTGTTTTTACAACCCATTCATTATTCCTGGACTTGACACCTTCCATATGAGACAACTCAGTGTTCAATAATACACAGCCAACAATGTGCTATAATGAAGTTGCAGCAAGAGCCATTAGAATAAGCCTTTGTGCTAAAGCCTTCGGCCAGGCACAGGCGGCAGCAGCAAAGGGCCAGGTTCTATGAGCAGGGGTTCCTGTCAGTGATACAACACCAAACCAGTACAAGCCCCCACCCAGTCACCTGGGAAAGCACACACTATCCCCTTGGTGCCCCCAAAAGGCAATACTTCCCCTCTTGCAAGCACAGAGGCTGAATGTTAAAAGTAAACCTTTTATTAAAAGAAAGGAAGTCATAGGAAGGCAGCACTGGGTTAGGAAAACTATGCAAACACAATTGATGAACACAATGAGCCAAGCCAAACCCACCCCACCCCAGAGTATGTGGGGCATGTCCTTGCCTCTCCCTTCTTGCTTTCCTCTGCCCTACTGACTATCATAGTTGCACTGCCCACCTCTCAGTTGTGAGGCCCTGCCAGTTCTCTCTGCTGGCTCCTGCCAGCGGCCAGGCGCAGGCTTGACTGGTCCCCTCTGCTGCCGGCAGGCATCCAACCACAGGCCCTGCTGGGTCCTCTCTCCTGGTTGTCAGTCAAGGTTTCCCAGTTTCTTTAGTGATTTCAGCTCTTAGTGAATTTCAGCTTTCATTCATAGGGAAAACCTCCTCCTGCCACAGGAGCAAAGTCCCTGCTTTTAACAAACAAGACTACCAGAGGAATCATTAATTCTACCTTTCAACAGTGGGAGGGATAGTCACTCCATGCCTGAGGGTAGCCCTTTGCCAGGACTAGTGCAGTCTCAGCAGGAGATTTTCCTCAACTGCTCCCTTTACAATGCACGAGAATCTGTCCACCACCCTTGTTGAGCTCTGTTTAGATGAGTGAATTTTTTCATTAGCACAGGCTAAACAGTGCCATTTTTTCATACAATTGAAGGATGACATTTCATTACCCCTGAAGTTAACACAAACGTGATTTGTAACCCAATACCAGCCAGACCATTTCCCATCATGCTCAGCACCTAGTTCTGATTATTCAGATATAGTGAAATCATGCGAAGTACTTAATTGTACTCATGCAAATACAAAGCCCATGCAAATAAAGTGCCCCCCCCTTTCAGCTGACTGAGCAGGGGAACTGCCACTCAGACCTTGCTTACACTTGCATCCCTGAGAAAAGGGGCTTATCTGAGCCTTTTACATCAGAGGCGGCTCATGGAAAAAATCTCCAGTTGCATACTTGACTGGATACAAGTGTCAGTCTAGGGCAACTTCATCTGTATTCCCCTTCAGTGGTCAAGCAAAGGCACCCACTCCTTGGCTTCTAGTTCCTGGGCAGAGGCATCTCTCTCCCTCCTGATTGGGATACTTCCAGGTGTGATAGTCTTTGCTCATGGGGAACCTTACCAACTGGTCTGGGGCTTAGGACCTTTGACCTGCAGAGGAAGGTTTTGGTAGGGGAGCCCCGGCCCTTCCACTCCATCAGGGCCCTGTGAGTGTAACAAAAGGGTCTGACACCTTAAAGCTGCTCTCCCTACCACCCCACTATTGTCCAAAGTTCGCAGTCTGTAACAGGATAGCATGAAGGTGGTTAGCTCACTACTTGACACCTCTTCGTAGCCAGGCGTGACAGGGTCTCTTCCTATTGGGGCGGCAGCAGCAGCTGCTTTGTCTCATGCCTTGGCCCTCTGGCAAAGTCAGTTCTCTTTGGGGTAATCCAGCGACAAAACATGGGGAATCAACACAAAAACTGGATTAGTAAGTGAGAAGGGGAAATGCCTCCCTCTCTGGCTACAACAGGCCGGTCCTCCCCACCCTCAGGGAGGGGCCCCAAGGCAGATGTTGTGGGGAGAGATCCTGCCTTCCCTCAGTCCTTTCCTCAGGTGCTATAAGGTTTTTTCCCTTGGCCTGCTCCAGTGAGCGATCCTGCTTCTTTTAACTCCTCAGGTCTGTGCATCTATTGCAGGTGTGGTGGGAAAGACCTGGCTAAGACCAGAGCAGTTTCTGAACCTCTTATTGCCCAGTTTGGGGTTTGTACACTCCATCACACGAGGCTGCAAGCTCCTTGCCAACAATGTGAATTCCCCAGCAAAGTCAGGCTGCCTTTTCTTTCTTCTCAGAGACTATAAACAGTATGTAATAGTCACAATTAAGCTACCCCACAGCTCTTTCTAAGCAAAGAGCTCTTCTTAAGGGAAAAACATTACAATTAAAACATACTAAGAATAAAAGAACCTACATGCTTGCTAATAAGCTTACCAAAGATCACTCCCTAACTCCAACAGTGGTCTAGCCTATGGACAGTCCTCCAAGCCCACCCAGGGGGTTTTCTGTGGTCACAAGCTCATAACAGCTGCTAGGTCAGAACAAGCACACCCATGAACCTGAGAGTCCCTTCTTTAGACAGGTTGGGTTTTTTGACCCATTCTGATGTAACAGGTGAGCATAGACAAAAGGTCCCTGTTTAGGGTGAAGCTTCAAAGGGCTGAGCTTGTGCATAATCAGAGGTGGTGTATAGAGGGTTCCTAGGAAGCCATCTTAACTTTAAAAATTCATTCTTGTTTTGAGCCATTGTTTCAAATAGTCCTTTGAAGCTCCTAACACTTGCCAAGGTTTACATTAGTCATGTCTCCTAGACAAGTTACATACAATCCCACAACATATAAACATTACCATTTTTAATACATGGAGCTCCTGATACTTGCACTTAATTCAGTACTGTTTGTCCAGAAGATTGCCATACATGTCACAACACTGACATACTGTACATGTGCAGAGGCCAGACGATTAAGGTCAAGGTTGGAAGGCAAAGCCCTAAATTCTAATTCTGGTACTGCCCGTCTTGTACTGTGTGGCCTTGTGCAAGTCACTTTTTCCTCCTGCTGCAATATTTCCTATCTGTAAAATGGGGACAACACTGACATCCCTCCCGGGGGGTTACCAGGGTAAATGTGTTCATGTTTGTACAGTGCTTTTAACATGCAAAAGTGTTCTATGGTGTTTGGCATTACTTGTTAATGCTTTAAAAGGACACAATGATGATGTAGTTTGAGAATAAAATTTAAATTTTATTTTTAAATGGTTTCACAAAACCTAAATGAATAGCAGAGATGAACCCAAGTTGCATTTAGATTTGATTTAGATCAAATTTTATTGCAACTTGGAATTATTTGGCTCTGGGTCTGTTCTGATGAAGAGAAATTGTACATTTAAAAAAATTAAACAAACAGTCTCTTAACTTTAAGAAGTAGCTAAAATGGAAACCCCACAACAACAGCACTGGGCTAGTGTATGAGAACCAGAAAGCAAAAGTCACTCGAATCAGACCACATTAGTTTGAATGCTCACATTTAACAAACAACCTTCATTGGTACAAGGAATTGCAACTACCCTCTGCAGTGAAGGCGTTAAACATGGACTAATTCCCTCCCAATCGATCTTGTCCTCCTCACAGATCCTGTAGTGAACCCTCAAGCTGAATTTGTGAAATTACATTCCCTTCCAAAAGGCCAATATCACCAACACAAGATTTTGACCTCCCTGCAGAACAAAGCGGAAACAGAAACTGGAATAGTTGTGAGAAGTTGTTTAGCATCTGGAAACCAGGGGTGAAATTGTGGCCCATGAAGCAGTTTTTGCCATTAACTTCAGTAAGGCCAGGATTTCACCCCAGACATCATTAGCACTCCAGGGTATTTGGAATGAAATGTATTGGTAAATTCATTTTCTCCATCATGGAATGATCCCAGTGCTGGCCAAACAATATTTAGCACAGGCTAATGAGAAATGGGGCTGGAATATCTTTGTGGCTCCCTGTTCCTGGGTCAACCAGAGGCCAATATGGTTCTCAAAGCAACTTAGAATAGCCAAAGGACTTTTCCTGCAGGCAGTAATCAGTAGAGTGCATGGCACGCTGGCTATGTCCCTTTTCCCTTGACTAAAGTCCTGATATGGCCTCTTACACTGTGGGCTGTGTGTGAGTTGGAGTAGAGCTCATTTGTGAGCTCTTTACCACAGAGGGATTCACCATACAGACTGTCTCTCTGCTTTGTTTTGCTAGTGTAAAGTCAGTGGTGTGGGGGACCTGAAGCTCTTTGTTTGCATGAAGATCTCCAGGCCTCCCCCTTGGTGGGAAGTAAAACAAGTCTCACAATGGTTCTAATGCTGCGTTCATAGAGTACTAATATTGCCAAACCCCAAGTGTTCAAAAATCACTGGGCAGGACCCCAAAAATCATCAGATTAGTTTAAATATTTATTTTTTAAAATACAATTGGGATTCTTTTTATTTGCTTTCTGGTGCTTGAGCCTTTAGAAATCATATTTTCAAACTTCTCTAACATAATATAGTCTAGAAACTTACTTTTTAATGAAAACAGATTTGTATATAATCATGTGACTCCAGGAGCTGGGGCTTTAAGAAAAATGCCAAATATCAGACAGCTCATGACAAAACCTCGAGAGTTAAAAATACATTAAATTGCAGGTGCCCTGGGAAAGTAGGATTGGGCCCAGGTAGTTCTCTCTCATTGTTCATCTAGCAAATGTAAGACAAAATGAACCATTGAACATCAGAACAGACAGTGAGTTATGTGGCCCTCTCAAGCAGAGCACTCGAAAGAGAAAAGCAAAGCAAAGCAGAGTAGGGAAAATATTCAGAAAGGCCAGGCAAGACAAGGGCATCCTTACTCACAAGTTGTTGCATTAGCATAATGGGATTTGTGATGTGCATAATAGCTATGAGTAAGGATTGCACAGTCACAGCCCAAACTCATACCAGTAGCACAGCCTGCTACTGAAAAAAGCAATTACATTAGAATCAAAATTGAAAAGCAAAGAAAAATAGATCAAAATACAAGAACAGTAGCAGAAAGGACAATGATTGCTGTATGGCCATAATGGTGTCTTCGAAAAACTCAGCAAGATTGTCTAGCAACACAGAAAAGCAGTACAGTCTTACCTCCTCACTACATAAATGCAAAGACCAATCAAAAAAATAAATTCACCGGAGTTTTATTTTGCCCCACAGATGAATGCAAGAAAGAAGGACTCTGAGCAAGAATCTCTCCTCACTAGTGAGGGTTTGTGTCTATTTGAATCCTTAGGTCACAGGCAGATTAGACTTTGAAGAAATTAGTAAAAGAGTCTGGTTCCAGCCTGGACACCAGGGCTTTGAGGTGCCAACTTGTAAAAAGCACATCCTTTGCCATTATCAAGGAAGTTGATACTTGTACTGACATTGACCTGAACCCTGAACTTTTAGCCAGTGAGAAGCCAAAGATGCAATGGGAAGAACAAAGCTTTATGCCTGTGGGATTTCTGGGTTTGATCTTTCAATAGGGGAAAGCAATAAAAGCAATACCTTTGCTGCCAATCTCCATTTCAAAGTAGGGATATTGCTGTTAATGTTTTCTCTAATCCCCCAGCTGTCAGAGTTGGGAAGGCAACAACTGTACTCTGTGTCAAGCAAAAAGAAAAACGGTCTCATTTCCCATACAGGGTAGATTTACCCATCTTGAAAAGAGTAAGCTAAGTTTGTTTGTTATCATTTGGGAACAGTGAAATTTACAAAACTAGTTGAACAATAATGGAGTGATTCTCCCTAATATAGATGGGGTTGCCTGACTGTATTACTATCCCACAGAGAAACTGTACTTTAATTTGCAAGCATTCAAAATAATCCTTCCTGCAGGGCTGCAACACAATCAAGTGTCCATGTCTGTGAAAGGTATAGTATGATTTGACCACATCATCATCAGAGTCATTTGACCCTGACCTTTCCTTTTCCAAGCACTGTAAATCTGCCCATCACCACACCTGCGCTATTGCCTACATATGTTGCTGCCCCACAGCCACTTCCCTGCCCCTCCACGTCTCTAGCCCTGGCCCTTTTCTGTCCTTACACACAAGCTTGCAACTGTTAGACTGAAAGCTCTCTTTAACTCTTGTCCTTAGGAGCATCTTTCATCTTCCTCACTATTCCTCAATTCTCATTTGTTTTCAGGTTTCATCTCAAGACACTTTCTCCCATGCCTATACTTCTCTGCTGTTTTTTATTTTAACTTTGTAGCTGTATCATTTAACTCTGTAAAGTATTTTGCAATACACTTTGTAGAATGTTCTACAACTATACTTTTTTATTTTGCTTTCTGTTATACCACTGCAAATCTAGACTAATTCCACCAATTTTAACTGAGTTAGGTTCAGGCCCACTGGTATTCAGAATGTTGAGAAATATCAGAAGCAATCATCTGGGCCCAGATTCTGCCACCATTACTCACAGTGAGTATTACTTTATTTGGCAAGTAACCCCACTGCAATCAAGTTGGCAGACTCTCCTGCCAAATGGCTATTTCTCAAAATTCTTAACCTCCTGTACACAATGAGCTTGAATCTGATTTTACTTTCATGGGTGTAACTCAGCTGAAATCAGTGAAATCACTCCAGATTTACCACAGTGTGACGGAGCAGAATCAGGTCAGAAACATGCAATGAGGACTTCCATGAAGTGTAGCAAAGGGCTCAAATTCAAAGCACTCATTTTTGTCAAGTGTATATTCACTTCTGGAGTTACTCCACTGATGATTAATTAACATTGTGTGTGACTTACTACAATAAATGCACCTCGTGTAGATTTGGCTTTATGCAGTTATTTTTGTTTTTCTATCAATATGAAAGGATTCCAGAATGGGAAACAATATTTTTCATGTCACTGAACAGTCAGTTTGCTCAAAACTAGAATCCTGAGTGTACCTTCCGCATGGGCTTTCACAGTTTCTCCCTGCCTGATTAATACTCACAATCTTCCACTCTCTTTGCTCCCTTTATATCCTGGGAAGGAGGAACTCACTTACACCTTTACCACTCAAAAGAAACGTACTGCTGTGGGACTAGCTTGCTGGTAAATGTGGAACAGTTTTAATTTTCTTCCTTAACATGTCCTGTGACAAAGCACTTAAGCCCTTGCCTTGCTTCTCAGTCTTGGTTTCACAAGTGCTAGATTACTGGTTTCCTGTGTGTCTTCCTGATGATTCCAGATTTTTTTCTTTTTTTTTTTTTTTTTTGGGGGGGGGGGGGCAGGGAGAGGAGGAAGCTTTGTGGAGAAAATTCCAAAATATTCTAAATGGTTACAGAGATTTAATAACTTGCTTTTACTTGCATCAGGGGCATGTAACTCTCCATATATTTTATAAGGCATATATTAGATAGATCTTTTATACTAGAAGGCACTAAAAATAAACAATTTTTTTTAAAATTAATTCCAGCTAGAGAGAGCCTCCAAGAGATCCAGACAATTAACTCCATTCCACCCACCTTTCCCTGAAGTCTCAAACCAACTCTATTGAATTAAAATAGATGCACTATAAATCTCTTTTGCCACACAAAGGATGATTCAGCAAACAATAAACCTGGTCCTCCAAACACTTATCTCCTTAAATGTGATTGTAGAATGGTTGGCTGTCCCTCCCTGTCAGTCTTGGAGGGAGGCCACACCCACTCACTACCCTGCTTCGGGAGAGGTAGCCCCATTCCAGGCAGGGGGAACAGCCTCCGGGCTGTAATTAGTTCAAAGGCCCCAGTGTGGTCAGGGAAGGGGGAGAGGGATGCAAGCCCACTCAACTCCACTGCACCCCAGCCCAGGTCCCTAGCTGTGGCAGAGGGGTATGCCATGGAGTCAGCAGGGTCCCAACCACAACACACTGAGTCACTGGTGGGCTCCCCAGTCCCCAGGCCATGTGGCCCCTCCCCTGAGCTACTTCCATCCCCCTGTCCCTCTGGTACCTGATGTCCTGTCATCCAGTCACCTTCATCGGGGTAGGTGCCCAGGGGCAGAACCCCTCATTCTCATCAGGGGTGCAGCAGGTCAGGCAGCTGGTCAGGGCCTTCGGTGGGGGTCAATTCCTCTAGGTCCAGGGCCCGCGCCTCACCATCATCCTATTGCAATTCCAGGGGCAGCCTCTCCAGGTCTGGCCCTGGTAGGGCCACCTCCTCCACATCTGTATCTGGCAACTCCTCCAGGTCCTCACCCCTCAGGATCTCCAGGTCCAACAGGGTGGCTGGATCCAGGGGTGCTGCTGGGCCCCAGGCTTCACACTGCTCCTTTGCTGGCACCTGGATGCAGACCCTGGTCTGCTTCGGCTCACCCAGGTACCAGGCCTCTGGGAGCTCTGTGGATCCAGGAGGGACATCCTTCCCCTCCAGGAGCTAGGCTCTGACTGAGCTCCTGGGCCTCACCTTTATACTTCCTGTCCCACCCCCTCGCTTCCAGGCTGGCGGACGGGCAGTCTCTGGCTCCGCCCCCACAGGCCCGGCCTGTTGCTCCCTGTCAGTCTTGGAGGGAGGCCACACCCCCTCACTACAGTGATCAGGATAGAACACCTATAAATACCAGTGGGAACCACAGGGAACTAAATGTACAGAACTAGGTACTGACAATGCAAACATGTGATGACTTCTTCTTAGAAGGCTGATAAGCTAGCACCAAATGATGTTTAAAAACAATTATGAACCAAATGAACCTATGCTCGCTGTCATTTAAAAAAGTAATTGCTGGACACAGCTTTAACAATGAAGCATACCTAGAAGTCATTAAAAATCTTTCTTGAGCAAAATAACACCCTTAATGTCAAAGCTAGACAATTTTATCCCACCTAGACAAGTCAGAAATAAAAGGTACATTGAGGCAGATATCATTGATAAACTTAGTAAAATATTGCCTACTAAACTTTACCAAAAAAAAAATCACTAAACATGCTACTCACCAAACTAAAGTGCTTTTTGGTTCTAAAGATGGGGATAGGGTGACCAGATGTCATGATTTTAAAGGGACAGTCCTGATAGTCTGGGTTTTTTCTTATATAGGTGCCTATTACTCCCCACCCCTGTCCTGATTTTTCACACTTGCTACCTGGTCACCCTAACTGGGGATGGCCTCTATTTCTGTTACTAAGATGAATTGCCTGGGCCACTTTAGCAAGAAGGGTATTTATCTTATCTACCAGGCCTCCGGACTCCATTGGAACATCCTAAAGCATCATTCATTGTTTTGTTTCCTAGATGACTTCACCATGAACCCTTATGCATTACACTTCATGTTTGGTGAAGCTGCCAGATTCAAAATAAGCAACATTTTTAGGCTATGGGCCTAATCTTGCAAGGTGCCAAGTAGCCTCAATTGCATAAAACACACATTTTCACATGAATCCCAGCCCAGCATACTAGCCATGCAAAATGTATTCCAAATATGCATTTTATTTGGGGTAGTTAGTTTCCTTCCATATGTTTAGTAACAGAAGAAAGTAAGTAAGAGACACTACAATTGGCACTAACTGGGAACTTTCATGGTAGTCTCAGCAGAGCCCAAGGAATGAATGAATACCAAATAGACACACAATACAAAGTTCCTGTACTGTTGTGAAACTTGCCCTCAGTGCAGATGTTTAATGTATTGTATTAACTTTGACAATACTTCTATATGGCCACATGTATATAGTTGTTGATAGTGAGACCAATCTATCCTTGCACCCCTAGAGATCCCTTTTGGTCAGGAATGATGCACAGTATTGGGGCAGTGTGGGGAAACTTGTATGTTCACTGCTTATGCTGTAGGTATTCTATTCTGTGAACAAGGAGTCTCCAGGGTTGTGACTCTGGAAACTTTCATGATATCTACATTCACACAGATAGAAAATTAAAAGAAAATAAGGGCCAGAGATTTTCTGCAATACAAAATGTGATGCTCATTGAAATGCCCTGGCAGGCTTGTACACGAAGCAACAACACGCAGACAACTTCAAATTAGAGCTTTAGAACACAGGAATGCAACATAGTGGAATGACAAAAGATCCCCTATAGCCAGACACAGTGAAAACTGCACTCCTAAGCATGTGCCAAAATAAAATAAATACTTTTCAGCCAGTCAAGGCCCAGATGTGTGACACTGGTTTTTAACATGTGTGACAAAGACCCAAATCATAGAATGATAGAAAACTATGCCGTTAGCCTTCTTGGCAATAAGGGCACACTGTTGACTGATATCCAGCTTCTTATCCACTGTAACCCCCAGGTCCTTTTCTGCCAAACTGCTGCCTAGCCCGTCGGTGCTTAGTCTGTAGCTGTGCATGGGATTCTTCCGTCCTAAGTGCAGGACTCTGCACTTGGCCTTATGGAATTTCATCAGATTTCTTTTGGCCCAATCCTCCAATTTGTCTAGGTCACTCTGTATCCTATCCCTACCCTCCAGCATATCTACCATTCCCCCCATCTTAATGTCATCTGCAAACTTGCTGAGGGTGCAATCCACTCCATCCTCCAGATCACTAATGATGATGTTGAACAAAATTGGTCCCAGCACTTATCCCTGAGGCACTCTGCTTGTTACCAGCTGCGAACTAGACATCGAACCATTGATCACTACCCATTGAGCCCAATGATCTAGCTAGCTTTCTATCCACCTTATATCCACCAAAATAGGAGGCAGAATGAAAAATAACTGAGAAAGGGACCTCAGAATTACATGGGATTCATTTATTTAAAATGCATGGAGTTTTCTATAAACTCAGCATCAACAATCATGCTTCCTAATGTCAGTAATCTCAGTACTAAATGGTGAGAACACTGTGTGGTGTGGAATCAAAGAATTAATCATAAAATTGATTAATAGAATGCCTGGTCTGAAACTGCTCATAGAAGGCCTGGCCTGAAGTTGTAGCCTGAAACTGAAATAGAAGCCCCAGGCTAAACCATTAACAGAATGCCTCAACTGAAATTATGATAAAGATGTTAAAATCCCACAAGAGGTCTCTGAACCACACCCGAGAGGCAAGTTCTCTGTTATGAGCCTTAATCCTTTTAGAAGTCTGTGAACAGACTTCACCTGTTTCGATAAGTACCAGTACCTGCTCCCCTTTGTCTTACCGGCCCCATAGAAACTCACTCCATACAAATTAGCATTTGAACAAGTATTGTGTCACCACCCATCTTCGGGAGTTAACCAGGGTCCCTGAAAACTATATTGTATACTCAAGTGACTCATTGGGTGTTCCTGTGAGAGCGTCTGGTGTGCCCCACTGTGCATTGTGATTGTCTTTCCTGTTAAGTATAAACTGTTAATCAAATTCCACTATACGATCAACATGTAAATGAACCTAAGCAACCCCTATATAAGTCTTTTGTATCTGGTAGCCAGGTGAAGTACATTTGCCCAGCATCCAGACATGCTGCTTGACTTCCCTATAGCCACCTGGGTTTTCCCTATGGCTATAGTATTCCCCATAGCTATGGTTATGTGATTGTGTGTGTCACAATTAAAGCTGCACCCGATCCAACTCTAAAATGTAGCAGTGTGATTCTTTTCTACGACAGTGGAATAAAGGTAAAAACAGAGGAAACTTGAATTAGTTGCCTTTTCACTAATTTGAAAATATATTGTACCCTTGTGACAGGCTGAAGACCACATAATCATGACATGCATTTGCAGGAGAGGGTAGAATCCTAATTTGGCTCCTCAGAGCAAAATAAAGATCTCACCAGAACGATGGCAGGTGCTTTTATTGTCATCTGAATTTTATTGTCATCTGTGAAATCAAATCAAATATGACACTAGAGTATTTATTACAAAATCCCCACAGCATTAACCAGATAACCACACTGAACAAAGAAATTTCTTTTATGTTCTATTTTCAGTAATTATTTGCCTCAAGCTAAGCAACTACAGGAGAAGTGTATGTCACTCTACTTTCCAAGGAAGTACAAAGGGCTTTCTTAAAATGGCAACACAAACCTCAAAGAACTGGAAGTTTCCCCCTCCTATCAATTGCTCTATCTAGTAGAGAACTTTGATTACTTGCTTGGCAAGATTCTTTTTGATCTCTCTGATGGTTTGGGGAATCTGTTTGTGTACAACTTATGAATTCCAGTTTGATTTTATGAACTATATCTATTCTTATGTCTTATTGTCACCTTCCTTGTGCTCCTTGTGTTAAGCAAATAGGGGAGTGGTGCCAACATATCTATCCATGAATAAGTCAGTCATTAAAGGCTATCAGCACCTGAACAGCTCTTATCTGGAGAGAAAAAAGGAGTGACTGCTTCCTAGATACAGCCAGTTTTCTCCAACATCTTTGTAGGGAGCTGGTGTTTGAAGGAGTGCAATTGTAAGAGACTGGGACATAGGCAGTCTTACCTAGCAGACACAGCTTGGCTGATGTTTGCCCATCAGGGATGGGCATCACCGGGCAGGAATTGAAGGACTCCTAAGCATGAGTCAGGATCAGAGTCAGGCCAGGGTCAAAGACCAGAGATCCGAGGCAGCACCAGGTTAGAATCAAGAGGCAGGAATGAAGGTCAGAGTCAGGCTGGAGTCCGAGACTGGAGATAAGGCAAGATCTATCTGGTTGCCCAGACAACTTCTTGGGACAATCCCTAGGCTTAAGTAGGGGCAATTGGCCAATCAGAAGACCGCAAGGTATCGTCACTCTGGGTCTCATGGGTGGTACTTCCTGTGGCGCCTACTCTTCACAGTGCTCCCTTGCTGGGCCTCTGCATGACCTCCTGGTGGCACTGTGGGAATATCAGCTAACCCAGGCTCTGCAGAGCTGCATTTTTGTCCCCAGGTCCTTCCAGACATTTCCCCGGAAGCAGAGCAAAGATCAAGTGTTAGTGCTGGATCTTAAAACCCTCAGAGGAAGGACTCACAGGAACAAAAGTATTAGCTTTTGGAGGAGGAGGGATCATCTTTGACAGTTGGACCAGACAAGGTCAAAGAAAGCTGGCTGGAAGAGAGAGGGAGCAGACTCCATGATTAGGAGGAGAAACCTGACCTGGAGGAGTGGAGTCCTGGAGAGGGAAACTGGAATGCTGAAAAGACACAGATCCAATTCTTTGATGAATACTCCAGAAAGGTGAGGAAAGTGAGGCTGGGACAGCGTGGAGGAGTTTTATTGTTTTGTCTAGATCTGTACATTACTTGTGATGTGTAAAGTAAATGGTTTGTTTGGGAACCTTTTGCAAAGTCTGTGTACTTTGTGCTTCAACTGTCATGTGTCCTCGAAGATGAAAACGGTAACCCTGTGTGCATAAGCTCCTGTGTGCATAAGCTCCTGGAGTGTTGTCTGGGGGTCAGCGCTGGTCATGGGGACCTAGGGCAGCTAGATTGTGAGGCCCCACTTGCACAAAAAGGTAGAAAACAATGAATGTACCAAATAAATGTGCCAGGGAGGCCAAAGAAAGAAATGGTGGCTGGAGCCTACTGAGAACCAGGAGAGCTTAAAAGCACATGGGTCTAGCGTGTGGGACCTAAACACAGCAACCTGGTGAGGATTCAGCAGGGGGAGCTTGACCAGGCTGTGACAACTATCCTTTACAAATCTCTTGCAAATGACATATCTTGTATATATGATGGTGATCTCCTTGGGCGTATAGGTAGAGGGAGGATTAAACAAATTTCCATGTAAAAACAACTGCCTACAATTTGATAGACAGTGAAGAACCCAATTCAGAACCACAAAATTCAGCTCTGGATTCAGACCTAAATTTCCCAAAGGTAAAGGGTATTTTTGTGCAGGAATTTGATTTGGGACCATCCTTCACAAACAAACAAAAAAAGAAGTTAGAAATTTAGGAATCATAGATTCCAAAGCCAGGAGGGATCATTGTGACCATTTAGTCTGACCTCCTATGTAACATGGGCCATAGAACTTCCCCAAAATAACCCCTAGAGCGCATGTTTTAGAAAAACATCCAATCTTGATTTAAAAATTGTCAGCGATGGACAATCTCCCATGACCCTTGGTAAATTGTTTCAATGGTTCATCACTGATACTGTTAAAAATGTATGTGTTATTTCCTGTCTAAATCTGTCTGGCTTCAACTTCCAGCCACTGGATCAAGTTTTACATTTCTCTGCTAGGCTGAAGAGTCCATTATCAAATATCTGTTCTCCATGTAAGTACTTATGCACTGTGATCAAGTCACCCCATATCCTTCTCATTTTTAAACTAAATAGACTAAGCTCCTTGAGTCTATCACCATAAGGCAAGTTTTCTAATCTTTTAATAATTTTCATGGCTTTTCTCTGAACCCTCTTAAAAATTTCAGCATCCTTTTTGAATGTGGACCCCAGAACTGGATGCAGTATTCCAGCAGCACTCACACCAGAGAAAAATACAGAGGTAAAATAACCTCTCTACTCCTCCATGAGATTCCACTATTTATGCATCCACGGATTGCGTTAGGCATTTTGGCCACAGCATCACATTGAGAACTCATGTTCAGCCAATTATCCACCACGATTTCTGTAACACTCTGTGTCTGAGAACAACACCCCAGAAACTCCATATTTACCAATGTCATGTAATTATGGTATGTTCTGTACAAGGTATGCCTTGTTTGGTATTATTTTAAAAGTCTTGATCCACTAAACATTAATAACCTGTTGTGTTGTATGTGCTATCACTGTATGTGAAGTTATAAAATATTTCTGTAAATGCCACTAGAACACATTGAGAAGTAGGAAACACCTAAACCAGCTATTCAGTTAAAACAATGGAGTGGCCAAACTGCATTCATTCATTCATTCAAGGAGAGAATCCACTATTCTAGAGACTGTATACAACCAGGGGTGCACATTCACAATGGGGATTAACTGACCAATGAGGACAACCCCCCAGGTCACAAGCCCCAATTGTTTTAGCAAACTTGAACAGTATAAAAGAAGGGGAGTGACATCATAACTTGGCTTCACTCCCATACAACTCAACATCTGAAAGATTTTCTGGTAGACAAAAGGACTTTGAAAGGAGGGAGGGGAGTCCCAGGTGGGAAAGGCAGCCCAGACAGCATTTTAAAAACTGCTTGTACCAGCTAAAAAGATGAGACATTGCTCATTCAAATCCTGTTAGTGTGTAAAACTTAGACTGCAATCTTATGTTTATTTTGTTTGGTAATTACTTCTATACTCTTTAAACTTGTCACTTAAAATCTATTTTTCTGTAGTTAATAAACTTGTTTAATGTTTTATCTTAACCAGTGTGTTTTTGAGTGAAGTGTTTAGGCAACTCAGCTCAGTAACAAAAGCTGGTGCACATTCCTTCCACTTTGAGGGAAGGGTAGACTGGGTAATAAACGTCACTGGTCAGGCTTTTGACAAGGGCAAGACAGTCCTGGGCTCGGGAACCAGCTGGAGTTTCTCTATTATTGGTTTGTGAGTGACTGGAAAGCACTCATTGAACTAAACTAAGTGTGGTCTCTGCTTGTGGATGGCTGAGTAAGTGCACTACCTGCCAGAGGTTTGTGGCTTGTCACAGCATCATAGTGTGAAAGGGAGCCCAGCCTGGTCAGACAGAGGGCTCAGTGGTACCCCAGCTCCCAGGCTGTACCCCAGGGGCTCTGCATACCATCACAATCCCCATATTTTTTTTAAATCACTGTTTCCCAGAAGAGAGTCCCCCATTTCTTTGTTCCTAGATATATACATTTACCCATATTAAAATGTATATTGTTTGTTTGCAATCTGTTTACCAAGCAATCCAAATTGCACTGTATGAATGACCTGTCCTCTTACTTATTTACCACTGCCCCAATTATTTGTCATCTGCAAACTTTATCAATGTTGATTTTATGTTTTCTTCTAATTCCTCTTCTCGCCTTCAAACAACCCCCCAACCTCTCTAAGCTCATCATCAGAAGCAAGCTCCCCACAGACCAGGACACACCAACGCAAAGTGGTACCAGACCCTGCCAGAACAACAGATGCAAAATTTGCAGGCATATCTCCACTGTTACAATGATCAGCACCCCCACATCACGCCTTTCAGGATACATGGGTCCTACACATGCCTATCACAACATTTGGTGTACCTCATCCAGTGCACTAAATGCCCCAGTAGCAACTATGCTGGTGAAACCAGATAATCACTATCCTCTCGAATGAACTCACACATAAAAAGGATAAAAGACAAAAGCACCCTATCACCTGTGGGTGAAGACTTCTCATAAAGCAATCACTCTGTCTGACCTATGATCCCTCATCCTCAAACGAAACATGTACAACACTTTCAAAAGATGAACCTGGAGGCTTAAATTCATAACTTTACTAGATACTAAAAATCATGGATTGAATAGACACTGGATATATGGCTTATTACAACACTCTATAACCCACTAACAACGCTCTCAAACTTTCCTCTCTATGACTGGAGGGCCACTTCACCTTGAATGGTCCCTTGAAATATGTGTTAACTACTTATGCTGAACAATCTGTTCACATCTTGTATTTACAAGTGACCCTTTGAGATAATTTCCCAGAACTGAAAAAGAGTTTGGTGTAAGCTCTAAAGCTTGTCTCTCTCACCATCAGAAGTTGGTCCAATAAAAAGTATTACATCACTTCATTTCTCTGTTTTCTTCTAAGTCATTAATAAAAGTGGACGGTCAAGAACTGATCTGTGTGAGATCCCCCTAGAAACACACTGTTCAATGACAATTCCCCATTTACATTTACATTTTTGCACCTGTTAGTTAGCCAGTTTTTAATCCACTTAATGTGTGCCATGTTAGTTTTATAACATTTTAGTTTCTTAATCAAAATGTCATGTGGTACCAAGTCAAATGCATTACAGAAATCTAAATATATTACCTCAACACTATTATCTTTATCAATCAAACTTGTGATCTCATCAAAAAAAGATATTGCGTTAGTTTGGCAGGGTCTATTTTCCATGAACCCTTGTTAATTGGCATTAGTTATATTATGCTCCTTTAATTCTGTATTAATTGAATCCCATATCAGCCATTGTATTATCTTGCCCAGGATCAATGTCAGACTGACAGGCCTATAAATACCCAGGTTATCCTGTTAGGGCTTCCCTGCCCTGTCTCTCTCAATTCCCAGACATGTTCACAGACAGAAAGCAGCAGGCCAAAGTTCAAAGTGCAGACAATGTGATGAGTTTATTGGGGCTAAGCAAACAAACATAAAACCATAGAGCTTCCTTTCTCCCTAATCATAGCTCTATATGCCAATAGAGCTCCCTCCCCCTTACCCATAGTTCTATGTGGATAGAGCTTCCTTCCCCCTAACTATAGCTCTATACGCCGATAGTGCTCCCTCTCCACTTCTTTCTTCTTGGGTAGGCTTAATTATACCTATAATGCCTGCTCATGATACCACCCCTTACAATTTATGGTCATATCCGTTTTGGAGAGTCTTGAGTCTGGAGGCTTCTGGGGGCTTTTGTACCCCATGGGAAGGGTAGGGAGTGAGGTTAGATTTTGGCCATGGTCACTTTTATGGCCCTTTAGTGTTTCTTTCTCACACCTTCCTTGCTCCTCCCAACCGGTTGATTGACCTTACTCTGACATCTGTCTTGAAGAGGAGTCAGAGCTGTCCTTGATTTGTAAATTCATATATAAAACCCCAACTACACCTCAAAACATTTTAACCAGTGGCATATTGAGGGGGGGACGGAGAGGGGTCATGCCCTGGGGCACCGGCCAGGCCCTTGGAGGAGGAACCGCCCTGCCCCCTGTTGCAGGCAGCCAGGGTGTCCTCCCAGCTTCTCCGCCCTTGTACTGGGCCCCCCCCCGCCGGGCAGCCCCCACCGCCCCCACAGCGGGGGAAGAACGGGACACGGGCCTGCAGACCCCTCCGCCCCATGAGGCGCTGATGCTACTGCTGCCACCAACGGGGGGAGATGGGGGAGAGCGGGACATGGGCCCACAGACCCCCCTCCCCATGTGGTGCTACCGATGGGGGGGGACACCAATGTTAGTATGGCCCCCAGGCCCCGTAGACCCACGGTACGCCACTGATTTTAACTATACTCCTTATCGCTCCTCACCGCAATAAAGAAAACCCCTTTGGTTGTGGGTAGGCAAAAGTAACACACAGTGTCTTTGTTCTGATTTTGTTTACATATGCATCCCAAAAAGTATCAGTTTTCAAGCAGGCAAGCAGGCCCAAAAATCTATTCACAGGCCTTAATACTTACACAAATCTAAATTTTATACCATCATTCCTAACAATCCCATTTACCCTTTTTAAATATTGGCACAGCATTAGCTTTCTTCCAGTCTTCTGGAACTTCCCCAGGATTCCAAGATTTATTGAAAATCAATATTAATAATTCAGTGAGATTTTCAGCCAGCTATTTAAAAACTCTTAGAATCAATGGGTCCAGATTACTTGCATCTAAGTAGCTTCTGTTTAACATCTTCCTGAGATACTAGTGGAATGGAAAAAGTGCTATCATCAGCATATGATGAGACTACATCATCTGTTTTTTTCCATAAAATAGAATATTTATTGAACACATCTGCCTTTTTTACATTATTATTGATTATTCTACCATTTTCATCTAGTAATAGAGCAATACCATTGTCAGGATTCTTTTTGTTCCTAATATACTTAAAATAAACTTTTTCTAATTGTCCTTATCTCTGCTAGCCATAGATTTTTCCTTATGACCCTTTGCTTCCCTTATCAATTTTCTACAATTCTTAGCTTCTGATTTATAGTAAGTACTATCAACAGCTTTCTTCTTCCATTTGTTTTTATATATAATTATTTTTATAACTGCTTTCACTTTCCCTCTAAACAGGTTTTTTTTTTTTTTACCAATACGGCCTTCTTTCTTAATTGTGGGACTGGGGCTTTTTGTGCATTTAGTACAGTGTTCTTAAACAATTCCCAATTATGAGTCACATTTTTCTGATTAAATTCTTCCTCTTAGTTGATTTGGCTCATCATTGTTTTCAGCTTTGTGAAACTGCCAGACCTCACTAGACCAGTAACCTATCTAGCCCAATGTCCTGTCTTTGACAATTTCACTTTATTCGGAATCATCTGATACTGGGAAGAAACCCCGTAGTGAAGAGTTATGAAACAACCTGACTATGGAGCATGTTTTTTCTAAGTCTTGGTAGTTAGAAGTTGGTTTATGGTCTGAAACATGAGTGTTTATATCTGTCATAAATGTTTATCCTATTCTATATAGCTGGGCATGTTCTCATAATCCATTTGCCTACAACAACAAATACTAAGATTTCTGAGAAAGTGGGCTGTAAAGGTACTCAGTCCAACAACCAAGCAGCAGGAGGTGCAGGTGCACTCAGTATCCCTGCTGCCAAGCACTTTCTCTCAACAGGATTATCCAATTAAATAGCTACTGGAACAGCTAAATATAATCTGACAAAGTGCAGTCTACTATACATTAGAAATTTGAGACTCTGCACACAAAAGTGGGGGCTTTTGCTACCAAAAGCTAATTGCACTTGACAAGAAAATGGGGGCAACAGAGAAACATGTGGAGAAGAAAAGTGTCTCCCAGGACAAGATGGCAGTTGACATAACGGATATTAAAAAGCACTTGTCAGACAGGAACAAACTGCAGATTGCAGAAAGAAAAAAAATCAGGCCTATGAATATTTTAATGCAGGGAGTGCCTGATAATAAAGAACTACTGCTATTTGATCTGGTGTCTGTTTGAATCCCAAATCTCAGCACTTCACATCCTAGATAACCAAACAGAGTTACCACATTAGACAGAAGGAAAACCAGAGCCAGATGAAGAAGGAATGCTGTGTCATAGCATTCTCAGATGCTGATGACTGCGACAAAGGATCTTAGCAACTGAACTGTCTGTAAAATAAAAAGTGATCTAGGGTGGAGGAATTTTCTGTATTCATTTTCTTGCACCATAGTCTGACAACACAGAGAAGAAAACAATTAAATATTCTGGAAAAAAAATTCCCATAAACATAACAATATAAACCAGGAGAAACGGAAGACAATGGAATTACTTGTGATTTACTCAGGTGTAAGTTAGAAAAGACTCAGACCTAGTGTCTGCAACAAAGCTCTTCGGACCAAATTCTATTTTCAATTACTCCGATACAACCACACTGATTTAAGATCAGTATTTGGGCCCATGGTTTCTCATGAAGATTATCCCTTAATCATGAGTAATGTACATGGATTCACATTATACACCAATTAATAAAGGGTTCATGATGTCAGAACTGAGCAAATCTTTTCAGAACAGAACACAATTAAGTGGGGCACCACTGGCTATACTAGTTACCTATACAACAAAGTGTAACTGACTATATGCAGAAATGGTTTCCTATTAGTAATGAGATCAGGCAATAAAGAATTCATCTTCTTTATCAGCTTCTGCAGTTATTGAGAAGAACTGGATTTCAGCTTTTTTAAAAAGTCCTTTTCAGATTGAGAACATGAACCACAATCTTTGATGAACATATGAATCTGAAACCATGTTGTAAGGAAGCAAGTGGTGAATAGCCTTATTGAAAATAAAAAGTGCTTTGATGTATATCATGTGTATGTGTTGATTTTTCATATATATATATATATATATATTAGATTTTGTCAATTCCTCATTCAAATGTTAGGTCTGACCAAGGTTTCTACCATGTTTATGAAAAATGACTGTGAAAATTAGAAAAATAACTTGGTATTTGTCAGAGAGACAAAAACTAATTCTAAGAATTCCCTGGCAGGGAAGTAGAATATTCCACACCTCTTCAGAAACTGATGTTTCCACTAGTCTCCCTGTGTTTTTTATCCAATTAAACCAACAATGTGTGTGTTACCATGAGCTAACACATAGTTGATTTATAGTGATCCATCCTCTAATAAGCCTGGAAGCATGTTATCTCAAGGTAATGCAAACCTTGCTGTTTTTGCTGACTATATAGTTGTGAGTTCACACACCAGGGTGGAGGTGGGGTGAGAGGGGACACTTATGCAGCTGGCAGCCCTGTTATGAATCACCACAGCCTAAATGAATGCTCAGACATGTGGCTGGGCTGCAAGGATGCTTATAACTGTTTCTACCGGTTGTCCTGAGCTGCTATAGCTCACCTGCAGTCCAACAACTCTGCCTTGACCTCTTGCTGCTCCCCCTGCTGGAGACGGAACAGGTGGCAGCTACATCACTGGAAAATGAAAACACTCTATCTATATTTTTACTGCCGCCTTTATCCTTCACAGGAAAAAATATGGACATGGTAACCTCACAGATATTTTCCATCTCTAGCTTATCTGAATTTCTGCTATTTTTAAAGGAAGTGTTCTGCCTTACTAGAGAAGATATTTAGAGTGTTGGGGCAGAGATCCTTCCCTTCTCCAGAGCAGGGCATTCCTCCTCTCCTGAATATCCTTCTAGTGAAGGCGGACAGTTGTGATCTTTCTACAGGAAAGGAAGTTAACTCTTTGCCTGCCAACCAAGGAAGCTGAAGAGGTCTGTGTAAGCTTGAAAGCTTGTGTCTTTCACCAACAGAAATTGGTCCAGTAAAAGATATTACTTCACCCACCTTGTTTCTCTAATATCCTGTGACCAACATGGCTACAACAACAACGCAAACAATCAAGAAACAAACAGACCTGTACATCCAGTCACAGGCTGTGACAAAATGGGAATTTTTTATAATATTTGTATGAAGCCTGTGTGTGCCTCAGTTTCCCCCTATACTTTACATTCCTGTGTAATGGGGAAAACAGGATTAAGTTTGCTCTCAGGACAGGCCAAAAGCCATAGGTGTGCTTGTGTTGCCTATCTGTCTGAACAGACTGAATGGGTCATTAAAAGGACTGGCCAAGGCTGGCCCATATCAATGGAAAACCCAAGAAGACAATGGAAAGCCCACATCACTAGTACATTGATTCCTAGCAATCAATGACCCAGAGGAAGGAGCTCTTCTCTCTCTTTCTCAGCAAGGATTGAGCACTCAGTATGGCCCTGCCTAGAGAACAAAGGACTTCAGAGGTGACTAGCAGGGAATAAAGGGTTTATTTCTGGAAGAAGTTGGCTCTCTACAAGGACTGACTAAGAACGTCAGAGAGAGACAGAGCCTGAAAATGGAGTTCACTACAGCGTGGCTGGTGAATTGCTCTGGCTTGACCAACCTGACCAGATTAACTCTGGTTTAAATGGACTATGCTTTAGCCTTTATTTCTCTGTGCTAACCTCAGGATTTCCAGTGCTGTGTTCCAGTTGATTAATAAATCCTATTCTCTTTTGACAACACTGCTTGTGTGTAACTGCAAATACTGGCTGAGGTGCATGAATTCCTGAAGAGTGTACAAGTCTCTAACAGAAGTCCATCTCATTTGGAGTCGCTGGGCTGAGCTCACAGTCTGAACCAAGACTGCTGGAAGCCAGAGGCTCAGTCTAGGCGGTGGTGAGACTGCATGGCCTACTAGTGGATCTGGCACACTTATTGGGTCCCTCCAAGAGACTGTTTAAAATCTGGGGTGTAGCACAGATCCTGTGGATCTGTGACACAGGCATACTTCTCAGTAGGCCCACTGAACATAGTGTATAGTGATGACACTTTGCCATGGATGGATGGATTAGAACTGCAGGGTCTGGCAGTATGTCCCTCTGGTATGTCTCTATGCCACAGCGTGCCTGGAAGAAGGAAAATGCTGCCAAGGGGCCTCTATTAATATTTTGTCCATCTTTCTACACCTCGCACTGCTACTAAGGGAGGAAAATGCTACCTATCAATCATCAGAGTGTTCTGAGTTCTTAAATTTATAGGCAAGAATGTCAAGCACAATATGGTGAGAGTACACACTTAAAATATAATAATATGGGGTCATTCTGGTCTCTTCCTCTTGCCATATAGGAGCCCGTTTATCATAATATCCTCTATTGCACATTCCAGATTTGCAACATTATGGCAAAAACTATGAAAACCAGCTTTAATATTTCATTGGCTCATCATGCCACGTGAACTGAAGCTTCTACTTCCTCATTATTAGGGTTTCCCACCATGGCACATGATATTAGGCTCTGTTGGCTGTCCCCTTCTACCACAGGTATCCAGATATGGGGGTACTGTAGTGCTAGGAAAGCACTGTGAGGGTGTCAGGAGTTTATTTGTGACATTTAGGAAGAGGGAACAAATCTGGCATGGATTAATATGAGAATGCCCATTAGACAAGTTTGCATCTAGATGGTCAGCAATAGTTTTGGAAATCACTTGCTTTGCACGTGTCGACTGTGACCGTGTTTACAGAATCCAGGGGTGCTCAACACATGATTTTAAAAGTTTCCCAGTATTTGAAGCAAAGACTGAAGCAAAATGCTATGAGTGAGTTGTCCAGTGTCACAAAGCAAGGCAACAGCGAATCACCAACAGAACCCAAATTTCCTGATTCCCAGCACTAACCTCAATCCACTAGACTACAGATGACTTTACAGATTAAAACTCTACATTGAGAAAGCCCTGGTTTATAACTCATCAGAGTGAATTATCTCCATCTGGGGACTTCCTATGGTGGGAACCATTGCTTAATTAAGGGAAGTTTTGATAAAAGACATTTAAATCCATTCTTTCTAATTATGAAAAAAATTTCTAAGTAGCTGATTAGCATTTAGGTTCTGATTGTTGAGAAGAAGAAATCTTCTGTACTCAGGAATATATTTTAGGTTTTTTTCATAAAAGTATTAAAAAGAAACAAGTATTGAGGAAAGAAAATTCAGTCTTTTAATTAATTCATATTTTTTAAGAAACAGAATTAGAGATAATGTCAATGGAACGTTAACACAGCATAATAGTCTCCTCATGCCACTGCTACATAATTGAGGCAAAGCAGAGGAAATTATGAGAAATATATTCACCTAGAGCTGGGAAGCTTATTTTCAAAGTAGGAGATATTGGTCCTTGGACAATGTTCTTTTATAATTACTTAAGCTTCAATCCTGAAGATGCTGAGCATCTCTTACAGATGCTGAGTGCCTTTAGTTTGCACTGGAGTCAGCGATAGGACTTACTCAGCACCGTGCAGGACCGAGTCTTTACTTTCAATGATGTCCAATGATAGATGTTAATGTAATAATTTTATATGATAAATGTTGCTGCAGTAGTGATAACTGCTCACTATGGCATCACATATCTAGTGACAAATTGACAGCTGGCGTAAGTGGGCACGTTCTGATTGAAGGCCATGGAACTGCACCCAACTTACATCAGTGGTAAATTTGACCCCTACACCATGTGCTTTAACTAATCAAAAAGAGACATTCTCATCTGCAGAATTACAGGTTTTATTTAAAGCACGTATTACTTCCAGCATTATTAGTTTTATTGGCTATCTAAAGTATTATTTGAAAAAATGTTTAGTGTTTACAAGCTTTTGTAGGATGCTCATCACTGTAGTATTTTGAGCCATACCAGAGCCTATCCCATGAGCTAACATGCTCTGAAAGTATTTACATTACTATTTTCTTGACAGTAGTAGAATGTTTTGGGACTCAGGATTCCCAGGTTCGAATCCTGTCTCTGTACAGCTCCTAGATGCTATGGTAATACAAATAGTAAATAATAATAAAAGGAGAGCTGGATGGTTAGAACAGTGTTATAGATAAAATATTGCCAACCCCAAAAGTTCAAAACTCATGAGTCAGCCCCCAAACCATGAGATGGTCTAAAAATCATGAGATTTTTTTAAAAAAAGGTTTTATTGTGATTTTTTGTCTGTCTTTTGATTTTTGCTTTCTCCCTGCCTATCCCAGTGTTGTGTGCATGGTGGTGGTGGTAGGGCAGTTATGGTATTACCAGCTCTCCCAAATATATAGATGAAGGTGATTCTGGTCCGATGTGCAGGAACATTTCCAGTTTCTCTCCAAATGCCTCCACAGACCCACCTGCCCATTCCCATAGCCCAACAATTAATAATGCACCTCCACATTTGCCCCACCAGCCCCACACATCTGCCCACTTCCCCAGCCAGCAATTACATACCCTCCAGCTCCCACATCATCTTTGCCCTTGAGCCTCAAATCTGCTTATCTCCAGCCCACCAATTAGTTAAGCACCTCCAACTTTATCCATCCAGCCCCATCCCTGTCCACTCCCAGCCCAGCAATTAAATATGCATCACCACAACTCTTCATAAATTATGCTACTCCAGCCCCACCTCTGCTCCTTCTGTAGCTCCAGGGATTATTCACCCCTTCTCCCAGGCCTGGAGGGCAGCTGCAGCAGGGTCCTTTTGTCTGTCTTCCATGGCTCCAGGGATCTTAACCCACCCCTTCCCATGCCAGAGTGGAGCACCTATAGGGATTCTTCACCTCCTCTCCCCCTTCCCAGGCCTGGTGTTGCAGGAATGAAGAGGGAGGGTTGGGGAAGGAGGAAATTGACCCATTTTCCACAGGAATGGGGCAGGAGCAAAGCCACCCTGAACTGCTGGCTCTTTTTGCTCTCTCCTCATCCCTTGAGAGAACAATTTTGACAGCTCCCTCTTCCCTACCCAAAAACTCCACTCACCTCTTGAGAGAGGGTGGCAAACTCTGACTGCTTCCTGCAGCAGCCCTGACTGGCTACTCTCCTATAAGGAGGCAGGGAAGAGTGAAAGGCAATCTATTGGAGAGGGTTTCCCCTGGACAAGGCTGGAAATGACATGACGCTGGAGCTTTTCAGCATTGTCATACAGGTCCCAGCAGCAACTAAAATCGCTATAGGTGACAACACAGCAGATAGGATAGTCAAGGGCATAGATTTGGCACATTCATTCTGACAGGCAATGTAGCTGAGTGGACAGGCTTTGGCTCAGCTGTAACAGAAACCTGGCTTCTAGCCTAAGAGCTTACCTTATCTGTGAAATGGGTGGAATCATAGTTACCTGCCCCAATGATGGAATATCGAGCCATGGTCAACAATAAGAAGTGTGACTTACACCAAAATATTAACAGTTTTCAGTAAAAGATGACAAACTTAGGCTGTGTCCTCCTGGTTCTTAGACCACTGCCTTTTAGTTTAGGTTAAAAAGTATTTTGTAAGGGGTGTGGTCTGGCTCTCTTATTTAGATTTTACCTGCAGGTAGACATGATAGGGCTGCTCACTGTGTGAGTGTCACATGTACTGTACATGTCACCCAGGTTTGTGCATTAGCCTAGCCCCTGAGTGAAATGGCAGACTATACCATAGATGGAGACACTCTCCAGTCCTACCAGAAGTCTGCTTTGCTCTTCCAAGATAAAGCAGGTGAGAGAGGGATGTTCTGAGCAGGAATGGTGAGAGATACAGATGCAGGGAGGTGGTTGGAAGGGGCTAAGTAGAAGGTCATGTGGTGAGGAGGGTTACCTGCAAGAAGCTAGGTGAGGCATCTGAGTACATGTGTCGGTGGGTCTGGACCTGAGCAGGGGTGTTGGGATATAGGAAGCAAGACTGGTGTGGGTATGTATATGAGAGGGTCAGTTTGGGTTTGCATGTAGGAATAATACAGATGGGTGGTGGTCAGGCTGTGGGCAGGGTGGTCGAGCTGCAGGAGCTAGTGTGGGGTGTGTGTATCAGGCTGTGGCTAGAGGTGACAGGGATGCAGAAACCAGAGCCGGGTGTGTTTCAGGCTGTGGTTAGGAGTGGTTGAGCTGCAGGACCCAGAGTGGGGGCTGCTTAAGGCTATAGCAGGAGATGGTGGAGCTGCAAGAGCCCGAAGATTATATGTCAGGCTGTAGCTCGTGTGTGTGTGTGTGTGTGTGTGTGAGTGCGCACCAGGTTGCAGCTGGGGGTGTGTGTCAGTTGGGAGTGGTGGAGCTCCAGCAGCCCGAGGGGTGCGTGTGTCAGGCTGTAGCTGGGGAAGGTGGAGCTGTGGAAGCCCGAGGGGTGTGTGCCAGGCTGTAGCTGGTGGGAGCCCGAGGGGTGTGTGCCAGGCTGCAGCTGGGGGCGATGGGGCTGCAGGAGCGCGGGGGGTGCGTGCCAGGCTGCAGCTGGTGGGGCAGCGGGTGCGGGAGCGTGAGGGGTGTCACGCTGTGTGTGGGGGGCTGGCTGCGGGGGGCGGGGTCAGTGCTGCTGTCGTAGGGAAGCGCGCGCCCGGGAGCGGGCTGTGGCTAACGGATCTAACGGGGCTGGGGGCAAGGCGGGGCCGGGAGCTTCCTCTCGAGCCGGCCTGAGCTGTCAAACCTGCCCCCCGCCCTCCCCGGCTCTGTGCCAATGAGGCGGAGCCGGTCCTGTCACCCGAGGAGAAGGGGGCGTGGCCGCGCTGGAGCCCCGCCCAGGCGGTCCAGGGAGAAGGCGGCGCCGCGGCTGGTGGTGAGAGAATCAAACAGCGACGCTGCGCCGCGGCGGGGTCCGGGGACAGGCGCGGGAGCCCGAGTCTATCAGCGGGGCTGGGGCGTCCCCTGCACGGCCCCTCCTTCCCCCGCACCGGCTGGTGCCGCGCGCGCCCCTTCGTCACACGCGGGTCCTGCCCGGACGCCTCCTGCTGCCGCCCGTATCCGCGCATCTCGCCCGGGTCGCCGGGGAGGTGAGAGCCGCGGTCTGGGAGTGGGGCGGGCTGCCCCCTGCCCGCCCGGGGCACGCAGTGACTGGGGCTGTCCTGGCCCCCACTCGGGCGGTATCGGGGTACCCAGCCTGCGGCGGCGGCGGGCTCTGCGGGGACTTCCCCCAGCGGTTGGGGTCCGCCCCGCTGCTGCCGGGCTGCCAGCGAGCCGCCCCCTGGGCTGCTGCTGCTCCAGACCCCTCCGGTGCCATGGCGGAGCCCGGCGCTGCCCGCATTGTGGGGGTCGCTCCTGGCCAGCGCAGTCCCCATCCCGCAGCGTGGCGCTGGGGGGCTCCGGGGAAGGTAACGCGGCGCCCCGCCCGGTTAACTGCTCTCCTCTCTGAGCTTAGCCGCAGCAGCCTGGCCGGGGTCGCGCTGCAGAGAAGAGCTGTCGCTGCTGGTTTGCAGCCCGTCCCTGATGGCGGGTCACCCCAGTCGCGTGGCGCTTGCTGGTTTGCAAAAACTGGCCGATCTCGACTTCCAGCTGTGTTTTATCTGCGAAGGACTCCTCAATAGCCAACGGAGTGGAGCTGGGTGGCTACAGATGCTGGGCTTGTGGGATTACGCTTTTGGCAGGGCGAATGGGTGGATAAATCACTACAAACGGGAGCACTTTTCTTGTTGAAATGCGTGTAGAAGGTGGTTAGACTCATGGTTGAGGGAAATATTTGAGGGCGGTTGTGTGACTTTCCACGTGATCTCATGGATGGGGTCGCATGCAACTTAATGCGGTTCCTCATTCACTTTTAAGTGAATGTATCTGCTGATGTATTAATCAGACTAAGAAATTATTTTGCTCTGCATATTTAGAGAAAATGAAGAGCCGTGAATTGTCATGCAGGATGCATATTCACAGGAGGCTTAATGAACAAGGCATATTTAAACTGAAACTAAGAGTCAAGATAATATAGTAATAAGTCCTTTTAAAAATATATAACCCAGTTCAAAACCTAGTTTTCTTAGTTGTTAGTAGTTTCCTTTCACTAGCACTGGAAAGGAGCCTCCTGATTAATTGTTTAATATCCCCAAGGGAGCAAAACTTTAATTTCCCAAGCATATATACATTGTTGCATGTCACCACAGGCCCTCCTATATGTTTATTAGAAAGGTCTGTTTGAAAGATTGATTTTCAAGAAGAATGCACTCACAAGTATGTTTATTTAGTAGTTTAATGAAACACTGTTACTCTTTTAATTCTCAGTCCAGTATGCAGTATCCCTATGCTATTTGCTTTAAAACCATCTTTCTAAACCACAGTGTCTAGGAAAGCTGAAACACACACACACACACCCCTGCCACCTCACGCCCCCCATTCTGTAAAGGTAGTGGTGTTTTTGTTTGTTTTTTTTAAACTCAGGTGAGTTGAACCTATTCCTTTTTAATATGAAATTCATTTGCTTATGTAAGTAGGGTCTGAACATCCTGCCAAGCTGGCTGGGGGGAGGGGAACAGGCAGGGCTGCCAGACTGTGTTTGCATGAGCAGACCCACCCTGCTCAGGGTGCTCAGCGTGATGGAACTGCTTTGCCCAAATGGTCCCTTTGGCTAGTGTTGGGTTACAAATCACTTTAGTGTTAAATGCAGGAGTAACAAAATGTTGTTCCCCTTTATTGTATGAGCAAAGGGAAGCAGACCTGTGCTTAGTCTGTTGTGACTGAAAGGTCACTGTCATCTGAACTGAACTGAACTGGCTAAGAATGGGGCTCAGATGCCAGAGCCCTGTATAGGTTGATGGGGGTTGGGACAGGTATTCCTGCCTGGAAGTGTGGGCTCTGCCTACGATCTCTAGGCATGGTTTAACCTCCCTCTTCCACTGTTCAAAGATAGAGTTAATTAAGATTACATTAGGAGTCTTTTGTTTTGTTACTGGCTTGCTAGAGCTGAAATCATCTACAGGGGGAGTAGGGCTCCTGCCCAACTTCAGCAGTAACATTGATGTTAACCCACTAAGAGCTGAAAATCAGTAAGAGATGAAAGTGCTGAGAATCAGTGAGCTGGGTGGAACCTCAAGAGACTGACTCACGGAAGCCGTAGTAGAGGAGCAGGTCGGAAGCTGTAGTAGAGGAGCAGGTCGTAGGAGAAGGTGATGGTATGTGCAGTGGAGCAGCTGGCGAAAGCTGGCCAGTGTGGCATGTGGTCTAGCATGTGACCTGGTGGGGTGGCTGGAACATAGCGGCCAGATAGTGGAGCGAACAAGGAGCCTTCTTCTCTCCCCCCACACTCCATCCAGGGTGGCAAGTGAACTCCACAGCTGCACTTCTAGACTCTGGGTCTGCCTTGACTAAGGATAACGCCTATGGATGGGGTGCTGTGAAGAGAGAGGCACATTAAAGGAACTTCTTGTTGCTGGGTTTAAGAATCGGAGGCAAAAGGAAACTGCACAATGTACTTTGGGGTGGGTGTTTTGTTCTTGGTTTTGTATGTGTGAATCCTGCTCCCGGCGTTTTCACAACTTAATGCTGAGTTATTTTTCCCCTTTTATTAAAAGTCTCTTTTCTACGCTGTGCTCTTTTCTGTGCTTATGAGAGGGGAGGTATCACCTCTAGAGATGCCTAAGGGGTGGTGTCTAATAGTCCTAGGTTGCTGGGTGGTGGCTTGAGCTGATTTTGTGTTGTATTGCTGAAAGGAACCCCTAGATATTGAACCTGGCCTTTGTTGCTGCTAACTTTGACTGGCAGAAGGGTTACACTTACAGATGGACAAAACATAGAACTCTTTAAAATGAGAAGAGAAAAACATCTCAAAACATTAATTTTCATAAGAGGACTCCTTTGGCTGAAGCCTTAGGTGCATTAGTTTAATCCCTGAAATAAATTAAAATAGAAATCAACACTTGACATCAAAACCTGACCTACATGGTTGGGTCCCCACTAAAATTCACTTTGACGTTAACCTCATTTTTATTCTCTTTAAATCTGTCAGATCTCTGAAACAGGGGCTGTAACAGTTCTTAAAAACATCAGCTGTTGGATAGTTGTCTGTTCATAACAAATGTTGTGGTGATGAGGGTGTATTTAGTTCCATTCCTCTGCTCTTTTTTGCCAACTCTGTTCTTGTGAGCTGGCAGGAGACTGAAATTGATAGCCCTGCTTCCTTAAGCCCAGGGTTTAAACCAAAAACAAACATGCATTCATTTCACTGACCTGTGATATCTTTAGAAAACACTGTAGGTGTAGGAACTTCTCTGAATCCAGTGCAATCAATCACGTAGAGATATTTTTTCAGCCATGCACTAATTTTCATAAAAACTCCTTAGCCTCTGCTGTAAACTGGCTTACCACATGCCTGTCTATTGTGTAGACTGTGATGTGTTTTACCCTTTAAAACCCTACAGTAACATTTAACAAGCAGGATTCTAGTTCATCTTAATTCATTGCTTGTTAAAAATGGTTCTAGCTCAAGAGAAAGGTGAGTGTGTTGCAAAGGGATGTTGCATGCTTGTTAGCCTCTGTGGTTATGGTCACTTGTGAGCTGTTAGGCTTTAAGTATTTATGATGTGCAGAGTCCTTTTGGAGAAAAGAAAAGTTAAGTAACAGCTGTGAATAAAGAGAACTGATGCTGAGACTGCTATATCCAAATGACAGCAAAGAATTGAACATTTTTCCTGTTTTAGCAGTGGGCTGCAGTAGTTGACTCTATTACATTGGAAACCAAAGATCTCAATTTCTTTTTATGTTTAAAAGCCTTTCTGTCTTCTCACTTTTAAAAAGCATCCAAGGAACATTCTTCCAGCCCCTAGCTATTTATTTGTGAAGGATCCTGTCACTTTTTTGGCAATTCTGACTTTAAGAACTTTTTTAACAAAAGTTAAGGCCAACACTATTTATAAAATCTAAAATCCGTTTCTCTTTTTTTGTGTGTGTGTGAAGGTTAACTGCACAGGAGAAAAAGTAGGATTTGTGCTCTTGCTGCCTTTTACATAATGAAGATGTGTGTGTGTATGTGTGTGTGGGGGGGTCCTTGTTTTTAACATATTACAAATTCAGGTCTTGTCTGCTCTAGAAGGCTCTGTGATGACTGTAGTGTTCTTGGAATTATGACACCCCTGAAGTCAAGAGGGTGACAGCAGAGTAACAGAGGGATTTTTAAATATTCTCTGGCACGTAAAGTTCTCCGTGTCTGTTGTGTTGGTTAATTTATGTACTTCAGGGGCATGATCCAACTCCTATTAACTTCAGTGGGAGATGGATCAGGCTGAATGTCTGGCAAGAAGTGCAGCCAGTTTGACTAATAACGAGAATTCTGTAGCACTTTAACGATTAACAAATTTAATTTCAGCAGGCATAAGCTTTTGTGAGCTTCAGCTCACTTCCTCAGATGCACTTTAAAGTGCCACAGAATTCTCGTTTTTGCTGTATACAGACTAACACAGCTACCCCTCTGGCACAGTTTGACTAATGTGCACCTAACCTAGCTGTAGCTATTTTGCAAACCGTTTCTTAATGATTGGAGCCTTGAGGGAAGTAAAGATGCTGATGTTTTGAACCACACATTGACAAAATGTAATCAGGAGCAAGTCATGTTATGCAGGATTTACAGTTCTTTGTATTCAGACTCTCTGCAAGAAACCTTTTCCATGTCTAAAAATTAGCTACAAGTAATTATGCAAGCAGGCAGGTCCTTCCTGCTCTCGGTTTTAAACTAAGTCACAAATACAGTGGACCTATTGCATTTTTTATGACTGTTTGTGCACCAGGTATAAATATACACAAAAAACATTTATGAGAACAGAAATGCCTCCCAGAACTTCTGTATTCTATATTCTGGAAAACAGCACTCCTAACATGTTTTAATTCTTGAGTGAGATGCTACTGAAGTGTTCAGTACCCTGAATACATCATTGGGAAGGACTTGAAAAGAAGTCATGGTCTTGATCTCTAGATTGATTTCCCTCTGACTTTTTTCCTTCACTTTGTTTCTCTGTTTCCCCAATTGTGATATCTTTACATATTATGTAATATATGTGACTGTCACTTTAGGCTATACGTCACAAGGATTCTCTAACTCAGGCCTCGTGCTCTCCAGTTTACGAACTGGGAAAAGTCTTGATAAAGAAAGTGGATATAGCTGTTTTTGTAAATATGTGCTGATGTGCTGCTTTGCTGTGGTAATAGACTTGCTGTATGAACCATAATAGCCTTCATGTAATAGGATTTGTCATTATTTTAATGTAATAGCTAACTGTTGGGTTCAGAGGGAGAGCAGATTTAAAAATAAATGAGCTAGGTATCATGAAAGGAGACAAGGGGAAGGGAATTGTTGTCTTAAGGTAGCAAGAATGTTTCATTGCTTTCTGTAAAATGCAGTATTTATACTGTTCAGTGTTGCAGTAGTTTACTGGAAGTACCTGCAATGTACTAGATGCTGTACAAACATAAAAGGTGGGGCTCCTTCCCCAAAGAATTTATTACTGAATGTGTTGGCTTTCTACTTAATGTTTTCTGATAAGCAAGTATTTAATGAAGATTCTGTGAATAGTCTCTGTCACAAGTGCTGATGGGGGGGAAGAGCTGTAGCTGGAAATCCATTGAAAGGTATATTTGCATGGCTCCTATGTTTACAGGAAATGAAAAAACTAGAGGCTTTAACATTATGCAGTTGCAGGCAGTCAGTGGGATAAGGTGGGGGATGGGCGGAGTGTTTGCTTTTTTTAAATGTCAAGCTGAACAGGTTCTTCATTGGGTCGTACTAAATTTATTTTCTCCATTCTGTGCACAAATTTACTCATGTTGACTCAAGTTTTTCTTATGTTTTAGTCCATTCTAACACATTTATAGTCTGTTTGTTTTTAACAAATATAGTGTGTGTATACTTGAACTGCATTAATAGTATTGGAAGATTGAGTTGGAGATACCAGAGGCCAAGGGCAAAATCAGTCCTCATGTACTACCCAGAGTCCCCTTCTAGATAAGGGGGGGGGAGGCTTTAAGATTTCTACTTGGGAGCTGTCTTTGTATCCTGCTTAGTTAAGTCACCTCTTGTAGCAGTCTCTGGCTGATTTAATATCAGATTAAAGCCACTTTTGCTCACCTCCAGCTGTTAGAGAGGATGTGGTCTTGCTCTGCCCGAAAAACCCCAGAGCTTCTTGGCTGTGGGTGTGGAAGGGAGAAGAAAGAACTCAAAAAAGGTTGATAGAAGGACAAAGGAGGATGCTGCTCTCAGCTGGGAGGCTGCAAGATGACCTCTGTTACTCCATCCCTTCTTCCACCCTACAACCAAACCCACAGCCAGGAAGCTCTGAGATTTTGGGGGCAGAGCAAGAGCCATGAATAACTCCTGTGCCTGCTTCTGCTGGTTAGCTTTTCAAGCCAGCAGTGAATGAAATTGACAGTTGTGAACAGTAGCAATGAAAATTACTATCGTTGTTTTGTTTTGCTGCTTATTGTAAAAGGTATATGCAACTGCAGAAGCACTGGAACGGTTTTCCTATAAGTCTTTTTGGCAGACAGCACTGAATCATTTTGATGCTGGAAGATTTTCTTGGCAACTGTAAGGAATCAGAACTGAGGCCCAGATTCTCAAAATACTTAAGCTCAGATCCGCAAAGGCAGGAGCCTGTGCTGTTACTTAAAATAAAAACTTGAGTTATGTAGAAACCAATGGCTTTGTGTCCTCTCTATTCTTGACCCCTCTCCACTCAGCAGGAAATAAGTTCTTGCTACTGGTGAGTAGACATTTTTTTTCCACATCCAGGATAAAAGCCTCTTGGAGAGAGAGTGCCAGTGTTAAGCTTTATTTAGTTTTATAAATGACAGCAGGTATAACGTTTTGGACAATGAAGTAGTCTCTTCAATCATGAGATTACATCAGTAAAGGCTGAGTAGAAGAAGCTTCAGTTACTATTATTTCAAGCACAATTTGGTCAACTTATGGTAACAGCCTGTGACATACTTTTCCAGTAGCTTGGTACATGTTAATTTAGCTATGGTCCACATTTTAAATTTAGATTGACTTAGCAACATCAATCAGAATGTGGAAAAAGTCAGACCCCTGAGTGCTATAGGTAAGCTGACCTAACAACCATGGCTACACCAGGGAAGTTAATGAAAAAATTTTCTGTTGACCTAGCCACCATCTCCTGGGGAGGCGGATTACTTACATTGAGTGGAAAAACCTCTTCCGTTGACGTAGGAGGCATCTATGCTATCCGTGTGACAGCAGCATAGTTGCTGTTGTAGTGTTTGTAGTGTAGGTGTGCCCTTAGCTTTGTAGTTTCATATCAAAACACAGAGCCTTGGTTGTAGAAAATCAGTGAGCTTGAACTTTGAGGTGTAGGAGTGTATGTCCATTGTAGACTCTTAGTTCTCATTAGGTCATTGAAAACAGACTTCTATCATGGATGGCGTGAACATAAAGACTACATCTGTAAACAACATTTCCATGTATTATAGCGTTTACTGGCAAGAAATGCTTCCATCAAGGTTCCTATGTCTTCACTGTGGTTAGATCTGGATTGTATGGTGGTACAACCCCCCCCCCTCCCCCCAATTCAATACAGTATCCCTTGTTTAATTTGATGTTAAAATCAATTTTTTATACCACCTGCAATTTATAAGTGCTGCAGATTTTCAATTGCAATGCATGCATTATATAAACTCTTGGATTTGGGGAAGAGGGAATAGCTAGTAGTGGTTGACAACTGGTTTTGGACATAGGGTGTCTGGGAGAATGAGGAATCAGTCCTGGCTTTCAGCAGTGAGTGGGCAGCTTGGACTTCTGGTTCTGTGTGGTAAAGAAATCTTCTCTACCTACTTCTAAGTAGGTGGGAATGTGGGTTTTATTTTGCAATTAACATCTTCCTACTGCAGTCTACAACAATTGCTCCTACAAGCAATAAAAAAGGATAAGACACTTTAGGGTTTTTTTTTTTTTTTTTTTTTTTGGCTGAAAAGTTTAACAGTGAAATAACTCATTTTTTAAATCTCAATTGTATGGCACATAATCCGTGTAACTGATCTTGCATTCATTACCTTAACCTCAACCCCTCATTCCCACCATTAAAAAAAAAAAATTTCACTTGTCGCATTTAGTTTTTCATTGGATTTGTAAGCTATTGTGTTTGTACAATCCCTAGCACAGTGATCTGAGTGGTGCCTCAGAGTGGTACTTCAGTACAAATGCTAGTTAATAATATCGTTCTACTGAGATGAACAGGAGTAATTTTTGTTTGTTTCTTTTCCAGAAGTGTTGCTCACTCTGCCTGCAGACATGTGCAGATACCACTGCATTGGTCAGTTTACATTTTGAAGATTATTTTACAACATTAAAGGATAAATTAAAATAAAAAACAAACCTTACATTTAGGTGCACAGTTAAATACCTGTTTATGGAGCTGTATAGGTGCATGAAACACAGAACCTTAGGATACAGTTTCCATTCTAACTTTGCTCACTAACTTTTAACTTGCTCAGACAAGTTGCTTCTGGGTTGAAATTTATTTGCTTGGTCTTGGAGCGAAGGTGAATCTTTTATTGGAAAGATTTTTGACATTTAATACAGCCACTCTTAAATTGTGGGAATATTTTTTCTCTATATATTACAGATATCATAGTGATCATATAACTCTAATGGGAGAAGTTAAAACTTCCTAGTTGGTTAAAGTAAATACTTCAGGCTTGAAGAAAACTGACTTAGTGTTTAAATTATATATATATTTAAAGCTGACTGTGAACTGGTGAAGAGATACATGTGTCAAGGAAGATATAATAAAACGCAAACTACAGTTGCGTCCAAATCCTGTTTCTCAGGACTGGCTGTACTAACTTTAAGATTTCAAAATAGGATAAAAGTAACACAGAAGACTCCCAACAACCAAGTGAGGCTTTTCCAGCTTTTAGCACATAGGGAGAGTGGTAACACCCTTCCCCTGGGCACACTGTTGATACTTTGTCAGTCTCCTCCCAAGGCCACATGAAGGATTTTACTTGAACATTTATCTACCCTCCAACTGAACTGAGGCTTGCCCCTTTATATTTCTCAAGGCAGTTGCCTGATTCCTTGGTCCATGACTGATGGGCTCCTTTCCTTCTTGGGAACTAAATTTCCCAGAAAGCCTGTTCTTAAAGGGCCCAAGCACCTAAATGTGTGTGACCCAGGGCATTGTTACACTGATATCTTTTGTGTATGTGAATTAAGATATGCTATTTGTCTTTTTTTAGTGTATCAATGTACACTTCAACAAAGCTCATTCCTTTTTCTTAAAACCTAGGAAACTAAAGAAAAATAATGGTTCATGTGGATTAGTGATGCAAAACTGTGAGCCCAAGTAAGGAAATTCCAGTAGTGCAGCAAAAATTATTAACTTGTCCAAACTATGCTTGTGTAGTGACTTCCTTTGTTTTTTTTGTTCAGTCTAAACTTTAATTATTGCTACATTTACTCTGTGCCATAACTTGGTCCCATTGCATCTCCTGTATAATTTTACCTGCAGGTAAATATTTTAATACTTAGAAGTTACCAAAACCTGTTCTTGATTTCTCAGTCTGAGCACTGTCTTTATATTTAAAGGGAAACAACATTAACTTTGCGTGTTTAATACAAGTGTCTTAAAATAATGAAGCTGTAATAAATAAAAATGCCTTTTGTTTAAATACTAATTTATTCTAAATTAATCCCTGCCTTCTAACACATCATAAAGTGAATGGATGAACTTCTTTATGCTTCGAAGGGATACTTTCATATCAAACTTAAAAACGAATCTCTTTAAGAACTTAATCCTAAAAAATCAAAGATCAATAGAAAATATTTTCACAAAACTTGTGAAAAACTATTCCAATGGGAAGCTTTTATTAACAAATAAACAAATGTTCCCTGCAGTGTCAGCAACTTGACAAAGATTGTGCAGGGGCATGAAATCAGAAAATGAAACTATCTATAAACAAACAAAAACAATTGAGTCAGTTTATTTTCCTTGCTTGGGCTCAGAGAAATGTGAGAATAAACATACTGAAAAGTAAATAAGAGTGTTAATATTTTACAATTCTTTGATGTATTAATCTTAACTGTTCATAATACAATTATGGGGAACTTAGTATCTGAGGGAACACTAATTAAGATAACAACTCTTTAATTCTGCTTGTTGCTCAAATTCAGTTTTTTGTATTTACATTTATTTATCTTTGTCTGAATGCAGTCCTCTGAAGCAGTGTATCCCGCTGCCTATAGTGATTAGAAGATGGCAAACTGAGCCCATTACAGTTAGAGCAATCTCTGGGAGTTGTGTAGTAAGTCTATAGGTTTATTAATTGTTGCAAAAGATACTTGGCTGAATTCCAAAGAGAAATGTAGTTAACTTTGATAAGTCATTATAAAGCAATTACTTGTAGAGGAAATTGTCATGTTGGTTTTGTTTACAGTGTGATCACATTTCACACTTTTAAGTAAACCTTCAACATATGTATTAAAGTTTATAACAACTTATGGATAAAGTTAAGAATGGCACTAGTTTAGTTTCACTGATGAGATGAATATTTTTGAGGAAAACATGGGCAATATTTGCTGAAGTGCTGATGAGACCTCATATTTTGATGAATATACTAAAGTAATGTGTCCACACAATCTTCACCAGTATGCAAGAATTATGATGATATTGTGTGATTGGATTCTCATCAGGAGATTCAAAACTCAGCTTCCAAAGACCCTCAAAGATGGAAATGTTTGTCTACTAGTATGCTGATCCTTCCTAATCCAGCCCTTGTCCACACTTGGAGTAAACCTAACTGGAGGGGAGGAAGGGAGGAACATCTAAATCAAAATGAGGGGATATAGTGACATATAACTGCATTTCAGGGCTGAATAGCTACTTTCTCATTTATGAGTGAATATTAAATATCTAATTGATGTAAGGTTTCTTTATAGTACATCAGTATGTGCCATTTACCTGGAAAAAGCATTAGAGAACCATGTTTTTGGATCTCAAAGCTCTCACTGAAAATGGTGTATATCACTAGCATGCCATAACCACTAAATGTTAGCCATAGAAACCTGTTGGACCACTATTTTCCACTCTGGAGCAGTGTTTCTCAATTAAATTTGGCCACGAAACCCTTTTGAACTTGATAAATAATTGCGGAACCCCCCAAACTCTTAACAGTATTTTTACATATGGAGCCAAAAAAAAACAGTCGAAATAAGCAAATTATATACAAACAACTAGGTCAGCGTTTCAATTAAATTTCCCTGCAGAACCCTTTAGGCTCCGCGGGGAAATTACACTCATACTTGATACCCTCTGCCGAAAAATCCAGGACATCGTCCCTTTTTTGGCGGCGCAGAGCTCCCATTGGGCAGGCAGCGGCTGCTAACTTCTGGGGGAGCAGGCAGCAGCACCTTGCTTCCCGCTGGGTTCCAGCTCCCAGGTGGGAGCCTGGTGGCAGCCTCCTGCATCTCGCAAGCTGGGTTCGCAGCTGGGTGGGAGCCACCCACGCCCCAGCTCCGAGCCGAGGGACAGCCTCCAGCGCCCCGGCTTGAAGATGGTCAGCAGCCGCCTACCCACATCTGTGGGTCCCAGCCGGCGTGGAAGCTGCCTCTGCTCCAGCTCGGATTGGATAGCAGTCGCCCACCTCCGGGGCTGGCAGGCCCGCTCCCTGGCTCAAAGCCCAGTGCCCATAAAACTTGTCAGCTGCTCTAGCTGAGCAGTGACATTGACAACTATGATAGCAGCCTTTAACTACCTGAAAGGGGGTTCCAGGGAGGGTGGAGCTAGGCTATTCTCAGTGGTGACAGATGACAGAACAAGGAGCAACAGTCTCAAATTGCAGTGGGGGAGATTTAGGTTGGACATTAGGAAAAAATTTTTCACTAGGAGGGTGGTGAAGCACTGAAATGGGTAACCTAGAGAGGTGGTGGAATCTCCCTCTTTAGAGGTTTTTAAACTGCGGCTTGACAAAACCCTCACTGGGATTATTTAGCTGAGGTTAGTCCTGCTTTGAGCAGGGGGTTGGACTAGATGACCTCCTGAGGTCCCTTCCAACTCTATGACAGCCCCAGATTTCACCAGTTACCCTCTTTTCCTGTCTCTCTCTCTCTCTCTCTCTCTCGCTTGCCCTCCTTCCCTGTCTCTCCCTCACTCCTTCCTCCTCTCAAATTTATGGCAAAAAATTTGGCGCGGCGCTTTATATTCCCCAGCATGGGCATGCTGCTCAATGCCTCCTAGTTTTGGCTAACATCACCTCTAGCCCCTGATGTAAAGGTGGTAACTCTGCCCACACTAGATCTGACATCTGTCATATCATGGCCTTGTATACTCAGCCCTTCTTCCAACATATGACTCACATTAGTCTGTAAATATAAAATCTTGTGGAAAATTCAGTGTTGGGGTACTTATTAAAATTTTCAGAAGTTAGGGGGTACTTGCTACTTAAAAGGTTGAGAAACACTGCTCTTCCTAACACTCAACTGCTCCTCTTCACATCCCATTTCCCCTTGAACTATTCTGGTGTGTCCTTGCCCTCGGTGCCCAACTTCCAAGTTAAGGAAACGTGGCTTTACACGGATGGTGCTTTAGGGGAGAAGAGGGCAAAATATAGCTTGTTTTTGGTTTTGATATAGCTAGATGCCTGAGCCATTTTAAATTCACTGAGTGATATGAGACAGTCTGGCCTTAAGAGATGGAATTTTGCTGAGACATGGCTCTTGTTACTTCATAAGAGCAAGCAATTTGCTTTTAACATTGACAAAATAGCTATGATGCTACATGGCCGTTAAGGTTCTGAATCTCTGTAAACTGCACTTCTTTGTTCTTCAGTTGTGGAAGTCGAAAATGCCTGCTGTTCTGTACTGCTGAACAATGCTGGGAGAATGAGTTTACTGTTGTTTCTTTCACTAGAGAACTGTTCCAACAGATAAATAGGGTAGCCTGAAAATAAATACTTACCATGTCTAGAAACTTGTCTTCATGATTGTGTAACTTTTTGTCTGTAAAGGCTGCAGATCAGCCTTTTTGTAATAAGAGAAGAATCTCTTCATAATGAGACATGTAAGTGCTTCTCTTTCTAATCTGTACAGTGGAAAGCAACCGCAAAACTAGGATTATTTGTGGTACTCTTCAAATTGAATGATGATCCTCTTCCTAGCCTTGTATTAATTGCAACACTTTTTAATAACCTATCAGTTAACTAGGGTGCAGGACAATGTATTTCATCACAATGCTGAGAGTTGTGACTGATTTTTTTTTTTAAATCTATTGTGTTTGTATCAGTGGTCACACTTGAATGGAGTGACCTTTTCAGTTTGGGAAGTCAAGGGAACATAAATATGTCTGCCCCTACCTTCTTTTGGAATATCTACTATTGATGCAGCTCCAGCAAATATAGATGGGGCACAGGTGTTTTTACTGTTCAGTGAGAGAACACAATGGTGATGCTTTTGCCTTTTCCACATTAGCAGTCACACTGTTGCTACCACAAGTGGAGCTGCGTTTTATGTGTGCTTTATTAAACTCAGATGAATGTAGGGATTTTGAAAGTGGAGGCCAAACCAAACTTAACTGAGCCAGGCATATTGCTGTTTGATACTGTGCTAGGTTTCTCATACCTCAGCCAGTACTCTTGTTTGTTTCACTTCTTGGTCACTTTCCAATGTAGATAGCCTATCATGTTAAACTAGCTATTTTGCGGTGTAGACTAACATAAAACGTTTAGATATTCCAATAAGACAGAAGATGTCTTCCATTTTATTTTTACACCAAAAAAAAAGAGCAAATGCAGCATGTGCCATTACTCCAGTTACTGAAATTTTTCTGGTGGCATGGCTCTTTAAAGAGCCAATGATTGGGGACTTAGAGGAGTACTTTAAAAGGCAGACATTGAGGATGCTGGGTCTTGTGTAACTATTTGCTAAGTATCTTCTTCCTAAGATTGCTTTGTGTAGGCCTGAATTTGAGGAAAACCCTTTAATTTTGGTGGCCAAAACAGAGACAAGGACAGGAAAAAAATGCAGGCCTAAGTAGCGGTTAACTTGGAAGGAGATGTTCATCTTCATGGCAACTCATATATTTAAAACTTAAAATTTTATGTGTGGGGATTTTTTTTTGCATTCAGAAGGGTCCATTATGATCATCTAGTTGACCTCCTGCATAACATGTGCCATAGGACTCGCCCAGTAGTTTCTTCATAAAGTCCATAAATTCTGTTTTGAACTCTAGCATAGCTCTTAGAAATATATGTAGTCTTGATTTAAACACTTCAATTGTTGAATCTACCACATTCCAAGGTAAGTTGTTGCAATGGTTAACTACTCTTTCTCTTTAAAAATGTGTGCCATATTCCTTGTCAGAATTTGTCTAGTTTCACCTTTAATCATTGTATCTCATTATGCCTTTTCTACTAGATTAAAGAGCCCTCCACTATCCGAAATGTTTCACATTTAAGTTCTTTCAGACTTTGCTCAAATCATTTCTTAATTTTCTTTCCGATAAACAACATAAAATGAGCTTCTCTAGTTCTCACTATAAGGCATGTTGATTCTTATTAATTTAGGAAATAGTACATAATACTCATTACCTGTGTCAAGCTGCAGATGCAGCCATAGTACATTAGGAATGGTAAGAACTAAATCACACACTTATATTTTATTGAACTAAATCTTAAATGTTAAATAAATGTTTCACATTTGCAATTGCAGCAGTCTCCTGAGTTGCCGGCTGACGGCTGTCCTTAAACTCTTTTTTAAAATTTTCAAATTTTATTAACTCTGATAAGTCATCACAACACTAAACGTACACTGTCCTTAAAACTTCTACAGCTAGTTCTCATCTTCCCCACTCCTGCTGTCATTTTTATTCATAGATAGAAACAGAAATACGAGTTTTCCTGCTTTTTCAACTCCCAGTCGATTTCTTAGCTTTGAGTGAATAATACCAAACAATGAAAATATTCTCTCTGTGCCTGCAGAGGAAGCTACTGCTGTGAAAAGTTGGCTTAGCAAGTGAAGGAACTCTGTTTCAAGGTGCCTGACTAATGATTTCCACCAATTCAGGGAGTGACTTTGTTCAAAACATCAGTAAACATGTACTGTTTAAATGGTTATGCTCCAGCCCTGAAATTTATTATGACTGGCATAACTGAGGAGTGATTTTGAGATGCCCATGCCATGGCGGCAGCAGCATCATCTTCTTCAGAAGTTAGGTATCTGCCTTTATATTTGGGGTCGAGAATGTTCAAGAAAATGAGGTGGAGTTAGTGCTTGATCCATTCACTTCTTTATTGCTTGCAGTTTAATTTTCTGGTGTGTTATTTCTTTCTTCAATGTCTCTTGAAGTGTCTTCCAAATTTCAACAGCATCAGCAATGCAGCAACAATTTCTCTAAAGTTTAAGGTTATGGATATAGGCTTCAGTATACTGAGCATATCCTCTACATTCCTTTTTAATCCAGTGTTAGATACTTTGGATGAGATACTTCCATCTATTTTATCACAGTTTTCTTCAAAAAGTTTTATGAGAATAGGCCAGTTTTAATAAATTGTTCAAAACAATCAACCACAGAATTCCATCAAACATCTTGAGGGAGAATTAGTTTGGATCCTCCTGCTCTCTTCAGTGAAACTGAGGCAAAATGGTTGTTACGGAAGTATTTTGCGACTTCAACATTTTCTTTTATTCCTGGAGAAGACATACTTAAGCCTTTGGCTAAAAGATGCATTAAATAGGCACTGCAGCCATATGTTAAGGAGCATCCTTCCATTTCTTCTTCTAAGTATCGTCTCATCTTTGCCACATTTGCAGCATTGTCTGTGACAAAACTGCACATGTGACAGTTGAATTTTTATTCATCATTTATTACAGCTTTCACTGCCACTTCTTTTAAATATTCTGTTGTGTGGGCATTTCCCGATGTGTCTATTTCTGAAACATATGCAACCTCATCTTCTGTTGTCACACAGGCACACATTACTGGATCATTATGTACATTGCTCCACCCATCAAGGCTTAAACTGGCAAATTTCCCCTCAGTATTTCTTGCACACTGTTCAAGTTCCTTCTCATACATTGTATCTAGCAACCTTCCACCAATGTCTGCTCTACCAGGTAGAGTGTAGCCTGGTTGTAAGGCCTTAACCATGCCAATGAAGTATTTATTGTTAACAATGTGAAAAGGAGAATTTGTGGCATAAATGAACCGAAGAGTCTTTTCATCTATGGTATCTTGTTGTATGGTATTTGCTGGTCCTTACTACAAACCCATCCATGGTGGTGGTTTTACTGGATGATTGAAATCTTTTGCTTGCTACTGATACTTTGTTGTCTGAAATACGTTTTTAGTTGCAGCACTGCTGCTAAAAGTACCAACAGATGACTCTGAAGTTGCTGCAGATAGTCACAGTCAAAGTCTCTTATGCTTAAATGGGATCCTGAAACAAAAATCAAAAATGATTTTGAATAGTTGCTATTCTCAGTTCTTCTCGCTGTTATTCAGTTAATAATTTACATTTTTTTCAGCAAGGATGCATATCCGATTCCAAATTACCAAAAAAGCTAAGAGTGACTTAAAGCTTAATTTTGGAGTAAGCCCCATAGAACTCACTGGCACTTCTGTTTTTTTTTCGAGAAAACAAGTATAGGATGGGGTTTCCTTGGGAAAGCGGAGTTATGCTGAAGTAAAATAGGGAATAGACTTATGGCATCACCGTTATGGTCTGTGGCCATGATGCCCCAAAATAAGGGGCACATATTATGTAATATAAAAGAAGAAAATGACACCCAGTGGCAACTGCCAACTCTAGATTTCTCTTACTGCAGCTTTCTGTACTGTATACTTGGGTGATAGATTTTAAACATAGTTAACTAATTAAACAAGCCATAAGGATTAGCTAACATTTTTCTAGCAACATCCAACATAGCAAACAGCTTGGGAATTTACTTGTTAAATCACACTTGTACTAAAAGTCATAGAGAGAGTCTTGAAGAATGATGCATTGCAAAGTGAATTATTTAAGTTACTAACCAGTTGAGCCACATTATTCTTCAGACATATCCGCATCTTCATCCACATCATTTTCTCCCAAAAAGAAGTTTTTCATTATGATGTTTCATTCTTGCAACTAGGCCCTGTTTCCCCCTCTTGCATTGCTTACACTTGACACATTTTCCTTTTTTACCCAGGGAAGGAATTTCTTCAAAATATTCCCAGATAGGGTCTCTTTTACATCCAGAAGCCATGACAGTTTTTCTGTGGCAGAAGTGTGGGAGAATATAGGAAGCTGTGTGTGTACTGAATAATGTCTTCCCTTTTTCTTTCCAGTCCACTCCACTGTTCCTTTCTTCTCTGCCTCCGTCCTTGGTCTCTCTGTCTTAAGACAGTGTCTTAACTAACTCCTTTGCCTTGCATGGCCTAGCTCCACCACCACATAAGCACAGAACAACAACAGTCCTATCCAGCCTGTGTCTGTCTCTGCACGTATGACTTTAGTCTGCTGAGTAACAGAAACTGAAGCCCAGAACTTTCAAGAAGCAAGAACTGGTAGGCTGGACAGACTAGAGCCATTAATTCATTTTTGTGAGAGTGTAAGTGTAAATTTAGCATTTTTGTGCTGAGATTTAATTGTAACTGTTATTTTTTTTAAACGAGAGAGAAATTTAGTATTTTGATGACTTTAAAAAAATTTTTTTTTTTTTTTTTTTTTTTTTTTTTTTATAAAGAATTGATTTTTATCCTCCCTGGCTGTGAACAGAGGTGATGCCACGTCCCTGCTCCTACTTGATGTTCCCCATCTTATGCATGCAAGAACTGCATTTGCCCTCTGTCACATAGAGCTCTGGTAGAGCTCTTTCTGTGGCTAGACTTCCCACTCCCCCACTGTCTGTTGTGTTTGGAGTTCACCTCACTGGGATCCATGTGCTATTTAAGTCTCAAGTCTGAACATAATCTCTAGGTGCTGTCCCTGTATGGAGGCACTTTTTTAGAGTGCAGATTATCTGTCTAGCATCCCCTTCTAAGGGCTGGGTCCAATTTAAGAGGTCTCCACTGTGCAAAGTCCATTATTTTGTAACATTCTACCATACTATCAAACTACTGTGATAATCCTTTTTTAAAAACTGTAACCATCTCCACTTCAGGGAACTATTATCTTGATTGGAAAGGCTCTTTGTGGTAGGTTAGTTTCCCTGATGGAAACTAAGCTAAATGAACAATAGTACCTTTGTTTTGCTAGATGCGTTTTTTTTATTACACAAGCTCTGAGCAATTACCCGAAGACAGAACTAGACTTCCCATGGTAAATTGAAGGCTACCAGAGTGTTAGTCAAGGAGAACTGTCTTATTATTGATCTTATTATCTAGACTACAGGTAAATAATTTAACCATATTTCTACTTTATATACAGTAGTAGAGAATTACAATACAAATCAAACATTTATAAAGCATGCCGTAGGAAGAAAATGCAGCACACAGACACCTTTGCAAACATTACATGCCCGAGTCTCTTCTTTGGACCCCTGAATTCCAGCACTGGTAAAATATATACCTGTGAGCTAGAAGAAGCTGTACAATATTACTGAATTGCTGTTAGCATCAATGCAGCTGCACAGTTGCTAAAAATGGGTACAAAGTAGGCTACTGTAAAACAGCATAATTAAGATTTGTCTACATGCTAGCTCTCAGAGTGTTGTTGTCACAGCTGCTGTTACAGACAATTTAAAGTAGGACTTCTGCCCTGAGGATTACAGTTTAAACAGATACCTAGTTTTAAGGAGGTGAGAACAAGCTAATGACAAAACACACAGAAACATGTTCAAGGGAGTAGGGCTTTGTCCATACACAAAATTGTGTACCATTTTTAATTACACTGAGACAACTTCCCTACTGAGGAGAAAATTGTGTGGCAGCAGCTATACTGGTATAGCTTATACCAATATAATTGCACCCACGATAAGTATTGTACCAGTATAATTTTATTTAAAAAAAAAAAAAGATACACTAACTGTGAAATAGTTACAACAATATAAAATGTTTGTTTTTAGTCAAGAAATCAACTGATCATTCAACAAGCAAGTGTGCTCTAAATGTCAATTGTATGAGTCTGTTAAAACAGAAGTAAATGTTTTCAGAAATGTCAGGATAGAAGTTCTAGGAAGACACATTTGATACATTTTTAACTGCATGCTGCTAGAGGTGTTCACTAAGTTGCTGCTGATATCAGGTGCAACTGGATCATTGTACAAAACATGAAATTCAACACTTACAAGTTAGTATAAAATAGAACTTTTGAACTGTTATCTGAATTACTTTAGGACCTTATCCTTGTCTACAGCAGTCACTGAAAATTGCTGCTGTTTCAATGGGACCAGGATTTGGCTGTTAGAATGCATCTGTGTCTTAGAGTTCTTCTTCGAGTGTTTGCTCATGTCCATTTTGAATTAGGTGTGTGCGTGCCGCATGCACTGATGCCAGAAATTTTTCCCCTACTGGTATCCGTAGGGCCGGCTCTAGCATCCTCTGTAGTCGTACATGTATGCGCTTGTATATAGGGTGCCACTGGTCCTCCCCCCCCCCCCCCTCAGTTCCTTCTTACTGCCTGTGATGGTGCTGGAATACCATCTCTTGCTCCACAAGCTTCAATATTCTCTAGTGGTTGTTTCTTTGTATGTTTGTTTGTTAGTGCTAGTTCGATAGTTTATTAGTTAGTAGTTTACCCAGGGTTGGGGCATGCCCCAGTTCCTGGGGTTTAAACCCTGCACTTCTTGCAAGAAGCCTGTGCTGTTGAGTGACCCACACCAGAGTTGTCTAAGAGCCTGGGGGAAGCTCACCATCAGGAGAAGTGCAAAATCTGCAGGGGTTTTCGCACCTGTACCAAGAAGAACCGGAACATTAGGCTCCAGGCCCTTCTCATGGAATCGGTACTCAGGCTGGTGTTGGAGCCGCATTCGAACTCAGCACCCAGTACGACGGCATCGACTAGAAGTGCTCCTTCTGTACTGTTGCCCGCTCGGCACCGATTGACATCGCCGGCGCCGAAGAAGTGGAAGACACATGCCAAGAGAGCCCTGAAATCGGCTAAGAAGGACTTGGGCACTGCAGGAAAAGCCGAATTGGTACCAGGAGTGTTTCTGCCTGTAAGGGCGTCGAGCCCGACTCCACCCCCACTGCCGACTCCAGGTAGTGGCAGGGGCCCACACCATCTTCTGGTCCCTTCTATGCCTGAAACATTCCAAGTGATGAAAGACCTGTTAGCTCTATCGGTACCACCTATACCGCAGCAGGGTAGGGCAGGTCCCCGAGGTTTGGATACCCAGCCTGGAGGACTAGTGAAAGGGACCCTGGCGCGGGTTACACCGCAGCCTCTTCCGTCTTCACTGGGCTTGCAGCGGTCACCTGAGTCCTGGAACCACTCCCTGGCACCGCACCATCGTAGGTCAGGGTCGAGCTCACGGTCCCCCAGCACCAGATAGAGAAACTTCCAGAGCTGGTGGATGAACTCTTCTGAGTACTGGCCTCTGCAGCTCCCTTTAGGGTGGCCCTCCCAGTGCATGATGTGGTGCTAAATCTAGCGAAGGCACTGTGGCAGGCCGCAGCCTCCCGCATCTAAGTGGGCAGAGAAAAAATATTACGTGCCCGCTAAGGGCTTTGAGTACTTGTTCACACACTCTTCCCCAGGCTCACTAATGGTAGCAGCAGCTAATGAGAGTGAAAGACAAGGCCAAATGAGTTTCACACCCAAGAACAAGGAGGCCAAGAAATTAGCCTTATTTGGTCGCAAGGTGTTCTCTATGGCAAGCCTGCAACTGAGGTTGTCCAATCAGCAGGCACTTTTGGGCACTACCATTTTAACATTTGGCAGTCGCTAGGTAAGTTTGCTGACTCCCTTCTGCAGTTCTCCAAGCAGGAATTAGAAGCAGTTCTGGAGGTGGGGAAAGCAGTGGCCAGGGCCTCCCTGCAGGTGACGTTGGACACGCTGGACTCGACTGCGCAGGCAATGGCCTCCATTGTATCCATGAGGAGAGCGTCCTGGCTGCAATCGTCCGGTCTTTCAGTAGAAGTCCAGCAATCAATCCAGGACCTTCTGTTTGATGGTTCTGCCCTTTTCGTGGACCGAACTGATGCCAGATTGCATGGGCTGAAGGACTCGAGGGTCACTCTCAGATCACTGGGTCTTTACACCTCATCCTCATCTAGGAGGCACTTCAGGCCATCTCAGCAGCACCGCTTCAGGGGGCAGCCCAGGACGGAACCCTACAGGAGAAGGCGCAAGAACTATAAACATCGTAGGAGCAACTCACCAGCCTCAAAGTCAGGACTGAGCCGCCACCCCTCAGAGGGAGAGGGGGGATGTGAGGTTTTTAAAGGTGCGCCCGAGAGCAACCTACCAGACTCTCTTCAGGATCCAAATCCCTGTTGTTTTCTTCCCATCTGGCATCTTTCTTTCTGGCTTGGAGGGCAGCTGGGTCCTAAACACTGTGGACTTCGTCTATACCCTCCAGTTTCTTTCTCTTCTGCCTTCCCAACCTCTCTCCCAGTCCCTCTTCAGGGACCCCTCTCACGAGCAACTCCTCATTCAGGAGGTGTAGGCCCTGCTGAATGTGGGAGCGGTGGAAGAGGTCCCTCAAGTATTGAGGGGAAAGGGTTTCTACTCCCGCTATTTTCTGATTCCCAATGCCAAAGGGGGACTGAGGCCCGTACTGGCCCTACGAGCTTTGAACAGATACTTCAAAAAGTTGAAGTTTCGGATGGTCTCCCTGGCGGCCATCATACCGTCTCTGGATCCGGGTGACTGATATGCCGATCTCGATTTAAAGGACGCCTATTTTCATATTGCCATCTTCCCCGGTCACAGGAGGTTCCTGCAATTTACCGGGGGTACCTGACACTTCCAATTTGGGGTTCTACTGTTTGGTTTCTCCACTGTGCCCCGAGTATTCACCAAAGGCATATGGCAGTGGTGGCTGCCCACCTCAGGATCAATGAAGTGCAGGTCTTCCCTTACCTGGATGACTGGCTGATCTGAGGTCATTCTAAGGGGCAGATCCATCACAGCATCAAGATTGTGAAAGACACTTGTCAGTCACGGGTCCTGTTAATAAACTAACAGAAATCAATTTTAACAGTAGTCAAAATTTTAGAATTCATAGGTGCGATCCGAGACTTCGCTCAAGCCAAGGTGCTCTTACGCAAGGACAGGTTCCTGGCATTGTCAGAGTTCATAGCCCGTCTAACGGCTGATCCATTCACCACAGTAAGGATGTGCCTCAGCCTCTTGAGCCACATGGCAGCATGTACGTACGTGGTACGGCCCCTCCAGCTGTGGCTTGCCATGGTTTACGCCCTGGTCAGACACTCCTTGGACAAAGTGCTCACAATACCCCAGCATGTACTTAATTACATGTCCTGGTGGCTGGAGCCTCAGAACGTAGAAGCCTGAGTGCCATTCATGTCCCCCAGACTGACTCTGTCGCTGATTACAGATACCTTGGACGTGGGTTGGGGTGCCTATCTCAGACCCTGAGAACTCAGGGTCTCTAGTTCAAGAAAGAGTTCTCTCTCCACATCAATATCAGGGAACTCAGGGTGATTCGTCTGGCCTGCAATGTTTTCCTCCAGCATCTTTCCAACAAAGTGTCAGGATCCCGATGGACAAGATGGCAACTATAAAATAGATCAACAGGCAGAGCAGCCAGGTCTTCAGCCTTGTGTCTCGAGGCCCTGCATCTGTGGGAGTTCTGCATGAGCCACAACATTCATCTGGAGGCAGTCCATCTGCCAGGTTTGAAGAATACACTTGCGGATCGCCTGAGCAGGTCCTTGCATTCTCACCATGAGTGGTCCCTTCACCAAGAGGTAGCCGACAGCATTTTGCAAAGGTGGGGAACTTCCCAAGTGGACCTCTTTGCCATCGAGGAAAACAATTATTGCGCCCAGTATTGGCCCCAATTAGGGACAAGGGATGCCTCCCTGCTGGACCCTTTTCTCCTGCCCTGGGTGAAGGGTCTCTTGTATGTGTTTCCCGAATACCCCTCATATACAAAATCCTTGTGAAGACCAAGAGGGAAGGGGATCGGGTTATCCTAATAGCCCCAGCATGGCCCAGGCAGCATTGGTTTGGGATGCTGATGGAGCTCTTGTTGGGCCTGACCGTGGTTGCTCCCATTGAGGCCAGACTTCCTCTCCCAAGACCGGGGTCGCTTACTTCACCCGGATCTAGCCACACTCCACCTGATGGCGTGGATGCTTCATGTCTGAACAGGGATGAGTGCTACTGTTCTGCCCAGGTCCAGAGGGTCCTACTGGAAAGCAGAAAGCCTTCAACGAGGGCTTCTTATTTAGCCAAATGCAAACATTTTATCTGCTGGGCGGTGAGTTAAAATATCTCGCTAATTGAATATCCCATTCAGTTGATTCTGGACTATCTCCTTCATTTGAAACAAGAGGGTCTGGCATTTATGTCTCGGAGTTCACCTGCTGGCAGTTTCAGCTTTTCACTCTCCAATTCATAGCAGGTCGGTCTTCTCCCATGAAATGGTTCTAGGTTCCTTAAAGGCCTGGAGAGGCTTTTTCCTCCAGTTTGGGACCCGGTCCTGCAGTGGGATTTGAACCTCGTCCTCTCGAGGCTTAAAACACCACCGTTTGAACCGTTGGCTTTCTATTCCTTTATGCACCTGACCTGGAAGGTGGCTTTCCTGGTGGCAATCACATCGGTGCGGAGGGTATCTGAGTTGAAAGCCCTGACCTCCGAGCCGCCATACACGGCCTTCTTTAAGGACAAGGTGCAGCTTCACCCGCACCCAGCTTTTCTGCCGAAGGTGGTTTCCTGCTTCCACGTGAACCAGGATATATTCCTACCAGTGTTTTATCCAAAGTCTCACGAGTCCAACAAGGAGAGGCAGCTTCACTTTCACGACGTACAGAGAGTGTTGGCTTTTTACATCAACAGGACCAGGCCATTCCACTGCTCCAGGCAGCTTTTTTTAGCGATTGTCAACTGGATGAGGGGCCACCCGGTGTTGTCTCAGCAGATCTCATCCTGGATCACGGCCAGTATCTGGTCCTGCTACGAGCAAGCAGGGGGTCACTCCCCGGCTTCCCTATCCACCCATTCCACAAGGGTGCAGACGTCTTCGGCAGCCTTCCTACCACATGTGTCCATTCAGGACATATGTAGAGCTGCTACATGGTCCTCCATACATACGTTTACATCCCATTAGGCCATCATGCAGCAAGTTCGGGAGGACGCTGGGTTTGGCAGAGAGGTGCTCCACTCTTCACAGCCATGGACTCCTGCCCACCTCTGGAGGCACTGCTGGTAAGTCACCTAATTCAGAATGGACATGAGCAAGCACTCGAAGAAAGAATGGTTACTTACCTCATAACTGTTCTTCGAGATGTGTTGCTCATGTCCATTCACAACCCACCCTCCGTCCCCTCTGTCAGAGTTCCAGCCAGAAGGAACTGAGAGGGAGGGGGATTGGTGGTGCCCTATATATGACTGCATACGTGTGCCACTACAGAGTGTGCTAGAGCTGGCCCTACAGATATCACTAGAGGAAAAAATTTCCAGCACTGGTGCATGCAGCACTCACACACCTAATTCAGAATGGACACGAGCAACACATTTTGAAGAACAACAGTTACTAGGTAAGTAACTGTTCTTTTCAGACTGTTGCTTAAATGCTATAGTAACGGGCACCTTCCACATACAGTTAATAGTGATAGCTAAAATCCCAAGCAGATTTTATGAAGCCTGTGCTCTTTTCCCTTTTCAGGAATAAAAGCTTTGCTTGAGGAAGGGCGTTTGTTTCGTTTTGGCTGAGATTTCTGGGGGCAGAAGGAGGTCTTGCTATAAAGAAAAGACTATCTTAAAGAGGAAAGTTTTGCACAGTATTTCCTAGAGATACTGTCATAGATGCTGGAGCTGCCTAATCTCCTTTAGAGCCCCCTTCCACACTTAGATCCTCTCTGAGAGTTGTCTACACTTACCTCTGAGATTTGGCGGCAGTGGACCGGAGTTATGCAAGCTACGCAAAAAACTTGCATAACTCCCGTCGATTTCTCTGCTTCTCTTCTGTGCGCTGTCTTCACTGCACTGCGCCAACGGGAGCCGTGTTCCCATTGATGCAGCGCTACACCACTTGAGAAGGTGGTCTTAATACGTCGATTTCTGGATCAACTGAGTGGGTCTTCACTGATTGCTCAGTCAATCCAGAGAAATCGATCTGATGGTGGCGAATTTGCTGCCGTCAGTGAAGACGTAGCCTGAGAATGCTTTGTCCCTAGCTCACAAACTTCATCCTGGAACTTTTGACCTGCATTCTCTGAGTTTGGTCTTTAGCATTTCTGGGGCTTGATCCATTATTTGTTCTAAAGGTTAGGACCAACGCCTTAAGCTGACAACAGAAACCAAATAGAATCAGCAGAGGGAGTGAAGCACAGGTCTGATGAGCTAACAGACTAAGCCAGGGAAGCAATGAGCAAAATGCAGTCTAGTCAATCAGTTGTTCAGGAAGGAGCCCACTGTACAGGGGAAATAGAACTACACTTAAGTCCACAAAGTTGTTTCTAGATACCCAAAAAGCTTTCTCTAGTACTATTACTTTGTGCAGATCCACCATTCAGCTTAGTACTGTCTGAGGAGCGTCAGATTTCTACTGCATTCTAATCTTTCTCTGATTCAGCAACAGCTATCTGTGGAAGTTTTTGTAATACATCTTCCATGGTTTGCAGTATTGTAACTTAGAACAATGCGTATTTTTAATATGGTAGACCACATAGAAATTACTAAATTTTCAAAAATAGCTGATTTTATAGGGTTGCTCTAACATTTTATAAGGTTGCTTTGATATACTCTAACATGCTGCAGTGAACAGATAAGGTATAGTGGGCATTAAAGCCCATCCACACATTTTCAATTAATTTTAATTGAAGATGTGTAGCTACATCCTCTGAACTGCTTTGAAATCTCAAATGTAATTTAACATCCCCATGGTTCCTTAACATTTGAAAAGGCTTGGCACTCTGTCGCATTCACAACCTCTAAGAATGGGAACTTGTCAGACAAATCAGAAAAACTAAAAAGGAACTATCATATTCAATAATAGAAGTTTTATGCTCCCTGACCTTTCAAAATTACTCAAGGTAAACATGGGATTGCTTATGTTTAGGGCTAATTTTTCCATCTTAAGCTTTCCCATCCTTTTTCCTGCAAAGTTATAGCAATAGAAATCAGAAATAGTTTATTTTCCTCTGGCTAGAATGACAGGAAAGATTTTTTTTTTTTTTTTTTTTTTTTTTTTTGCTTTCTCATATTAGAGGAAGTGACCTTTTCAGAGAATTTGGAAACTAGATCTGATGTTTTGTTTGTTTAAATGAGTTTGTTGCAAGTTGTTTGTCTGTTTCTCTTTTATACCTTTTCCCAGCAATACATTTTGATAGAGGACATTGTAACATTTTATGAACTTTGTGTCTGGGACCCTCCCACTCGCAGCCAAGGCTCCAGTCTGAGCCTTGAACATCCCTACCACAATCAAACAGTCCCTTAGCCCAAATCAGCTGGCACGGTCCATCTGCAGGTTTTTAACTGCATTGTAGACATACCCTAAGACTCGAAGATTTAAGGTGTATAATAGACTTCAGGATCTAGGAGTCATGTTTAGGCCTAGTCATTTTTCATAACTCTCATGCCAAGTCCATGGCAGCATTTTATAAAAACAAGCCCTAAGATGTGGCCATCTTCCATCGCAGTTCCTACAACAGAGAGACTTGGATTACCTGTCCTTTCATCTGTGGAATTTTTTCCTTTCTCTTAAGCAGTACTATAGAAATTCCTTCTTTGAAAGGTTCTAAAAATCTATCCTGAAACCATAGGTAAGATTAGCAGTAAGGTTTTGACTCCAATTGAATGTACATTAAACACGTTACTGGATAGTCAGTGTTTTAATCTATCTGGGAGGGCACATCATTTGTTGGCAGAGGACAGAGAAAATTAAATTTAATTGAAACAAGTAATGTAACTTTTCAGCTAAGAAATACAGGTTTGAACTTCATTTAGTGTGTTTCCATGTCTAAGTTGATATTCTTTCTTTCCCCTTCCCTCCACATCCTCATTAGTGAGACTTTTAAAGCCCTCCCCTTGCTGTTGTGTATTGACTAATAAAGTTGGAAGTTCTGATCTCTTCCTGATTCCCTTCTAGTTTACCCTTGCCCTTGGAATGAGTCTTTAGCTGAGTTATGTTCTCCCAGCCAGAACTTTTTCAGCCTGGGCCTTAAAAACCTCTAAGGATGGAGATTCCACCACTTCTCTAGGTAACCCATTCCAGTGCTTCAACATCCTCTGAATGAAAAAGTTTTTCCTAATATCCAACCTAGACCTTCCACACTGCAACTTGAGACCATTGCTCCTTGTTCTATCATCTGCCACCACTGAGAACAGCCTAGCTCCATCCTCCCTGGAACCCCTCTTCAGGTAGTTGGAGGCTGCTATCAAATCCCTCCCTCACTCTTTTTTTCTGCAGATTAAATAAGACTAGTTCACTCAGCCTCTCTTCATAAGTCATGTGTCCCAGCCCCCTAATAATTTTTGTTGCTCTCTGCTGGACTCTGTCCAATTTGTCTACATCTTTTCTGTATGTGGGGGCCCAAAACTGGATACAGTACGCCAGATGTGGCCTCACCAATTCTGAATAGAGGTGAATAATCACTTCCCTTGATCTGTTGGGAATGGTCCTACTACTAATGCAGCCCAATATGTTGTTAACTTCCTTGGCAACAAGGGCACCCTGTTGACTCGTATCCAGCTTCTAGTCCACTGTAACCCCCAGGTCCTTTTCTGCAGAGCTGCTGCATAGCCAGTCGGTCCCTAGTCTGTAGCAGTGCATGGGATTCTTCCGTTCTAAATGCAGGACTCTGCACTTGTCCTTGTTGAACCTCATCAGATTTCTTTTGGCCCAATCCTACAGTTTGTGTAGGTCACTCTGTATCCTATCCCTACCCTCTAGCATATCTACCACTCCCCCCATTTTAGTGTCACCTGCAAATTTGCTGAAGGTGGAATCCACCTCATCATCCAAATCATTGAGTTATCAATGATGACTAATTATCATTAGTCCTCATGGTTGCAGAGAGAAGCTGGAAAAAATGGACCATAAAGGCTCAAATACTAGAAGGCACATAAAAGGACCTGAAAAGTTCTCTTTTAAAAGTGTTATGACTCTCTTTTTAGGGACTGATTTGTAATTTTTATATGCTTGGGGTTGGCAACACTGCGTGATAGTTATCAGGAACTACAGCTTTTTGATGTGCCATTTAGTAAGGTGGAAGCTGAAATTGGATAACTTGATTTAAAATATATGTAGACTCCAGTTTGTGCTGCATTGGCAGGTGGGATGGGGAGTGTCTAGTTGATTTTTTTTCTGTTGCTGGTACACAGCCCACTAGGACTTGATTGTTGATGTGCAAGTACCTTTCCCAATCTGCTATACAAGTGCACTCAGGTTTGCATTTTAATCTCTTTTTGTAGGGTTTGGTGTTATTGACAAAACTGTTAAGATAACACACCAAGATCAAATGAAACTTTCTCTCTAAATGAGGCTGTTCCTAGGGTCCCTCTTAGGTCTGCTCAGCCCAGGTCCCCTCTTATAAACTGTTGGGGTAACAAGTCATCTGCCTCAATAAGTCAGAAAAGAAACACTCAACGTTTTCCTAGCAAGTTGATACCTGCTACAAAGCTTGGAAAATCTCTGGCAAACCCTGCCAGCTTGTGACAAGGGCTTTCATTATCTTTTACTTTGAAGATATAGAAATGAGCTCTGTTTATCAAATAGTCATATGAACAGCATAACAGGAAACAAAAGCAAATAGAATGTTCAGAGAAGGCAAATATCAGTGTTCTGTTCACATAATTTAAGTGTAATCTTTCGGTTACTCAGTTCTATGAATATGCTTCCCAGCATTGCTAGGAGAGAAATAAATCCCTTCTCATTATAAAGGAAAAATAAATACAGATGTTCCGTACTAATATCCTAACTAAATTCAATATAATAAAACATACCTGCCAGCAGAAAACTAAAAAGAATGCATAGCTGTTGTTGTAATTGTCTTCCTTATTCATTATGTAATTATAGATGTGGATTTTTTTTATTCTAGGTCCTTTTCATGGGTTTGTTATATCCTGTATACTTCACTAAGGCCTACATTTAAAGCTTAATATGTAGTAAAGCCCGTTTTACCCTTACTTCATGTCTGATGGTTTAGTGTCTCCTTGCCATGAGTTACACCAACTTGTCTGTTCCTATTCAAACTGTACTGATAACATGGGGAAAAAATGTATAAAGAAAAAAATGTCTGTCTAGTATGCTACCTCACCCAACCCTTATTTGAACAACAGGATTGACAAATGCTCTGAGCCCAGCTCTATACTGTGCTTTAGGTTGCTGCTGAAGATTCAGTAAAAGGAATGTTAAAATATTTTATGTGGTTCGCACCCAACCAGGAGAAGTGGTTGGTTGTTCACTCCGTAGTTCAAAGTTACTTTTTCCCAAATAGCTCAGTGAGTTTGCATGGCTCTGTGGGTAGATAGGTTATGGAATACTTTTTTTTCCCCTTCGTAAATCGTCATCTACTGTTTGAGTAGATAGTGAACAAGTCGCTTGTTGCAGTGTAGTTTAGTGTTAAGAACAGAAGATAGTCAGATTTCCTGGCATCTGTTTCACTGATAGCTCTTTCACTGATTCACTCTCAGATTAAGCTTGATTCATGTACTTCAGTTATCTGTCATGCATAGGTATTGAGGGCTGAAGGGTATCTGTAAAATGGCTATTTCCTCTAATGAAAGGTGTCAATTGAAGAATAATATCTGGGTGGTTGGCCTGCTCAGTCCATTTATTAATGGACTGGTGTTGATGTTAAAAAGCATTTTGATTGCCAATCACAGAGAGGAGAGACTGAATGGATATGGAAACTGAACTAAATTCACCATTGGGAGATGATCCACTGAGAACAGTTGAGGTTCCCTTGTGAAACATAGTATGAGTTTGCACTGTTGGTGATCCAGCTATTCTAAGGGTTAAAAAGACTACTTGAGTTTTCAGATGCTATGAAAAAAGAATGTCTTATAAGCTCTTAGTTTAGCGTCAGTTACTGTAGATATTTAGAATATGGACAGATTTTCCATCTGGTTATACAAACTTTATTTAAAACTGGAATTGCCTTTTGCATTGCAAGGTCAGTGCCATATATCTATTTCAGTATTGCCATTCACTTCCAAACTGTCATGGGAGAAAAGCAAGCCAACCAGAATATTTGTGGTGTTCCAAATGTAAACGGTTCATTTCCTGAAGGATAAGGTCAATGTAGTGTGCTCAGCTAATAAAGAATCATTGATGGCAATGATATTTGGATTTCGCTTTAACCAACTAATTGTGAATACTACATTGGCAAAAAAAAGTTTGCTTTCACAAAATTCTTATTACTGTAAAATGATCTAAATTCATCTTCTGCATTCTGCATTCTGTGCTTCAAAATAAAACCTTTCAGATGGCAGGAATTTTAGAATAAAGAAAAATCATTTTTAAAATAAATCCTGGGCTTCCATGATGCAAACTCAATAGGACTCTACCCTCTCATTGAGACAAGTGGGTTAGTAAGACACAAGGTAAAAACTTAACTTACTCCTACCTATCAAGTCATCTTTTTGTCAACCCTATTTAAGTTCCAGAAAAGATTGAAGCTTTGGGAGAGGACTTTGGTTCATAAATACGAGCACCAATAAAGATTTAGTAAAATATCTGCTGTTCACACTTCAGCCTATTTCAAGCTCTCGCTCAGAAAGCATTAGTGGTATTGCCATCCAGAATGAATACCAGGTGTTGAAAGTCTTTTGCTACTGCTCTGATTCCAGGAGGCTCACTCTGTCCACATTCCTATAATAGGTATTTTTCTGTAGCTTTGTTTGACAATCCAAAACATACCCTACTAAATGTAGACATATGGTAAGTATCTTATATGCAGAAAAATAGCTTTAGTAACTTTATTGTATAGGAGCAGAAGTTTCTTTTTTTGTTTTTTGTTTAAATTTTTAATTGTGGGATTCCGACTATCCGTTAGGAAACAGAGGGTCTGATGCTTTTGTGGATCTCCAGTGGGGAAAACAAGTTACTGTCTTCACATGTCACACAGAAATTTTGTGCTACACATGCTCAGTTTTTTTTTGTTTGTTTGTTTTTTTAAGATACTATGTGCAACTCGCAATAAGCTGTAAATGTTTTAAAATCGCTCTGCATCAAAAGTGGTACAGGAGTTTCCCTCCTTGGGAAATGCTTTTGAAATATTTGATGCTTTGTGCATTTAATATATTTCAATGGCAAAAATTTTCAGGGGTAGTTTTCAGACTCTCACTATGTGTCTCATACCAGAGATGAAAAGCAGAATCCAGAGAGGGTGAACTGTGCTGGCAATGTGGGGAGGGAGAGGAGGAGTTATTCCAAAACTTTCTTCAGTTTGTTAGTGAAATTTTAAGAGGTTCCTCCAAAGCCACCTTAGCATATTTCTGTCACAATTTAAGGTGCACAGTATGTGTTTGAAAAATGTATGAAATGTGTATCTTTCAAACTTTCTTGAAAGAAGATAATAAATATTTCTCCTCTCACCATCATCTTTTGTGACCTTACTTTCCATGCTGATACTCCACTGACTTCTTAGCTGCTGGCTTGATCTTGTTTTCAAGCAAAATTGCTCTCTTGGGTTCCTTCTTTGTGACCTTATCTCATTTAACATCACTGACCTCAGCTTTCCATAATGTCTAGTGCTCATGATTTCTGTCACTCTCAGCCTTCTCTTCATAGACTTCTCGTTATTCACTTGAGTAGACTCAGTTGTCCACTACTCCTTTGTTTTTTCACCCTTGACTGCTTTGCCTCTATCTCCTACTGTAAAGTCTGTCCTATTCCCCACAGACCTGGCTTATGTCCAATATCTGATTTCTGTTTGTTTGCTGCTGATCATCTCTTGGGTAATCCCATGACCATGCTGACATACTCCATTACAGGTTGGTTCTGTCCACCTTCAAAACTTTTGTCACTCTGATGAAAGCATACTTTCTTTCTTGTTGAATCCCCTGCACCATAATCTTACTTGCAGCCTTTGACTCCTAATGTTCCTGCTCCCTCTTTTCACTGGGCAGCATCTCTATGACTTCATAGAGAAGACAAGCATTCTCTCTCTTAAGACCTGCTCCTGCCTTACCACCCAACCAGTGGTCTCCTGCCTTCTCTGGCAAATTGCAAATGTACTCTCATTATCAAAATGTGGATATGTTCATACAACACCCTAAATTACTGGCTTATGAATGAAACAAACAAGGCTGAACTTTTTTGGTAGGTGCTTTGACAGTTTTGAAAATGTCTGTCACCTTATGAATTTTATTTTGTTTTGTATCACTTGTGAGTGTAACCTGCATTGATTAGGGACTCCATTTTGTATCTGATTATACTTTGTTCTGTGTTGAGAGCCAGTTTGATCTGCTATATGTATAGCCTGTTTGTGGTATATAACAACAAGGCTGGAGAGGGTGTTTCTCACCTTGTGGAGAGCAGGAGGATTCATCTAGATTGCTCTCTCCAAGGACTGCTCACTTGCTTGACTCTGATGTGCTTTACCACCACCTATGGAATGAGTTTATTGTGCATATAAAGCCAGCATGACTGGGGTTCAACCAAGACACTCTTTAAAAGCAGGAGGGCTTCTAGTTGCAAAGAGCTATGTCAGTGGTATGACGAGAAGACATAGCTGGAGGAAAGGGGGAAGAGAGGCTTTGCCTTGCCTCATGGCAAATCAGGATTGGATGCGTTCCTTAAGGATGCTCTAGTTCAAACGGGAATTGGTTCAGGGAAGTCATATGGCTTGTATTATACAGGTGGTCAGACAAAATTAGTGTTCCTTTTTGACTTTATGAATAAGGACACTGACCAAAATCTGAGGATTTGAAGGGAGGGGAATTGCATGTATTCAGGTGTTGGTTGTTTTTTAATCTAGATTTGTAACTCTCTTGTGGTGTCCAAGAGTGAAGTGTGTGTCTAAAGCCTTTGTTCCTTACTTTAGCTGTCACAAAATCATTGAAGAACTAAGCTTTAAGCTAGAGTAACCACAGCCAAAAGAGACCCTGGGAGAGTGTGCATAAGTGACTGAGGTGGCTTGGGAGTTTTAGAGCTAGTCTGGTGGTGGGGGAGAGAGGGAGGGCACCTAGAGCTGTGAGTAAGATGGCCTCTCATGCATCCCCAGTACACGATATGCTACACAGAGGATGCCATTTTGAAGAACATGCCGCCCTGCACCCACTGGCATGACGCTGCCCAGACCCAGTGGGCTTGAAAGCATGGGAGCAGAGGCTGAGTCCAGTACACCAAACTGATGACGGTCCACAAGGAAGGACACAGCCAAGGCTTTAACAAGTGTGTAGAGAAGGTTGTCTTGATTTTGGTCAGCTAAAGATTTAAAAAATTAGCCTGATCATGCACAGATAAGCACAACTGAAAGACAGATCTCCCATCTTTTTAATGATAAGCTCCTACGGTAAACATAGGAGCATTTCTTTATTATATTTTAATTTCTTTTTTAAATATCCTGTTCCCTTTCTCAGATTAAGTAATTTGCATTAATTTAACTGTTAGCCCAATTTTTATGGCTGATCAGGTATTGCTGTTCGTCTGTTTGTGTGATGTGATTCTGTGTTTACTTGGCAGGAATTTCCTTTATAAATAAGATGACACAAGATTAAGACTTTGTTCTCTTATTCTGAGACGTTTTGTTCTATTTGTTTCTCTGAGTATTTCAGCTGAAGTTTTTTGTTGTAGTTTTTGCAGTTATGAACATAATTGTAAAATTTACTTCTGGGTTAAGATAAGAACATGACTTCTAGAAAATTGAGGTACTGGGCACAGCATTTGGCATGCCATGTGTGATAGTCGCTTGATAGGAATTAACTGTATGAAATTAAATGTGATATCTTAATGTCGGATACTGAAGAAACTTCAGCGAGAGGCTTCCTTGGAACATTACAATATGAGCATATTCAAAAAGTATAGTTAACTATCAAACTTGCCACAATGTGAACAAATGTATTCAGCTAATAGACACTGCCAAAAAGAGCTCTGATTTTATACTAGTTCATTATGAAATGGAAATAATTGTTCCTGAACCTTCAAACAAGTAAAACAGTGTTTGACTGACTTACAAATATTAAAAAAGGTTCACTGTGATTGATCTTCAGTCAAATTACAAAAGCTGAGGAGCAACATAATGCCAAGATCGTGTAAAAATGTTGAAAGTAAAATTCTTAATTTTTAATCTAAAAAAATTTGTTTTAATTTGCCATCTTAAAATAATTTACAGCTGTGGTTCATGGTCATTGTATAAGAGAAAAAGTAGAGACTCTGCTGTCTTGTTTCTGAACGTTCAGTTTTGAGTAGGGAAATGTTATTACTTTGTTTTCAGTACAAATGCTGATATCTTCCAACTTATGATCTGGTGTCATGTGAAATAACCACAATTAGTTATTGTGTAAAAGGATAGATGCACTACAAAAATTGTTCAGAGACTTCTTATCATTATGGTGTGATGCCATCCTATGTTGAAATGGTGGGGAAGTGACATTTGGATGAGGAAGGAGTGAGTTCAGTGTAGTCTCCTGCTGTCTGGGCTCACTGTAATACTTATAAGAATTCCTCTCACTTCTTATACTTAACCAATTCTGCCTAAAATGTGATATTTTAATGAGCATGTCCATCTTGAAGTGGAGGATTGGGGTAAGGGTGGAGATGAGTGCTCAGGAATAGGTTTTTTGAGCCAAGTGGAAAAGCATGCTTAATCTTCAACTGGGTTCACAGTATTTCAATTTGGTATTCAAAGCAGCTTCTGGCTGGAATTAGTATGTTCATGAAGGGGTTTTACAAGTGGCTAGCAGAAAAACTCATTCTCAAACATCACAGGGAGTCTACTTCTCTTCTGCAAGAGTAGACTGTTAAGTTAATATTTTCCATTATTCAAAGGGATAATAGTTGAACAATATACAGACTACCCCAGTTGTAGAAAAAATAAGCAGTTGAAAGTTACGTTTGTAACTACTTGCCAGAACTCTTCCACACATGAAGAATTTGGTCAATTTATTCTATATCAGAGGTTGCGTAACTGGCTCAGAGTCTGAAGCGTAGGTGACAAAATTAAGAATTTGTATTCTTAGAGAAGCAAAAACAAAATCCAGAGAAAATGGTGAATATCCAATAAATAGCATTTTAACATTAGGTGAAAGTTTTCACTTTAATAACAGTTGGTATGCCAGGAGTTTCATAGCTCACGCTTGGACCTACACAATTTGCTCTAAGTGAACTGTGCCATTAGTGAAGTATCTCCAAAAGTGTACTTAAGAATCAAAGGGGACAACAGTGCACATGGTCAATCTGAGCCGTCATATTATAAGTAGCAGCAATACCTACAGTTCTCATAGAATTACACCACTATTGTCCCAGGAAGTCTCTCTTCTAGACAAGAGGGTAGAAATAAGAGGCCAACTAGAAAAGCTGGGGATTTCAGCTCTCACCCACATGTTTAGTCATCCTCCTATTACCATATATACAGTAAAGGAAAAAACAACCTCTTGCAGCAGCATGACTCTTCTAAACACTGTTGTTCTTAGAAGCTGTAGTTATCTGTGGAGGAAAGTAGAGGAGGAGGAAGCTCCTGCTCCACAAAGTTGTCTTCAGAGATCCTTAAAACAAAATGCAGAAAGTGCCAGCAGCTATATCACAAATACATATTTATGAAAACTAATTAATTCATGTTATGCCCTCCAACTTGGTAGGTAATAACTAGATGAAGCATGTAATCTTTCATAAATGTTACAAGTTCACTGTACTAGTCTCTCCAAAGTGTGCTCTAGTTCTTTTTGTTGTGTGCCTTGCGAGGTAGCGAAAAGAATATTTACCACAACACCCAAGAAATTCCCAGTGATGTGTAGGAAAGATAAGGTTTGAATTTCTGCTGTTCAAATGATCTCCTGTTAAATTCAGCAGGCCTTTTTCTTTAGTTTCGGTGAGTACAGACTGAGCATTTTAGTTGGTTTTCAAGTTGCATTATTTTAGTGTTCAAAGCCAAATATCAAGTCGTGAAGGTTAATTATACATATCCGCATTTGAAAACAAATGTGTTCTTACTCTATGATGGTACTGGCATTCTGTTTGGTTATTAATTTTAGAAAGTACACACAGGCAACTAATTACTGCATGATTAATATAGAAATGTGGGAAAATGTCCATATGTTGCTGTTGGTTAGATGATTTGGATTTTCCTAATTATTTTACTGTTTCCTGTTTGTAAAGCTTGTTCACCCAACAAAATGGACATTGAACAAAAGCTATAAAAATCTGTAAAACTGCTCTCAAGGTTAATTGGCACAAATTTGACATACCTAAAAACTCTTCCCAAATGATTTGGGTTGGGGGGGTGAGTAGGGCTGGAAATAATCTGGATTCTCTAAATTTTAAAATTTGGTAAAAATCTACCATATGCTGATTAAAAAATGTAAAAATTAGTGTGGCCACATATTCATTTTTTTTCAAAGCAGTTTATTCACCAACTCCATTCTGAAAACTGATATCACAGGAATGTAGGACTTTCCATCTTGACTTGGACCATTAGTCCAAGTCAGGTATCTTGCCTTTAGTAGTGATCATTTCAGAGAGAGGTGAAAATTCCTCTCTATCCCTGTTCAGTGCAAGTAACCAATTATGCAATGATGTTTATTGCTCAGGTAATATACTGTATGCCCTGAATCATGAGACTTGATTACCCGTCTCTGAGTTTATAGATTTATAAATGTTAATGATCAAAGCTAGATAACTTTGACCACATACAGCTGGTTAAATACACATTGCTGACATTTCCCTTTTTTATCCTAAATTTAGTGGCCAGAAACTTCATTGAATGATCATTGGTCCTGTCTTGTGGGATAGAACCAAAAAGAGGTTCTTATTCCGCCTCCCTTCTCCCCCCCCCCCCCATTTTCCTGATATTATTGTTTAGTCAAAGTCCCAATGTAAAAAGCTTTAATCTCATTATGGGAAAATGGTTGAGACTTCTAAATCTCAACCAATAATCCTAGAGTTTTTTCAGTTTCATTACATGCAAATTCTGTTGTGTTAGAAACTATTTTGGCTGCATTTCTCTGGACCTAAACACTACTGTGGTGTTGCATATGCAGTGTGAATATGATTGAAAGACTTATTTCAAAAAATCCAACAACCTGAAGATAAACAAATGAGATAAAATACTACATTAAAATTGGGATACATTATATTCCATAGCAAATGCATCAGGAAAAATCCATTTTGGGCTAATAATTTGACAGTGAACTCCTGCATTATGTAAAGCACAAGTTAATCATGGATGACAGAGGAATAATGGAAGCCATTATATTAACTTTTGAAACTCTGACTTAACATTATGTATTTTGACATGGTTGGCCAAACAACACAATTCCACCAAGGGCTACAAAACTACCAAAAAACAAACACAAAATCCTCAAACTACACCACATGTCCAATAGAAAGGGCCCTTCATTTTTGGTTTTTATTTTATTTTATTTAATTTTTCCTGGGAATTTATCTGAGTTTATACTACAACAACAACAAAAAGCTGAAAATAGGTGGAAAAAACTATCAGTAGTTTCTCTGGGTTAATATTGGGGTTTATTATGGTGGATGGAAGGATAGGAGAAAAAAGTATTTAGCAGATTTATGCTTTGAATGGAATTCAATGTGGTTTTCTTTAGAACTAAAACAGAGCTCAAAACACAGTGCCACCTCTGAGTTTAAGAAAACAATGCATCTCTAATCCCCAAATACAACTTTTCATTTGAATAAACAGTTCAGTGTTGTAGACTTAGAACTATTAGCCTATAAATATTTACATTTAATAATTGGGCCCAATATTTTAAAATATGTAAACACTCATTGTCTTATGTGAAGTCCTTCAGTGTCATTTCCACAAGTCCTGTGTAGAGTAGGCTCGCAGCTATCTTTTTAAGGAGTCTTTTCCAAGGCCCATTTTCCTATAGTCTTGGATGTAGCTGAATTTTGAAAATACTCTCTCCACATCAGCTGAGCCAGGTGGGACACTGAGGATGCGAGAGGCAGCATGGCTCAAAGTTGGAAAGTCAGTGCAGTGAATTTTCCAGAATTCAAGAAGAGTGATGGAGCAGTTGTCCAGAAAAGGCATTGCCATGTAGGTGTGGAATTCACTTTCCAGTTTTGCACTTCCTTCATTAGAAGCCACAGAGGGGAGATTGTATGAGCATACTCTTTAAATTTATCAAATGAGGTCACACTTTTATGATGAGGGTCAAACAGCACAATGATGTTTCAGAATGATGATTTGCTGTGAAAAGCTTCAGGGGACATATTGTGCGTGACAGTAGTTTCCTACTTCTTTGACAGCTCTTTTTGTAAAAACTTTTGAAAGGCTATCCTGCCCAGAGACTGGCAACATAGCAAGATTTGTTTTTTCCTGGAATCTCCCCAGATGTGCTTTTGCGAGAAAGTTCTGCAGAGGTATTGTTAACCAGAATGCCATACATCTCAGTATTAGAAAAATATGCTGTCTGTTAAAGAATTGGATTCCAATTTCTTCTGTGCTTCATGTACTGGTTGAAGAGTTTCAATCAGGAATTTGAGTTTCGTATGACGGCTTTGTCTAATTTATTGCGTAGCTGCTTGAGATCTCAGCTTTTTGTTTTTCCACCATTGAACTTTGATATAAACATTGCCTTAAGACACCCCCCTCCCTTGCCTTCTGGACACTGTTTAATCTGCAACAAGAAGAAGCTGCTGAGTTGCACACATTAGGAACAAACTTTAATGGGCCTAGATGACCACAGTAGTCCCTTCTGGCTTTATAATCTATGGAATCCTAACTAACTTGTATTTTATTGCAAAGTCAGCATGCTGTTGACATATAGTGTGTTGTATTTTTTTAAATCCAGGGTTAGTGTGTGTTCATCGATTAAATCAGGTAAACTTAGATTGCTAAGTCTTTGTGTGTTTTTATCTTGCATTACCTTTCCTTCCTAAATATCTTCAATTACAGCAAACTGTGCATGATGATGTTGGTTGTTGGCTGCGTGCATGTGTTCTCTCTCTCTCTGTACTGTTCTAGCTCTAGTTAGGTTGCCGGCACAGCAGATCTTGATTGAATTGCCCAGAAAGATCACAGCCTTGCTTCAATGGCGAAGGCACTCGGACAGGTTTATTGCTGACAAAGCACGGTACTACCACCCAAGAGACTATGGGGCCACTAATGCATGTATGCCTGTGACAATGGGCTCCCTTGAGTGAGTGGTGGGAGTTTCTGCTTCCCCTTAGGCCAGACAAAGACATTCCTTCTGTGACCCCTCTTCTATACACCAATACAAACAAGTTACCTATTGCCCCTCCTACCCGCTTGGTTACCACCCATTACCTTGTACCTGTTGGTTTGATCAAAACATCTCTATCCATCACCCTGTTATCCTAACCTTATTTTTAGGAGGGGTTTGTGTGTCCCTGTATCATTTTCAGGGAGTTTGTTTATATCATAACTTTGTATTTTGGTGTTCTGGTACCACCCTTCTGGAATGTGTTTGTGAATATTTGGTGCCTAAGAGTGCTTGTGTTTTTGAAATGTCAGCTCTTTTCTTATCAAGTTCATGTGCTGGACAGAGAACCTGCAAACAGGCATCTGTTTTGTAACAAGGCCTGATTTTTGCTCATAGCCTGACTCGTGCTAATTTTGCCTTATATCAGCAGGGCCTGACTTTAGTTTGGACCTTAAGCCTTGTACCAGGCCTCATGCTTCAGGCAGGTTCTCTCTTTCTACTACACATGATGATAAATTAGGAACATCTTAATTGGTGAACTGAAACTTTGGCAACAGTGTTTGTTTTCAGTACTGGAGCCCAGCAGAGTGCTCGTTCCTCTTTTAGAGAAATGGTGTTCGTTTTATAGATGTTTGACAGCTTACTCTGGTACAGAATTTGAATGGAAAAAGAAAATAATGTAAAACCCATGCTCTTTTTAGCTGAATTTCTTTATTCTACAAAGTTCCTTACTAACTAAAGTACCTGAAATTGGCTGTTGACTACAGATTATAATGTGCCGCTTAATGTCCAAATGAATTAATCTGCAATCCATTCTAAATCTTGGGCCTCTTCATTTACTTCTCTGAAACTTGGCAAATGAGTGGAGTAAAATCTTCTGAATCATAGACTACTGAGCTTTTCCTTTAGAAAAGCAAGGGTTTCCCCCCACTATCTTAGGAAAGGATTTTGTTTTTGTAAAGAGGGTCCGGAAATTGTGGAGAGGTGTGTGTGTGTGTGTGTGTGTGTGTGTGTGTGTGACTTCACTTACAAAAAGTGGAATTACTTATTTTTATTCTTAGACTAAGGCCATGTGTGGGGTGCAAAGAAAGGAGATTTAGAGCATAGTGGAGCTGCTGCTTGGAAAAGTGACTTAAAATGCTTGTATGAGATTCTGTTTTTGTTGTGGCTCAATCTAGACTCAGGCTAAGTCTTCTGAATGCCAGCCTTACAAAATCAGCCTGGAATTGGAAAGCCATCCTGTGTCTTCCACTACTTGTACTTTGCTGTTAAAAGTTCTATCACTATTAAATTTCTGTTTTCATTTAATTGTAAGTTTGATTGTTGGGGTTTATCTGAGACAGTTAACGAGATCCCAGTTTACCTTTTCTGGTCTGTTATATATGCCTATCGTGTCTCCATTCTAAAAGGCTTTGGGGAACATATCTCAATTTCTTCTCTTATGTGAGTCATTCTATGTTACAAGGGCTGAAAAATTGCCTCTGGACTTATTCTGTTTTTACTTTATTTCTTTTGAGATTCAATGACCAGAATTAACAGCAGCATTCAAAATGAATGTATACCATTGATTCACATAATGACATTGTTTCCAGTATTCTCTGCTGTTCTTAATAAGCCTTAGAACCTTATTTGCTTTTTTTGACCACCATTGTGCATTGAGAAGATGGTTCTCTTTCCACTTCTGTCTATAAGCAGTGCATAATGAATAGCCTAGAAATTTCTCTGGAGTTGTTAGTTTATTTAGAACATATCACCATATAAGTAGGTCTGTAGGAGTAGTTATTTCTGCCTCTCCTGTGGATCTCCACTGTTGCATAGCTTATTAATTGAGCAGGGTCTTAAGTAACGGCCAACTGTCAACAATGTATAGCAAGGATATAGAGAAACTGGAAAGGATCCAGAGGCAAGCGACAAAATGATTAAAAGGATGGACTGAAAACCATGTGAGCAAAGGCTGAAGGAATTATGTATATTTAGTTTGGAAAAGAGGAGTTCAAGGGGGGCATGATAGCGGTCTTCAGATACTTGAAAGGCTGCCATAAAAACGATGGAGAAAAATTGTTCTCTCTTGCCACAGAGGGCAGGATGAGAGGCAATGGGTTCAAACTATAGCACAGCAGATTTAGATTAAATCTCAGGAAAAACTTCCTAAGTGTAAGAACAGTAGGACAAATTGCCTAGAGAAGTGGTGGAATCTCTTTCACTGGATATTTTCAAGAGGAGACTGGATAGCCATCTGCCTTGGATGGTTTTAGACATAACAAACCTGCATGTTGTCAGGGGGTTAGATTAGATGACTCTTGTAGTCCCTTCTAACCCTTTGGTTCTATGATTCTATATACATCTTCAATGTCTTTCGTTAATTAAGCTAGGTATACTCTGCATAGAAAATTTTACACACCATGTATGCTGGGTACATTTCCCTCTAGTAACTGTCCCATATACAGGCCAAGCACTTGCTTCTTGTTGAACTCTGTGGCAGAGCCTGTTTTATTGCTGAAAATCCTTGGTTATTCCTTGTTGCTAACCTATATTGAGTTGCTTAGGTATAGGTTTCTATGTGGTTGTGTAATGGAAAACTGTTCTGATGTGTACACAAAGCTGTACAATACCCCTTACACATCATATTTCTTGAATGAATGATTACCCACCCAACTTTGGTCAACTTGATTTATTCTTTAAAAAACTTGAAATATCCATTCACCCATGATGAGTGTCTTGCAGGTGAGTGCCATTAGCTTCTGCAGAATCTAAGCTTTATTTTTTAAAAGTCAAGTGTCTAGCCCTTACAGTTATACACCGTGTGAACTAATGCAGTGATGTCCTTCTGAGTCTTTGGCAGCTGCACTAGAGCTGTCACTAGAGCTGCACTAGAGCTGTAAGGGATGGATTGATAAGGATCTAGTGGCTACTCTTCCTGTTTCCTGAGGGCTACTAGCAGTCAATGCTGGGAATAGTGTGCCCTCTGGGGACTGCTATCCCCACCCTCTGGCAGTACCTATCCACCCCAGCAGAGGGGAGCGGTGTGCACAAGTGAGAGAAGGTGAGGGAGGGGTCTAAGCAGAGGGCTTTGTGCAAATCCATTTTGCTTTTTGCTCTTTTCCCCCTGTTCTATGCACATAGGTCTCTTCTGTGGGAGCATAGCTGTGCTGTAGCGATAGGTCACATGAGTTAACTGGGATATGCTATCATGTCTCAGACATTGTGGTTCTCATAGTGAATGCTAACAAGAAACTAGTTGCAAGCTGTTTATGAATAAAACAAGAGTGTGTGGAAACTAGATTGTTAAATGAGCAATATTCCATAAATGGTGACTGTATCGAGCTTCTCACAACGTACTCTGATTGTTTTTTTTTGTGATAGAAGGATATTCTAGTAAGCTAAAGTATGCTTGCTTACTCTGTGGTCAACTTGCCCCATTTCGTTTGTTTAAATTTAAATAAACAAAACAAACCCTTGTTCTCCTACAATCTCTCAAATGCATGAAAGCATAGATTTTATGCAGTGTAGTTGTAGCCATGTTGGTCCCAGGATATTAGAGTGGCAAGGTAATAGTTTTTATTGAGAGAGATGTGATTTTATGCTTACAGAGAGCTTTTCTTCAGGTCTTGGAAACTTACTCAGTGTGTCACAGCTAAATATAAGGTGAAACAGATTGTTTAGCGAAGTAGTTAACACACATTTAGAGGTGCATTCAAGGTGAAGTGATCTGTTAAATCTTCTCTAGTCATAGGAAGGAAAGAAAGCAGCTGGGGAAGTTTAGTGGATTATAGATTATTGTAATAAGACATAAATCCAGTATATGAAATCAGTCCATGATTTTTAGTTTCTAGCAAAGTTATGAATGTAAGCTCTGAGACTCATCTTTTGAAAGTGTTGCGCAGGTTTCCTTTGAGAATGAGAACTGATAGATCAGCTATAGAGTGATCGCTTTGTGAAAAGTGTTCACCAACAGGTGATATAGTGTTTTTGTCTTTTATCATTTTCCTGTGTGGGTACATTTGAGAGCGTAAAATGCTTGTCTGGTTTCGCCCACATAGTTGCTATTGGAGTATAGTGCACTGGGTGAAGTACACCACATGTAATAAGCATGTGTAGGACCCATCTTGAAAGGTATGTTGTGGGCGTGTTGATCATAGTATCAGTGGAGATATGTCTGCAGGTTTTGCATCTCTTGTTCTCGTAGATGTTTTGACAGATAGTGTCATATTTGGGAGCATTGTCTACTGGCAGTAGCGTGCTGTGGGTCTCTAGTACCTGGGGGCCAATCCTTATGTTTGTGACCCTTGCCCCCGCCCCCTCCCCCTCTGTTAGCGGCAGTGGTGGCAGCATCCTGCAGGGTGGAGTGTCTGTGGACCCGTTTCCTGCTCTTCTCCACTCCCCACCGCCCCCACTCACCACTGTGGGGGCGGTGGGGAGTGGGAGTGACAGGGATAGATGCTCCTGGGCTGCCCGGCAGCGGGGGGAGGGGGTAGTGTGATGGGGTCTGGCCTCTGCACAGCCAGGGGTCCCTGCAGCTCTCACCTTGAGCCCAGTGCAGGGGCAGAGGGGCTAGGAGGATCCTTGCTTTCCCCATAGCGGGAGTTCTCAGCTGCTGGCAGGCCTGAGCTGGAGTCTGCGTGGCTGCTGGGGAAGTTAAATCCCCAGCAGCCCCTGGCCTCCTGTGACAGTGGGGGAACTGTGGGGGGGACAGTGGGGGCTCCTCTGAGGAGGGCTCGGCTGGTGCCCCACTAAGGCTGGTGCCTGGGGGCATGCCCCCCCATTTCTCTTGGTATGCCACTGTCTACTGGTTCATTAAAAGCTATTGAATTTTTTTTTCAATGTCCTTTTTCTCAGAGGTTTTTTCATTTTGATGAATTGAATCTGATACTAATACTATGACAGCTCTATTCACATGCTGAAAATAGTAAAAGTGCTGTCTTTTTCCTTTTATGCTTTCATTCTATGTTCCACAGCAATGTTTGTCAAAGGAGAAGGGGCAAAAATGTTATTTTTAAAAGAATAGGATTGGTTTTGTTTTGGAAAATGTTACATACAAAGGAAATTCAAATCTGTCTTTAGTATCTCATCTTAGAACTGCTGATTCCACTCTGGCATTAAAAATGGAAGAGCTATTCTTGCACCTATCCATCATGTCTGTGGAAACACCACTGTTTACTTAACTTCCTTTGTTTGAGGAATTTGACTGAAACAACTAAATTACTAACGTTTTCTGTTCGGCTTGTCCTCTTGCTTGCATTAGCTTCTCCTCATTGCTGTGCTACTTACAGACAGTCTGCAAACATTTAGAGATAAGAAACCAAAGGAAATATTAATTGGTCTTTATTGATCAAAATACAGATAATTTTCTTGGCTTGAGATGTTGACCGGAACATCTTAACTTTTCATGGTAATCATTCTGTAGCTGAAAATGAATTAACTAGGTAGAGAAATAGACTTTCTGATTTACTTGTGCATTTTAGTAATACTACAGAAGAGCTGGGAAAGAAATTTCAAAGTTCTGCTGGAGTCCTATGACTTTTGAATGAAAATTGTGTCAACCGCATATCATGGATAACATAGTTGACAACAGTTTATGGTAAATGTCTGTCACATCATTAGAATTTTCCCAATTTCAAATTTATTTAGAAATAACCAGGAGTGTGTGAGAGAAGTGAGTGGCTCTAAATCAGGACATAATCCCAGTGTTCTGGGGAAGGGGCTCTTCTTTTAACTTTTGTTAGCCATTAAAGGAAAGAGCATCAAGGTCATCACTTTTCCAAACAGCTTGTATGAAATTTAACTTGTATACACAGTTGCTAGTGTTACAAGATATTAATATCTACTGTAGGTTCCACTCAGTGCCTACCTAATCATTTGGTTCAGGAATAGTACTATCATTCTTCCATTACAGTGTTTAATTCTTTCCTCAAGATTGGAAAGAATGACACAGTAAACCTACAGTGGTTTTAAGATTACCAAGCAAGAAGGGTTACTGCAGTCCATGATTATCTTCAAACCAACATATAGTCAAGCGGATATGTAGCTTTCTAGAAAAACCTTCCTACATCTAGAAAACAACCACAGGTGATAAGATTTTAGTAAACTTGCATTTCCAAGGTAAAAACAAAAAATTAGCCCCATCTGAAGCCTGGCTTCATTCAGTTTGGAAAATGCAGGGGGATGCCCCCATAATGTATACAGTATTCATTAGGCATTTCCGTTGAGGATACACTTGTCATAATAAAGGGCAACTACTTTTCTTTAATTTTGAGTAGAAATAATTTCACCCAGTTTTCAGTCCATTTGAAAGGGATCTTCTCAGGCCAATTTGTATTAATGTTTCAAGTGATAGGATGTCTCAGACTTTCCATGAATTTTATTGGTAGTAAGGTATATGCATGTATTATGTACACTGAATTTACAAGTCTGATAACTAAATTTGCCATGATGGGTTGTTTTATAAACTCTTGATGGTTATGGCTAAAAGTTCCATTATCCTTTAGATATTTAGATTATACGCCACATTGTATTAGAGAAATAAGATAGGTTGATTGATCAATGCCAGCATCACTTTTAAAATTTTTTAAAAGGCCTTTTAAAAATTGAGTAGGAACAAAGATAATACCATTCCCTGGTACCTCTCTGGGTTTTCATAAAAATTCATAAAAATGAAAGATGGTAGATGTGAAATAACTAAACTACATACGTTTATTTTCCTATTTTTAAATTTTTGTCTATTTTGTTTATTATGCTTTACCTATTAATGATGTCTTGTCAACAGTTACATTTGCACATATGTATTATCTCCTAATTGTAGTACTGCTTTACCTTAAAGTTTTATAGTGCTGCCCATTACTGTAGTGTCTGAGTGCCTTCCGTATAAAATCAATAGCAAAAGACGATTCCATAGTGGATTTCATGGAGTCTCTGGTACTTCATCATTTACAGGTCAGAATTCTGTTTGGGATAGTCTTTTTTTTAGGTAGGAGAGAGGAGAAAGAGGCATGGTTAGGAGGGTCTTGGGAATAAAAATGGTATTTGAAATTTGTGTCACTTACAGTGGACAGGCTTTTGTAAAAAGGAAGGCTTAGATCATGTTTAGGAAGTGCTGCAGACTCTGGATTTGTTTTCTCTCCTCTGGAAGATGTTCACAGCTAGAGCCCATTGACAGAAAATGCTTTGTTCCTAGCTCTCACATGCTTTGTCCTGGGCTTTGTGGTCTGCATTGTCCCAGAGGAACATGGCTGTCACGATGGTTCCTAAATGAATACTTGGTCTTTGATGTAGCTGGGGCCTGATTAACTAATTGCTTTGGAAATTAGGACTAAGAGTTTAAACTGGCATTGGAAGATGATTAGGAGCCAGTGGAGGGACTTGAGAACAGGCCTGCTATGTGCTCCCAGTGACCTGAGTTATGGAGAAATAGGGCAGACGCATTCTGTGCCAACTGGCACTTGTTCAGAATCTTCACGTTGAACTTCTAATATGGTGAGTTATAGTAATGCAGCCTAGAGGTGACAACATGCATGGATCACTGTGGCCAGGTTCTCCCTCAGATGGGGTGACATTTCCTAGCAAGCTGGAGGGAAAGAAGGCATTTTTGGAAACTGATGCTACATAGCTATCTAAGCTTAATGAAAAGCCAAACAGGACTTTGTACCATTTGGATGAAAGAGGCTGCATGTCTTCAATGGAAGGTGGAGACAGTGTGTTGGCCAAATATTAAAAGCATTCTCCTTGGCAACCAGCGTCTCCTTGGCTTTGCTTGGGTTCAGCTTGAGTCAGTTGCTCTTCATTGAAGAGCTAATTTCCTGTAGGCATTCTGACATTTTAGTGTGCATGGTGAGTTGCATTAGTTGAATGAGATATATAGTTAAATGTAATAGACATATTCTTGGCTGCTAAGCCCATGGCATCTCAGTATCTTGCCCAGTGGTCTGGTGTAGTATTGAGGTGAAGAGATACTGTGGATCCATGTGGCACCCCACAGGTGAGGACATTCAGAGAGGAGAAGCAATTACCCATCACCACTCTCTAAACTCTGCTAGAGTGGAATGATTGGAACCACTGTGGTACAGAGCCATCTATTCCTGCTGTGTTATGTAGGTGTATTTCCAGTGTTTGATGATGGACTACAGATGTCTTCTGTTGCATCTAGCTTGCTAGATACAATTTTCCAATATTTGCTGACTGTAAATATAATCTTGTACTGATGTGTTTCATGAACTTCTTAATTATGTTGAACTCAGGTAGCTTGTGGTTACCAGCCATCTCTATTATTCATATTAATTCTTATTTTTAAGAAGTAGATGACTTCTCCTGTGGTTGTATTCTTTACTTTCTGGTTATAAAATTGCCTCTTTCTTAATTTGAAAAGCCCATTGATCCATTTTTAGCTCCATATTTTATCAAGTAGATGTCTGTGTTTGAGCTCCCTAAGAGTTTGTACGCAAACGTTTCATGATCATTTTACTGTAATCTTGGAGGATACAGTAAGGGGTCTGTAGCAGTTCCCTTTTATTTATCATTTATTTTTTATTCTTTGTTGTCTGCCTCAGGTTTTAGCACCCATTATGCTAACGTACTAGTTACAAAATTATCATACCAAGTGCAATGCACTGTAGTACTTTTGAGATCCTTTGATGGAAAGCTCTGGAATTTTCTATTACCAATGAGTTAAGGCTCACAAGCTACTCCTGTCAAGTAAATCATCATTGATGTGGCCTTCACAGTCTTGAAAAGAAAAACTAGTGTATAAAATTCATCTAATCAGTTGTATGAATCTATTCCTGTGAAAAGCAAAGCTTGTGGATTAAATCAGCTAACTTTTGTAATTTGTTTGCTGAGTGTGCTTGGGAACTGCAGTATTGACCATTCTCACTATTTTTGTCATCTCTAAAAACGTAGTTTTTTCTTAACACCAGCTCCTATAGCTGGGTAATTACATGAGGTGGCTTTTATTTTGATGAAAATTAGTTTCTTGTCCTTGTGGGTTTTGAGAAACGCTTGAAAAATGTGAACTCTAAAGGCTTAAAAACCAAAATGTTAAGAATGGAAAACTAAAAAATAAATAAAAAAATTAAGAATCCAACTTTTGAATGCATATGTTGTCAGTACAGAAACTGACACCTCAAGTGGCTCAAGAGGATATTTAACAGAAGCTACTAAAATTAGACATTTTAAAATCAGCAGGTCCAGATAACTTGCATCCAACAGTTTAAAAGAGCTGGCTGAGAAGCTCTCTGGACTGTTAATTATTTTTTTCTTTCCAATAATTTTTAGAACATTGGAGAAATTCCAGAAGACTAGAAGGGAGGTCATGTTGCACCATTATTTAAAAAGGGTAAATATGATAATTATAGGGCTGTCAGCTTGACATCAATGATAATGGAATAACTGATATGGGCCTTAATTAATCAAGAATTAAAAGAGGATTATATAACTAATGCCAATCAACATAGGTTTATGGAAAACTGCCTTTTTTTTTTTTTTTTTTTTTTGGGGGGGGGGGGGATGAGATTACAAATTTGATGAAGCTCATAGTGTTGATGTAATCTATGTAGATCTCTTTAAATCATTTGACTTGGCACTGCAGGATGTTTTGATTAAAAACAAGAACAATACAAAATCAATATGACATATTAAATGGATTAAAAACTGGTTAACAGACCAGATCCCAGAGTAATTGTAAACAGGGAATTATCAAATGTGTGTTTCTATAGGGATCCCATAGAGAGAGATCAGTGATTCCCTACCTTTTTGGCTGGAGGGCCACAGTTATTATTTTTACAACTGTGAAGGGCCACTAGTCTCCACCAGCAGCGCCCCTCGCTCATGCAGCCAGACGGAAGGAGTCCTCGCTGATCTCCCATCCCCTGGCTGCAGCACGGAAACAGCACACATCCTGTAGCTCCTTGTGCTCCACCTGGGTACCTAGGCAGTGGCTCCCTTCAGCAGCCAGGGGGATAGGATGTCCGTACTCCCCTCCCTCTGGCTCCAGCAAGAATCCCAGCACTTATGGACCCAGGTGGAGCGCTTTGCCGTGCTCCCTGCTACAGCCAGGGGGAGGGGAGCACTGATCTCCCATCCCTTGGGCTGCAGCAAGGAGCATGCACTGGTCTTGTAGACCTGCGTCAACGCACTCTGCCTAGGTCCTTAGGCAGCAGATCCCCTCTGCAGCCAGTGGGAGGGGAGCGGCAGGCCACTCTGAAAGACCCTGCAAACCACTTTTGGCCCCCAGGCCACGAGTTGGGAACCACTGGGTTAGATTCTTGGCCCAATGCTATTTAGCATCTTTGTTAATGACATGGAAGAAAACATAAAATCATCACTGATAGCATTTGCAGATGCTACAAAGCTTGTGGGAGTGGTGGCTGTTTTCTCTTTGTACGTAGACTTACCTGTCAAGATAGATTTTGAACAGTTTATGCTGGTAAGTCTGCTAGACTTTCTCTTAGGCTCTCTATCCTATTCTCTAAGATTGAAATAAAGTGATCATGAACATTTCTGTACAAATTATTAGGGAGCTCAAAAATAGACATCTACTTGCTAAAATATGCACCTAAAAACAGCTCAATGGGCTTTCTAAATTACAAAAGAGACTGTTTGTTTGTTTGTTTTTTTATTTAGAAAATAAAGAAAACAGCTACAGGAGCAGTCATCCTGCACCTACTCGTTACAAGATAAAAACTAAAACATGAATAATAGAGACGACTGGTAACCACAAGCTACCTGAGGTCAATGTAATTAGGAAGACATTCATGGAATAGATCAGTGCAAGATTATATTTAGAGTCAGCAAATTTTGGAAAGTTGAATCTAGCAAACTAGCTAGGTGCAGTAGTACTCAGTATTAAACTCCAAAACTGAAGAGCTGAAAAGTCAAGGTATCATAAGCAAATGCAGGAAAAATGTAGAAATAGTGTATTAGATTAAATATGAAGGCCAGATCCTAACACAGTCTTAAACCAGACTCCATTTTCTCTGTCCTCATCAACAAAGCAGCAAAACTTCTCCTGAACTTAAACTATGCCCTATGAAGTCTCACAAGTGCCCCTTTGTTGTTGTTAAATATGCAAAAGCCATGAGAAAACGTAATGTCTCACTATTCAAAAGTTACCGAGTCCTGATTAAAACTATCCTGCAGAGGTAGAGCTTGAAGTGATGCCACTTTCCTGTGAATTAGACAACTTCATTTGAGAAGGGAAAGCCCAGACACTTGCCAAAATCCTGGGGGCTGTCTTATGCAGTAATATGCTTGGAGACTGTGACCTTTGGTCTTCCCTTTTAATGGACTTGGTAGTCCCGGGATGCTTTAAGGTTACCTGTAACTCATATATCCAAAGGGGGAAGGCCTTCAAAAGGTTTGGCTGATATTAGTTGCTTCATTATTCCTCCTTCAAGCAGCCTGTCGTGATAGCAATGCAGGAGATCTTGCTTAAAGTAAAAGTTTGATAAAATTGCAGCCACTTGGCCAAAAGATCATAGTGCTTGTCTCCACTTGTTGGTCACCTGCCATTTGCAAAGGACTGAGTGAACTAACTACTAGACCATGCTCCTATCAGAGCAAGTATGCTCTGGACCATGGTTTTTCTCACACTTCCTTTTAAGGGGAAGGGTCTGAATTCAAGTTATCAGGCATTCCAAATCACTGCCCAGATGGACAAGGAAATTCCATAAATATGCCGGTATCTACTACATTGTACAGATGCATGAATTATGGGCAAATTTGTGGGAGGAGAGTTTATCCCCACAAATTCTGTGACCCTTTAGCCACTGACAACCCTTGTGTTTCCCCTCACCTGAATGGCTACAGTCAATAGAGACCACAATACCAACTCCCTTCCCAGGGTGCATTGACTTAAATCAAAATGATTTTAAATTACTGATTTTAATCATGATTTAAATCAACAAGCAGGAAACCTTGAATTAAATAATTAATTTTAATTGTGTTTAGCATTTCTACTTTTTAGTTATTTTCCTAAAGAAGAGTTGATTCTCACTGATTAGTAACTATTCAAATGTTGATTTGTAACGAAGTATAACTTTTATGCTAAATTTGGAGCTTGATTTTTGCTAACCAGGAGGTTACATTATATCTGTAGACATTTAAGCAGTTATATAGCTTAACTTATTCAGATTCTTTATTACCTTTTTTATGATAGAAAACTGTGAATGATTCATTCCTTACTAGATAATTAACTTGTGATTTGTGTCAAGCTCTTATTTTCATAGAAATTCAAAGTCAGTTAATTCATAGAAACAGCACTTAATTTTTTAATTAAACTTATTTTTCCCATATTTATTCAGCACATCAAAATGTATCAAACATGTTTTACATTATTAAACAAAGGAAGTACTATCTATACTTAGTGAATTGAACTGGTTGTTTTTGGCCACCATGTCTGTCAAGACTTTAGAGCTAGTAGATCTCATCATCTCATACATAGTTTTTATTCATAGATTGGAAGAGGAAAACAACCTTTCCTGTTTCAACTTGGAATTGGTTTCTTAATTTTGTTACCCTAGTCCAGGGGTAATTCATAGGCAGCCTGTGGGCCAAATCCAGACTGCCAGACACTTTTTTGAATGGACCTCAAAAATGTTTTATTTACTTGTTGTTTGTTCTCTGCAGTCTGGATCTTGACTGTACTTGACCAAGAAATTTGGACCTTGACAAAAAATAGACTATACCTGCCCTAGTCGTTGAACTGAACTAGTTGAATAAATTGAAATTAAAAAAAAGCATTCTCTCCACACCTGCAGAAGACACTACTGCGCCCAAAGCTGGTTCAGCACTTCAACAAACTCTGGCTCCATGTGCTTTAGCCAGTGACTTCCACTAGTTCAGTAGTTTGACTTTCTTTAAAACTTGACAGCAAACATGTACTGCTTAGTATTGCTTTTTGTATTTAATTTAAATCAATTACAATATACAGTTCTCAATTTCAAATTTAATTTTAAACAGGTTTACTTTAAAAAAAAAAAAAAAAAAAAACCACCTGTATTTAATTTAAATTACATATAATCTAATTTTTTACTTAAAAAAAAAAAAAAATCTATTTTTATTGACCCTACCCCCTCAGACATCCTCATTTGCTTAGATCTTCTCTTAGAAGGGGTATTTGCACATAACCTCTCCTGACTCAGCACAGCAGTCATGCACTTCTCCTTCATTTTATCCTTTAACAGTAGTACAGAAATGGGCACAAGAGATGTACTTCTTTGTGGAAAAACTGCCGATCAAAGAAATGCAAAGGCAGGTGGTGAATCTCGAGTGCAGAAGAGAGCATTTTTGTGGGTGTGTGCTGCATCTTAACAAAATAAATTGTGGTGGGTTGTGCTGTTGGATGTTTATATTGTACATGGGGGGGACCTATACAAGATCATTCTTGTTTTTATTATTGTTGTGCTGTAGCAGACCTTTAAACTAAACAGGTAATTCTTCAGTTCAGGAGTTTAACTTGTCATGCATCTCCATTTGACACACTTGGCTTTCCAGGAATTTTTCTTTTGCTGCCAAGACATGCCAGTCTCTGGCTCAGTTCCTTTCCTCAGTTCTACCTCTGACTTCCATATCTTTGTTATGGGTTTGCTGTTGAGAACCTATCTATTTTGAATTATCAGAGAGGGAGTGCAGAACTAGAAATATATACCTTGTTTTTCTGTTTATTAGTGCAGACTTCACTGGAAAAAATACTGTTTTGTCCTGAAAAATGTTTGAATGCCTTAATCTGTACTTTGGTTTGTAACTCTATTATTCTTACACCAGGATCTGACCCTATTCCCCCTTAGACCTGAACTAATTTTTTTAAGAACTCTTTTTGGTGCTTTTTCTTGGTACTGTGTCTTAAATATGTAAACAAAGTTATTTCAAATTCTTTCATAGGCTCTACAGAACTGAGTGTGTTGATTATAACCACATTGTGAGAGCTATTTCCTGTGGGGTAGCATGTTTCTAGTGTTATCATGGCTCTCCATGATTTCAAAGTATAAACCTATTTTTGGTAGCTTTAGCTGCATTTCCACCCTGTCAGTGTGACACCAGTACAAATAAACTATTTCTTAATTAATCTCCAACTTCTTTCAGCATGCAGGTATGGATGGTGAACTCTTTTTTTGCAGCACTAGTCATTGAAAACAAATGTGACTGTGCTATTTCAAAGGAGTTCCTGGCTAAGTGTTGTAAATTGATTCAACGCTGAGTAATATTTTCCACTGAGAAATGCATACTCCATATTCTGTGCCTTGAAGATAGTAGTCTATTGGTTTTGTAGGCTGATAACAGGTATGGCAGAAGACCAAAAAGCTCAACACTACTAGTCAGATTTGTAATGGTATGTCCTGCAATAACTGATTTGGGACAATGTTAACATTTTTGATATACTACACTGTGCAAGCTTCCAAGTGCTTTGAAGATTTACACACTTTTTTGTACATATGCACACCATACATAGGGATCACTGCATCCACCACCAAAATTTAGCCACCCCTGGACTGTGTTAGGGACATGCATGAATTATGGCCACAGGTTTAAGCAAATAAAGCCTGTTTACCCACATGCATATAATTGGGTCCCTTTCAGCTGAGACGAAACGGCTGGACAGACACAAACAGTTTCATAGGAAAAGAATCCTTTATTCAGCTGAAGGCTTTCAATAAGAGGATTGCAAGCCCCTCCTGTTTCTTTTAGTCATGCTTATATACCTTTTACCTAAAGGAGTGGGCCTCCCCTAGATATTAAAACCAGATGGTGCACATCTCCTGCCTCTCCCTAATATTTCTGCCTACACTTCAGTTTCATATATACGTTCCTTCTTTTCTTTTGTTTCTCTGTTAAATTCTGCCTACAAAGGACATTCCTATCCTATAGCTTCATGACACTTTCCTGCATAATATCCCTTCCCATCGATCACCACTCTCACGTTTCCAGCTAATGATTTCCACATGCATAATTTCCTTTACAACTGAAACCTGGGGACTGTTAAAAATGCCCGGCACCACTACACAAATTTAGGCCAGGAAGTAAAGAACACCTGAATCAACTGCAGACTTTAAGAAGGACTTTGGGGAAAGTTTACCTGAACTGAAATTTGATAGAATGTTGGGGGTGAGGCCCCTTCTCCTATAGAAGGGGTTGATATTTTAGACCACAGGTGTAAGATCTTAAACATCAACATTTGAAAGTTTATATTTCCAGCATTACACTATTCAACACCATACCAAGACACTTGGTTCCTACTGATTTCTAGGACGAGTGTGTTCTGAAGGCTACATGTTATTGACTAGATTTTTCCCTGGATAACTCCTATTCAGCTACAGAATTGGTGGGGATCCTGTTTCACTACAATAATGGGACAAGACTAGCTTTCAGTTGGACTGTTACAAACTTGCGTTATTGCAATTAGAATTGTTAGGTTTGGCATGAGCATTTATTTCAGTCTGATAATATATAACAGTGCACCAGAGACCATTAGTGAATTCAGAATTCAAGCCAATTGATTGAGCAATGTGGTTTAGATAAACGTCACTGGTATTAGACTTTAATATTTATATTTCCATAGTGTATAAGTGTACCATTGTGCTATATGCTGTCCAGATACATATGAAGATATAGTTCCTGCTCCAAAGAGCCTGCAGTCTAAGAAGGAAAGTGACCTACTGGAGAGGGGAGGAGAGAAAAGAGGCATACTACAACAATCCCACCCAACACAATTTTTATGTAGAAGCTTCTAAAATTATAAACTGACTGCAATTTCACATCATTAATGCATATACCTTAGACATCGTTAAAAAAGCGCTGTCTAGTAAAAATATAGTGTAGTTGAAAAGACTCTTATTCTGAGAAGACATGATTTTATGTCTCTGCATATACTCTTAATGATTGTAGGCTCTTATACCACCCTCCACTAACACAGGTTAGGCTGAGAAGCAGCTGGAAATAGTTGGCAATCTGTGCTTTTAGAAAGCAAATAATTTCTAAAGAGCAAAGTCTTGGGGGATGTCACTACGCAGTATTAATTCGTTAGCCTTCATCTCGCTGAAACCTTCATCAGTAATAGTTTGGTGCAACAATACTTTATTATTGCTTGTATGTTTTGAAGATTAAAAACAATAAACAGACTCCTTAAAATGTAAAGGAGGCAGTCTAGGGTTGAAAATATATACAGGGCTCTATGTATAATGTGATTATGCAGCTGCCTAATTTTCTCTTTCAATTTCTTGCAAAATTATGCTCCAAAATCCTAAAATTTCATATAACCCAGGTCTGTAGCATTTGCAGTTGTGAAGGTAACCCAACAGTGCACAGTGTAAACCAATGCTGTGTTATGTGCATGTAGCTTGAAGCAGCAGGTCTGGATGGCATGAACAGAGCTATTTATCTCCATTAGATACTGGCTCCAAATCCTAATCAAAGATACATTAAATGTTGATACTCTTTCTCTGATCTTGGCAAAATCATCAGGTAATACTTCATCATTGTTGGATGTAATGGCAGATACCAGGACATGGTACAGTAGGTGGCTAGTTTCTGTCAGGGGCTTGCTGGTGTGAAGAACAAAGAATTCTCTATCCCATTTTTCATAAAAGTAGAAGAAGCGATACATTGTCTCACCCCATGGTACCAAAAATTCCAAACTTTTGGTTCCCAGAAAACAAAACAAAACAAAACCACCACCACCTACATCTTTCTGGCTGTCCAAAAATCTACCTGCCAAAACTTCACTCTTCCCACTTAGAGCTTCTGCAATGCTGTTAGCTTCTGTTTTTAATACAGAAATGAAAATTGGGGCGTGGTACAGTAGTGCAAAATGAACTTAAATTAAAAAGTAACAAGAAAAACTATATGTTGCACCATGCTGGAAAGGAGCAACAGCAAGTGGGAGAGGGCCTATGGGTGCAGTGTCACGTAATGCATAGGTCCTTGCCACATAGGACACTGGTCTAGAATACATTAAGTCAATACGTATATCTTCCAGTCCCACGGTTTCTTTTTACATGCTAGCAACGTAAGGGAAATTGGAGAGTCCAAATGTAACTGAGATGTGTTGGACTCCTGACCAAATAGTCATGACTAGCTGTTGCAATTAAGAGCCTCTTCAAGTTTTCAGAGTAATAGCTGAGCCTTTCTGGAGTCTGAGAATGCATAATTTTACAACACAAGAAATAAATTCAAATGTTCCTGATAACCTAAATAATAAATTTTCTTACATAATAGTTAATATTTAATAGTCCCTTTCATAAGGTCCTCACTGTCATTGTGATAGGTGAAATTAGCAAGAAGGCCCCACTCTCCCCCCCAAGGGCACTGAAAATGCTATTTACCTTGTGTGCTTGTTAGGTTGGTCAAAATATGTGCCAATTTCCTTTAAGAATAATTTACCAAATGTAATATTTTTCAATAAAGTGTAAATCCATTCTAGGCCTCATTGGAGGGCAGAGTCCTAAATATAGAAATTGGCCTGTGTTGAACTGTTCCTTTCTGTAACTACCCATCTTCAGTGTGACTATCTATACTCCTTAAATGATGACTTCTTCTAACATGAAAGAATGCTGTATGCAATACAAACACAATGAGTATTTGTTTTAATTGTACTGTCGCGGTTACGGGGCTAGTCGCACGTATCCCTTTTCTGGTCCCTCAGCTGTTACACCTCTTGCCTTTACTTACCTTGTGGTGGGACTTTGTAATTCTCTCACTCTAGACTGCTTTCTAAGCTACAACGGTTCTTATGCTGTAGGTTTGAGTTTGGGTACCTCTGGTTCTTCCCTTTAGGAGTCTCACCAGTGGTATACAGTGAACAGGCAGTCTTCTTAAAACAGAAGTATTAGGGGTAATAACAAAGCTTTTAGAGCGGATTTAAAGAGTCTGTGTGCATGTCTCTTACCTAAAGGCTTATCGCCCTCTGCTGATGACCGAGGTAGACCTAACTTCTCCTGCAGGGTTCCTGTGTGGCTGTCTCAGACTGGTTCCTCCAATACACCTACCATTGCTCTTTTGAGAGAGGGTCCCTTTTTAAAACTGAGAATACTCTTGTTTATTTTGTTGTTCTGCATTCCTGGGCTTTGGCCATTCTGGTCAAAGCCAGTTGTGTAGGTTGGCTGGAGCCTGAGTAAAATCATCAAAGCTAATGGATGTGGCATTGTCCCTTAACAATTCTTAAGTGTTTGAGGAGCGGCTATACTGAGCCATTATTTTTCTTCCTGCTTGTTTTTCACTACAGTCTTCTATTATATTTTATATTTATTTATTTAATATTAATATTAGTATATTAATTTAATGGGGGGAGGAACCTCAATTGCCAGTCCAAAATACAGTATTCCTAAATTACAAAGAAGCTCCAGATCAGTGATGTATCCATAGATTATGAATACATTTTATTTAAAATATACAGAGATAGTCTTGTGAGCCAGAAAATCTTGGCTCTCTAGTCCTTGTACTTTAAGAGACTTGCTGTGTGTGACATTGGACAAGGCTCTTAATTTGTGCCTCTCTGTCACTCTCTGTAAATGTATTTATATATTTCACATTGTGGCTGAGGCTTAAATCATGAGAACTTTTAAAATGTTTTGAGTTTCTTGGGGCAAAACAAAGTAAATTATATTTTTAAGTATGCTGCATTGTATCCATGGCTGTTTTAGGATATTAGAGAGAGAAGGTGGGTGAGATAATGTCGTTTTATTGAACCAGCTTTTGTGGGTGAGAGGCACAAGATTTTGAGCTTACACAGAGCTCTTATTTAGGTCTGGGAAATTTCTAAATAAGCATTTTGAAACCAAAACCTATAGAAGACCTCTTGTGGACCCAAAATAAGTGGTAGGTACAAAATTTGAAAGCTTCAGCTTTTTTTAGGGCCAGTGGCCTTCTATATATGACCACTGTTGGGTCAAGCAGCATTTTTGAAGGACAAAAAAATAGATCATGTGCTTTACAACCAGGGAGTTCTGATGACATTTCATTAAGTTGGAGTGAAATCAGAATCCTTTTGTTGTCTTCATTACTTTATCCATCTTAGTAAATGTAGACTGCTCTGCCCTTTCTCCAAGGAATGGAATGGAATTTTCCCACTGGTAATCAAAAGGATACCTCTTGGCAATCATATTTCATAAATGCTGCTGTCACAAGTAACTCCGAAGAGGACTGTAGTAGGTTGCCAGTTTTCATTGTTGTCTCCAGCCTTGCTATACTTGATGTCTCAAAGCCCCAGCTCCTGTAGTTATGTAATGATGTGGCAATCTGTTTTCATTAATATATTGTTCTCATGCTTGTGGTGAAAAGCTTGAAAATGTGACCCAAATGCACCCTAAAGGTTGAAAAGCCAAATATAATTTTTTTAAATCTCATGTCTCTTAAGCAAATATCATGATTTGGCATGGTAGGTCCTGACTTAGAATTCTTTAATGTTCTGGGGTTTGCCATACTGCTATAACTGAAAGACTAGAAGAAGAAACTTTTACTCTGTTTTCAGATTGTTTACTGTGTGCATTTGACAACACTTAGTGTATAATCCAGTGGTTCCCAACCTGCGGCCCAATGAGCACACAGCTATGGCCCATGTGGCATCCTCAGGGCTAGATAGGGTGTGTGTGTGTCTGTGTGTGTGTCTGTGTGTGTGTGTGTAATATAATTGTGTGGATGCAGCCCACATAATACACAGAGAGCTGCATATGCCGCCCACAATGGTAAATAGGTTGAGAACCACTGGTATCATTTGCATTGCTTCTTTGTCAACTTCTGGCCTTGCTTCTTCTTACATTAAAATCCTGAGGGATAGCAGAGGGAAGAGGATACACTATCTCAGGCCTAGCTGCTTTTGCTTTCCAGACTTCCCATGATCATTGGGAGTCTTGGGCTTTTTCTGCTTGCTGGGACCCAGGGAGGAGTTTCCAAAGTGAACACCTCTCCCCTACAACTCCCCCACCACCCACCGTATCTGTATCAGTTTCCTGGGAACCACGGGATATCTACAACCAGACAGGGCAGTGGGCAGCGAAGAGTGTTTCAGACCCAGGAGCTCTTCTCTGGGTCTTAGGGAGCAGATAAGGTTGGTGGAAATTGAAGAATGTGCTGCTGCTGCTAAGGCCACTGTGGATGAAGAGGCTGGGAAGACAGTGAGTGCACAGAGAAGAGGAGGAGAGGATGAAAACATAATTATTGTGATCTCAGGCCTGACCCCACTGAAAAACATATATAAAGATCATCTAGTGAGCCCAAAAACTATCTAAAGGTTTGCTTTAAAATGAACATTTTATGTTCTGAGTCAGCTATTGGAAAACATCCACTGTTGGATAATTAAATTTTTTATAAATTTATTAATACAAAAAGACTGCTTAAAACATAAAAAATCTGTTTGACAAATTGATCCTTTTTTTGGGGGGGGGGGGGGGGGGGGTCACTAGGCATTTTAGTGTTTTGGCAAACTATCTGTTCAGACAGCTTAGTACTGGTGAATAATACACTAATAGCATAAAATGGGAGTTTGAGATGGGGATAAAAATGATAAAGAAAAATTGTCTTGATGTTTCTTATGAGAGTCTGGGGAAAATGGCAATTCATTTTTCAAAAAAGAATTTTTGTTATTTTGTTAATCTGAAGTCCCCATATATTGTGTATAGCAGAAAACTTTGGCATAAATATAACTTCTGAACCTGAAGCTGCTGGAAGATACTACATTTGTCAATGAATAGTTTTTCACCCCAATTAAATTAGGATAGTTTTTACTTTTATTTGTAAATTTCTCTTTAAAAAACATAATTGTTTGCCTTCTGCATCACTTTGGGTTGCCACCTCATGACCATTCTGTGTGTTGGGAAATATCAGCAGTGTATATTTTAAAGGAAAGATGTTTTTAGCCAAGTATTTTATATAGATCTTTAATGTTTCAAGCAATAACATGAAAGCATAAAGCTGCCGTGCTGTCTTCAGTTATCCAGATATATGCCATGTCACTGCATCACTTCCGTAAAATCATTCTCAATCCTGTGATCCTCTGTTAATGTACAGTAGTCTTACAATTCCTAGTTACAATAGAAAATATAAGGGTGGTATGGCAACCAATGCCTCCATTACTTTTAATTTTTTTCTCTTATTTAGGATGTCTTATTGTGATGGATTTTTAAAATACTATTAGTTTTGTACACATTTGCTACTGGAATTTTAAGTAATGCATACAGCATTAAAACAAAATATCTCTGTTACAGAATGTTCTGATACTGTCTAACAGTTGTTTGTGTTGGAATTTCTGTCCTTGTGTGTAGACATTCTGATGCAGTCTCTAATTACATGATCTTGTACACTATCTCTCTCCCTCAAACCTTGCTTGCCTCAATTTGTTGTGTATATTAAACAGTGAATGGGGGTCCAGAGCAATTCATGTCTATCTTTGCAGTAGTTTTATAGTGTGCTTTTAACAAGTCTGGTATCATAGAGAACTTTCCTTGTTTCATGCAAAACATTATGTCATGTATAGGGAATGAGGCAGTGATCCTGAGGAAGGGGAAGAATGATCTTGTGTGTCTTTTGACTGGAACCTAGAAAACATGGATCCAGTCCTCAGCTCATCCATAAATGGCTCCATACGTGGCAAAATCGCTTAGTCTCTGTGTCTCCGTTCCATATCAGTGAAGTGAAAGAATACTACTTAGTCGGATCGGAGATCTTAAAAATTCATAAAAATGTCTGACTAAAGTGAGCGCAACCGAAAAACTTGTAAAAGAAAACAATTCCTTGTTCACTGTAGGGTTTGGATGTTGTACAGCAATTGAGTAATTGAACTAAGAGGATGTTAAAAGATACAGAAGAAACTGGTTTTTGCTTATTTATTGATTGTTAATTTACTGACGTTTGTCAGCTCTATGCCTTGAATGAGGTGGGATCCTGTAGGGAAAATGGCATGTTATATTTAAAGACCATCACAAGGCATGTGCAAAATGGGCCAGCCTTAATGTGATCGTTTCTTGAGCTTTTGGTGCTTCACTTTGCAACCTGTATTTTCTTTTAATCTAGGCTCTTTGTCCAAATAATATATGGAATCTTCAAGGATGCGTGATATAAATGGTGTATGCTAGAAGTTAGTAATTATTTTTGTTGAACATTTCAGCGGTAATACTCTAAAGCAGAGCACTAGGGATATCTGGTTGCAATGTTAATTAAATTCAGCCACTGATGATTGATTGATTCTCTTCCAGGATATGCAGGTTTGTAGGATGGAGGAACTCTAATTGAAAGAAATACTGAGACAAGTCTTCTTTCAACATGGAGACTGTTTTGTTTGAAGGAGAACCTGATAGAACTTTGGTGAGTAACTTTAATTTAGTTTGAATATGCTCAAACACATTGATGTTGAGGGTTTTTTAGGATCATTAGTATACACTGATCTTGAGTTTGTATTTTAAAGTGACAGTACTTTTTACCAATGTATGTTATAAGTAAATTTTATGTCCTATCAGCAGGTGTAAAATGTACCAACACTTCCAAAGCAGAGCCTGCCTTGCAACCTTGTAATAATACTTTTCACTGCCATGAAAGAAATGTTTGATTCCTGGACTTGGTACTCACCCCTAATAGTAAGATGATGGACGGCATTCCTGTCAGTCTTGCTGATCAGCATATGGGCAAGGAAGACTAGCTTTCTTTTCTCAGTCAGTGATTGGTAACTGAAGTGCTGCTTCATGAGATAAGGGGCTAAAAGGGATAGGAGAAAGAGTTTGGATTCCCAGGACTTTTTCAAGGGCAATGAGTACTTTCCATGGAGGATTATAAGCTCTTTGGGGCAGGGAACATGTCAATATCCATATTGCGCATAGGATGGTGGGGCCCTAATCCTGATGAAAGTCTATGGGTGCTACCATATAACAGCTATGTTAACATATTAAGTAAAATAGTGAAGATGATGAACTCCTGAAGCTTTTATATCTGAGCAGGCTTGGAAGAACTAGATTTTTGTTGATAAATGTTGAATGTCAATTTCACCATACAGACACTAACAGACAAAAAATATTTCCATTGTTGATGATAAATTTACAGATAGGCAAAATAAAAAAAAAAAAAAAAAGCCATTTGAGAACTCATTAGAGTTTGATTTAAGGATATTTACTTTATATATTTTGACGTGATGTTGACAATTTGAATTTTATAAAACTTTTAATTTTTTGAAAGTCAACATCTACTGTCATTAAATGATAGTCTAACTCCCCCCCTTCCCAGAACTGAAAATTGAAATAGGTAAAAATTGAAAAAATGTTGAACCCATAATTTTGTGTAACTGTGAAAATTTAAATCAATAAAAACAAAAAATGCTTAAAAATAAATATTATCCTTTTGATTACCAGAAAAAAAAATTTCTGCCAAGCCTCTGTGAGATTTTGATGATACAAGGTGCATTTATGTTTTTTGGAAGTTGTGTATTATATCTAGGGAAAAGATAGCTTTTGATCTTTCCCCTACAGGAACAATTCTTTAAAGGGTTGTCATTTTCTTGATAAAGAGACCAATGCTAAATGAATTTCCAGAAGGGGCCTGTTAACATATAGAATGGTTTAGTGAGATGTGACATTTTTCTTCTGAAGTTATTTTCTGAGCTAATGATCTCCCTTCAAAAATAAAGCAATACTTATTTAGAATATTTCCTTTTTTAGAGAAAGAAAGTAATTCTCAAATCAATTCAATACTTTTTTTAGTTACATAATACTTTTCATTTTTCTTGAAATCTGTGGGTTATTCACAGGATCCAGACCCAGACTGGCCTTCAGCTGATGCATATATTGACTAGGATTCTTTTCATTCATATTGGGGTGTATTCTAGAGCAAAAGTTCCCAAACTGGAGTTTATGGGGCACTTATTGGCAGTCAGAGATCTGGCTGGTTTACATTGTGCTGGCTATTCTTGCTTAATCTGAGGAAAAAACAGATTGCAGGGAGGTAAAATAATATATGAAGAACATAAGTAGGCAGCATGATTCCCTTTTTCAAAAGATGAACCATTATTGGAGTAAAGATGGCAAAAAATACTGCCTAATACTATTTTCCTGACTAACCAGTAGCTGTAGTTACCACAGAAGGAAGCGATCAGTGTGATCACAAATCTGAGTGGGAAAGTGGCTCATGACTTAATTTCTTTTAATATTTAGTATACTGTGTGATTCTGAACTCTCCCATTCTATAGTTCATGCCCTTTGCTGGTGAGTGAGGAGATTTTGGAGTAGGACTGGTGGCAGAATCACACACATGCTGCAGCTCTGCTGTTGGTCTGTAAGAGAAGACATCTCACGTCATCCACCTAGACTCAATTGCTGGGTTGGTAGGGAGCAAACAACAGGTTGTACGCTTTTGTGGCTTTTAGAGAATGGCTTTCTTGTCCTATTAAAGTCAGTGTTTGTTCTATGCATGTGTTTGGAAAACTGGGAAATTCTAACAGCTAGCAATCTGGTTAGAAAAAAGCACCTACACTAACTCTCTTAGCTGTTCTGGTGATTGAGTTCTCAAACTCTCAACTTCAATGCTTGCTTCAAAATAACGTGGTTGTAGCTTTTGTTTTTGAGTGGTGATATTGAAATGGGTTATCAAGTGGGTACAATAACATCAGTTTCTCACATGCAAATCTTGTTTCAATCTTGGAACTGTTCATTAAGAAGCTCTTTTTCCTTTTGTTTATCCCAAGCTTCTTTCGTGGAACTGCAGAGAATTATCTTTAACATCTCTTCCTATAAAGTAACTTTTGTCTCTTGAGTAGTTAGTGGTTCTGGGAACTGGTGTCCAAAAGCCTGCACTGTGATTCTGCATGATTTATGAGATGTGATAATCTCTGTGTATGGATTGGCTGAGCTTGGTTTTAGAAATGAATTTTAAAAGTAGGAAATGTTAGTATAAAGGGTTTTTATTTAAGCAAGTCTCAAAAGACATGAGATACCCTGAGACTCTACTGTTGTGGAGCCCATACGGTTAGTTTGTTTTAAACATCCTAATATTAGGTTCCTGAAGATGTCTCTTTATTTCTCACCTTCCTCTTCCTCTGTGTGCGTGATTTAAATGGATTCTCATTTGAGCACTCTGTAGCTATATTTTGAGTGTTTGCATGAAGATTAGGTGGTAGTGTGCCTTCAGAAATTGGGGACCATAGGCTACTAGGCCAAAACTTGCCTCTGAACATTAAAATTCTATCATCTGAAATCCTTCCCAATTCTAAACTTTTTTGTTAGTAGTAGTAGTACTAGCACCTATGGTCCCCAATAGAGATTGGACCCCTATTGTGCTAAGTGCAATACATACAGCTAATAGACAGTACATCCCCTGAAGAGAATACAAACTAAATAGAGCTGGGGGGCAGGGAAGAAGGAAGTATTATTCCCATTTTACATATGGCATATCTGAAGCACAGATGACTTGTTCAGAGTCATCCTTCCTCTCTCTCCTTGTAGCTTCTTATTCTAGAGCCATAGGTTCATTAATGCAACTATGCAACAACTGCAACATAATATAATGTTCTACCGGTCACATGCAGATATTATGTGCTGTGTGTAAACTGACCTGTCAGATTAGGGTTATAGTGTTATGATTTGAAATACTCTGACCAAGATTTAGCAATAGTCCATCGCAGTGGTGGTACTGTATATTTTACTCGATAGGTGAGAGTAGGAGAGGACGAGGTTACACCGTAGTAAAAGATTGTTGAACGATAGACAAGATAATACAAGTGATTGTCCAACAAAAATAACATAACAGGGATATTTTTTAAACTGGAACAAACAGAACTGGATTCCATCTGCCTAAAATAACGTTAAATATATGAAAGATATAATAAAATACCCAACTCTCTCTCACTCACACTCTATAACTTACTACTAAGTGTCCTTAACTAAATATAACCTCTAAATAATAATAATAAAAAAAAATCTCTATGCACAGACTATTATCTTTTAGGTGGTTTGGTTTTTTTAGTTCAAAGTTCCTCCTTCCCCAAATATCTCACTGGGTGCTGGCTAACGCCCAAGTCAGTCTTTGAATCTCAGGCACTTCTGGTGACTTCCTGAAGAGATGGACTTGACTCCAGTGATGCTTGCTTGTTGGGGTGCATGTTAGACCAGACCTACTGGATCTGAAGGATCATTGGTTGTCCTGTTCTGGATATCTGGGACAGCATGAATCAATGACAGGAGATTAGATGATTAGATGATCAGGAACACGCCATCAAACATGGACTGACTTGACCAGCCAGCTTTAAACTGACAGGACCCTCTCTTACATGTCTGTCTGTCCTGCCCAATCTCAGCCTCTCCACTTATTCTCGGTTTCTCTCAGTCCCGGTTTCCCTATGTCCTTCTGGTTGCCCTCACCCTGTTTCTCTCAGATTTCTCATAGACTGTTTCTCTCAGTGTCTCCCTCAGGCTTCCCCACCTGCCTCTGTCCCTCTACTGTTCCCCCTCTTCTCATTACTTCCTCTTCCCCTGAGGGATGGGGCTACATTCTCTCTATAGAACAATGACAGTGCATACACCCTGTAACACACCTAAACCATATATCCCTATACACGGTTAAGTCCCTTTATCATATTTACATATGCTTTAATTGTAAGACATATAACTTCCAATATCTCTAAGATGGCGTCAGAAATGATTCATCATGCCTAGCTACCATTCTATTGGGTCTTTATGCTGCCAATGTCAAACTGTATAAGGTCTACAATGTAATAAATCTTGGAGTGCACAGACCTGGAGTTTAATGCAGTTTATTAATTCAAAAAACAAATACCAAAATATCCTGGTTTACACTAGTCTCTTTTCCCTAAACTTTCCACTTTTTCAGCTACGCTGGCAGTAGCAGTAGTGGGAGTGCTAGCATAGATAAGAGACTGGTAGCTAATTGTGTCTTTACCACCATTTTGTGTAGATCTACTGTGAACATGATTGGCCCCCATAGTGGTAAAGGTGTTTGAAGTCACAGGCCATCATAACGCTGCTGAAGCTGAAGTGGGGTTAAGAATAACAGGAATTATTTTGGAGGAAAAGGCTACTCTTGACAAGACATGTTTTGAATGTGCAGTCAGTAGAGGGAATCTAAAACACCTCCACTCTGTACTGGTTGCTGAGAAAGTAATGGACTAAATTCAAATGTATGGTGCTAGTTTAAACTGTGATCTAGGCATGAATTCTACTTGATAACTCAATCCCACTTTTGTTCTTTTTATTTTCCCACCTAAGGCTGAGTTTGGTTATCATACTCTGTCCCAGTGCTTCATTTGGTTTTGGGTAAGAACAAGATCATCTTTGTTTAGGGACAGATTAAGACCTGGTCTACACTAGAGAGTTTTGTCAACAAAAGATGACTTCTTTGTCGATGAAACTGCCCTGTTTTGTGAACAAAATAAAACCACTTTGACAAAAGGCATAGGGCTTTTGTCAGCAGAGGTAGGGCGACACAGTGTCAGTGTCCCCTTAGACGGGTGTGGGGACTGTCATACTTGTCAAATTGACAAGTGGGGGTGGGGGCTGGAGCCTAGCTCTGCAAACCGCTGGGCTCTGGCTGCAGGTTGCGGGCAGCTGCCGCTTGGCTGCGAGCCCAGGAAACCTAGGCTCCCAGCCGGTGCAAGCCGCAGGTGGGCTTGCAGCCGGTTGGCAGCCATCCGGGGCTTGCTGGCATCCTGGGTGCGAGCAGGGCTGCAGCCGCCCCACTGCCAGCATCCCTTGCATCCCAGGGCAGCAGCTGCCCACGGCTTCCATGTGTCCCGGCTGACAGAGGGGCTGCAACCACCCATATCCGGACTCACAGCCGGGTGGCTGCAGCCCGACTGGCAGCCCGGGTGCCGGCAAGCTGTGGGCAGCTGCAGCCACCTGGTAGCCAGGGCTTTGGCGGCTGCCTCCCAACTCCCGGCTTTGAGCTGGGACCAGGTAAGCCGGTGGGGAGAGGGCTGCAGCCGGCTCCCACCTGGGAGCTAAAAAGTCCCTGCACTCTGGCTGGGATCGGTGGTAGTGGTGGGGGGGGGAGGGGCAGCTGGGAGACTATGGGCTCTCTCAGCTCCCCCCACACTGCCTGTTAGGTTGGTGGAAGTGCTCCTGGTGAGGACGCACTCCACCGACCCAAGGAGAGCACTGTGGACATCAGCGGCGGCTGAAAGCCGACATATTTTATGTAGACAAATTTCTCATAGCCTATGTCTTAAGAAACACCCTTCTTGTATATATGCTAGAGTCCCTGTAACTATCTGAAAAGCTCTTCTGCTTAAGATAATTTAATCTTTGACCATTATGATCTTTTTTTCATCTTTGCCTCTTTAGGTATATGTTTTTCTTTTTGACAGAATGGCTGCATCTCTGAATAACTTTATTTCTGCATTGTTCAAAGATATATATGATTCTGGCCCCAAAATGTAGTTTAAATGATGATGAAAAGAAAACTTGATGATTGTGTGGGAATGGGATGAAAGAAGAAAGTGTAATTTCCATGGAAGCAGATATTTTGCTGGTTGTCTTAATTCTTAAAATCCTATTTTTAGGAACAGGAATGGGAACAGATAATTCCAGATGAGAGAGAGTGATGAAAGGCTAACTGAAAAGTGAGATCTGAGGAGGAATTGGGACTAGAGCAAGACTTCTTGCCATAGAGGAAGAGGCTGTTTGGGCAGTGATGGTGCAGCAAAAGGCATATTATTGTGGGTATGAAGGAGATAAAGTGAAAGGGCTTGGAGTAGAGGCTTTAGAGAGAGAAAATAAGAGGTGATAGCTTGCTAGGCAGGTGGAGGCAGAATTTAAAGCCTTCAGTTGAACATTTGTTTGAGGGTTGACGTGTAAAGAAGCTAGTGCTAAAATTCAATAAAAGCGTGACACAGTTGAAAGCAGTGTGAGACAGATTATTTTAGATTTGATATTTTGGGAGAAATGAAAAGGGTGGTGAGGAGGAGTTTGCACAAATCAAGTCTTGGGTTCATCCTTGAATGTAGTGGATACATTCAATCTTTACACAATTCAAGGTTAGAGTCTAACTGTACATGAGTTATTTGTTTAAAACTGCTAAGAAGGTGAAGGGAGGCAAGGTATATTTTTCATGTTAGTGACACTTTCCTTTAAATATTGACAGGAGCCTGTTATTCATCACAGCACAAATGTATAACTTGCATACTAAGTAAAACGTTCCTAAGGTAGAAACAAGAATGTTTTAGTTCTGGCTAGGAAACAGTGAATCTGTTAATCATTTCAGTGTTGTATATTTTTGTCGCTCTAAAGAAGAAAGCTGTCTTAAAGTTCCTCTGTAGTATTTTGTAATGTAGCTTTGGTTCTTTGTCTAACATCTTCTTGGGTTGAATTTTTATATGTAGCTATTATGGAAGCAATGAAGTACGGTAAAGTATCTCTGTTACCTCTTTCCCCTCCCCACTGTGCCTCTCTACCTGAAATTGTTAGTATATTGGTCAAATGAGAATGTTCTACAAACTTGGTGATTATATTTGTCGAACTTAAAGAACTTCAGACAACCTGTAACTGTTCTTAGGCTATTGACGGGCTATACAGAGAATCTGAAAGTCTGAGCATGCTATAATGGGAGTGTACAACCTAACTAAGATTACTTTTTGGTATATTTATTGTTGACTGGAAAAGCTGTCCTAAAGTTCCTGTCCTAAAGCCATCCTATGAAAAGCACAAAACTTGGTCTGAAAAAAAGCTGTTTGCTGCATTTATAACCAATTTGTTGTCTGAAATGTAAGCTTCCTTTACCAATTTTTGATTTGTATAATATGTGAAACTTACTGTTTTTACATTTTTACTTTAAAGGGTAGAATATTGAACTGTGCGTACCTCGTAATTTGTATTCGAGTTGTATGATCAGCTCTTTTGACAGTTATTGGCCTATCAGGAAAAATCAGTAGCTTTTCCATAAAGGTTGCAGTTAAGTTTCTGTTTTTAAGCCATATTTTGCTCCCTCACTAAAATCTGTTAAGTCAGGTAGGTCTGAAAATCGGAAAAAACAAGTCTTGAGCTTCTTTATAAAATCTACTAAAATTGAAGTCATTTGAACAAGGGAATTTCTGACAGAGGTCACCACATAAAACATTTTCATAGTTGCAAAAGCTTTCTAGCAGTTTTCCGTCCCTCTTTATAACAACAACAACAACAAAAGTGGTGGTGGGGGACATGAAACTTAATTTACTAAACTCTCCTAAGTAAGATTTTTATCTGTGGTACGAAAATTCAGTTGCACAAAAAGTGAAATATTAAATTTTACAGCTCCAAAAAGAGGAAAATGCTACAGATAATCAGGTTCCTGTGAGTTCATCAGGGTGCAAGAGTTCCTAATTTTCCATTTACAAAATCTGAGGTGAGCACCCTGCCCTCTCCCATGCAGAGAAAGCTCAAAATATAACAGGATTCTAGGGAGGTTTGTTACTGGGGGAAGGGGTCACAAGGGAAGCCGCTGACAGGCTGTGTTAGTGGCTGAGACACAGCAGCTAGTGGTCTCAGAAGTAGGGAGCAGGAGGAGATAGCAGTCATGGGGAAGAGAGCTGTGGGCCGGGCGGGCAGGCGTTGCTGCTGTCTCCCAAACAGTTGCAGGTAGGATGAGGGTAGCTTTCTGGACTTGCAGAGGGGATGGGACATGGGCAGGAGTACTTTGGGGGAAAGTGGATTTCTTTCTAGAATGTACAGAGGGACTGTCAAGACTGGAAGTTAGAGAGCATCTAACTTTTTTGCTCCCTAATTCTTTGTCACTACTTAAATCAGGGGTGGGCAAACTTTTTGTCCTGAGGGCCACATCTGCATATAGAAATTGTATGGCAGGCCATACAGAGGGATTGGGGGAAGGAGTGGGACTGTGCGGCGCTGCTTGAGGCCGGGAGTGGCTCCAGTTGGCACCGCTGGGCCCACATGGTGGGAGAAGGGCAGGAGGGAAGGGGCAAGGCTGGGAGTGGCAGCAATGCTCTGGCCAGGGTGCTGCTGGGCCCACGTGGTGGGAGAGGGATGGGGGAATAGCGGGGCTGGGAGAGGGAGTGGCTGCCATGCTCTGGCCACTGTGGCACTGGGCCCACATGGTGGGAAAGGGGCAGGGCTGGGAGGGGGAGCGGCTGCTGCCGCGCCACACAGCTTGTTCCACAACCTTTCTGCGGACCACTGGTTGAGCTGGAGGGCCTGATTAAAAGCTCAGATGGATCATATGCAGCCTGTGGGCCGTAGTTAGCCCACCCCTTACTTAAATTAAGGAAGTTCACCAGGCAGACTTTAAGGTGGAGTTACAATTGTGTCCACACAAAGCTACCCATGGTCACTGTGCTCTTCCTGAATGTGGGAGTTTAAATGCCTAAATTCTAATACTAAAAAACCAGGAAATGTAGAGTTAAGGGCTCCCTGCTTCCCAATATCCCTTACAAGAATATTAGACACAACTTTGAAAACTTTTTTTTTTAAGTGTACTTGTTCTGTTACTAAGAGAAATTCATGGTGTCTGCTTTGCTGTTGCAAATAAAAGGGTTTACCCCAAGACTCCCTGGAAAAAAAACACTTTGTTGAGGTGCAGGGCCTGTTCTTCTTACCTTCCACAGGAGACCCTGGCACCAGGGATGGGACCGAGTGACTGGAGCATCAGCACAGAGATGAATTTCACTGTCACTCTTCTAGCCTTATCAGTCCAGCATTTTTTGTGAACAGTAAAGGACAAATAATAGATATTGTTTATAAACACTGATCTACTTATGCTATTTCAATCAGTCTGAGAAATTAGTAAATACAGTTTGGGATGGTCACTTAGGTTCAGGTTCAGCTTTGGTGGTAAGGTTTTGATATATGTGCCCAGAAGGCTATGCAATTTTAGATGCTAATTGCAGTCTTTAGGAGAAGTGAAATGTTATAGGAAAAAAGGTATTGATGCACCCTTCTTTGATACAGACACACAGAGTTCCATTATAATGGATGAATGATCTATCTCAAAATTTAGAATGTCTAGTCTAATAAACAGTGGTTTGCAGAAATAGCCTTAACTGATCTTGGCCAGAATGAGATGATCCTTTTAAAAGAAATCTTTTAACACTGTGGTGTGAGATAAGATTTTCAAAAGCAGCTAAATCCTATTGGACGTCCAATGGGACTTAATCATTTAAGTGACTCGTGTGCTTTTTGAAAATTTTACCCTTGGTCTTTATCTTTGTGTTATACACAGGCTACATAAATGTTTTCTTAGTGGGACTATGGATATTAAGTTTACATAAGTATGTGTGCTTATTAATGAGCAGTTTAGGTCAACAAACGGCAATTAAATGCTGAACTAAAAAAAGGCACTAGTTGAATATAGGCACTTGTTATAAACTTACTTTAATGTTTCATTAAATACTATATGTTCACTTTCATCTTAGAAAATTGTTTTTATTGGGAAATATTGAATACTCCCTCTAGATTCTGGAAATGAGAATGCATGTTTCACACAGCTTTATGGCATGTTTATGAAGTATCAGAGTATTGGAGAATTTTGGTGGCTAAAAGGTTGCCCATGATTGTTTCTGGATATGAAACTTCCTGTTGTTTGATCTGTGGCAACACAGGATTCAGTCCTTCCTTCTTGCTCTGACAGATGATTGCCAGTTGCTAGTGGTCCCTCTTCTGCTTCTCCAGTTTGGATTCTTGCCTCAGTCAGAGCAATATACAGGACAGAGGATGTCTGATGCACCTGTGCACATTAATGCTCCATGACCTAACTGGCCGACAGGGTACTCTTGAATTTATATCTCCAGCAGGGTGACTCAGATACTGCTACACCCATGAAAGGGGGTACCTGTTTCCATCCTTATGTGGTTGTGGCCATTCTATTTTTCTCATGGGATGTGGGGCAAATTTTTTTTGGCCACTTTGTTTGGAAACCTAGTTGATATTTCCTGCAAAAGGATGTAATCAAAGACATGATCTCTGGATTCCTCAGGGCTCAAGCTTCTGCGCTAAGCACTTTTAGGACACCAGTAGAGGCAGGGACTTTGAAATCCCTTCTCCCCTGGTGTGTCTGTTCCAGAATGTGGGGGGGAGGGGGAGGAGAGAGAGAGAGAGAGAGAATATGAATGAATATGATTTGAAAGCCTTCTCTGATTTATGTGGAGGGATGGGATTGAAAATACATGTAGGCGATCAAGTTTTCTGAAGTGGTTGCCTTGTTTATATGCAAACTTGCACTGGTTTGACTAATTAAACATGTATTTTAAAACCAATTTATTTATAAGGTTTATTTAAGCCATTTCCCAATCAGCTCTAGTAGACTCTGTTGGTTCAGTTTGTTTTTTCCCCTACAGAAAACTTCAACTTTTTATTTAACACCCCCCCCGACCCCAAACAAACCAGTTTTTGGCCCAAAACACTAAACTTACATGGAAAGCAGACACAGATCATGTTGTTTAGTCGAAACACGAGTTTTCCAGTTGAATAAACTTTTGACTGAAAGCTTTCAAGCAGCCTAAAAATACCAACACACAAACTTATACTAGTTTAAATAACATGTTTTAATTGATACATATTTGTATATAGACAAGATTTTAGTAGATGAATTCATATGCAGACATAAAATATTTTTAAAACAAATCTTTGATATTCAGATCTTTGTCTTACCTGCTTGTATTTGAATTCAGGATCACTTACCACTGCTACAGTTTGACATCACAGGTATCCTAAAGCAATCTCCAGACAGTCACTTTTCTGTCCTGCTTTAAAGGATATTCAATCTTCTTTTTTTCAGGAAAAATCCCTGAAAGTAGGTCTTTACACGTTTAAAATCTTTCCTTTCAATTTTTAAAATGTCATTCTTAAGACTACATGTGTATTCAGTTAATGATTTGTGATAGTTTAGTATATCTTTTTTAATTTAGTTTTTAGTACATATTAAATATTTTAGTTTTTTCCATCAAGAACTTGTATGTTTCTGCTATTTATCCTGATCATAAATGCATCAAACCAGAAAGTGATAATTTTGCACAACCAAACAGATAGTAGGTCTAAATTTAGGCTAAACCTTCTTTAAAATAGGTTTGACTTGAGGGAACTTGAAGGACTTGAAGGAATGACAGTTTAAAAAAGATTTTCTTGTGTGTAATCAGAGTTATGGTTGTTGTCTCTAGTGACAGGTTTTTTTTTGTTGTTTTTTGTTTTTTTGGGGTTTTTTTTGCTTTTTGCTCCTTTTAAACCTACATAACCAAAACAGTGGTAGGAGAAGAAGCTGGTTCTGTTTCATGTTGTGTATCAACCGAAGAGTTCAACTTGTGCATATTCAGTGAAGGCAGTGGGACTTGCACAGGTGTCAGAGGGCCTAATTTGACCACTAGAAGCTTTTTTACAGGTGACAGTGTCAGAAAAAGAACCAAGTTTGACTCTGAGTGTAGGTTGTTTACAGAGATGGCACTTTAAAAAATCAGAATAAAATAATAAGGAACAAAACAAAATTAGCATGTTTAATGGGGAAATAACGGGGAGAAAATGACAGAATTCCTGGTGCAATTTTTTTCACATTTCAGAGTAAACACTATCAGAAAAGAATATCCTGACATTTTATCCCTTTAGGAGACTTATTATTGCATCTAATATATTTCAGTATGGACTCCAGATGATACAGATGGCACATGTAGTATTCTGTGAAGTAAACAGAGGTCTCTTGTATCCAAAAAAGATCCTGGAAAGAGGTTATCTTTGGTTAAGTCTCTAGACTACAAATATATACTTTTGTGATGTTAAGTACAAATGCAATGTATAATAACTATAGTTCAGGCTGATGCTTGAGCAGCATGGAATCCAGTCTCTCAGTATAAACAGTGTATTTATTGGTAATGATCAGGAACAGTGTTAGACTTGTTTCACCCTATAGCATAGGAGCTCTTTGTAGCAGTCCAGGCAGTGCTAAAATATTTATATAAAAGACCTTAGTCAACTCAGCTGACATGCTCTCCTGCGCCATGCTGTCTAGTTCTGATGCTCTTACTTGGTCAAGACTGTACTTCAGAGGCAGCTAATGGTGTAGAGCCTGCTGCTATGCTTTTTCACTCTGTATTTCATCACTAGGAGAATACAGACCATCTAGTGGTTAGGGAGTTTAAGTTTTAGAACACTCTGGTCCCAGTATGCTTGTTCATTAATACTTGGGTTTCTGTCTCTCCCTACTCCTCCTTTAGCTTTAAAGCTTTTTAATGTTAACTGGCAGATGTAGCAGTGTGATACTGATCCGGAAAGGTGTGGTGTTCTGACTCATTATCTCACTGAATTAATTCTTACACTGTTGCTCTGTTATTGCATGCTGCTTTTACTCTCTGCTGTTTTTGTTGTTCTTGGTGTATTTACTCAAATCTAAAAACAGTAAAGTAATATAATCCCACTTGCAATAACGTGTTATATTCCCATATTAGGTATGCTATCGTACTGTATTATGCAATTAAAGAGAAACCAACTTGAAATGTATGCAATTTTAAAAAATGAGTTTCAGATACTATTCCAGTTTCTGAGTTTCCTTTAACTTCTGGGGGTTTTGCAATCACATTGCCCTATTTTAAAGAAATGTTCTTTCTCTCACCTGCTTCTCTGTGAAAGATCCATTCACACAGGATGAAACTGATTAAATAGGAGACACTGAAATGGACTATACAATAAGTGTTTCCAAATACATCTACTAAACAAAATGAAGAATTCAAAGTTGTTTCTTTTTTTAGTTAACTTGTTACAATAGTAACAGCATTTTCAGACTGAAGTGAATATTAACTCCTCCAGGGCAGCCAAGTGGCATAGGAACCCCTACCTTTCTGGCCATGTTCTCCAGGAGGCAAGAGACTGTTTCTGACACACCCTCACAGACTTGGGAGCCTTTTAGTGTGACATCAGCTCATTTCTGCTGACATAAGAGGGAAACCTAAGACCCTTTTTAAAGTACAGCTGGTGTTTGCCATCTCAGTGAACATTGGGTAGGGTTTTGGTTGGGGTTCCAAATACCATTGGATATTACACTTTTTTATTTAAAAAAAGTTTAATCAGATGTGCAACAGTTCTGTTTAAATCACACTCTAAACTAGACTAGGTAACAGCTAAAATTGAAAAGATAAACTATAGCTTAGCAGAGAGGCAATTGGGGATTTTTTCCTCTTTTAAGGAAAAAGATGTGGGCATCTTGTTATCCTTGGTCACTGTGCTTGTTTTATCCTTTTATCCCACCATATATGTCTCTTTTAAAATGGTAAGCACTTGGGGGCAGAGATGGATCATATCTTATATCTGTACAGCACCTAGCACAATGGGGTCCTGATCCTGACTGGAGCTCTGGATCCTAATGGAATATAAATGATGAATAATACAATTCAAATGTATTTCCTTCCCCTGCCTCCCCAAAAGAGTGAAGTGAGGCGGGCTGTTAATTTGTAACTACTCCATCCTCCTGCAGGGCTTACAACTGTATATAGTTGAGTGGAGACTGAGGTGGGGGAAATTTGTGATACAGCTTACAGTTCTTTGGAGAAACACAAACACAAAGCCTCTTGTTTAACTTTTCAATTTCTATTGCTTGTCTTGTTTTCTACACAGGAAAAATATTCTGGCTCCTAAAACAATATTTTTGCATAAATAGTTATGTTTGGCTACCTCATTCTAGTGGTGGTTGCACATAATGTGCTTTTAAGAATTTTTGTGTTTACATGAAGCAATTTGAAAGAAACAATTTGTTCTTTTAGATGGATTGTTCTAGAATCCTAACTCTTTCATATGATGATGTGGTTTTCTGAAACTGACTTAACTACAGATTTTGAGACATGTTCTGTGTAATGAGTTATGTGAACACTAAATTGCTGAATATCTTTCAGAAGACCTACTTTTGTCTATCTAAAAAGTGTATTTGCTGCTCACTAACTGTATCCAAGCTAATAATGGCTTCTTATAAGCATATTTGTCAGTTTTGTTTTTTCAACATTGTTTTGTTTCTGAACTGCTTAGTTCTTTTGAAGTCTTGCCTCAGTATTGATGTATGTGTTGTATTTTAGTGATAAACTAACTCTGTTTTCATTGTGCCTCCTCTTTCCTTTTGCTGCTGTTGCTGACATCTCTGCGCATTTTGCTTCTTCCTGGCCTGGACTTTTTTTGTTTGCTGTTCTTCGTTCTCCAATTGCATTGCACATACAGCATCATGGTGAGATCAAAGACACTCAAGGACCATCAAGTAAGTGACTGACCTTCTCTGTAGCATGTTTGGGCATGTAAAGGTCACATCTTCTTGTGTGAGCACATGGGCCACTGGACATAATGCTTGTTTTCACGTGTGGCGTGACCTAACTGAAGAACTGAGATAACAAGAACAACTGTTAGACAAATGCTTTATTCGGCTTCTTCTTGTCAGTAGGTGTTTGTTAAATTAAAAAAAACCAAACACCACAATTGAAGGGAAGCGTTTGTTTTTCTTCAATCGTGGCTAGAAAAATATGAATCCTTTGAACATGCCACCTGAAGTGGAATGGAACACTCTGAATTTAAAATGGAAATATTTATCACTTTAAAAGAAAGGACAGTCTTTTCACTCTGTTTATGTAGTGCCTAACACAATGGGGCTCTTATCTGAGTTGGGTCCTCCAGGTGCTACTGTAATACAGATATTAAAAAGGATACAGCAAGTAGTGGTTTAACAGGTAGAAGCAGTTTGTTTTGTTTTGAGCTAGTACAGTGATAGAGCAGTGTTTGCTTTCTGTACCTTATTGTCCACTTAGTTTTAGTAAGAAACCCTTTCATGTACTGAAGTGTGAGTAAAAAGAGTATCCCGACATGTAAGGGAGACTAGTTTGGATGCATTATTACGAAAATACCAGTTAATAAAATGGCAGTGACCCGTGAAAATACTCCTGTCAGAAACCTTTTTCAAATCATTTTGTTATTTTATATTCCTTTTTTTCTACAGACAGTTAAAGTGAAATAAGTAAGTTATCTACTGCTTAAAACCATTTACAAATACTCTTATCTTCAGTCACATGCAGGTGCGTAGGTCAGTTTAGGTGTTAGACTTAATTTCTTGTTTCTGTGGTGCTGCCTTTCCATCCTTCACAGAATTTTCTTCTTAGTTCTTGTAGTAACACCACCTACCCATTCTGGCCGTGGGCTAACTGCAGCCTCAGTTTCTCTTCTCTCAGTCTGGATCTCCCAATTATCCAGCCTGGTTCGGTTGCTGTGGTGATTTGGCCCTTCAGCTAAATCATTTAAAGAAAAAATTCACCCTTTCCAGGGTATCCAAGTCAAAATAAACACAAAACAAAATCTTCAGCCAGTCTCAAGCTAGGCCTGCCCTCCTGCCTGAGGATCAATCTTCTCCACTCAACTTCTCCTGGACTCTTTTGAGTCTTGCTTTGCTGTCTACCAAGAGCAACTCCCAGGGCTTCCTACCTAGATCCACCCTTCCAGTCTTGAATTTCTCCCCATGCTTCTGCCTTTTTTCCATCCCAGAGTGCCTTGGTTAGCTACATTACCTGCTTATCATGTGACTTCGCTTATTTTGCCTAGGGGTGGAGGGATGCAAGCTTTTTGTGTATCTCAGATGGGGCTGGACTCATCACTCCTTAAGGGGCTGGTCATCCTGGAACAGTTCTTGTATGATTCATGAATTCCAAGGGCAGAAAAAGCAATTGTGATCATCTGGTCTGATCTCCTGTGCAACATAGGCCATAGAATTTCCCCAAAATACATTCTGGAGCATATCTTTTAGAAAAACATCCAATCTTGATTTAAAAATTGTCAGAGAGAATCCACCACAACTCTTGGTAAAGAGAAGAACGGAAAGTGGCAGTGAAAGTTTCCAGCAAAGCTTCCACATGACAGACTGGAGATATTGAGACTGTTTAATTTGTCTCCTCTATAGTCTCCATTTTGAAAAAACATCTTTTGAGCAGGTCAGAAGTTTAGATTTTCAAATCTCATTTGAAGTTTAATTGAATATGCATTGTGAAGAGATTTGGCCAATCGTGTCATTTTCTTTAACCTGAAGTTGAAAAAAGATGTGTTTTATGTTGAGGATGGGGGTTCTGTTTCTCTTTTGCTTTCAGTGAGAGAAGGTGTTTTATTTCAGAAAGACTAACTGCCTAAAGGTATCTGTGGGTCATGTTTTGACATGGCTCTTTGTTGCAAGATGACAGCTCTTTGAAAGGCCTCCCTTGTAGAAAAATGGAAGTTTCTAAACCAGAGAAGGGAACACTAATTACTTTAGCTCAAATACTTTGGAGAGCCAGTAGAAATTTCTTGAATCATTAAACTTTTCCAAGCACGAGTCCAGTTTCAGTGACCACAGAGTGAAAATGAGAGCATCGGAAGCTTGCACGTAGTTCATATAGCAAATTCAATGTGGAAGATGAGACAAGTCTCACATCAAGGGAAATCAGATGCTGAGGCTTAGGTCTGATTATTATAAAGGACTGTTTAGTGGCACTAAGTACTGGAGGCTTAAACTTTAAAGGACACCTAATGAGGCAGGTACTTAATTTAAATAGCTGCTGATTAATGCATTCGGCACTTAAGTAAATTTTAAAAAACTACTTTAATTTGGATTCTTGCTTTTGAAGCTCTGCCCATGGTGATCCCAATGCTGTTATTTAATGCAAGATGCAGTGAAATTGGAGGATAAATCATTTGAAAAAGTTTTTTAAAAAAGAAATTCAACTACTGACATGTCTTATTAACACTAATTCCCTGATATTTTTTTACATCTCTAGTTTTCATTTCCTGTCTCCTGAGTTACAGACATTGGTACAAGAGATCTCTCAAAGGCTTTGATTGCATGCGAATTTTATGTATTTTAAATTATACATTGTGCCTAATATAGGCTGGAACTGAAATGTTGTTTTAAGTTTGGAGTTTTGCGATTCTGAGATACTAGCATTCGCTGGAGTGCAGCCTTTTATGTATTGAAGTATTGCAAACCCCTGTGATGTGATTTTTATTGAGTAGTGTGGTATCTGGTATTTCTTTTAAATCCCTAGTTCTTAGAGTCCTCTTTTTGCTTTTTTTAATGAAAACTGAGATTCTCATGCCAAGTAAGTTGCTAGCCCTCGTAACTTCAAAGAAAAGCTTAAAAATGTTGAACTCTAAAAACCCTCAGACACTAAAAGAAAAATAACCCCAAATTTAATATATATTTTTTTAAATCTCATTTTAAAATTTTTGTTTTTAAGCAAATCTCATAACTTTTCTTGGGCAGGCTTACAATCTTTTTGAGTGGTCAGGGTTGACAAAGCTGGAATAGGATTTTATTGATATCCTTCCTGGTGTTGGGTTTCCAATGCATTGTATTAGAGATCTGTTATGATATTTTCAATATGGAATCAAATAAAAAGGAAACTTGCCATTTCAGATACTTAAAAGAGCTTCCACTGCAGCATTTTTGGCAAATTTGACATAAAGGCTCTAACCTGTAATTTTTCATTTCTTCTGGGATGTGAATGTTATTCACTTGCTATGAGCTAGAATACCAACTGAGCTGATCAGTGGCAAGAGTGAGGAAATGGAAAAAGGTAAATAAAAATGTTCTTAAAACAGAGTTGTCTTAAAACAGAGTAGTCTAGTGGTCTTATGCCCCCTCATATGGGAATCAGAACTTAACACCAAAACTTAGTCCCTGACTCCTCATCTGCAAGAAGCTAGGTGTGGTACTCTTCATATCAGGTGCTGAGGCAAAGGAAGTAGGAAGAACAGTAAGTTGAAATACTATCGAATAAAAACTTTAGCCAACACAGGACAATTTTCTGGCTCCAGAGGGGGTAATATCCAGCCTTCTTTAACTAGCAGGAAAGTCACTGTGGTATGGTTCTCAAAAAAAAAAAAAAAAAAAAAAAAAAAGTGGAGGTTTTGTGTTGGGCTTGTATAAAGTTGACAAATTCTCTTTAAACATAACAAGAGGAAATCAGTTTGTCTATAATTTATGCTTCATCAAGACAATTTGCTTGGCTGTCAAGCAACAGATCAGCATATGTTCTAGGAATTATAGTGCTAGAGAATATGAGGAGACCCTATCGAGTGGGGGAGAGAAGGATATTGTAGTGAAGGCAGTGAACCTCAACTCAGGAGATTCCTAGCTCTGCCACAGACTTGCTGAGTGGCTTTGGGTGAGTTATTTAATCTTGCCATGTCTGCATTCCCCATATGTGTAATGCTTTCCTATTTCACATGGATACTGTGAACATAATCCAATGTTTGAATCACCCAGATACTTTGGTATCTAAATAGGACTGAAAGTTAATTAACAAACTTGTAATTAGGAAACATTTCAAAATTGAGTTCTAATATCCATTTTAGGGCTTGAAATCCTGTAGATACCATGAAATTTTTGAGTCTGAGTTGGTATCCACATATAGCTAAACTGAACTAACACCTCTCTGAGTAGCCGTAAATCTTTACATATTCAGTATTAAAAACTGATTGGGGCTTGCCATCTGGATGGGGGCCACCATTCTTTAAAAGGAGGATATTGACATTATTCCTTCCTGGATAATCAGATGCCCAAATCTACAATACAATTGAAGGAAGATCTTCCTGGCTTTCTTTGATCCCAGGTATGCTATTTATGGGAGCTGATATGTACTGATTTTGGCCATTGTTTTGATGATGCTCTGATCTAGCATAACTCACCTTAACAGGGTTCAGAGAAGGTGTGGATTTTATTCAGGTGGTCTACTCCTGATAAATAATGTTAGACTTTTTCTACTTAAGTAGTACTAAGCTTAAGGTGTTAACCTTCTAGGATAGCTCCATTGTACAGTCATACTGTCTTAAGTAACTGAAATGTGGTACAGTACTTAGTGGACCAGCTAGTTGACTATATAGCAATTTGTATTGGACAGGAGTGTTTTTTAAACTAGGATTTGTAGAGCTCACAGAATCAGACATTTGAAACTGCTATTTAAAGGTTAACAGTTTCCATTAATGCTTCAAAAATACAAGTTCCAAACTACAGGAATATTGGACTGCTCATTTCATGAAAGGATCATGTCCTGTGTACACTCTTTAATTTTGTTGTGGTGCCAGTCCTTCAGTACAAATTAGCAAAGGGAATTGAAATAAATCATTCAGTGTCTTCAAAATGAGAGCATTCTTTAAATGGTAACATTCAGTTTAATAGCATAATGAGCACTCCGTGTTCATTATACCAGTGACTGACTTTTGTTTCCTTGCCGAGCACTTCTATTTCTTTTTAAACTCAAAAGGATTTCTTTGGTTCGGAACATCTTAATGGCCTGTTCTTGGCATCTTTCCACTTATTTACTTAATTTTCCATTTATTTACTGTACTAAATAACTTTTTTGAAAATATTCATTTGAATTGTTTTTAAGTTCTTGCTGTTTCCGTTTAAAGTGGATTATGCTGTTTCTTGTTTCCAAAATAGCTTTGTATCAATTAGGATTCAAAAAACTGCTGGCTACTGCATATCACAGACATATAGGGCATAATTTTACAGAGATGCTCAAGCGCTTGATGCTCCCATTCACTTGAGTTGGAGTTATGGGTATACAGAACTTGAAAGTCAGGGCCTTAATAAAAGCTACTTGTTAGAGCAGAATAAGAAGCTGAGGCTCCCTTCATTCTTGCATGGGGTAAATGGCCCCACACTGTCATCTGGCCAGCTCACTGGGCACATGCCAAAAGGAGAGCCCTTAGCAATGAGGAGGAGGGTTTTGGGGTTTTCTGGAACAGGCTAGACAGACTCCTCCTACCTTGTGCTCTCTGTACTACCTTCTGCAATACAGGGTGGCACATGCAATGAAAACTTTCCATTCACTTTCTTACAGTTGTGTAACACTGTGTTGACAAATATCATTGGAGGTAACAACTTTGAACTCCTTTCTCTTCTGCAGATCACCTTTCAGCTTTACATATTAACTTTTTTTGAAGAGCCCACTCAGTTGAAGAGGTTAATGTTAAAGCTTCATAAGCACAAATACAGTTAAAAGACAAAGTCCTTGCCTTGAGATGTGTATAAACTAACTTAAACACATACACTATACCACATAACAGTTCCAAAAGAATGGTTTGCTAATACTCTGAGAATATTTTTGCAAGACTTCATGAGAGTGTGTGCCATCACTTTTAGTATCTTGACTAGGTGAACTTTACAGTGGGACTGCAGACTGTTTGTGTTGGGCACATAGCAAACTTTAAGCTTTCAACAAGATGGATAGTGGTAAAATTTTCCTTAAAACATGACCGTTTTTACCAAAGCAAGTACTACATTCATTGATGTTCTGTGTATTAATGAGCCATGCACTGTGAGGGATTAGCATTCTGAGTTACTTGCTACACCTAACCAAGAGTATTCCTCTTTATGTCTTAAATAAAAACTGAAGAGCAGCAACTACTATCTACACTATTTTAAAAAGTCAGGAAATATTAGAAATATAACACTGGTACTATAAGTGTTCCAAAAGAGGTTTGTGGTATAGTTAAACTTACTTTAGCAATACTTTGAGCAGAGTTACTTTGATATTTTTATATAAGTATCCAATTAATACTAAAAGCCTGAGTGTCTGTCCTTCTTTGGAGTGCATGTGATTTTGATTAATATTGTACACTGGGCACACAATTGGAGGCAATTTGGACATTACAGTATCAAAACTGAGACAATGAGTTCTGTGGCACTTTAAAGATTAACAGATTTAATATTTGTAGACATAAGCTTTCGAGAGACTTAGCTCTCTTCTTCAGATGCAGTAATACAGAAAATAGGTAACACAGAGGCATCTTAGAGATATTCAGGTGCATTGAGAACAATGGGGGAGGTGGAGAGTACCTGTAAGATACCTCTGTGTTACCTATTTTCTGTATCACTGCATCTGAAGAAGAGAGCTAAGTCTCTCGAAAGCTTATGTCTACAAATATTACATTTGTTAGTATTTAAAGTACCACAGAACTCTCGTTGTCTTTGCTGTATACAGACTAACACGGCTACCCCTCTGGAAATATCGAAACTGGAAAACATGAAGTGATTTCACTTCCACTACTAAACCAGCAGAGGGCAGTATAGTTCTATACATGGTGACTCCCTTCAAATTGAGTGTACCCCACTGGATGTAATACAGTAGAGACTAGTTTGCAACAACATCTTGTAAGAGCAACATTTCCCAGGGGAACACGTTCCCTGCTGTGAATTGTCGAAGCTCCCCATAACAGCAACAGCCACTTCGGAGCAACATAGCTAAAGGACACTGATAGGTTGCTACTAAGGAGCATCTTCTGTAGCAGAAATGAAATTGCAGCTCCATTGCAACAGTATGAAGGAAGAGAGATGTGAAAAATGTAAAAGCTTTTTTTTTTTTGCTGAAGTGAATGGCTGGAGAGGGGAGTAATCTTTCAAAATTCCATATTTTAATTGCTTATTTATTATATACTTACTTCAATATTGCTGTTTTAAAACATATTAAAATATATTTTAAAGAACACTGTCCTAATTTTTTCTTAGGACTGTTCATAATCAACTGAAATTTTGTTTCCTTTATAGATCTCCTACACCTATGCATTTTGCTTCTATGCTGGCTTGTAGGGTTGCTCTGGAGTACTGGCCTGCCAGCACTGATATGTTTGTGTCTCTAGAAAAGACATTTGTTTTAACCCTACTCTTTCTGTCTCCCCCAGTCAGGAGGAAAGAGAGGAAGTGCTACTTCTCACCCAACTTTCCTGATAAGCAGGTCACATAAGGGTTTATAGTTTGTCCAGAATAGAGCTATAAAGTGGGGATTACTACTGTCCTTTTCCTCTTTATACTGTCTTCACTGGTCATCGCCACCTTTGTTGAAAAAATAACTTAGAGATAGTAGTAATGAAACAAGGCATCAGGCATATCAGGCAATCTGTTCCTTGGAGTGTCATGTCTGGAAAATTGAACTCCTAACCTGAGGTGGTTTAAAAGTAGAACTCAGAGGCCCAGTCTGAAGAGACCTGTGGAAATCTTAAGGCATAGTTAAGCTTGTAGTCAAGAGGCTTACATCTTCTTATTTTTGTAGCCTGCAATGTGCTGACTTGTTGAATTAGGCTTCCTTTGTAATCTCCTCTTCTTCATTTTGGTGTTTGTTTTTCCCCCTCGTTGTTTCATTAGTCATGACTACTTATTCCTGTAAACACCCCCAGTGTGCCAGCCACTGTACTATTACAGAAGAAGGGCACAGTCCATACCCTGAACAGCTTATAGGTGAATATAAGTAAAGTGGTTGGTGATTACTGGTCACCTACTACTACAGTACTTAATCTATAAAAAATTTTTAAAAAGATGTACAATTTGCCCTTCAACCCTGCCATTGTTTGCAGACATAATGGAAGAAATTTCTATTTTTATTCACTTCTGCTTTTTAATCTCTCTCCATTGCTTCCCTGCCCATTCCTTCACCAGAGGGCTACATGCTTGTCATGGTAACATTGATCCATTGATAGCTTTTAGGAATGACCACCTGTGTCTTGCAACTGAGACACCTAATTTGGGCTGGGGAGCTGCAGACATGGTCTGTGTGAATGAGCAGCTCTTGTGGTCAGCCATACTAAGGCTTGCCACAGATTGGATCCAGAAGGGAGGCTGGATTTCAAGTGTTACCCTCCACTCTACCTACAGGAGCATGTTCTGCAATCGGTTGGTATAGAGGATTTCAGGCCACACAGTTTTCCTGATTCCCACTACTTTTCTTCTCTGCTGTGTGACTCACTGTCCCAGGCCAGTCTTGCATCGTTTATTCACCCTGACCATCCCCACCAAATCCCTCGTTGGGAAATTCCTCAGCCTGTTGAGGAGGAAAGAACACCTGGGGTTTAGAAAATGAAGGTTCCAAAGACTGAATTTGATTTTTAGTAATTAAAGATTATTTAATTACTATCATTTATTTCTTTGTTATGCGTAGATTTCTGTAGTTGAGTGACCATCCTTTTTATGTTCCAGCTGTGGTAACAAACAGTGATGAATCACATCTTCTGACTCCAGGAAAGATGAGCCAGCGCCAGGGGAAGGAAGCCCATCTTACTCCAACAAAAGATCTACACCAGCCAACCACGCTCAGTCCAGGAACTGTGCATAGCCATGGTAAGAGATATCTACTTCTATTACTGAAGGGTTTAAAACATTCCAAATGTGGCAGTATTTACCTATATCAACCCAAGCATCAAATATTAGTTCAGTTCTTGGCAAAATACTGCTTTTAAAACTGAGGTTTCAGAAAAAGGAAAATTGTCTAAGTACCTTGTTGTACAAAAGCTTCCAGTATAATTAATTAAAATGTATTCTGTTAGCTAAAACATATTGCATGTACTTCTTCATACCACTAAAACAAAACCTGTTAATTGCACAACCAAAGAGGATTAAAGCATAGCTCGTGGCAGTCTTACATGAAGTAAACACTATGCCTCGTGGGGAAATATTCTGTAGTGTGACAGTGAATAAAGGTGACCGACCGCATGTTATCTTGTAACTGTTGTTTATGTCACATCTAAGTGTGTTATGCAAGAACGTTTGTACAATACATTTATAAAAGTACTTCAAGAAAATATAACTTGATGCAGAGAGGTTTATTAATCTATACTGAGTGGCATGGCAGAACGTGGGACTTCTTGAAAAATTTAATATGTGGAGGTGGTTATTTTTATCTGCGTGATAAGATATTTACACTTGTTACTTTGTACACTGCATGTGAAACATATCCCTTTCTGGGACATCCTATGCCAGCTCACAGAGTGGATTTAATCTTCTTTTTCATCAGATGGAAACATGAAACATCAGATCTTAGATCAATTAAATATTATCCACCTGCTTAGGTTCAACTGCCACTTCTGTCCTGACAACCCAAACATCCCAGCATGGATAGGCATATATCACTTGTCAGTTAGTCTTGCATGGTTTTTTTTTTTTTTTTTGTCTTCTAAGCTTTTCATTTTAAGCTTAATAATCAAAAGTAAGCAGTTATTGTTTCTCTCCAATCCTCTCTGCATTTTATGTTATGTACTGCCATCCCCCTTATTGCCATGATCATCTTGACACACCTAGGCTGTGGTCAAATACTGTGGCTTTTACTTTCACAACTTTTATTTTTTAAGTCCTCCCTTTCCTTTTAGTCTTAGCAATCAAAATCAGTCATCTACACTCTGGCACTATTCCTCTGAGATCTCTTGATATAAACAAACCTCCCCCATCTCATCCAGTCTATTCTAAATTCTCTGCCAAAAGAATTTTTCACAACATCACACCCCTCAGTCACTTTTTAAATCCTTTGTGTCTCACTGTTTTTCACATCGGATTCAGCTAACATTTTTCTTACCTTCAGTGCCCGAAAGACACTCTCTTCCTACATCTCAGCCTGGTCTCCTTTTGCTTTTCCTCTCATCCCATCTGCTCTTCCAGTGACTCCTGCCTTGATACTTCATCTTAGCTTACAAACATCTCTGTGACTTCTTCCATGCTGCATTTTAGGTTTAGAATGTCCTCTCTGAACTTATTTTTTCCAATTCTCCTCAGGCTACAAAAAGAAAGGGCAGAGAGGAAGGGTAACAGGAGACTTAAGACCAGGTCTAAATTACCACTTTACATCACTATAACAACATCACTCTGGTGTGAAAAATCTACACCCCTGAGTGACATAGTTATACTGACCTAACCTCATGTGTAGACAAGCACTATGTTGATGGGAGAGCATCTTCTGTTGACATAGCTACTATCTCTCAGAGGTGGATTAATTACACTGACAAAAGAAGCTCTCCCATTGGTGTAGTAGCGTCTTCACTAAAGCGCTACAGTGGGATAGCTGCACCACTGCAGCAGTATACGTATGGAAACACCCTAAATATATTTATTTGGGTTCATTAGGAATGGTTGACTGTTGTTGCCCTTGTCCATCCCTCTTAGTTTACAATGTTAGTCCTCTGATATGGCCTTCAAGTTTTCTCTAACTGGTCTTCTCTTTAATGGGGATCTGCTGTTCCTGAAATTATCAAAAAAGGTCATGAGGTCTCTGGTGGAGACCCCACTGTTCTGTTCCCCTAGGATGAGCATTGGGAGTGCTACTTGTGCTCCTCTTCTAGGAGTAACTCCAGATCCCAGTTTTGGGTTTCATGTTTATACAGTCCATGTTTCAAGAATTCCTCCACATTTTGTCTGCCTTGCCCAGTCAAGCTGTCTGTGAAGTCTGGTAGAGCAAGTCAGTCCTTCTTCAAGTGATGGTCCATATTGTGTTCTACTGAGGGTTACACGTGCGCACCATATGCTCAGAAGTGGAGAATTTGAAAGTAGTGTCCATTGGTTTACGCATGCCCCCTGATTTGCCTTGTTGTTCTGCCCAATATGATAAAGGGTGGGGCAGATTACCACATCTCCAGTTCCTTCTCACTGCCTCATAGTCCAGGTCAGAACTTTGTGTCCTCATCTCTGGTGCACTTTGAAAAGATCACAATAATAACTTAGTTACCAGTTTTATCTACAGTTTTACTAGTTTTTTATCTTCCCTAGTTTTAGTAGTTAGTAGTTTTTAACATTAGTTTTAGAATGACATGCTGGATTATGCCTAGGACCCCAGGCTTCAAAATATGCACCTCCTGCCCACGATCCTTTTTGGTCAGCAATGACCATCAGTACTGTCTGTACTGCCTAAGAAAAGCTCACATCATGTCAGGTGCCATATTTGCCAATCCTTCCCCAGCAGAACCCGAGAAGGATGAGCTCTTCGTCTTCGGAAATACCTCATGGAGATGGTCATGAGATCACACTCGGACCCCAGCTGGAGAACCCCCACTGTACATTGCTCTGATTCAGGGAGGCTCACACCTCCCACTACTACATCCAATTCTGGTGCCAGCGGAACAACCCCCACTGATCCCATTGTGGGGCCTAGTGAGGATGTTTGGAAGCACTCTGATAAGCATGGGGCTAAGTCTTCCTCCAAGTCCAAGAGAATGGAGGCTCCCTCTGTTAGCTCGGCCCAAGGGGATGGAGCTCATTCCAAGTCCCACTGGCATGAGGCGATGATTCAGAAACCTTGGGATCCTGTGGTCCCCAGCGTTGAACTGCCAGTACCACCATAACCAGCACCCCACAAGATACAAGATGCACACATTCTGGGGAGGTTCTCAGTGCCAGTGCTGATGCCTGGGAAGGGAAGAGTGCCCCTCACATTGGGAAGAACCAGATCTGGTCCTGAGCCCCAAGTGGTCTTTGCTTTACCGGACTCAGAGTTCCATCCTTCATCAGGCCCTCCACTTCCAGGGACATGCCTAGGTTACAGACTGTCTCACCCTCCTCGCAGGCACTATGTTCCATTGGCTCTAACAGTATCGCTACTCGGCCAGATTCCATTTTCTCCTCTTTTGATGAATTGGAACCAGGAGAAGATCCACCTCTTCCATACTGCTCCTATGCAGCATCATGGAAATATGCATACCCAAGGGAATAGTTAGCTCCTTATCCTCCTCAGAACCACTGGTACCTCATGCCATGGGGACCTCCATAATCTCTGGCAAATCTAGCTTACTGGCCATATTGGAGACCCTGAGATCAGTATCCTCTCTCAGAACCTGCCCGGTCCACAAAAGAATTACTGCCTGCTTCTTCCCCAAGGGATCCATCAAGCAGGATTGCAGATCTGTTAGCAGAGGAAGAATCTTACACCCCAGTCCTGGTGGTTCTGCTTTAACGGGCAAGGTTTCCCTCCTCCTAACTGGATGAAGCAATTGACTGCAGCATTTCCCTCCCTACCAGATCATTTTCGTCAGTTTCAGGAGCGTCTATGGAGAGCATCCACATCCCACTGGTTGAGAGTCAGGACTCGCAGTATAAACTTAGACCAACAGCAAATGCACCACGTACTGCTCCAGAGGAGGCATTGGCTGTCTCTCCCATGCTTTCCTATTCTTGTGGCCAGATCAGCTGAACTACGTGTGTCCTCCGCTGCCATTTCTACCTCAAGTTCTCAAAATCTGACGAGACAGGGCAGTGGTCATTTTTATCGCTCCCTTCTGGCTCAGACAATTCTGCTTCCCCAATATTCTTTGCATGTCCTCCCATTCACCAATTTCCATCTTTAACTTCCCTGATCTTGTCATCCAACAGGGTGGTAGAATCAGGCACCCTAATCCACATCCACTCAATCTCAAGGTGTGGTATTTCAGTGGGCATCTATTCTAGAGGGAGCATGCTCCTCAGCGGTTCAGGACTCCGGAAGGACCACTAAACAATGCTACCAGGCTAAGTGGAGGTGCTTTTCCTCTTGGGCCCAACTTAAAGGAGTTCCACCAGAAGGAGTCCCTTGATCCTGGACTACATTCTATCTCTGAAGTCATTGGGTCTCGCCCTCAGCCCTTTGACTGTCCACTTGGCCACGATTAGTATGTTCTATCCCCTGGTATAGGACTGCTCTGCTTTTACACTCCCATTCTCAGACTCTGGGCACATGGTGCACATGCTCAATCCTTAGTGAAATACAGATAGGGACCATCTCAAAGAACCTCCAGTTACTGTTAAGTAACCTCATTTGGGATGCAAAATGAAGGTGTCAGGAAGTCATCCTAGTCTCTGTATAATAAGCCTGTGATGATTTACCGCTGTGTGGAGCAAATAAAATATATGCACTGTGTATGTTCAATGTAGAAGTTCTCACTATATAAATGAGACTCATTTATTGTTTTCCCTGCCCTGTCCTCCCCCCATAATGCCTTGAAGCAAATAGCAGAATTTTTTAATCAAGTCTGCAAATTTAAGTAATTCTTTTCCAGGGAAGGATGACTAAGATACTTCAGTATATTAAATGTCGTTCAGAAGCCTTCTGTGGCATTTCATCTATTGCTATAATTTAAAAGAAATTAACAAGCTTTTGAAAATTCCCTCTCTCTGGTCATGGAAATCCTGACCTCCATTCTGCCAGCATTGAACCCATAGGAGTTCTTACAGTTGTATGCAATACTGATTCTTCTGGAGTGTGAATTTTAAGAGTCTCCCTGCTTGCCAAAAGTGTTTTGTTTTGTGAAATTCCTGGCCTTCTCCTAGGAGTAATGGCACCTTGCACTTGGACAGTGTTGACCTCCAATGTGCAATTTCGCTGGGATTATCAAACAGTCATTTGGGTTTCATCCTATTTTACAGGCAACATATGACAGCTTCTTCTGGGGTGGGTGCTGTAAGTTGCTATCTTCATGGAGTCCCATTTATATGAATGAGTAATGCTGTAGGCATCCTGCTATCCAAATGGCAAAGTATATTAGAGAAGTCTAATTTCTTACCTGTCAATTAAGTTTCTTTAAATCTTTCTTTTCCGGACAGCCAGTTTTTTCTCTTGGACACCCAGGATGTTTCTTCAATAGATCTGTTGCAAATCTAAATCTGACATGGTCAATCTAACAAACCATCTTGAGCATGCTATATACCCTTTTGGTTTGAAATAGCCTGAATTTTGATGACCCTCTGGGCATGCTGCAAAGGACAGGTGTTCGGGTTCTTGGAGAAGGTAGAAGGGGCAGAAAGAAATTTTTGTAGGTGTCTGGCTGAGTTCCTGTCACATTGATCATTTAATGCTGCCGAGATTTAATTCCGTTGTTAATGATGTGTTAGGATTGTTATAGCCTTGTTTAGGCATCTCTTTAATTATTTAAATAGAATATTCTGCCCTCTTAGTTAACTGGTGAAAATACAGCAAATTTTGAGTTTTCATTGTGTGTTTTTGTTCTCTGTTTTGACTACGGGGAGGTGGGGGTGGGGGGAGAGGGGAAGTCTTAATATATTTGGGAAGATTGAAGATGAGACCATTGTGAATTCAGGCAAAAATACTACTGAGTTACTACTTTGTTCTGTGTGGTGTTCTCCCAGATTTATTTTACTATGATCTTCTGCACTACTGACTGCTAATTACGTTATATTTTCTAAAAGCTGCTAATATTTCAATTCTACAGGTATATAACCTTCTGACTCATGATATAGTCTATACTTACCAAGGAACAGCATTTCTGTAAAATTTGTCTAACTTTTAATATTAATAAACCTTCTGAACAAGTTTGTGGTGCTTCTTTCCTGTGAATACTTTGCTATATCTATTTTCTTGACCAGCAATGCAGTACCTGTATATTTAGCTTCCTAAAACTTTTTTTATATGACCATTAATGTAACCAATATGCCTGCTGATACAGATGTGGTCATGTAGTCATTGTGTTCTTCAGTGGCTCTGATTTTGCTCACCAGAAATAGAGACCTGTTTTGTAAACTTAAAAAAAAAAAAAGGCATAGCAAAGGTTTATAAAAGCAATATGCTAGATCATACTACAATAATGAATTGTTTCATTGATACTCTCTCCTTCCTCCTATTGTATCATCTTGTGCTTATATAAATTTTTTGAGGCAGGGACACACTTTATTTTGCGTGTGTGTGCTGTCTAATACAGTGGAGTCTCAGTCCATTGTTGGTGCTTTTTTGTGCCACAACGGTACAAATGTATTGCTATTTTTTTCTTGACAGTTCCTTACCTGAGAGTTGTTTTAAGTTAACTAAGAAACTGTGTTTTGTAAGAATGATTATAGGATTGTTCCTAATCCAACAAGAGTAGAGGGGTTGGTGGACTTCCAAGTTCACTTGTACATCATTGTAGTAGTATTTACATGCACTTTTTATTAAGCGGTACTTAACATTCCTTGCAGTCACTAAGTTACAGTGCAGGCTTTACATGAAGCTCACAGCCACTTGAATACTCAGAGTACAGCATGTGCTATGCTTCCGTATCCTATAGTGCAATGGTTTTACAACCTTTTTTCATTTGTGGACCCCTGAAAAATTTCAAATGGAGGTGTGGACCCCTTTGGAATTTTAGACAGAGTCTGCAGACCCCCAGGGGTCCATGGACCACTAGTTGAAAACCACTGCTCTAATGGTTGATTTTAAGAAAGTTAATGTTTGCGTCAGTTAGCCTTCCTGAAACTTGGCTGACCACTATTCCTTTAATTGCTTTTCTTTAAATTGTCATCCTTTTTTGGTTAATATGTCAAGTAAAGTACAGTGTTCTCTCTGTAACCTCACAGTGCCTATATACAGAAGGGACTATCACCTCCAATTACTGTGTGATGCTTTTGTATATGTGATCTTAAATTATGCTTGCATTTTCTTTGCCATACCTCTTTGTAAGGTGATACCGATCATCCCTAAATCTTTTTTTCCAGTACTTCTACTGGAGTACATTCTCCTCTGTTCTAGTATTACTCTTTTTCAGCATTTGCACAGTGTGGAGGTTACACTTGTAAAAAGCCTTGCTTGAATTCAGTTAATATTTCTAAATAAATGAACAGAATAAACAAGAAAAAAGTCTAATTATTCCCTGGCTGCCAGTCAGTCATTACTAGATAGGTTCAAGAAGCGACTAGATAACGAGGGGTCTTTCAAAGGAGGAAAGAAAAGAATGAACATATGTAGAGGACTCAAAGATCTGTAAGGCTGGGGGAAAGCTTCAGTTTTTTAAGGAGGATGGGAAAAATTTAAGATGCTAGTCAGTGACTTCTGCAGTTTTGGCTGTTAAAAATTAATTTGGTATCTAATGCTTCTTTCATGTTGTGTTCAGGACTGGGGGTCAGACTTTTAAAGGTATTTAGGATCTCAATGATGAGAATAGGAGCTTAATGGGGTTTTCAGAAGCACCTAGATGCCAAATGTTAACTTCCATTGATTTTAGTGGAAGTTAAGATTAAGCATCTCAGTGCTGCTGAGAATCCCATTGGGCTCCTATTTGCATCTTAGGGCTACATTTTTTTTAAGGTATTTGTAAGCCCAGTTTGCTTTACAGCATGCTTCTGACCAAGGAAGAACAGGTTGCCACACCCCCGGCATATCCTTGTACAATAGGTAACATGTCTAGTCTGAGAGTGTCAGGAGTGTGTACGTATATGTATTTAAAAAAAACGTGACTCTGCCTTAATCTGCTAAATTATACTTCTGAGTCACCTGATGACAGCTGTGTTTACTGTGGGCTGATTGGCAACCGTAAGACACATCACAAGTGCAAGAACATAGCATTGCTTATAATCTAGAAGTGATTGTCATATGAAGTTTCTGAGGACTGGTCTACACTGGACACTCCCCTCTTCCCCCATGACTTTGAATGTTCATAAATAAAGTTCAGAATCATTTCAACACGTTTCTTTATTAAATCATATCTTTCAGGAGGGATTTGTCGGGCACAGATCTCGATTGCGGGCAAGGGCGGTTTCACCAAAGGCAAACAACATACAGGAACAGAAATCAGTCCTGCATCTCATTGCAGAACCTGGTTTTCAAAGCTTCCCTAATGCAAAGCGCTTCGCGGTTAGCACTCAGTGTAGTGCTGGCATCTGTCTGCTCATAATTGGTGGCCAGTCTTTCTGCCTCCACAGCCCAACCCTGGGGAAACCTCTCACCCTTTGCTTCACACACATTATGAAGAACACAACACACAGATATCACGGAAGGGAGGTTCTTCTCAGTCATGTCCAACCTGGTGAGGAGACTACTCCATCTACCCTTTAAACGCCCGAAGGCACATTCTATAACCATTCTGCAGCTGCTTAACCTGTTGTTAAAACACTCCTTGTCAGTGTCAAGGTGACTGGTGTACGGCTTCATTAGCCAAGGGAGCAAGGGGTAAGCAGGATCCCCCACGATCACTTTGGGCATTTCCACACCCCCAATTTGAATTTTTTGGTCTGGGAAAAAAGTGCCCACCTGCATATTAGGGAACAGCCCCAAATTATGAAACATGCGCGCATCATGGACCTTCCCAGACCACCCCACATAGATGTCAGTGAAATGACCCCTGTGATCCACAAGCCCCTGCAGGACCATGGAAAAGTACCCCTTGCAGTTTATGTACTCGGTTGCTAGGTGGGCAGGTGCTAAGATAGGGATGTGCGTCTCATCAATGCCCCCCCCGCCCCTGCAGTTTGGGAACCCTATTGTGGCAAACCCCTCCACTATGTCCTGCACATTTCCCAAAGTCACTGTCCTTTTTAGAAGAAGTCTATTGATGGCCCTGCATACTTGAATCACGGTGGTGCCCACTGTAGATTTATCAACTCCGAATTGATTCCTAACCGAGCGGTAGCAGTCTGAGGTTGCCAGCTTCCACAGAGCTATGGCCACTCTCTTCTCCACCATCACAGCTTGTCTCAAGTGAGTATTCACACGCTTCAGGGACAGGGCCAGCTCCGAGCACAGTTCCAGGAAAGTTGCCTTTTGCATACAAATGTTTTACAGCCACTGATCATTATTCCACAGCTGCATAACGATGCAGTCCCACCAGTCTGTGCTTGTTTCCCTGCACTAGAACTGGCGTTCCACGGAATGCAGATGATTCGTTACAGCCTGCAGCAATCGGGAATTTTTCTGCTTGATGGCTTGTAGCAGGGAAGCCTTGGTGGCATCGCTGTTGTGTGTGCTTCGGCTTCTTGCTCTACTTCGAAAATACTCGATGATAAGCCACGATGTATTTGTAACACTCACAATAATAGTACAGAGTTGAGCTGGCTCCATGTCTCCGCAGCAATGGCAAGCGCGGGGAGTTAAAAAATGGCACGAAAATATTTTCCTGTTTGTTTGGGGGGGGGAGAAGGGAAGGGGAAGCAGCGTTGCATCATGGGATGATGACACTTGTCCCAATAGCCACTGCAGTTAGTTGCACTGTGGAATAGCTATCCCCACTGCACTGCTTTGAAAGTCTAAATAAGTGTGGTGAGTGTGGACGCACGAGACCTACGCAAGCAGCGTGGTGTGTATATGCTGCTGCTACTTCTAAAAATCGGCTGCTGAAAGTCAACTTAAAGTAAGTCGACTTCTCTCGGCAGTGTACACATGGCCTGATTGATCAAATTTAGGTCTGTTAGAAGTGGAGCATATTGTCTGTTTCTGCTTACTGTAGCAAACTGTAGGTTATTTGGTAGCTTGCTTAAGTAAGTAATAAAAAAGGGCTAATTATGTAGCTGTCTATTGGCTGAGGTACACAAATAATACAATTCAAAAAAATGTGTTTATGTAATTTCACTTTTATGATACAAAACAGGCCATTGCAGGTAACTGAAAATGAAAGAAGCAGTGAAACAGTGTGCACATTTGTGACTTTTGTGCTTTGAACTCAAGGGACTTTGCATTATTGCAGTCACAGGTCTGTGTTAGTATTTTGTTTTGTATTCAGAGGCAGATGGATTCAGAAATAGGCTATCAAATGATCTTCCTGATAGAAGACTTAGAGAAAATTTGACATTTATTTTTTGTTGTAAACCTTGATTTATTTTTGCAGGTTCTGTAGTGCATTGCCACAGCCGTGCCAACTTACATATAGCAACATATTTTGGCAAAGACTATTGTATCTGGCTTTTAAGACCACTAAAACCTCTGTCACAAAGGAATATTCCTGGAATACAAATCAAATGACATAGGGTCCAAATGCCCACTTTTCTATCTGTAAATCATCAAGGAGTTATCGTTGGCAGATTTTTGACTAACTTCTTCACTCTGGTTTTGATATTTTTCCCCCACTAGAGTGGCAGCAGAAAAATAAAGTGCAATAGGCTAAATTCTTTTTAATGGTAAAAATAGACATGGCAAATATTGAAACCAAGATTGGCATTTTAGGATATGTATGCACTCCAGCTGGGAGCGATCCTCACAGCATGGATGGACAGATTTGTGCTAGCAGGACTTGAACTAGCATGCTAACAATAGCATTGTGGATGTTGCTGCATTGGAGGAGACTTGAGATAGACATTGGAGCTCAAACCCAGGGGTTGGGTGGATCTGAGCTCAGATAGCTATCCCAAGCCTCCACCGATGCAGCAACATCCACACGGCTGTTTTTCATGGGTTAGCAAGAGTCTGTCTACCCTGATGGGATACACGACTGCAAGGTAGATATACTATAAAAGGTTGTGCAGTAGTCTTTGCTTATAAACTGAAGACATTTACATTGTTTGTTATACAAATCATCCTTTTCAAATTGGACTCTTGTGAATCATGTTAACTCAGAGCGATATTATTTCCATTTTATAATGTATATTCATTTAGAAACCATGATTATTCTTCCAAAATTCAGAAGTGTCCTCCAGAAAATGAGCTTCCTAAATTGTCAGACTTCTGAATTCCAAATATGTTCCAAGGCTGTCTTGATGATCAAGAGTTATCTGTACTTGCAGTAACTGAACTAACAAAGTAAACTCTGACTTGTAATGGGATACTGAAAATTGTTTAAGATGCTTTGAAAAAAAATATTCCTACTAGTATTCAGATAGGATTCTCTGTTAGATGTATAATTTTGTGTATAAAAATATTCACCTTATTGTCCATTTTTTATATGTAAGTGATAAAATATATTTCATGGGTTTAACTTGCTAGGGATATCTGGTTTCTGCTGAGTGACAGGAGAATGGTGTCTGGCTTAAAATAATTGTGTGCATATGACAGCTCCATGTAGAGGCACTTGTGAAAGGAATGACACTAGCTGAAGTTTGTAATGCTAGGTTATCTAGGGATTTGAAGGAGGACAGCAAGTTAGCATTGCACATGTTCATGAGGAACACCTTCCATGCATGAGGGGTAGCTGGGAGGGTGTGCAAAGGTGTTTGTTTGGAAACAGAATAAATTGGCAGTGGTGGCTGCCATTATTGATGGAGGGGAGTAGACCACTTGATAGCCTGTGATAGACGGGCTATGAGAGGGCCTTAACATGCATACTACTTTTCTTCACTTTTATGTAGTAGAGAAGAGGGAACCATAGGTGGAACAGTAATAGAGGGGTGACATGGCTGAATTTGATGAGCCAGGAAACCAGTCATGTTTTGCATGGATGCAAGTGGGGCAAGATTGCATTGATCATAACTAAGGAAAATAAAGCTGCAGTTAGTCAAGATGCTAGGTGAGGACCCGGATGAGGGATTTGTCTTTGTAGAGGGGGAGGGGGAGAAAGTCAGATTGTATAAGTGTTATGAAGGAAAAAGTAGCAAGATTTAGACATGGCCGGGATGTGAGGTCTTAGAGAGGCTGTGTTGAAGACATCCAGATTACAGGCCTGAGTGACAGGGAGGATGTTGGGATTGTCCACGGTGCGTGAGAAAGGAGAAAGCCAGACAGTTTTGGAGATGTGTATATAAAGGTTAAGAACTCTGTTTGATGAGGTTCATTTTAAGCTGAAGGCTGAAGACTCACAAGTCGATTTCCAAAAGATGGACTGGAATTTTAATGTGGCTGGAAGGAGATGTAGATTTGTGAGAGTCACCAGCATAGAGAGAATAGGTGAATGTCATAAGACAAAGTGTAGGGTGAGAAGAGGAGGGGGGCAAAGACCTGAGTCAGTCCAATAGGAAGTTGGAAAGCGGATAAGGAGGTTCCTCAAAATACACACACCAAAGTATTGATTAGAGAGAAAGGAGAAGAACCAGGAAAAGATGGAAGTATAAAAGCCAATGAATTACAAGATTTCAAGATGACAGTCCTGGTTGTTGGTGCCAAAGGCAGCCAACAAGTTGAGAAGGTGAGGTTGGAGTACTGGTTCTGAGGAGAGACACTCCAGGCAGTAGTTGTAGACAGTGCATTCAATGTGCTTAAAGGAAGGGGAGGTAATAAGTATTACTGACTCCTACAGGTATTGAAAGAGAGGCAAAGGTTGGACCAGACTGCTGGTTTTGTTAATGAAGAGTAGTAATTTACTATACAAGTAATCTCATTAATTTCACTGGTATAGTTTGTACAGTTATGCACTGGTAACGGGAGAGTCAGAGCGAGATTCTGCCTCAGAACCTTAGTGAGTCAGCAATATCAGGATTAGATTGTGGGAGTTCTGCTCATTCTTCTTAACCACTTCTGATTCTCAGTTGGAATAGCCTATGTCTTTTTCTATTGCTGTTTCAAAGTCCTTCTCTCTATACTACCTCATCCCCATTTAATATATTAGAGAAGTAGTAAAATGTCTCTAAAATGCCATTTGCATCAATGCATTTATATAAATAATAAATGCTTGTAAAGCATCATTAAACAAATTTACACATACCAATAAATTGACAGCGTTGTTATCGTGCCTTGTGCTTTTCAGTAGATTAAAATATGCTAAACACAGAGGAAAAATTCCTTCAGAGTTTGCATTGACCTCAGAACAAAGCTAGTCTTCTCTAGGTTTCTGGAGTATTTGTCGGGCAAATATTTAAGAAAAGATCAAGTTACAGATGTTGACTCCCTTTTGAGGCCATGGATTGGGAGAGGGGTTAGTGGCAGGGACTTCTCAAAGGAAATGGCCAGCTCATTGTAACTGAGGAGAGTGTCTCCTAAGTGGGAAAGTATTGAGGAACTGTTTAATCTAATACATTTTGTATTCGAATTAATTATTTGTTTTATAAGGCAGTTTCAAATATCTCCTTACTTTGTACCTTTAAAGGTACATATGTCACCTTTAAAGGGTGGTTAGGTGTGACATTTGAATATTTTTTTTTAATGTTCATAAAATATAAACAGTACTTCAAATATTCTTTCTTGGCATTGAAACATTTGTAATGCATTAAATATCTGTTACATATATAACTTCACTGATCTGAGCTTCTCTAAACCATTCATCATCCATACACAACAAAATTGGCAGTTTCTCCTCACTTCTCATTGTAATGCTGTTTCTGTTCTCAAATATCTGAGGTCATATTTCATTATTTTTGCAACTAAGCTATAGCACATTTTATTAGTACATTATGAAACAGGCTTTTCCTGTTGTAAATTCTTTGGGACAGTAACTCTTACTATAGGTTTATACAATGTCTAGTGTAAAGGGTCTTTGATCTCAGTTAGCGCCTTTAGGTGCTACTATAAAGGGGGTAGGTGGATGCTCTGGTCACCATATTTAACTCTACTGCCTTGCAGCCAGGTACACAGGTGAACGCTCCTCCCCTTTTAAAGCCCCAGGAAGTTTTGAAATTGCTCTTCCTGTTTGCTCAGTGTGGAGAGCAACTGCCCACCTGACTATGCCAGCTCCACACAGCAAACGCACTCCTGCCTGGAGTACCCGGGAGGTGGTGGATCTCCTAGGTCTGTGAGGAGAGGAAGCTGTGTAGACACTGGTCTTCTCCAACTGCAAGAACTTTGATATCTATAGCAAGATCACTCGGGGCATGGTGGAGAAGGGCTACAACAGGGACATGCTGCAGCCATGTAAAAATCAAGGAGCTGAGGCAGACGAGGGAGGTATATAGATGCTCTGGTGCAGAGCCGCAGACATGCCATTTCTACAAGGAGCTGCACGCCATCCTCGGTGGCAACGCACTCCTGCCAAGAGGTCTGTGGATACTTCGTTGGGGCTGGAGTCACTGCTACTAGAGTCAACATAAAAGACAACGTGCTTGACAAGGAAGTGGAGGCGGAGGAGGATGGTTGATGAGCGACTGGGAGATCCAGTGGCGTGGCGAGCAAGGATATCTTTTTGAATCCTGAGCGGTCTAACCAGTCCTAACAGTCCAGCTCTGCAGAGCCTAATGCATAGGAGGGAACCTCTGGTAAGTACTCAGCTTCAGTACTGCAGGGACACATCTGGTCATGTACTGCTTTTTTAATTGGGCTACAAGAGGTAGTGAAATAACCAACACAGGAAGAGTCTCTGTTGTTGTCTTATTCTCCTGTACAGCTAAGCAGAGGCGGCCCTGTGGAAAAGTTTGTTTATGGACAATGGAACGTTGCATGAATCCTCCATAGAGATCACTAGGAAACTTTCCTGCAAGTAATCTGCAAACCTCTGCTGAAGGTTTCTTGGGAGGGCTGCTTTGTTTCTTCCCCTGTGGTAGGAAACTTTGCCACATCACTCAGCAATTACTTCAGCAGGCACCATAGCAACACACAGGGCAGCAGCACATAGTCCTGGACTGCAGCCACATGTGTGCAGGAGCTGGACCCTGACATCTCGGTTAATCTCAGGAGTGAAGTATCAGCTGCAATTACCCCCACCCGTGGAAAATGGTGCCAGTATTTAGTACAGTAGTCCTATGCGCTGTTACTGATACCCTCTGGCTATCCTCCGTTGTTCCAACTCACCTTGTCCCTCCCGGTCATACTCACCATGGCTGGGGCTACCACAACGCTGTGTGCATGCCAAGGGAAAGTGAGAAAGATGTGCTTGTTGCTTGTTTGGATCCAGCATGTGGATCAGTCGTTTCTTTAGCAGTTGCAGATGTGCCCTTGATGGTCCCCGCACAACGGCTGAGCACCTCTCTCAGATAAGGAAAAGAAACTGGAGGAGTAAAGCAGACATGTCCAAGAAGGTGCTTTGGATTGTGAGCGGAGAGCATGTAGGGAAGCAATCAGTGAGAAATTGCAGAGGGATAGTCAGGATAGGAAACAGGAGCAGGAACATAAGGTAATGCTGCTTAGGAAGCAAACACACATACATTGGTCCCTGGTTGAACTTCAGACTGAACACATCTGAGGATACCTCCTTCAGCAGCACATACAGAACTGCCTCCTTATACCTCCCCGCACTTCCCTCCCTCACATTCCTAGTTTCCTCAGGGGCCTTAGTAGTATCCCAGGCACTTCAACCCATGGATAATGACAGCTAGATGTACACCCAGCTCTGAGAGCCTCATTGGCAAAAGTTCTTGTGAATTTCCTATTCCTTTCCCTTTATAGATGCTTTCTCCTGTATGTATGTTAGGTTACCCATATATAAATATGTTTGCATGGATGTGGAATAAAACTAAACTTTTGGAAAGTGCGTAAATGAATCTTTACTATTTTCCAACATATGGTGACTAATGCTAACCTTCAGAGACAGCACCAATAGGTGCATTAACAGTGCTATAGTAGTGTACACGCAGTAATCGTTACAAGGTTCAGACCACAATGTTTAAAAAAAAAAAAAAAAAACCCATTAAAAATGGCTAAACATATTACAGCAACACATTACTGTGGCATGCTGTTAAAATGCTCCTTCAAAGCCTCCCTGATCCGAATAGCTCGCTGGTAAGCCCCTCTTATAGCCCTGATATCTGGTTGCTCAAAAAGCAGTAGACAGCTGCTCCACCTCCAAGTTCCGTCACTGGGGAAACTTCTCCCCCTTTGATTTCCATATATTAAGGGCACAGCCGATATCTATAACCTTGGTGAGGTCATTTTAGTTGCCCTTTTCTGTATCTTTTATAATTTCAATATATCTTTTTTGAGATGGGGCGACCAGATCTGCATGCAGTATTCAAGATGTGGGTGTACCATGGATTTATAAAGTAGCAATACGATATTATCTATCTTATTATCTATCCCTTTCCTAATGATTCCCAACATTCTGTTAGCTTTTTGACTGCAGTTGCACACTGAGTGGATGTTTTCAGAAGACTATCCACAATGACTCCGAGATCTTTCTTGAGTAGGTACGGCTAATTTAGACCCCATCATTTTATATGTATTGTTGGCATTATGTTTTCCAATGTACATCACTTTGTATTTATCAACATTGAATTTCATCTGCCATTTTATTGTCCAGTCACCCAGTTTTGTGAGGTCCCTTTGTAACTCTTCACAGTCTGCTTTGGACTTACTATCTTGATTAGTTCTGTATCATCTGCAAATTTTGCCATCTCACTGTTTACCCCTTTTTCCAGATCATTTATGAATATGTTGAACAGTACTAGTCCCACTATAGACCCGTAGGGGACACCACTATTTATCTCTCTCCATTCTGAAAACTGACCATTTATTCCTACCCTTTGTGTCCTATCTTTTAATGAGTTACTGATCCAGGAGAAGACCTTCCTTCTTTTACCATGGCTGCTTACTTTGCTTAAGAGCCTTTGGTGAGGGACCTTGTCAAAGGCTTTCTGAAAATCTGAGTACTCTATATCCAGTGTCCACATGCTTATTGACCCTCTCAAAGAATTCTAGCAGATTGGTAAGGCGTGATTTCCCTTTATAAAAACCATGTTGACTCGTCCCCAACAAATTGTATTCATCTGTGTCTTACAATTCTGTTCTTTACTTATAGTTTCAATCAATTTGCCTGGTACTGAAGTTAAGCTTATTGGCCTGTACTTGCTGGGATCGGGAGCCTTTTTTAAAAATTGGTGTCGCATTAGCTATCCTCCAGTCATTTGATACAGAAGCTGATTTAAATGATAGGTTACATACCACAGTTAATAGTTCTGCAATTTCACATTTGAATTCCTTCAGAACTCTTGGGTGGATACCATCTGATCTTGGTGACTTACTACTGTTTAATTTATCAATTTATTCCAAAGCCTCCTTTCATGATACCTCAGTCTGAGATAGTTTCTCAGATTTGTCACCTAAAAAGAATGACTCAGTTTTGTGAATCTCCTTCACATCCTCAGCTGTGAAGACCGATTCAAATAATGCATTTAGTTTCTCTGCAATAACCTTATCTTCCTTGAGTGTTCCTTTTAGCATCTTGATTGTCTAGTGGTCCTGCTGGTTGGTTAGCAGACTTCCTGTTTCTGATGTTTTTGCTTTTTTTTTTTTTTTGAGGCTTTGGCTAGCTGTTCTTCAGATTCTTTTTTGGCCTTCCTACTTATATTTTTATACTTCACTTGCCAGCGGTTATGCTCCTTTCTATTTTTCTCAGTAGGATTTAACTTCCACTTTTTAAAGGATGTGTTTTTGCCTCTAACTGCTTCTTTTACTTTGTTTAGCCACAGTGGCACTTTTTTGGTTCTCTTACTATGTTTTTTGATTTGGGTGTACATTTAAAATGAGGCTCTATTATGGGGTCTTTAAAAAGTTTTCCATGCAGCTTGCAGAGATTTCACTTTCGGCACTGTACCTTTTAATTTCTGTTTAACTAATTTCTTCATTTTTTTTGTAGTTCCGTATTCTAAAATTAAATGATACCATGGTGGGCTACTTTTGTGTCCATTCCCCCCCCCCCCCCCCCCCCCCGGGATATTACGTTTTTATGTTATGATCACCAAGCAGTTCAGCTATATTCACCTGTTAGACCAGATCCTGTGCTCTGCTTAGGACTAAATCAAGAATTGCCTCTCCTCTTGTGGGTTCCAGGACTAGTTGCTCCAAGAAGCAGTCCTTTAAGGTGTCAAAAAATGTTATCTCTGCATCCCATCCTGAGATGATATGTACCCAGTCAATCTGGGGATAGTTGAAATGCCCCATTATTATTGAGGTTTTTTATTTTTATAGCCTCTCTAATCCCCTTTAGCATTTCACACTCTCTATCACAATCTTGATCAGGTGGTCAGAAGTATGTCCCTACTGCTATATTCTCATTATTCAAGCATGGAATTACTATCCATAGAGATTCTATGGTACAGTTTGGTTCATTAAGATTTTTATTTCATTTGACTCTATGCTTTCTTTCACATATAATGCCTCTCCCCCACCAGTACAACTTATTCTGTCCTTCTGATATATTTTATACCCTAGTATTGCTGTGTCCTATTGATTATCCTCATTCCACCAAGTTTATGTGATGCCTGTAATATCAATATCTTCCTTTAATACGAGCCATTCAAGTTCACCTGTCTTAATATTTAGACTTCTAGCATTGTATATAAGCACTTTAAAAAATTCACTTAGCTGTCTGCCATTATGTGATGCAAGTGAATGGGTCTTTTTCTTTTGACTGTTTCTCATTATATCCTACCCGTATTTTATCCTCTTCCATCCTCTCCTCCTGTATAAATTATTTAAATTGCTTTGATTTAAATCAGTCCACCCTGCAGCTAAATCGGGCAAGGATTTACAAACCCTCACCTCACTCAGTGCCGCTCCTCTCCTCACTTTAACAGACAGACAATCTCAGTTTAAAGCAGTTAGCTCATAGCAAAATGTAAGTTCCACAGGCTATATGGCCAATAGCTTTCCTTCTAGATCCATAAATATTCCATGGCACACCAAACATTATCCTAAGGGAGGGCTTTTATATTAAATAAATCTGAAATAGCACTTGTCTGTATCAAAAGTGGTACAGGTATGGGACCCAGCCTCAAAGCAGACACACTTATTGGTCCTGCATGGGGAATAGCCACTGAGTCCATAGGACTGTCTTTTAACTCTAATAACCTTCTCCCCCCTGCACTCTGATTTCACTTTCAAAGAATGATTAGGTGTGACATGCCAGGCAGATTACCCACAATGAGAATTTCTTGTACACCTTCAGGGACCACTACTGAGCATATCCAGTAACTGCCGCACCTTATTTCTTAGTGTTTCTGGACCTTTCTAGCTGTCCTGCATGTCTGCAGAGACAGAACATTCCAAAAGAAATCCATGTCTCCTTCCCACTGCTTGTCTTTCTTTCTTAAGGCCAAAACAAAGTTAAATGCTGCAGACTAAAGTATGAGGGTTACACTTGCATAATACCAATAATTACGTGTTTATGTGCAAATTTGCAAAATGTATTTATTCTTAATGTGTCTCCCAATTATTAGTGCAAGTTACTGCACTTGTGCTGGTAATTACTGGCAGCCATTTCTCAGTAAGTTTCAATTCCAGGGGACCGCAGTCCTTTTAGGTGAACTCATATTGAACTCAGATTAGTGGGAAATTTTCCTGGTGAGAACTATAGAATTTGGCTCTAAACAATGGTCATTGCTGTGTCATGCTGGAGGTAAAGCAGCAGCCTACAGTAGTAAAAATGTATTTAATTTTTGCACTTTTTTAGTACTGTACAGAACTCTGTAATGGAAATTCCCTTGTTTCTACACAGTGGGGTACTGCAGACTTGTGTGTTGTGCATTACTTGGTTTGTGTAGATTTTGTTAGGCCATCCTCCTGCCACCAATGCAGGGTTCTTTTCTAGAGTAAATATACTAGTTCTTTCTCCAGTCCAGCGTTAAATGCTGAATGGTGGGACTCCCACCACTTCCAGGGGTAGATTCTCTAGGCTAAAATAATTGGTCAGTAAGCTGTTGCTGATATTCAATATACCTTTTCCTTATTCATTCCATTATACTCCTTGTTTTATAATCCTTTGTATCTCCAGCAGAATAACTCCAGCAGTGGCTTTTAGGTTTCCCTTCTACAAGACTGTCTCAAGAATATATGATTTATATAATTTATGCATTTCTTTTGTGTTTGCCAAAGCCCTTGCTGGATTCTCAGGCACAAGAAGAGGGTGATAGGTAAATGTTATTTTGTAGGTGAGTGAAGGTTAGCCAGAGTGTTATCTGATTATGTCATTTAGGATGGTAATTCTTTTTTAAAAAGGTGATAAGATTAGAGAACCAATTAATTCATTAGCAAACAGTGTAAATATTATAATATATAAGCTATCTCAAAGGAAAGTAATGCGCCCCTTATGTTTGGCTAATCTCTTATGAAAACTAATTTGCCTAACAAAACAAAAACCAAGTTTGTCCTGTGTTCCCTGAAGATATGAGACTGAACTTGTTTAGAGATTCTCACTGCTAATCCCTAGAAACAATATAGTACTCCCTCCAGATCAGATATTATCATCAAGACACCAGCACTTGTTTGATCTCTGTTCTTTTAGATACTGTTGCAATAGACAATGCTTTTAGATTTTCAAAAATTAAACTGACATAGGAAAAATTTGTTCCTAACCAAAACAACCAGAGAGATGCTTTCTAGCCGTTTAGTGTTGTTTGGGGTTTTTTGAATATTTCTGAGCATTGCCTCTGCCTCCCCCAGTGAAGCCAGTTTTCACATTTGTCATACTCTGTTCCACTTTATTTTGGTGTTACCTATTTACTCCAGTTTTGCTTTGTGTATGCAGCATTCATTATTCTCCTTAAATTTGGCTGGGATGGTAAACCACATGCCCCTTATCCTGTGCCACTCCATGAATCATCCGGGCAGAGGGAATATTGAGCAAGCAGTGTTGCTGGCCCATACCCATGAACAGAACTCAGAGCATCTGAGTTTTCTTGATCTGGGAGCAAGAGATAAGTAATCCTGATGTATTTCTTGAGACCGAGACTTATTGTTACAAGACAACATATTGCCACTTAAGCCACCAGGGAGAAGCCCTAAAGAAATTAATTACCTTTAACAATGAAATGAAAGTGTCACTTTGAAGTTTGCTTCCTCCTTTTTGTTAAATAAATATGGTTTATCTTTCATAAGACATTGGAAATCTGATCTGAGTGTCTTAGAGAATTTCAGCTTTACTCTTAGGACCCTTATTTGTGAGTAGTCTTGCTGGTTTTAATGGATAACTCATGTGAATAAGGTTCTACTCACATAAATAAAGAGTTACAAAATTGAGCCCCAAACCATTAATTTTAATCTCTATATTGCCTAATTAAAAATTGTATACATGTTTCAAACTTTGCTGTGTGTGATTCTGTCTTTTAAAAAACATTATCTTCGTATTATGCCTGCTATTCATATAGCATACTCTATTAAATTCTAAATTAAGGGGAGTTCTCTTTATGTATGTGTAAAAGCATTACATTTTGGAAACAATATTTTCATACAATAGAGAGCTGCTCCTTCTAAGAATTGCATGTACCTATATCTATATGGGTAGCAGCTTTGCAAAGATATAAAATTTTCATGACTGTGCTTTAAGAGGCATAGTGTGTCAGATTAATGTGAAGGAGAAAAAAAGCTTTCCAACAAAGCTTTCTTTGCAAGTAAATCTCAGAAAAGCTGACTTACTTGAACCTGAACTGTTGTCATTGGAATTTGCTGAAACCAAAATTATTGAAACCTGAGTAGTGAACAAATCTCTGTACTTCTGCTGGGAGGAGGAGCTGAAGGACAGTGCAGCTAGTGAGATACAAGACTACAATCAAGTACATACAGGCTGCAGAGAGCGTTCATGTGAAGGCTTGTACTGTAATCAGAAGTACCTAAGGAGTTATGCTTCAGCATAAATTGTGCCTGGCTTGGAATTGCTAAACGGAGGAAGAATATTTGGCAGGATTAAATTGGCTTTCCCATAGCAGACTATTAGCACTGTTTGCAGTCTGAATAGCCTTGTGGCTCGGATGTCTGCTTCGTGACTCACTGGTGTCTGAAGGCAAGTATACCTCTAAAAGAACCTGTTGATCCATAGGAGAAAAACAGACTTCTCAATTATAGTGGCTTTTAAACTAAATGTAAAATGTGCATGCTGAATGGAAGCAATTTTGATGTATCTGACAGCTGCTAAGGTGATTTTTCTTTCTATCACTTACAAATGTGAGGAATTTATGCATACTGCAGATTCATGTAGGTAATGTGAAATTATTTACAGATCCATTTTTGAGGCAGCCAGTTGGATAATATTGAATTGTAGAAATGTCAGGCCGTATTCCTGTCAAAGACTTGACAGCACCAGGGCTAAAAAGGAATTGTTTTCCTTTCTCTGTGTTTTTTCCTTAAGTATGGATATTGCGTAAGAGAATCTAAGCTGTGGCTGCTACTGCACCAGTAGTAACGTTTCTTGATTGTATACTGATCCTCTGTGCTGTATCAGCAATAAGAATCCTTTCCATGTATCGTGTAAATTATTCAAAAGCTGTTTTGCTCAGTAGGGGTGTTCAGTATGTGCTGTTGATTTGGAGCTTAATTTGCATGCTTAGTATTAATACCTAAATCATCCAGAGAGCTTTCTTCTTTTTTGATCAAATCATATTTTAGTCTTAATTTTTTCCCTTATAAGAATTATTTTTAATTAAAACCTAACCTTTTCAAAATGTGTTGCTGTGCTGTTAAGGTACACAGACCTTTTGATTGTCTCTATCCTGTGCACTCTGGTTTAGTTCCACCCTAAGAAATCTTATAAAAGAATGTCTTAGGCCGTGGGTTCTGACATATTTTTTTTCAGCTGGCTTTAAATTTATTAGTAAAAAAAAAAGCCCTGATTTAATTGCAAACAAATATGGGGCATACATTGTTGTTGTTTAGAAAATGTCTACAGTAGATTGCAGTCATCTTCATTGGAAGATAAGATGTTATCCACTTTTCAAAGTAATCTTTGCTGTACCCATTTCAGAGCATCAGGTTTTTTTTTCTTTGGTGTTCCATGTTTTATATAGTACCATATTAACTTATTTTTCTACTAAGTAATATATTAAAATCAGATGCTTGCATGAAGCATCTAAAGTTACTGGTAAAATGAATCTTAACTGTTTTATGTACACAGATACACTTTGGATGTGTTTAGGTTATAGAATGGTCATAACTCAATTCATATTGAGTGATCTCCCCACACGTGTTAGTTGGCAGCAGATACACTTGGTTGTAGTTTTGGTGACATTCTGTAATCTTTTCTCCTAGAATTTACATGGGGTGAGTAAACAATACCATCAATTTTATAAATGAGATGATTCTGCAAACAATAGGTTCTGACAATGAGAGGTCTAGGGATCCTTTGAAATCCCTTTTTAAAAAATCCCATCAATTCTAAATATACTGGTTTGGTAAATCTGTGTTTTCCAAGTGATGACGACGTGCTCTGTTTGGCATTCTGAATTTGTTCAGATGTGTTTAAAAAAAATTCACAAGTTTTGAAGGGTGTTGAAGTGCCATCGTTGTCATGTAGAAGATGGCCAGAATCTGAGCATGTACTAAGTTGTCCAAAGTGCTAAACTGTCCCTCTCTCTTCATGACTAGTGTGGAGAAAGTAAATAAGGAAGTGTTATTTACTCCTCATAACACAAGAACAAGGGTCACCAAATGAAATTAATAGGCAGCGGGTTTAAAACAAACAAAAGGAAGTATTTCTTCTCACAATGATTACCTGTTCTATTCATTCCCTCTGAAGCACTGGACTTTGGGCACTGTCAGAAGACAGGATACTGGGCTAGATGAGTCATTGGTCTGACCCAGTATGGCAGTAGAATCAGAGAAGATTAGGGTTGGAAGGGACCTCAAGAGGTCATCTAGTCTAACCCTTGCTCAAAGCAGGACCAACCCCAACTAAATCATCCCAGCCAGGGCTTTGTCAAGCCGCACCTTAAAAACCACTAAGGATAGAGATTCCGTCACCTCCCTAGGTAACCCACTCCAGTGCTTCACCCTCCTAGAGAAAAAGTTTTTCCGAATATCCAACCTAGACCTCCCTCACTGCAACTTGAGACCATTGCTCCTTGTTCTGTCATCTACTACTACTGAGAACAGCCTAGCTCTATCCTCCCTGCAACCCCCTTTCAGGTAGTTAAAGGCTGCTATCAAATCCCCTCTCATTCTTCTGTTCTCCTCAAAAGAGGAGGCTGGAGGTGATTGCAGTAAATTGAAAACGGTTTCTTTAAATTTTGGATGCTGAACATATTGAGACCAGAACACTCTGTTTTCTCTAGCTCCTAGACTGCAGAACACATCTTGTGCTGTTTACTGTCACAATATGGGGTCTACTGAAATCCTGGCCTGGAACTAAGCAGTAATAGGATGGTATGCTGATTACACAACAGGTGTTAATTCATATGTCCACCACAGTATAACAGCGCTGTAGCTATACCAGTAACATTTTTTAAAACCTTCTTCCTCACCCAAATGTACTTACACTGAAATGCTGAAGCTTAAGAGACATGTATAAAAAATACAAATAAACTTGATAAATAATGAGTGTGATTCTGAAAAAAGTGGAGAGTATTTATTAAATACTAGTGGCCAAATTCCACTATTAGATCTGCAGATCCTACGGTATGTAGTTTAGTGAAGTATAAGGGAAGGGGAAACGAAAACATGAATCTGGGAATCCACAGAATTCTCCTGCACTTCAAATAGTATTTTTATGCTGGATACATATGTTACTTGTGCCAAAGAAAATACCAAAAGAAACATTTTAAAAACTGGACCAATAAATTAGATTTTTTCCGTCTTGTTGCTGAGTTAAACAAAGGGCAGTTGATTAAAATACATGATGTACAACAGTTTTCTCCGTTGAAGAGCTACTCAAGTTGTACGTTTTAGCCCACAGTGCGTGCGCAAATGTAAAGGTCACATGAACACTGGAGTTTACAGTATCAGTTTGGTCTATTAGATCCCTTTTTAAACAGGAAAAAGAGATACTTATTCCTGCTCCTTTATGTTTCATCTTCTCTGTAGAGGAACTGTGTGCCTAAATTTTCGAACAGTAAGAACGACCACTAAGCAGAAATAAAGTCAAATACATTAGAATTAGTTTAAAAACCTCTTTGAAATTTCTTACTCCTGGGATGAGCGGAAAGGACAAAGATGAGAATAACATAAAATATTTAGATATATCATTTCTATTTGAAGGGTCACTCTGGAGATTTTGTAGCATGTTGGATAGTGGAGAGCATATGTCTCCACCTGCCTTTTGGCTGTAGAATTACATGTAAGCTGTTCCATGCTTCCAGCTGCTTAGTAGCATGACTTGGCTTAGGTGGCATGGTTCATGCCAATCATAGACATGTGACGTATCTCTTTTGGTTAGTAATGTGAACACACTATGCTACAAAATATTATATTCTTCCCTGTCACATTCATTCCATAGTGAAATTGTGCAGTTGTTCCTAGAATGATTTTAATCTTTGTCGGACTATTTTCCCTTGCAATTTCAGAGAAAATTAAATGAGTATTGCACCTTTTCAAAAAAGGAAAAAGTTAATGAGGTAGTAAAATGGGATCACCAAAAGTAAAATGTAAAGATAGGAGCTCATGAAGGAATAGTATCAGGAGTCATGTTACAGGTTTACCATTTAACAGGAAATATACATTTTTATCATAGCAAATCAGTGATGTGTGGAAGTTAATTGGGATAATGGGTGTAAAAACTTGATCTCTGTATGTTACTGGACTGGAAAATTGAGCATTTAGCAAGCTTCTGGCACACTTAGCATTCATTTTACTCTTGCGTATTTTGGAGCTATGGTTTCTGTGGATGGTACATGAGTTGGGTATTTCAATCACAATCCCTCCTCTAATGCTTGCCTTGCCTTTGGCATGTGTTAGAAATTATTAGGCTGTCAACAGAAGACTGAACACTATTTCACAGTTCACAGAATCACAGAGAGTAGTAGAGCTACAATTATTTTTCTAAATTGAAAGACCTTTTTTGTGCCACATACATATTTTGCACTGTTACAGCTACCTTTAACAGCCATTGTAGGGACAGTAGAATACTGCTAGGTGCTGTATTTAGGTGTGATCCAGTGAGCTGATGGAACTGGCAGATGCTTAGCACCGCCCCAAAATTGGAGTGGCTGAGCATTAATTACAAACTCTTTTATCATTAATTTGATTTTGAGAATGGCTTCCTCCAATGAAGGAGAAATAGACTTTGTGTGAGGAACAGCCCACCTGAGCTAACTGTATTTTTTTGTTTGCTTTTTTTTGCATTTTCCAATTAAAATGAGTCAGGTTTCATAACAGCTTCTGTCTCAGATGTTGTATAGAAAGAAAATGGAGCCAGCAGAAAAGTGCCCAGCAGTGAAGAAAATTCACTTGTGGGAGTGGATGTGTTTTAATAAACCGAACTGCTTAACAGTTGTTACTGACAATTTGAATGGTGTTAATTGTTAGGTATGGGGAAACAGGAAAATTGACCACGTAAAATAGATCAATAGGGAGAAGGAAAACTTATTTGGTAATTTTACGTGTGTGACTAACAGCAGGTAAGGTTTGCGTCATTGGATTACTATAAGATCAACTCAGAGTTCTTATGTGAGTTATGCCCTTCTTTGGTTTGGTTTGGCTGTTTCCATCGAAGACTTAATTTTAGGTTTCAAAACATGATTCACTGTGCTGCTAGTTTTAATTATATTTATTGGGTATAAGGGTTTCTGCATTAAGCAAACATTGATTCTTTTTATTTTTGTGGAGATTGTTTTAACTGTGTCAGAAAGAAAAAGGTAACAGAAGAGAAATATTAGAAGAAAATACTTGCTTTTTGCATAAAGTGGTTGATTATAAAAATAGAAATATGTAATGAGAATTCAGGTCAGTGTTAACAGAAAAACCCACAGCTAGGGTTGCAGCATTGCTTATTAAAAGTTAACAGCCTAAATTTTTAACTGACGAATTAATTTTGAGTGCCTCAATTTTTGAATGTCAAACTGGACAGACCTGAAATGAGCCTGGTTGTAAATATTTGCCCTCTGAAAGGATACCAGGCATCTCTAAGGTATGTTCTAGTTGGGCATTCAAAAATTGAGGTACTTAAAATCCCTAGTCTTTTTAGGATGCTTTTTTGAACGCCAATACTCATCTTCAGAATTGGTATATATTTAATTAATTGTTAACTCTTAGCACATGCAGGCTTAAAAGATTTATACTGGATTTTTTTTTGCAGACACTATCCTAATGCATCTCTCACTTTGAATTGTAGCTTTTATTTTTCTTTAGAGTCCACAGTAATCATAGGTGACAAACAGTGGATAGCCTAAACTAAAAGTAGAACTTAAACACTAGTATATAAAATAAAGTATTAGCTGCCCTCTCCAGCTCTCATGATGGTGTATTTTTTAAATTAAATATCAAATAGGAAATTCATATTACTACATTAGATCACGAGTTAATCTTTATACAATGTAAGTTTGAGGCTCAGGAGACAAGCAGGCAGAGGAATTGGTTTAACAAATCTATTCTGAAACCCTAAGTACTGACAGTTGCCATGTGCCCAGTGAGCAGTGCTGAACTGCAGCCTGGCTTGAGATGTACTGATTGAATTAAAGATGAAATATCACTGAAGCAGGAGGGTAAGAGGAGGGACAATCCATTCCACTTCCAGCTCAATAAGAGAATCTGCAGCAGCATAATTTGAGCCTATAACTTCTCTGTTTATTGCTGATTTTGACATCCTCACCTCAGTGTGTACTTATGTTCTTTGTGTCTGTTCTCTTTGGATCTAACTAATCAGAATGTGAGGTAAAAGTCTGTTACTGCAACATTCTTGTTCCAACCAGCTAATGCTAACCAGCTGTCTGAGTGAACATAACCCTAACACAGACCATCTAACTCATGAAGGCAGAGGGTCCACTGCGACGTAGGTTTTCTTCATGTGCTGGGGTTTCGCCTGGTGTGTTTCCTGCACGAACTGATGGCCGAAAACTTGTCCGGAATGCTTCGTTTGGAGGATACAATGAACTTTCCCCTGCTTTACCAGGTTTGTTTTGTCTAACTCTTGCTCGGTAGATCTTAACAAAACCAAAACTTACCACCTCAAATCTATCAACACAGGTGAAAACCTTTTACTAAAATACTGGTATTATAGTAACTAGAATGAATATTCCAAACATACTTCTGGATGAAATCTGATTGTCGGAAGAGCAGAAATTTTTTGTTTTTGATATATGGGTAAATAAACTAGCTTGTTTCAGAGAGAACATAAGTGTGTCTGTCTAGAAGGGATTTTGTATGTGCTTGATCAACAATGTGGTGCTTTGTCTTTATTTGAATACAGGAGGAAGTTTTTTGCAACTGAAAAATTAAACAATGGGGAGAGAATATCTCCAAGGACTCTTAAAGTGAGACACAGATATTTTAAACTGTGTAGTTTTTAGCAGTTCCATAGCAACCAATGCAAAATTTACACACACACTGTCAGTGGTCTTGCTTAGAATGACAAGTCAAGAAGCTGAGTTAAGGCTAAAATCTCATTCTTAATCACAACTCCTTATGTCTTTTTTTTTTTTTTTTTTTTTGTATTGCAGGGGTCTTTGGTAAATGAATTTATATAGGACGGGCTTGAATCTTATCTTGATCATACATTTCAACCTGTTATGATAGGTGAAGGTGTGCAGAGAACAGTTGTTCTCTGTTCTGTTCTATTGTGAGAGCTGTAGTGGATTTTTAAAACACTTTTAATTGTACATCTACAGAAGTGTAATTCAAAGAAATATGAAATGGGCATATATTCCTATATTGTAATTTAGGAAACTTTGACTTTAAAAATCCAAACGTTGTCAGTCTGAAGTACAATTCTGTTTTGAAAGTTACAGTGTAAAAATGGCCATTCTGCTGTGTATGTGTGTGTGCGCGCGCGCCAAAAATAAATGTTTGTCTGGTTATCTCCATAGAGATCTTTGGAAGAGGAAGCTGTTTCATTCCTTTATTGTATGTCCTCAGTAGTATAGCTGGCTATGTTGCAGTTAGTTACATCTGTGGAAATCCATAGAGGATAGTTGGGTTGCTGAGCATCACTAAGGGGCAACTCCTTAATATTCAAGTTATGCCAACTGTCCCTGATGGCCTGATTTTGCCTGCAGAACTTTTACTACAAGTGGAAGTGGTCAAGAAGAAAAAACACAACATGATTCCCCAAGCCTAGGCTTACTCTGCAGCACTGGAAATGAGAGAAATCCTCTTTTACTTATAAACCAAACACATTAATGAGACGAGAAACACAGACCACAGAGCACCATTTTATATCTTTTTGTACAGAGTAGGACAGCACATTAAGTCTTTTTTCTGGCCATTACTTGGACAATAACTTTTTTTTTTAAATGTAGGACAAATGAAAAAGATGGGGCTGTGTGGGACCTAGTAGTCTGTGGGAATTACACACATGACAGATTTGTAGCTCCTTGGAAGCTCTTGGTATGTCTTGTGTCAATACCTATTTAGGTAATACATGTATCTCACTTGACAGATATAGCCTTTCAGTTTGCTATGTAAATAGTTGTTTAGGCATATGGAAAACACCTTATGTAAAACAAGTATATGTAGCTGAAGTCCTGAGGAAATGCTTTGAGGGGAAATAGTTACTGTGGAACTGATGTTATTCATTTTTATAAAAGTAAAATCTCATTTAGATAAATTAGTGGCCAGAGTTGTTGTTTTTTCGTTATACACTTGCCAGTTTTATTTTAACTACATTAGCTTGCTGGTCATGGAACACTTGAAACTACTTAATTTCCAACAAAAATGTTAAAACTGTTTGTGGGGAAAACACCCAAAAGCTGGGTATTCACACTGTAGATGTTGACAATGCCATCTCCATGTATTGCCATTGTGTGCCTCCTGCATTGTTCCAGACAAAACATGTTGTTCCAGAGCTAAATATGCTGTTTCCCTTTCATGCCCCATGGTGATGACAGCATTCTCCCATGCTGCTACCTTCCCTGAAGCATAGTGCATATAATCTTTTTGAGAGTGCTTAATTCTCCAGGTCACTGCATTATCTTTCAAAACTGTTCATTGCACTCACTGCTCAAATCAACCTGCTCCTTATCTTGATGTGTCAAAGTTGACAGCCGTGTCACTCAGTTGACATTAGATGATCTTTCCGATCTCTTTATTTATGCTGTCATTTTTGCATTGGTTTACATATGGACTTTATAAGAAAAAACACAATAATGACAGTTCTGACATTTTGAATCAAAATGAGTTTGGTGTTGGTATTACATAGGAATGAATTTCTTTTGTTATTTTTTTTTTCACTTAAGTATCCTAAATGTGATTATTTCTTGCAAAATGCACAATCAGCATATGAGAATATGAGATGTTGCTTGGTTTTTTTTCCCTCCTACAAGTTTGATTGTCTGGTACACTTGCAGGTGCAACATGAGAAGAAATGAAATTAACACATTGATGAAAAACTTCATTTGTGAAGTTTAAGCAGGTTAAACTCAATTTCAGTTATAAAATGGCACCATATTGTAAACTATGTACCAAGATTACCCTGCTCAAACAATAATGTAATGACTAATCCTTGTGCTTTTTTAAAATTGGTTTTCTGTAGAGAACAGAAGAAATATACATTCTGGAGGAATTTTAGTCCAGAAAGTATTGTTTTAACTGTACAAAGTAATATCGTCTCATTGTGTTTCAAATACATTTTTGAAACATCAGAGCTCTTGATAGTCAGTTCAATTCATATGTAACTGCTAAACTCTTACTGCTATTGTATAAAAATACTATCTTGCAATCCGTTGGGTTTCATTTAAATGTGATGAGACTGCCAATTATAAAAAGAATTGCCTAATGCTTACAAGTAGGCACCAAAATTAGGGCCTGATCCAAAACCCATTGACTTCAATGAGTTTTGGATCAGGCCCTTGGTGAACTTAAAATCGGGGGCCAGATCTTGGCCCAGGCCAAATCTGTTTTGTTTTCGTCTGGTGGAGGAAAGCAAATTTAAATACGGCCTTAGTAGCCAGCTGAAGAGTCTCCTAGTATAAGTGAATTCCACTAGTGGTGTGTAGCTAGCCCCAAGCCACTCATCACCTCCTCCCACTCCTTACAACTCTCAGTATAGGGTATACGAAGGGAGAGGTTGTTGGAGTATAGCAGTGCCCTGGGCACAATTTTTGGCTGCTGTAACAGCCTCTTGAAGACCTTGCAGCTAGGCTTAGGTTAGAACAGCTTTGAATCTGCTTTAACTTATCCTGGGGGGTGAACCTGCAGCTCTGGGATCAGGTGAGAGTTAAGTTGCTCATCTTTGCCATTGCACTTGGTACTGTGCTGAGTCCACCTCAGTCAGACCCAAGGATTGGTCTCCTGAGCTCAAAGTAGAATGTAATGCATAAATCTGAATAGATTCACACATTAGGACAAAAGAACTCAGAGAGCAGTTTGCAACTAGCACTATACATTTTGCGTTGAAATGGGACACTAAGGATACTTTTAAAGCTGACACATCTGTCTGCACATACCTTAATTCATTTTTAAGATATACTTTAAGTTTCTAGTTGAACAGGGCTGAATGTGCAGAATCTTAAGTGTACCTAAGAAACCAGTTATATGAACATGAAGGAAGGGAAAAAAAGATGAGTTGAAGACTATCAGTGATTCAGATTGAAGAACTTGAGATGTGTGGATTTGAAACAGTTTCCAGCCCCTCTGGCATTGTCAGTCCCAACCTCCAGACAGTGACCTCAAATGCATTTTACATTAGCATTTAGTACCAGGAAATGCAGACTTTCAGTGCCTTAAGGGCTAATAGAAATAAAAATAAAGTAATAACACAGAGCATAATGTTCAGACAGATGTGTTATGCCATATTATCTCTATCAAAAGTCTATATACATTTATAGATAATGTCACAATTTATCACTGATGGAAAAATCAGGTTTATTTTTGTCTACAATAACAAAAAACAAATATAAACTCTAACCCAAATTGTTCAGGAATGTAATAAGTCAAGGGGCAGCTAATCAGAACGGAGTACAGTGTATACTAATTGAAATACATATTGACTATAGAGTTTTGGTCAACAAATAGTTTTAGGGTTATTTTGTTACAAATCTCCTTGAAAGTATTGGACTACTATTGCTGCTTTTAAAATAAATAAAAATAAATAAGCTTAAAATACACAGATGCTTCTATCATATGAGATGGCTGTGACTAGATTAAAGATAGAAAACTGAGTGTTATAGACAGTTTTCATAACACCAAGGAGAAAAATCTCAAGAATATATTTAGAAGTTTAAAAATAAAGCTATTTTACTCTGGGGGGGGCAGGGGGAAAGGCAACTTCAAGACAACACAGTGCTGGGATGCAGAACTATGCGGGGTGTCTTTTGGTAGTGGAACAAAGTTATTTATTGAAGAGGTTCAAAATCTGGGACACTGTCTTAAATAGCAAGCTGAGTGCAATAGTTTTGCTTTGGTTCCCTATTAATTTTTAAAGTGTAATTGATCAGTAGAATAGTAAAGGTTTGAAAGAAATAATAGAAATGAGTTTGATACAACTGAACACTGAAGAGAGAAGAAACTAAAACATGGAAAAAAAGTTTGGAGAAATAAAAAACGTGTCAGTAGATCAAATGACATCCTGCTTTCCTGTAATTCCTCATACCCCAGTTGACCTATTCAGTTTTCATTTGTGCCTGGTGAAGCTGATTAAATCTATGGAACACTTTATGAAAGATTAGAGGTAGGTGTATGTGTGTGTATGTAAAATTAAGTTCTGAAAGCTGTCATCCTTTAATAGGAATCTGTGATTTTATAGCTTCTATCCTCTTAATCACAATTCTGATGTTAAACATTCCCGTTTAATTCAATTTACCATCTCTTTTTGTAACTGGGATAGTCATTTTCTGACCTTTTCTAACCGTTTCTCCATTTAGTTTTTTCATGTAACATCCAGAAATGTCAAAACTGTCTAAGGTGGGTGAGGTAATACCTTTTATTGGATTAATTTCTGTTGGTGAGACAAGCTTTCGAGCCCAGACCAAAAGAATAACAGTGTAAACTCGAAAGCTTGTCTCCTTCACCAACAGAAGTTGGTCCAATAAAAGGCATTACCTCACCCACCTTGTCTCTCTCATAGCCAGAGACCACCATGGTTACAACACTGCATGAAACTTAGACTAGTCTCTTAATCTGTGTGTATTGCATAGAAATATGTGCTTGTCTAAATTGTTGCTTTAATTGAATATTTTAGGAAATTTATTTTGGTTGCCTTACATTTTCAGGGCGCTGGATTCCATAAATTTTTAATTTTGCACCTTCACAGTTCATATCAAATACCTAATTCATATATCTTTAAGGCCAGAAGGGACCATGATGGTCTAGTTTGAGCCCCTGAACAACTGACCATCGATTTTCATCCAGTAATTTCTGTATCAAACCCAATAACTAAAGCACTTTTTTCAGAAAGACACCCAATCTTGATTTTAAAGACTTGCAGTGTCTGAGAATCCGCCATGTTGATTGGTAGATTGTTCCAGTGGTTAATCCTGCACTGTTTAAAGATATGCACCTTATTTCCAATTTAAATTTGTTTAGGTTAAATTTCCAGCCATTGTATCTTGCTATGCCTTCATATTTTAGATTAAAGAGCCCTCTGCTACTACAATCTTCTTCTCCCAGTGTAGGGATTTACACAGTGTGATCAAATCACCTGTTAACCTTTCACTTAATTTATTGCTGTTACTTGGGCACTGCACTCCTTGATCTGGTTTATAGGACAACTTGTAAATGAAGAGTTTAATAGCCACCTCTGAGTACAGTGGAATCACTCAAAGGGAAGATCTACAAGGAATACAGTTGTCTGTGCACAAAGACTGTGTAGAATGTGACGTCTTTTTAAATTAATACTTAAAAGGAAGAAACTTATTTTGATGTACTGAAATGTGACCCTCTTCCCCCTCTCAAAGTTGGTTTACAAAAATGAATTTATGCTATTGGCTACCAAACCAGAAAGAGCAAAATATAGCAGTTCTTGCATAACCTGGAAGTCCTACCTTATTTGAAATGATTTTGGGTTTCTCCTTTATTTAGGTTTTAGTTGAGATTACTTTTTGTCACATGACTCCAGCAACATGAGGAAATTTCTAGAAATGGTTATTTTTGCTGGATTGTGTCATTAAATGGTATCTGATATCTTCTAGGCAACATAAGTCCTGGATTGGAGCAGATGGTGGCTCACAGATGGGCTTTGGAAAATACTGGTTTCTGTTCAAACTAAAAAGAAAGTGTCCAACTTTACAGTAGGAGGGAAGCTGCTTTTAGGGTGTGTGTTGGGAGGAGGGAGAAGGAGTGAGCAGCCCATCTTGAGGGAAACCAACTATTTTTTCCACACGACCTCCTTACATCCCAGTGTCTTCACAATTCCTAATTCTTAATGCAGTCCTTCAACCTGCAGGAGAGGTGTAGTCCATTTGAGTAACTTATACCCATGCAACATTTTTGTCTGGTGAACTAGCTCTCCTGTGTCCTAAGTCTTTATGGTTTATTTGCAGGCAAAATGGTGCAAGGCTTTTCATCTGGCTGGGTCTGTTCTGAGGCATGTTTTTCTTTCTGAGGTGAATTTTGAGTTATCTGTGGTGTGCCTAGATGGCATACCAGCAGGTGCACTCTGATTTACTGAAATATGTACATCAGGAATTTTTTATTCTTGCACTGGAAAAACTATTCCAACAAAATGCAGCACTGGTATGATCTGTTCCAACAGCTCATCACATGCATGATATTGACTTCATTTGCTACTTTATACTTAGCACATTTCATACTATAAAAGTGAAGTGTGCCATAAAGTTGTATGATGGCAGCTTGGACATTGATAAAAGCCCAGTGTTATTGTGTAACTTACACATATAAAATATTGTAGGTACGAATGAGTGTACATTTTTGTTTTAATTATTTTAAAGTTAATATTGTATATGTCACATACACCATGTTGGACTCAAAATGTAAGCACATATTAAGATGTGAAGCAATCTTTAATCTGGAGAAGAACTACAAAATGGCATATCTTGACCCATCTATATTGTGTATGCACTTTCACCTACATTAAACATGTCAATTTACTGCTTATGTACAGTAGTTTGAAGTATTTTAATGAACAAGGTAAGAGACTTTTTTGTTTTCTGCTTGAATATATATTTGAGGGACTGAAAAAGCTCATGAGTTCTAGCCAGTGTATTGTTAGTGACACAGTCTCACTGTTTGGAATCTTCATTAGCATTTCATTTACTAATAGCAAACTATATCCAAACCAGATGTGTACATTTTCAATATTGTGCATGCCATCTTCAGTGTCTGGCTATCCATTTTAAGAATAGTCCTACAGTTGTTTGCTATAATCAGTCGTACAGGTATATTATGCATTATAGATGTTCATTTGGTAGTGAAAACTGCAAAGTTGTATATCATTTTAATTGTAACCCTTTATTTTGAAAAGCTTACCTTTTTCAGTGAGGCTTTCCAGGCTTGCATCTGCCTAAAAGTTAATAACTTTTTTTTAAATTGAGCAAAATCTCTTTGGCCAGTTTTGAGTCAAGTTTTTTTTCCCTTCGTTTAAAAAAAAAAAAAAAAAAAGACACATTTTTCTAGTGCCTGGAAGTACCTAGAAGTTGTAATTGCATGTTTTTGTTTTTTAAAAAGCATCAAACAGAGAGGCGTGTCTATTTAGTTTGAAAAAAAAGTTGGTTCTAATTTAATAAATATATCTTTTCGAACATTGTGTACTGCACATTCACAATATAAAACTTTGTAGAGTGTGGAGGTGCACATTTAGGGCAATATTTGTGTATGTGTGAGCAGCTCAAAATCTCAGCACCTCTAAGTTTGAAATGGCAGTTGGGCAAATCATATATAATGTGACATTTAAAATATGAATAAATATACAGAAGAATGTTTTTCAAGGGGTAAACTAATTTTGTTAAGAAACTCAAAAGTAGCTATTGATATGTTGAAACCTCAGGATATATTTTTATTAAACATTGTTATTGAAATGCATTTTATAGTGGGGCGCAGTGTGTTTTGTTTTTAAAATTTATTTGCACCATTCTGGATGGTGACAAGACAAGTGAAATTTGCTAATTTTATGTTTTACTTTTCAACAGCCAGATTAAATAAAATACAGTGTATTCAAATGTGTTATTGTACTGAAACAATGTCATCTTCTCTTTTGAGGTTTTGATAGAGGGAAGGATGATGTATTGCAAAGTAAAGAAGATTCAGCACATTCAATGTCAAAAAGCAAGGTAAGCACATCCACTTTTCCAAAAGCTGATTTTAACACACACAATTACACAGTGGAGTTGTTCTATGCACTGTGTTTAAATGCAAATGTATTTAGTTATAGTGAGTGTTGATCTGGTGGATTGCTGTGCAGGCTTCTCAAGAGAGGATTAAATATTAATTAAAACAGACAGTTTCTACTTAATATTATCATCATTAGGGTGACTTTAAACATAAACCTGCAGTAAAAATTGAAGAAATTCAGAGTTATAGTTAAAAATCTCATTTAGAGGATGGAATCTCTTAACTTAAATCAATTGTAGTGTACTTTTGAGCAGCAATGTTCTTGATATGTAACATGAACTCCCAGCCTTTGACCTATAGGTGAGAGTGGCGTTGACTGAGTCATAATATCTCCTAATGAGATGAGTTGAGGGTAGTGAAAGAATCTTTAATGGGAAGAGGTGTATTGATAAACAGTCATTCTATGAAATCATAACATTTTATATGTAGTATGTTTTGAAATACAATAGTATATTTAATGTTGCTATTTCAGAGCATGAAGTAATCATTCATGAATTCAGTATGAAGCCCCATTCCTGTGAGGCTCTGAGGGCTTCCTGGGAGGTGCCAAGTGTCTTTATCTCCCAGGGGAGTCAACAATTGACTTGTGATGGGTTGCGACTGGAAGCTGCAGAACCTTGGTGTCCCCCTTAACTATCCAGTTGGGTTTGCCTCTCACAAAAGTCTGCTGGTGACAAACAGCAAGCTCCACTAGAGCCTGTTATCACCCAACACAACAGCAGGTGGAGCTACACACCCAACAGAGTTATCTGGCTGCTCTCCAGCCATTAACGAACCATCAATGGATAGAAAGGCACCAGCCAGTTCACTCCATCTCCCTGCTTTGCACCCCAAAGTTTCCCCATCCTGCTCTGGTCAGAAGCCTGACCAGGATAAGTTTATTACCTAGTCCACACCTCCCCCCCATGTGGGGATGGCATACACCAGCTTTTGTTAACTGAACTAATATTTTCCAGATCAGAGGTAGTTACCAAAGAAATAAAAAAATAAGTTTGCAGTCTAAATTCTATAAAACTGAACAGGATTTGAATTAGGCAATGTCTCACCCTACCAGATGGTACAAGCAGTTCCTTAATACACAGGTTGGTTCTCTCTCCCAACCAGAGACTACCCTTCCCCTTGTTCAAAATTCTTGGTCTTCCAGATGTTCCTTCAGGTGTTGAGTTGTGGGGGAATGAATCCAAGTGATGATGTCACTCCTCCCCCTTTTATAGCCTCTTCCAGCTTGCTGGAAAGACCTGTGATGTGATGTGACGGGCTGCCCCCCATTGATCAAATAGTATCCCACTGTGTACCTGCTTCCTTGGTGAAGTCTCTAGGGATGGGGTTGGGAGAGCGAATTCCCTTTAATGGCCCATCAGCACGTCTGGCTACTCCATTGTTGTATCTGAAAAGCTGGATGGCTGTGTCCCACCTCACAGCATGTTCTAGTAACATATACAGCAATATTTAATAACTTCACATACAATAGTAGCACATACAATCCAACAGGATATTAATGTTTAGCAGATATAAAGACTTTTAAAATGGCATACACAAGGCATTTCACAAGGCATACTTTGTACAGAACGTATCATAATTATATGACAAAGATGAATATGGGGTTTCTAGGGTGTTGCTTCCAGACAGAGTATCACACTACTGATCTTCAGTATAAGAAACTTTGTTACCTTTTTACTGGGGTTTTTTTTTAACATTCATTTTAAAATTAGAGCTGGTCAGGAATTTTTTTGAATAAACGTTTTTCATTAGAAAACTGTTCTCTGGAGATGGTCAGTTTTAATGAATTTCTCACTTTGGAAAATGTTTTGAAATGATCAAAACTTCTTGTTCTGACTTTTTCTACACAAAAACAAACAAACAAACAAAATAAAAAAACAGCTCAAACTCCAGCCTGAATTACAACTTCAAAGCACCGTCTTCTCTGCTATTTTTAGTGTGCAAACTCCACTTCCACAAGTGGACTCAGGCTAAGTGGCTTTTATCTCTGATCTCAGATCCTTTTGTACTTAGAGCCTGATAAGTTATTCATGTAAAGGTTTTCAGGCACTTGCCTCAATGTTGTAAGACGTGGTATTATTGAATCAGACATTTTCTAAGGATTTTAAGAAATTCCCAGATTCTGGCCTAGGACATCTTGAGTGTGGAAGGTCAGTGTAATAATACAGAGAATGTACTACTGCCATCTTCTCTTTTTCTGTGTTCACCCCCGCCCTCACAAGTGCTTTAAGCTTATGGTCTATGGCTGCAGAAATCTTAAATTTGAGAAACCTATACTTACATAGTCTGGTGCAATATGAGATCAGTTTTATTTGTAATACTTTGTCACCATCTTAATTTTGCTGTTCATGTACGTGCTATAACTTCTTGATCTGGGCGTAGGTATCTAATATGTAGATAAAGTAAGTCTAATTTTAGTGATTCTTGTATATTTGGTGGCACATGGAGCATTAATGAAAAATGTGGAATAGTGGCCTTTAGTATCTTTCTAATCAAGAGTTTGTAATGTATATCTTTCTCTGTGGCTATAAAGAAGGCCACATTTTCCACAACGTCTATATGAACAAAAGTAAAGAACCCTTCTATTTAGTCACTAAATTGAAATAATTTATTTATAGATGAGGTTGTCTGTCAGTATTTTCTCAGGGCATCACTACAAGGACAAAGTGAAAGCTGTTTAGGTGCCTTAATAGAGTGTTCTGATTCAATGGCAAAAGATCTGTTAACACAGGGTTATGGTTGCTTGGTTGTATGTCAACCCCTTGTAGAACGTTGAGTTGAGGGAAAACTCAAACGTCTGAAAACCAGGAAATGCACAGTTAAGGTTGCCTATGTAATAGTTGGGCCTGGTTGGGTAAGGTGTGTTTGTGATATGAGGATGAGAGAATTACTTTGAGATGCACCACAGAGCTGTGAGTATGATATGAGGAGATCTGTTTTTCACTGTTGTGATAATTGGACTTACAAATTTACCCTAATTATGTGTGTTTAACTGTAAGAAGCTAGTGAAAGCTCATAAAATGTCACAGTAACTTATAATGTAAATGTTGATGGGGAGATAGACTGAATTAGTCCAAACAGAAAGGCCTACTGAAATAATTCAGGGACTGTGTTAAGATTGTGCCTGGTAAACAAGAAGAGTGTGAGACCAAAAATGAATTAACCAAAATTGGAGTGTCATCAATTTCCTGATTGGTGGACAAAATGAGGGGATGTGATATTCTAACCATTACTTCCTTTTGGGGTCCCTAAAGACTTTGGGGAGAAAATTTGACTATTAGGGCAAGATCAACCAGCATGGTTGCCATACCCACTGTCGCCTGGGACCCTGGAACTTCTTCATCCTAACCCTGAGTGATGTCTTGAGCAGGCGAGAAACAGGGACCCAGAAAACGTGGCCATTTTAGCTGGCTCTAGCTAAATCCCAAATACCAGCTGGAATGTGAGACTCTCCCCCTCATCACCCCCGCTGTCCTTTTCCTTCCATACTTTATTTCTTCTCTTCCTATTCTCTCCTTTTTCCTTCTGTTTCATAAGAGTCTGGCTTAGCTGGTCAAGACTGTATAGTTTGCCACATTACTGTGACCAGGAAGGGCAACTAAAAGCAATGCCCTAAATAGCCTGATGCTAGTACAAGCTTACCAGGTGTGATCCTGGTTACTGGAGGGGCCATACCGAGAATGCTCTATCAGGGTAAACTGCGCAAAAAAAAAAAAAAAGGGGGGGGGGGGACAATCCCCAAAACTGTTGGTTTAGTCTAATAATTAGGTTTACCAAGCCAGTAACAAAAGAGCTTCTGCAATACCTTACTGGTTACCAGAAACTAAAATACAGTTCCTCTTAAGCAATCCAGCCTTTGGTTCCCACCCAGACAGCCAAGTCTAATATGGTGAGGATTACTTAAAATTGTATTCACCATATAAAAAGTTCTACCAGTCTCAAGAGATTGGACACATTACCCATCGGGTCAATGAATATTTCGGATCTTACCCAAATATATGTTTACAGCCAATTCTTATGAACTAATCTAAGATTTATTAAAAAGAAAAGAGCACTGTGATTAAAAGATCATTTTATATACAAATAGGAATAAAGTTCTTAGATAAATTTCATAGCAGAGATGGTGAGCTGCTGATCTGAAAAAATCCTTCCAGAATCAGTTCAATAAGTTATAGTCCAATAGGCAGTCCACGTGCAGAGTTTGTTCAAATTCTTCCATGAGAAATAGCAGAGTAATTCAGGTGGACCTGGAGACCTCAGTCTTGCGACTTAAATTTCCCCTGACAAAGCTCAAGCAGATCTGAGTTTAAAAGGATCAGGCCCTACAGTTCCTCTCTAGTTCTCTAGCAGGCTATGATAACCTCTTACCAGCAGAAAACACAGCAGACGTTCCTTGGATGAAGAATATATAATCTACATTGTTGCTTTGATGTAAATCTCTATTTCCTAAGCATACACTGGTAACTAGTTGCATTAATTATCATAATGTAATTAACCATTCGAGCAGTTCATAGATGGTTTACTACAAACTTCAAAGAGAAATATAGACAATGATAGTATTATACCAAACTTTCATCGAAGTGTAAATATTGCTTTTTGCTCTCTGAATCAATAGAACATAGTAACAGACATTACAGATAGGAACCGAAGTTTAGCACCTACAAGCTAATCAGATCACATTGTTAATCTTCTAACAAGATATAGGAAAACATAGACAAATGCAATTAGTACCTATTCTAATTCTCTAACAATACAGGTTGATTTAACATGGCTTTGGTATCTACAAGAAGCGGCCCTGTTTACCACTTTAGTACTTCTCTAATATGCCCATATTGGGTTACTTAGCCTGCTGGTTGTTTTAACCCTCACTGGCTCAGTGTCACACCAGATCTCAAGAGTGGCTGATAAAACTATGTGCTGTGCCTATGTTTCTCCAGCAGTGAGGTTGTAAGTGAGAGTCAACACCAGAGATAGAAGCTTCATTTTTTTACATTTGCTGTTTTTTTTCTCTCCCCATCTGTGTTTGCTTGTCTTGTCTTGTTTTCTAGGGAATGGAATCAGACTTTAACAACAGCTCCAGTCCATCTCTACTAATGTCTTCTCTGTTCCCCAAAAGAACAATTATTGCCATCTTTAATACCATCCAAGAGACTGTCAAACAAAAGGGGGGTTTCCTTCTAAAAACTGTCTTCCACTGAAGGGAAAGGGAAGAAGAGGTGGTGTTGTTAAAATGAAAGCCTTATTTAATAATTTACATTTCAAGTACTTCAAGGGATTTTCCTTTTCTGTATGTTTAAATAAAAGCGTTTAAAGGATTTGTAATGGTGTGTTTGCCATGGGACTAAGCAGGTCTCTGCATTCCAAACCCCAAACCTTGTTATATAACTGCTTAATGTTGGACAGTGACTGGGTTATGGTTAACACCTTTGGGCTCCTGACATCTAAATTAATATAAGAGCACCCTCCAACGTGTGTGAGCAAAGGGAAGAGTTGCATATGTACTTTCTGGATCCAGTATGCTTTATTTCAGTGCAGAATTGTGTACCCTATATAATTAGCAGGGTATTGGGTTTTAAATACAAAGGGTCTTGTCAGTAGTGAGCTGGGATATGAGAGCAGTGTTAGTATTTAATATCTGCAGGCACTCGAAGTAAAGCGAGTTTGGTCAGTGTGGTGTAGCTGAACTGAATTGTGTGGACTGTAGTTAACTGCTTGGTAGAGGTGTGTTTCTGAGATCTATGGATTACTTGAAGGTGCGTTACAGAGCTGTGATTGTGATACAATGAGATTTGTTTTGCGCCGTCTTGTTTGTAAGGAAAGGGAAGAGGTGCATATGTACCTGCAGGATGCATGCTTTCTGTGCAGAGTTGTCAGTTATGCCAGTAATAGGGCATAAGGTTTTCATTACAAGGATATTATCAGCTGTGAGATGGAATATGAAGGGATTCTTAATTTTTAAGTGAAAGTGCAGGTTGACATGGTATCCTGTGGGTAAGTGTAAATGAGCTATAAAAGGCTGTGGTTCTTACATTGCTCATGTGTGGTATTTTGTGGGGAATTGTCTAAGTGTGTGCGGGTACACTAGGATCTATGCCTCCTGAATCTTATAGTGCCATGGGCTAGTGTGAGTATATGCATATTTAGACATTGCTCAAAGAGAGTAAGAGAGGGAAGGTGGTGTGAGCAACCTTTTTTCATTTTTTTTTCTCCTTTAATAGTGTTAGATGGAATTTTGTGGGTGACAGTGAATGGATTGTAAAAGGAGATGAAGAGCTTGTACACATAAGCATCTTTGGCAGATTGGCAGAGTAAATGTATGTGTGTTAAGAGGGTGTATTGGGGCATTGCTTGAAGAGGGCAGAGTTCAGGTTGCACTGGCAACCTTCACTGAATTTTCTGGTTTTCAGAAGTTTGAATTTTCCTCAACATTCTGCAAGGGCTGACATGCCACCAAGCAACCTTTTGAAGCTAACCATGTTAGGGAACCATTAGGAGAAGGATAGATAATAAAACCAGAAAATATCATGCTGCTGCTGCTATATAAATCCATGGTATGCCCTCACCTTGGATATTGCATGCAGTTCTGCTCTCCCCATCAGACCTGGGGTTGCAGAAAGATTGGGGTGTATGGAGGTTGGAGTGAATTGGCAGAACTCAGGGGTGCTGGGAGTTGAGGTTCATTGACAGCTGTGTGGTGCAGGGAGCTGGTGCACTGGCAGAGCTGGAGAATGTCTTGTCTCCCTCACATGAGCCCCAACCTTGCTCTTCTCCCATACCACCCATCCCCCTTTATCCCCTTCCCCTTGCTGCAGCCCAAAATTCTCTCCTGCTATTCGCCCAGTTCCCCCACTCCTCCTCCCCACACCCCTGATCCCAAGAAACATTCACATGTCTGTTCCTTTCCACTTCCCTCCCAAATGACTTTGATTACATTCCCCCAAAATAAAATTGTCACCAATGACTCAGAAATTGCAGCAACCTCCGGCCTCTCAGTCCAAAGCTCCTTTTGTTTTAGGTGTGGGTTTTTGATTAACTTATCCTTTAGTTATGTTAACTGAAAGCTGAGCTCACAGCCATCAGTCACAATGAGTTCTGATTAATCTTGTGATTAGTATCTCAGTTCTAGTACAAGGAAACAGGGTTTTGTTTTGTTTTGTTTTGTTTTTTTTTGGGGGGGGGGGAGGGGGTCTGTAACCAGGGACACCATTTCAGATTTTGGTAGTGGTGGGCAACTTTTAACCATTATTCCAGGGGCTGCTTAGGCAACTGAAAACTCTAGGGTTTTTTTGCAAGTAATTAGTTAGAATTTTAGCACTGTACCTAAATCTTATATAAAGAAAATATAAACACCAATTAAAGCCATATTTTAAGTTTATTTGTAAATTTAGAACAACCAGGAGATAATACAGCAAAATATTCTCAATCCCACATCTGACTAGGTAGATTAGTGTTTCTCAATTATATTTCGCCGCAGCGCCCTTGCGCGGCCATGCAATACCCTCCGCCGACAAGTCCAGGAAATCTTCCCCTTTTCGGCGGCGCAGTGTAGGCTGGTTTCGGCAGCGCGCTCTGTAAGCAGTTTTTGGCGGCGCATTCACATTGGTTCGGCGGCGCGCGATTTGTGTTTATTTCGGCGGCGTGGTTCAGCTTTTTCACGGAACCCTTCAACTCTGGGGTTCCGCGGAACACTATTTGAGAAACACTGAGATAGATAATAAAGACAACAGATTTAGGCCACTACAAATGAAAGAATGTAAAAAATTTAATGTATTTTGTAACTACTTACGTGCTTTACTTTCTGCATTTCTCGAAACGTAGACAATGAAAAAAATTACTTTTTAATTCATTTCACTTTCAGTGTCCTAGTAAGTGTTCAGCCTGGCTTGGGTTTATGTGCACTGAAGGTTTTATACAAATAGTTATGATAAATAAAAAGGATTAAGTTGGAAGGAGGTTTCTAGTGTGTAGCTGTAAGGATTTGAGAGAGTAAACATCGCTTCAATGAAATTCACTGAGGTACTCAAGTTTGAGACTCTGCCCTCCTTAAAAATATTAAAGAGTAAGTACAAGAAGAGCTAAAATTACTTACCAGTTGGAAAAGGACACACAGCTACAAAATGGCTGCTTGAGGGCAATAGTAGCTTGTATCTGCACATACAAAAGGACCAGAACTCCTCAGAAGGTATTCTGGGAAAAAGTTCCAAGAAAAGTACAACTCTGGGGAGATTTGGTAAGATCAAGGCATTCACAGCATTTATATGTAACAGCCTATGTGGACCCTATCTGGTAACCTGACCCAACCAAAACCCATTGTAGGCAAAGGAAAGATTCTCACAAGTGGGATTAAATGGCAGAATAAATGGCCACACTGGGGTATTGCTATTTACTAAAAATTGAGAGCATTGGAAAAAATGGGAAAGTTTTAAGTGTAATTTAAACAATATTTGCAGTGTGACAGCATTTACTTATTTCGTCACTGCAGGGAAAGATTCCAGATGGTCACTCATTCTTCAGTGCTGCCCTTACAGCCTGAAACTTCCAAAGCTGGGCTGTCTCTGAGGCTAATCATCACCTGAATGCACCTGGGGCTGCTGCTCAGGAGAGGGAGGGGGCTGCTGCTATTGTGCTGTGTCTATTGGTGTCACGAGGAGCTTGCTCCTGCCTTTTTAACATGTCAGTGTGAAGGTGGGGGCAGATCATGGTGAAATCTGCAACTTCAGACTAAGCACACATCCTGCTGAGAGTTTGCCTTGCTTCCACCAGCTGAACCTGTTTGGTTTTTCAAGATTGAAAAGTGCTGTGAGGCTCCCAACCTCTCTGTTGGCTGTGCCACATTCTGCATTCTTATTGGCTGAGCAAAGACTAGGCCACTGAGGGGAGGAGGGAAGAGGAGCAAGCAAAATCATTGAATTGCTCCTAGTCCTGGCTGCTGAGGGAGAGGGAGGAGGGAAGAGGAGCCAAGCAAGCTATGTCACTCCCAGCTGTTGTTATGAAAAATCAGAAGAGGGCAAATGCCATACCCTGCCCTACCTAAATGGCGCCCCTCTCTGTAACTTGGGATTCTCTTTGTCAAATGACCCCATATTTCAGTCATTAGCAGTACCCCACGTCCTCATAAGGCAGACCAAATTTTCAAAGGAATCAAAGTAACCATTTGGATTTTAGAGCACTTACAAGAGTCGAGCTTTATGGCATATAATGAACTGGTGGGAATGGAAACCCTGTAGTGGTTTTTTTCTGTATTGGTGCATGCACACTGCAAAAATGGCACATTTTCTTAAATACTGTTCTCACTTTGGATCCCCCAGGATTTAGTGGGTTCCGTGCATCTTGTGTAACACCTGATAAATTGTGAGACTGTTTTGATCTGCATTGTATTCATAGTTTGATCTCTAACTCTGGCAGACGGGGAGGAGAGGGACACACATAGAAACTTTTTGAAAAATGGCTATTTTTTCAGGCTTATCTCTGGAACCCCTGGCTCAAGTGACCCCAGATTTGGGTTACTCCCCTCCTGAGGCACACGATACTTCAAAGGAATCTAAGCATGTTGTTTTTAGAGGATTTAGGGGGGTCAACCTTTAAACCAAAGTCCTGATGTAACCTTAACTCTAGTGCTGCTATTGCCTACTATATTATCTTCAGCACTCTGATCCAGTGGCTTTATGGCCTCTTTACCCTGGAAGAAAAGGGCACGACCTGAGTATTTACTTATGGATTTTTCTCTATAAGGAGGGTACCCTGTATTCTTCATGCAAAACCAACAAGTTTAATCCCTGTTTAAACTGAAAAATTCAATGCAGCCTTAACTATGGAGCTGTTATGGGGGAACTTCCATAATGAACTTATAGGTATTACATTTTTTAAAAAAATAACTTTTACCTTGGTGTAGTTTCCTACACCCAGTAGTTCCTGTCTCCCAGCCCAAGTGCTCTGTAGCTGACGGAATTCTGTGATGTCATAGTTGAGAAGGCTGGACCATGTCAACCTTTGTTCAGTCTCTTAGCTCTGACTCTGGATCACTTCAGATGCAAAACCCATCATTTGATTCTAGTACACAGTCACGTCAGCACTGGTCAGGGAAAAGGAGAAAATACTCTTGGTCATTATCCAGCTCATTTCTCATCACAACAGCTGTGTTGGGCCGGGAGCTTCTGAGCCCTCTTTCTAGTCTGTGATGGGTTTTTTAACTGAGATTCTTTAATTTATAATTTAACTAAATTGCTGTTCTTTGCATATCAATCCAGTTTATTTTCTCATCTTTCCATTTGAGGTTCTTACTCTTGTTTTCTGTCAGATAACTTTAAGTCTTTCTCTCCTTTCTACTTACTGTCTTAACTAGACCGCTGTACAGCTGCAATAAGGAGACAAAATATATTTTCTTTCCCCCATTAACACCTCTTTTTCCATCTTTGGCTTTGTAGTAGTTGTTTGCCTGACTTTTGATAGGTCCGTAGATCTCAGGATAAGCTTTCAGAGTGACAAGTAGCTGTCCCAGCTACAAAGACTAAGTGGCAGCCCTTTTATCTAAGCATGGACTCGACCAGCAGTGATGAAAGTTACTCACCACCCAGTACAAGGAAGGTACAGCATGTACCTCGCTAGGAGCTGCAGTTTTCTCTTTTACAGTGTTTCCTATTTAAAATGTTTTCTCTTGTAATTTTTTATATGTGAATTTAATGTTTGGGAAAGGTGCTGGGTTGACATCCCTGGAGTCCAAAGTCTTCCATTTATATATCAAACAAGTACCCCATAGGCAGCTTCATCACAGTGCCTTTCTAATGAACTTCAACCCTCACACGGCAACTGAGTTTTTGTAGTTCTATGGTTAATGTGTGTTAGTGTGGGCCCCATGCACATATTTACACTTCAGATTGCATTAGATTCCTGTTGACCGGCAATTTGAAAAATTCAAAGTGTTATTTTGGGTTGTGTTCTATTACACCTGGATTTGTGGATTCTCTTGGCTTCTCTCCTCACAAATGCTTGAAATAAAGTAATTATTCCTTCCCCTTTTGCCAATGCAATAAAAGTACTTGAATCCTTATGACTTAATAGACCAAAAATTCAAATATCCAGTTGTGTATTTAGATTTTAAACCTACATTTTATTTTGTTCAGAACAGGTTTCTAATATGAATGAACTGGGCTCCCTTCCCCCTCGCTATCCCACATGTAGCTGAATTTTGGGAATCTCCATACTTGCACATTTTGGACTCAGTCATTCCTACGTGTTTCAGAAAGAAACTTTTGGTGAATAAACTTTGTATTAGAATTTGAGACTTGAAAATGGACAACTGGCAATCTAAAAAGCTTAATCAATTAAGAGGTTGCTTTCAGAAAATTGTCCTCTAGTTCATATAGGCAGCAAAATGTCTGTCTTGGTTCCTGGGCATTTTGCTACACAAGCAACTCTTGTCAATCAGGGTTGTTTCAGTGCATAGAGAAATAGATTTCTTTGTAACTCATCTGAAATTTATTTTTTAGTTGGGATCAGATAACTACCGAACACTTCCCTTTGGTTAACTGGGTTGCAATAGTAATGACAAGTGATAAGTTGTAACATTACAGTAGACTTTCCTGACAAATGTCCAGTTACCAGTCTTTGGCTGGCTCAGTCAGTGTCCTCTTCCAGTTCCCTTTCAGCTAGTGGGCAACAGATAAAAAGAAACAATCTTTGAATCTTTTAAGACATAACAAAAATCATGTGTTGTTGAGTCAGCATATTTTCCAGCCATGAATGAGGACTCAGGTTTTATAAGCAACCTTGAGTCCCATTCTCCAATCTGGTGGTGCTCGTTGCTCTGCTGAGATGTCTTGATTGACCTTCTGGAGTTGTGGGAGAGGAGAGAGCAGTTACTGAACCCTTCTTGAGCAGCCATAGTCCATAGATTCATGGAACAGATTTAAGTGTGGTCTGAAGAGGTTGCATGATTTCCTTCATAGGTCAGGGGATGAGTGCCTCAGTAGCAACTGGCACAGAAGGAGTTGTCAGTTTATCAGTGGGGACACTTAGGGTCAAATATTGAAGAGGTGAGCTCCTCCCAGTTTTAATTCCTATGGTCCATCTTTCATCCAAATAAAGCATTTTTTAAAAAAGAACAAAGCCATGTAGCTCTGGCAAAACAATTCAAAACTGGTCACGTTTGGAACATCAGAGGTTCCTTAGTAATAGACTACATGCAACACATTTACTACACATAGTTGAGCTTCTTCTGGAGGATTCACTTGCAGGCTTCTTCAGTTATTAAAGTAACTGATGAAGTATAACTTTATAAATAATTTGTAAATGAACTGGGTTATAAGAAATTGTTTGATTTTTATTGAAGAAAATGGCGAAGACAGTGGAAACCTATAGAAGTACCTTAGCACGTCACTGCTTTATTTATTTATTTTTGGTCTGAGTGAAACATTATCCTAATGTGTCCAGGTATCTATCAGCAATACTTACTTATTCTTTATTTTGTAAATTTCAGTCTGAATCCAAGCTTTACAATGGCTCTGACAAGGACATCTCCTCTACTTCAAGCAAGCTCACAAAAAAGGAGTCTCTTAAGGTGAGTCATTTTCCAAAATAATTTATTAACAGCCTGTAATCTGACCATCCAGTTAGGCCACCTTCCAGTCAGAAGCTAAATAGAGATAAGACTTCTAAGGTAGAGCCCTGGGCAAGACTATTTTTTTTTTTAAGTACAGCTCCTGTTCCACCCCGCAATACCCACCCCCACACACTCCTGCATTGTTTCTTGTATTTTTATCTCATTCCCACCTGCAAAAACCTTAGATCCCACAAGAGAGACAAATTCCCCCATGCGAACAAAACAAACAAAAAAGAAGTTGGTAAATATATACACACACGGAATTCAGACACAATTTTTACCACTAAATGATAAAACAAATCTTTCTTAAACCAAGTAAACAATACTTTAACCCCCATTGTAATAGACATAACATCTCTTTCTATCCTTTGCTTAAATTTAAGTATTAGAACCTTTATTTGTGGGGAGGCGGGGAAAGAAAGAAAGAAACATGGCTGAAATTCTGTTTGACAAACTGATGAAAGATTTAGTGTTTTCCAGCAAATTACTGCAGTCTGGTTTTTTTACCCAACCGATTCTGCCTGCAATAAAGTACATTTTACCTTCTTCCGCTATTGTGGCAGGAGGTCCTGTGGGAACCCAGTCCAGCTGCAGGGTTCTACTCTAAAGAACATCTAGGTGTTACGGAAATAGAGTTGGTGATTTGGTAGGTGGCTCTTATGTCCCCAGATCTGTACTGGGCCATTGCCTCAGCATGATGCTAAGGTGACTTTGTGTTTCTGTGGTGCAGTCTTTAGGATCACATGTAAAATTGGAAGGGTGCCACAGGACATAGTGTTGGTGATTCAACATTTTCCTTGTTGGTGTTTTATCCAGATTACTGACAAGATCAGACCCTACAAAGTTTAAGATAACTGCCAGAGGTGTTTAGAGCACAGAATGCATAAAGAATTTTTCAGTTTGGGGTTGGAACAAAAAAAAAACCCCCAAAATCTGGTTTGATTTGAACCCAAAACATATTTTTTCGTAACTTTTCATCAAATTGAAAACTCAGATTTATTTTGAATCAACATTGAATCAACTTGAAAAAAATTATTTTGAATTTTTTTGGTCTATTTTCAGTTTTTGTTTGAGTGTTTTTTCGCTGCCTTTTTTATAAATTGGCTAAATTTTTAAATTGAACTGTCGTTTTGAATTGAAAAGTCAAAACAAAATAGTGAAAAAGAAAAGCTTCAAAATGGTCAAAAAGAAACGTTTCAACTCTTGAACATATTTTTCAACTAAAACTATTTGCCAAATTTCAAATGGTTTTGGACCCTGAAAAATGCATTTTTTTATGAAAAAGCAATTCATTGAAAAAACTTCACCCAGCTGTAGAGGTTATAGCCGCAGACCTTAAAGTGGTCAGCCTCTATGAGAGGAAAATGGCACCAGTGAATTTTTACTACCCAAAAAAAAAAAAAAAAAAGGGGGGAGGGGAATACTTTCATATCCCTCTTTCATTACTTTTTAATTCAATAGAAATTTTGAATATGCATACCTCTCCCAAACTCAAAATCTGCACAACTGTGCCACTGTATGATAATTTGAAATTGACTACTAATTAATTATAAATAAAATGAAACTGACTGGTCTACTTGCCTTTCTTACTTAAGGAGCATTGAAATAAACAGTAAAATAGTGGAAAAATAAGTGACTTCAGTTATTTAAAAAATACAATGTTATGGTGATGTTTGTAACATTTTTTACTTGACGTTAGAAGTGACTTGTCTTGAAACTGAGTATGGAAAAGTCTTGTGTTCTCAAGAAAAACATTCGTCCATATTTTAAAGCTGTTTCTTTGTCTATATTGTTACATGTTGAGCTTTGTACTTTACAATTTTCCTAAGTTTTTGTTAGTCGCAATGGCTTTTTTAATTGCTGTGACTTGCTTGTTTCCACGCAATTCTAAATAGTTTTGCCATCTTGTATATTTGTTAATTACAGGTTCAAAAGAAAAATTACAGAGAAGAGAAGAAGAGAGCTACGAAAGAATTGCTTAGCACAATCACAGACCCATCAGTTATTGTTATGGCTGACTGGCTGAAGGTGAGAGCTTTGAGTGTGAAACCTAAGATGAAGTTTTACCAGCTGCCTACTGTTTACTTACCAAAATAGAAAAGACTTAGAATCCTAGTGGGTTGCTAATTAATGTTTTTCCACTAGCAGAACATCTATTAATTGCAACCCAGAGACTCCATGCTTGAATCCTAGGGGATAATGGAGAAACCTGGCTATTGCTTGCAGCAGTCACCATAGTTACATTGATCTAATATGTACAGCAACTAATTAAAAAAACTAGTTGGGTTTATGGGGTTTTTTTGGTACTTGTTGGTTTTATACTTGATCATAGAGAATTCCTTAATTTCTGTTAGAAGTCGCAAAAGGAAGGCCAGTAATTTTCTTAGGTATTTTAACACAGGTTCCTTCCTGCACATCTCTGCGTCTTTTCTCTTTCCTCTCCTATGAAATAGCTATAATCCTAGAAGCTTATTTCCATAGGAGGGATGAGAAGTTCATCAGTCCCAAACAATGAGCAGTAGCACCAGCAACAGGGCATTGGAAAAGCAGTGTGGGCACTTACACAGAGATTAAATTAAGCGATTTATCCACAAGAGGTAATATTTAACCTGCTCATGGAAAAACCTTACTAAATAGAAGGGTTAAATCAATACCATGAAGGTCAACGAATTGATGGTTGGTCAGCCTGATAGGGAGGAATAAGTTCTAGAATCAATAGAACTTAATCACAAATATCCAGACCCAGATATTCAAATCCAAGGAACCTAAGAACTCTTGGTGGTGCACAGGAGAGGAGGTGGTCTCTCAGATAGCCAGTGACCCAAGCCGCATCTAGAATTTTTATATATCTATAGATTGGTTCTTAACACCTTGATTACAATTCAAAATCAAATAAAAAGACCTCAGAGAACTCTTAGGACCTACCACCACTAAGGATGTACCTACACAGCAAAGAAAAACCCCTGGCTGGCCCATTGTTACCCAAATAACAAATATTACAGGATCTTATTAGGGGATAAGGCAACAAGCCACATTTATTGTGAACACAGAAACTTCTGTAGATAGTATCCAAGAAAAGAAAAGTATCAACACTGTAATAACATTAATATTGTGCTCTACTTAGTGAAATAGCATTAATAATAATGTAAACACTAGGAAAACAGTATTAACATTATATCAATGCTACAAATTAGAGAGACATGTTTCAATTGATGCTTTCATTCACATTCACACACACTGACAGGCACACACAGATAGAGACAGACAAACATACATAGGGATCTTCCAGATGTCATACTTACCAGCTTCTTGGTGCTCATGATAGTCACTGGCCAGGTGACTAGAGCATGAGGATGAGGAGCAAGGTTCTGCCGATGCGCATTGGTACTCCTGGCTGATGTGATGTTGTAGACCCGAACCTCCAGCCTTCATCTTCTTGTCCCATTTTATAGGGAAAGGACCCCATGTAAGTCTATGGGTTTTGCATTGTCATGCTGCAACTGCATTCTTGGTGTGATCCTCAATCACCCACATTGTTGCAAGCCTGATCAGATTTTGTCCTTTGAAATGGGCTGGCTCCAAAGTTATCAGGGTGGGCTCCTCTTCGGCCATTTGATCATCTTTGCTTCTTTCTTCTTCCCTCAAGCGTTTTAGGTGAGGCTGATGTTTTCTTCATGTCTGTTTCGATATCCCTTACTCAGACCAATTGTTCAATCACTCTTTTTGTCTACACCCAACTCAATTGCTCAGCCATTCACACTTCAATCACTCAGGGCCAACTCCTAGCTGAAGAACTTACATATTATTTTTAGAGCAAACCTTATTTCATTTTTGACAGTGTCTTTCACAATTAGATAGATACATTACATTGCACAGTGTGGCTTTTGTACTTAGAATAGGATTTTTACAAATATATTGGAAGCAGGTAAAATTAACAGATAAACTGGCCAGTGGACATAGTACAGACATTTACAAACAATCTTAAAATTATACAAAGTACAGACAGACTTGAATTAACATTTAAAAGGGTAGAACAGTAAGAGTCAGTTTGAGGTTTTAGCTTTTGATTCAGACTGATGTGCCTTTTGGTAGGAAGCGGGGGGGGGGGGGGTGTTTGTGGCTCTGTTCTTACATATATTTCAAAAACAAGATTTTGGCCAACACCATGACAGCTGATTCAGGCTCGCAGAGCTTGGGCTGCAGGGCTGTTTCGTTGGTGTGTAAACTTCCAGGCTCTGGCTGGTTTCCTGGGCTCTAGGACTTTGTGGGATGGGAGAGTCCCAGGGCTGGGCTGAAGCCCAGACTCTGGGACTCTCCCACCCCTCAGGGTCCTAGAGCCAGGCTCCAGCCTGAGCCCGGAAGTCTACATAGCAATGAAACTGCAGCCTGAGCCTCGCAGATCTGAGTCAACGGCAAGGGCCAGCTATGGGTTTTTCTTTGCTGTGTAGATATACCCTAAGGGGGCAATTGCATTCTGCACCAACTATAACTTCTGAGTTGCATTCACAGTAGTTCCATTCAGAGTCTATTATAGTAAATCCATATGTCATGAGTAATATGCTAATGGCAAAATATGCTCTGGCCATGGACACTCCTGGGGAATCCAGAAGGAATCAGGGATCTAGAAGTATTTCCAGATTTTTTGAACTGATGTGTACATCACTTGCCTAACAAAGCTAGTATTCACCAGACCTGGAAGGAGAAATCTGTATCTAAACCTGTTTCTACCACAAGGAAGTACAGAACACTGCTGTAGAATCAACAGACTTACTTTATTTTGGGTAAAACTATCAAATGACTTGGATTCGATTTTTCTTTTAGGAAGAGGGATGACTTTGATATTTATTTTTAATTGTGATGAACTAAAACCAATTGTTAATATTCTGTAGATTCGAGGTACATTGAAAAGCTGGACCAAACTGTGGTGTGTGCTGAAACCAGGAGTATTGCTCATTTACAAAACCCCCCAAAATGGCCAGTGGGTGGGAACAGTGCTCCTGAATGCTTGTGAACTTATTGAGCGGCCTTCCAAAAAAGATGGCTTTTGTTTCAAACTTTTCCATCCCTTGGAGCAGTCCATCTGGGCTGTTAAGGTAAGTGTACACCCATTCTTGAAGAAGACATTGCAGAACGTATCTGTGTTCCCAGCATTGAGTAGAAACAGTCTTACACATAAGAGGCACTACACTTTTCTGTACTGTTAATATTAATGTTATCTCTTCTAGTTATTTTAGCTTAATTCTGTAATGTCTACTTCTGAACTTTTCATCCAAAAAAGTAACTGTGATCTCTGATTTATACTGTGTAGATCACATGTTGGTTACATGAACAGAATAATCTTTTTGGGAGCCCTTAGCAATAAATAGGATGCTATAATCTTTGCTGAAGAGCATACAGTGTGTTTCATGTAATGTGTCTTCCTGAAAAGTCTTTCATTCAGTATTTAAATAAATAGCTATTTCACTTCTTTAGTTTTGATACTCCAGTAAATTGATAACTTCACACAAAAGCACTTGTTTTATTTGCTTAAGTGCATAGCAATAATGAGGGAGACCCTGTAGGCATTTGACGCTTATATATGATTCTGTATCTTGAAACATGGGTGAGGTGATTATTTGTACAGTATAATCCCATTTTTCCGACCCTCCCATGATCAGCTCTCTGCATTTACTGAACAACCAGGACTCCAGGGCCAGAAACGGAAAATCTCTCCTATGGATCATAGATGGCGCTGCAGAATAGCATTTTCCCATTCTCCAGTTTATCCAGAGTTTTGATTTATCTAATCTGGTCCTGGTCCCAGTTAGATCGGATAAATGGGGTTCTACTGTATTACCTTAGCACCTAATAGGCCTAGTAATGGATGAGGAATTTATTATACTCTTTGCACTCTACATCTGAAATACTGATGCTAAGTAACTGTGCAGCTGTTCCATGCATCATCTCTCATTGGTGATGGAGAATGGTACCTTTCTTTTTCATGAAGGTCAGGTCAGGCAGTTAAAGTAATAATCAACTGACATTTATTCCAAGGAGCTATTGTCTGTTTGGAAACTTGTCTCTTCTTAGTAATAAATACTCAAAATATTTAGTAGGGATTTTTTAAAATGGTTGTAGTTTTATTATAGTCTAAAACCACTTCAGAAGAGTCTTTTGCCCTACTGATTTCTCATTGTCCATCCTTGAGTTGCAAGCAGTCCAGGAGGCATGCGAGGCCTTTCTTCCATTCAGCTGTGCTCACCTTGTCCTTATAATGTTATAATTGTCTTCTGCATCAACAAGGAGGGAGAAGCAAGATCCATCTCCCTGTGTGCAGAAGCAGTCAGCCTGTAGAACTTGTGTGTCCGCAACCAAATCATCCCATTAGCAACTTACCTTCAACAGACATTTTGCAGTCAACCATGAGTGGGAGCTCCATGACTTGGTATTGCACAATATTTTCGCTCTACTGGGAACTCCAACCAGGGATCTGTTCACTTCTCAAATGAACAAGAAATGCATCACATATTGCTCCAGAAGAGCTCTAGGTTACTGCTCCCAGGGCGATGCTCTGCTTCTTCCTTGGTCCCATCAGTTCAATTATACCTTCCTTCAGGTACTGCTCCTACCATGAGCTCAATGCAAAATCTGGCAGAACAGGGTATGGGTCACCCTGATCTCCCCCAGCTGATCCAGACAGATTTGGTTTCCCAGTCTCCTCCATATGTCATCCTGACTACCAATCATCCTCCCAATGTTTCCTGAGCTCCTGACCCAGTAAGATCAAGCAAGATCAAGCACCCCAGTCTGTGTCCGCTCCATCTCAGGGCTATTTGGATGGACATGGCCCTTAAAATGTTCGATTGAGGAGCAAACCCAACCCAGCCTTGTGAGACATTCTTTTTAATAGTAGGAAAGACTCTTACTAGAAGCTTACTAGTTTACTAGAAGATGTTACTAGCTAAATGAAGGTGCTTTTATTTTTGGGCACATCAAAGGAGCATTCTCCTTAAAATTGCAGATATTCTTCTCATCTTGGACTATATTCTTTTTCTGAAGGTATCAGGCCTGTCCACGAGCTCCTTGCGAGTCCACTTGGTGGCAATCAGTGCATCCCATCCACCTTCTCAGGGCTACTCGGTCTTCACATATCCACAGACCACTAGATTGTGGAAAGACCTAATCAGAACCTTCCTGCTTATTCAGAAGCAGTACTCACAATCCTCCCATTGAGGATTCGCTTTCTTTCGCTTCTTGCACCATGTCTCGCCTTTCCACGAATGTTACTTTCCTTGTACCCATCACCTCAGCTAGAAGGGTTGATGAACTTGGAGTGATGATGGCAGATCCTTCTTACACTATATTCCATGAAGATAGTTTCTTTGCACCTACATCCCAAATTCACCCCCAGAGTAACTTCAGAATTTCACTTTAACCAGTCGATTCTTCCCAATCTGTGTTCTTCCCAAAACCGCACGCTTCTGCAGAGAAAGAAAGATTCCACTCCCTTGATGTTCAGCAAGCCTTGGTCTTGTACAGTATTTGCAAAGAACAAAACAAATAAGGAAATCTCTAAGACTCTTTCTGCTATAGTGACAGTCTGGAGGCACACTATCTCCTCCCAGAGAATCTCCAAATGGATAACTGGTTGCATTCTACTCTATCAGCTATCAAACTTTCTCCCTCCCTCTCCCCCCCACACAAGTGGGTGAGAGTTCATTCCACAAGAACACAAGCAACGACTATGGCATCACTTCAGAAGGTGCCCTATCTTGATATCTGTAAAGTGGCCACTTGGGGCTCTGTTCACATATTTGCAATACATTATTACCTGGTGCAGGACTCTTCTGCTGATGCCTCCTTTGGGATTGCAGTCCTCTGCTCAGCTCTACCATCTACATCCTTGCACCTTTTCCTCCTACTTCAGTACTGCTTGTCAGTCACCAGTAGTTGAATGCAGTAGGAACCATCACCTGAAGAGGAGGAGGAGGTTACTGACTTGTAATGTAGATTCTTCAAGATGTTTGGTCCCTATCTGCATTTCATTACCCTCCCTCCTTCCCCTCTGCTTCAGATCTTCTCTGATTCACAGTAGAGAAAGAACTGGAAATACTTTTGATCCACCCCGCCCTTTAACCCCTTGGATGGAGGCATGAGGTGACCTAGGATGCATGGGCGGACCAGCTGAGCTACTTTCAAAATCTCTGGCTCTGGGCACATTTGTAGCACATAGTGGAGTACAGATAGGGACCACAGATCTCTAAGAACCTCCATTACAGGTCAGTAACTTCCTTTTTTACTTACGTTTTGCTCAAAACTCCTTGCTTTTCAATTCCCTTTTCTAACCTAAAAGTTTCTCATTAGTTTCATTGGGGAAAATCCACATCGCAGGACACAAACAGGTTTTCTTATCAATTAGGCTGACAGCAGATTTAACACATCTTCCAACCATGGCTCTATAAACTAATACAAACCTTTACCTCTCAATTGTCTTAAAATTCCTCTAACTTAACTGTTTTTAGAGTGGGCTCTTGAGTGGTGGTTTCAATGTTTTATTATCTAAGCACACGTGACAGAAATAGAAATGTCTGTAGGAATAACACTGTTTTAAAATCCTGGCTGTTTAAAACTTTTCTTTAGAGTTTAATTTGAGATTGTATCTGGAACTTTGCATCCCTTGCCATTGCTTCCTGGTTTGAGACAGAGTGGCGCACACTCTCACTGATTACTTTTGCAGAAGGTACTTGGAATCTACAGTGATAAGGGTCATAGAAGTACCTAGGACAGATAGTAGCCTTGCCACCTACTCATAAGTCCATTTGTGTGAGGGAAGGAAAGTACCTCCATCGTAACCTGACTTTGGGGAGGAGGCAAGGAAACAAGGTAAGAGAGCATGGGGTGCTGCTGAAAGGCCAGGTCATAGAAGTTATTTACCACAGCCCATTAAAGCCTCCAGACTAATTTTAGAAAATAAACTGGAATAAACTAAAGACTTTTCTCTTTTACGTGTGGTTCTCAACTCAACCCCACTTTAAGATAAGTGTCAGAAGAGAATAATCCAGTGAAAGAAGGAAACTCATTTACAGAACCATATCTTCATTAGTTGTTGCTATGTCAGTTGATCTTCCTGCATTGTAATCAGCTTGTTACTACATCAAACATGCCATAAAACAGCTGAATTAAAAAAAAAGTCTGAGTATTGCATCTGTTTCATATATTTCTAGGGTCCTAAAGGCGAAGCGGTTGGTTCTATAACTCAGCCATTACCCGGCAGCTATTTGATCATCCGAGCAGCTTCAGAATCAGATGGTAAATAAGCTGCTTGTTTTGTTTTGTTTTGTTTCATTTTGAAAGTGCTTGATTATTAGAGATTCAAATTATTTCATTTATCTTGCACAGTGTCTGTTACAGCATCATATTTGCAGCTCCATAGTTCAGTTGAAGATGCTCTTTTTATTAACCCAGTATATTAGATAGCTAAAATCAAGCATTTTTATTTCTTGTCATGGAGTAACTTTGCAAAGTTTTAGTAGTTATACATTTTTGAACCAAACATTTAAGCCCACTTAAAAGAGACTAACAAACATTAGATGGGTTCTGAATTAATTTGAAAGTATGGTTGTTATTGTGGATTTCTCAGTGAAAACGTTTCCTCAGTATAATTGTAAAATTAAAAGGTAAGTATGTATAAAGAATGGAATGTCAGGATAGGACACTTGCTGATATGTTTCTTTGTAAGCAGACACCTTTAAGAAAGTACTGAAGTTTTACATATTCATAGTCAGAAACAAAAATATTATGAACGGGGAGGGAGAATTCAATACCGTTGACATTCCATTTTTTAAAGTTGAGTGTATTGTGGTTTGACAGAAAAGAGAAATACTAGAGAGCAATACAAATGCTTTCAAGATAGTAACATTTTCTAAATGGTTAAAGTGCATATCTGGTCAGGGGAGCAGGGGAGATGATTGTCTTCCTGAACTAGGTGGAAGGTTTACTATTTATTATTTACTATTCTACTAATATTTACTATTCTAGTATGTGCCTTTCAAAGGTGAGGCAAATGTGGGCACTAAATGAACTCATCATTGTGAAGTGAACGATATCAAATTCCATTACTAACAAGTGTCTGTCTTTAGGCAGGTGTTGGATGGATGCTTTGGAACTGGCTTTGAAATGTTCCAGTCTGCTTAAACGTACGATGATTAGGGAAGGTAAAGAGCATGAATTGAACTCTTCAGCAGAGAGCACACACGTTTCTCTCTACGGCTTACTGCGTGCTAACAATTTACACAGTGCAGAAAACTTCCCGTAAGTAGATCATGCCCTTAATTTTATTCTTATAAGAAAGTTACTAAAGCCGGAATAAAAATCTTAAATTGTTTAGGCAGATCTTTGAATTTGAAATGACGATATCAAAGTGGAACCTTCTTAAGATTGGAATTCCTTTTGTCTCTTAATGCGCCTTAATAAGCTGCAGTTGTATATTTTTTAAAACTTAACATTTAAAACCTGCAGAAGTGGGTCCTTTACTTGATGATCAAGTGACGCTGCATATTCTCATTTATGGGTACTGTGCCACTTTCTGATGCCTTGTGGTAGAACCATCTTCTGGTAGTATTACTTAGGGTGCTCTTGTGCCTCTCCCTCACATCATATCGCGCCAAAGGCAAGGCTATATAGGGAGGCAGAGCACCCTCACCACCTCAGTTCCTTCCAACCATGTGCCACAAACAGATGTGAACCTCTCCGGTCTCTTCAGAGCTGGGCCTTCTTTCTTAAATGGTTAATGTTAGCTGTTAATTTAGTCAGTTAGTGATTCTTTTTCAGTTCTTTGTTGTAGTAGAATTGAAGAAGCTGGGTTTTAGGAGGCGTTTTTCTGGCCTGGCTGTCTTCCAGTACATAATGACCACATGCAGTGCCTCAAGTGTCTGGGAGAAAGACATTTGCCTTCACATTGTTTGATCTGTAGGACCTTTACTCCCAGAGCCCACAAAGATAGGGAGACTCACCGCCCCGTAGAAGAGGTGTTAGTCTACATTAAATGCTAAATATCTTGATAGATTCTAAATTAGAAAGAGAATTTTAAAAGACCTATTGTCTAACTTTGGCAAGTAGCTACTATGCCAACTGCACTAGTTAATTAACTTACCACTCCGATATACATTTTCTATAGGTACTATTGCTCAAAGGGATACGGCCAACTGAAAATCTAGTAAATTTCAAGAAATGTGTGAAAAGTAGTTTCATGAGCTAGTTGTTTGTTCCCTTTCAATTTATTTGGTTTTATAATCAATTTCTTACTTTTCAAAATGCTTTTTGTTCCCCTTTGCTGAAAGAACAGACAATTTTTTCTCTGATCTTTCAACTAGACTCGTCAGTGTAGTCTATTAGAATCCTTTGAGCATATCAACAAAATAGGGACAGAAAACAGAGGAGGAATATATGGTCAGTTTTCAAGATGGAAAAAAGTTAATGGTTGGATGCCTCAAGGTTCTGTTCTAGGACCGGTTGGTGTTTGGCACCTTTTTCAGAGCATTAAAAATTGAAGTGGCAAATTTTGCATGACAGAATGATTTTAGGTTAGCCAAAACTAGAGAAGGCTAAACATTCCCTTAGTCTTTTTGACACTTTAGACTCTGCTGCAAGGGCATTGGCATCTGCTGTGACCAGTAGGAGTCACTGAATGCATGGTTCCATTCCTCATCCTTAGCTGTGGACAACAGACTTAAGCTAGAGGACTTCCCCCTTGAAGGGGAAGATCTATTTAAATATTTTTTTTAAATGATGAATTATTGGAAAAATTTAAGACATGAGATTGATGTCTTGGTCTCTGGATCTAATTCCATCTTCTAGAAGGAGGCCGTCCACTCCCTCTTTTTAGTATGAGAGGCAATCCTACCCACAGCTTTCATCATCCTGTTTTTCAACAGATCAGAGATGTCTGCAATACCAGCAGTGCTTGCAGTCTTTCAGTCAGTGCAGAAAAAGGCCTTTCAAACCAAGGTCTCAACCTAAACAACTCTTTCCTTGTTGCACAACATCAAACCCCAGTTTTGACAAGATGATAGAGAGTCAAGAACCAGTCAACCAGGAATGAGGCATCCCATTTCATCAGTGTATGGAGATGAATTACCTTGACCCAGTGGGTTCAAATGATTGTGAAAAGTGGCTGTCATACAATTCAAAAGATTTCTTCCCACCTATCCTTCCTTGTTCAGGGACCCCTCTCAGGAGACGATTCTTTTTACAGAAACGGAACAGTTGCTTCTGATAGGAGCAGTTGAGGAGGTTCCCAAATTCCTCACAGGCCAGGAATTTTAATCCCACTTTTCTGGTGCAGAAGAAGGATGGGGGGTTTCAATCAATACTAGACTTAGGGGCTTGAACAAATATATGTAGAAGTGTCAGTTCCATAAGTTGACTCAGGTCACCATAATCCCTTCTCTATTGGTCATGGATTGGTTCCCAACTCTTGATCTAAAGGATGCATATTTTCGTATTTTAGTTCATCAAAATCATCACAAGTACCTTCAATTCATGGTTGCCAGATGCCACTTTCAGAACAAGGTACTCCCATTTGGTCTTTTCAAGGCACCCAGAGTTTTACAATATGTCTCTGTCTGTGGTAGAGACTCATCTGCGGAATCAGGGTATTTTTGTTAACTTCTATGTAGATGACTGGCTACAAGGTTTCTGTGAATGAAGATCTGTTAAACCACATAGTCTTTATGACCAATCTCTTTTCAGATCTAGAGCTCTTTCTCCACTATCCAAAGTCACATCTCTGCTCTTCACAAAGGATCCCTTTTATAGATGCTATCATAGACTCCATAGAGAGGAGAGCTTTTCTTCCAGAGGATAGAATTATCACAATGAGCCAGTATTTATTAAAGATCCAGGAATGTCCCACCTAGAGAGTAAAGTTCTTCCTGGGTCTCATGGATCTTATGTAGCCACTACATATGTGACTCTGTATGTCTGTTTGAGAATGAGATCTATGCAGCATTGGATGTCTCATTCTACAGACCAAGTTGGAAGAGTCTTCAGTTGTTAACTATGCCTCAGATTAGTTAACTATGCCTCAGTCTCCTTAGACTGGTGGTCAGACAAATAGACAGGTGGTCAGACAAAACAAATGTGCTCAGGGATGGGTGCAACCTGGACGATGACTTCAGATGCATCAACCAAGGGCTTGGGGTAAAGGGAAGGTGTATCTGAACCATTTGACAGTTTGAGGGCACTGGTGGTCTTAGCAGAGAATCCTGCACATCAGCATATTGGAATTAAGAGCTGTTCTTCTGGCTCTCAAATTGTTCCTCCCTCACCTGTAAAGGAGGGTTATGCAGCTGGTAACAGACAATACATCAGTGATGTATTACATCAACAAGGATCCTCTCTTCTGTGTGGAAAGGCGATTGGTGTATTCGCCATGACATTTTTACCCTGCCTCTCTACATCTAGCAGGGGAACACAACATAATTGCAGATCATCTTAGCAGAGACACCTCCTGGATTCACAAATGGTCCGTGACGGCTCAGTTGTTCGGACTGTATTCTGCAGCTGGGGTCAACCATATATGAAGCTCTTCGCCACAAGAGTCAACAAGAAGCGTTGCCTCTTCTGTTCCAGAGTGGGCAAGGACAGACACTCCCTGTTAGATGCCTTCCTTCTGCACGGGCGGAAAGTCTTGAGGTATGTTTTTCCCCGCTTTCCATTGATCGAGACAGTAGTGAGAAAGACACATCAGGACAGGGTAAGGATGATACTAACTGCCCAGGTTGGCCAGCAGTTGTTTAACGATCTCCTTCCATTGTCTGGTGGAGTTCTCCTTCGAGTGATTGCTCATATCCATTCCAATATAGGTGAGTGCACATCAGCGTGCACAGTTTCCGGAACTTTTTTCCCCTTAGCAGACCCTGTAGGGCTGGCTCTGGTGCCCCCTGGAGTGCCGCACTCATGCCGCAGCACATGAGGCACTGCCGGCCCCACGCCCCCTCAGTCTCTTCTTTCCACCTGTGATGGTGGCATAGAACTAGCCTTGCTCTCTGCAAGTGCCATTCCCCTTCTTTGAACTCTTTGTTAATCAAAATACCCTGTTAGTTTTAAATAGTTGTTAAGTAGTGTAGTTTAATGAGAAGTCCCTGACGAACTTAAGGTGGCCGGGCTATGTCCCAGCCACTTGGTTTTAAGCCCCCGCTCCTCCCCCTCGCTCGGTACCTTAAGTGCCTTGGGGGAGAGCAAACAGGAAAGACAAGAGTAAGAAATGCAAGGCTTTCAAACAGTGAGCCCAGAGGGACGGAGAGATCAGGTTCAAAGCCTTACTCTTATCGTAGAGCTCCGCTCCGTGTCCGGGCCGTCGTGCTCCCCTTCGGCACGGAGCGCACCGTCGGCACGGGATTCGACTCAGCACGGAGCAGCGTCCTCGGTGCCGAAGACGAGGAGAGCGCGTGGAGAGCGGACACTCCCCTGCGCCGTGGGTACGGGCAAGGTCGAGTACAGAGATGCACCGGCCACGGCCTGTCGAGTCCTCTCCAGGTCTGCATCTCTGATCAGGGAGCCACCCCCGACTCCTCAGAGTGGGAGCGTGCCCCTGCCAATGCGGAGGTTTTCAGGCGGCAAAAGCCTTGTTGGCCTGCCTACGCCACCTCTGCCCCCTCCCCTCCAGCCTGTGCCGAGGGAGAAGGGGCCGGGGTCCCGGGGCAAGCCCGTGTGGGTTTCCCCCTGAAAGACGGTGGAGATTCCCGGTATGGGAAGGAAGATCTCCCGCCAGATGGCCACCGGGGGTAGAGCGAGGACGCTCCCCCAGCAGTTGCTCCAGGTCGGTGTCGGTGAGCCGACCTGCTTTGACACCGGATGCAGAGTCTCCCTCTCAGTGCTGACATTGCTCCCCAGCACCGGGGGCGGCGCATGCTAGGAGGCAGCACCGGTCAAGGCCCACCAGGCGGCGCTCGGGCTCCTGCTCCAGATCTCTGGCACTGAGGAGATAGCCTGCCCCGAGATGGCGCAGAATCCCGGTCATTGTCTGAGGCCTTGGCACCGAGGGGTTCACCGCACCAAGGCGGTGTGGAACCCTGATCACCGCACCACACAGGACCCAACGCAAAACCTGGTCGCTGGAGTCAGGCTCGGCATTGTGGACTGCGGAGTGGCACCGGTCTCCATCAGCGAGGGGTAAGCAGTGCCGGTGACATCCTTGGTACCAAGGCTCCGGTACAGAGAGCTCTTCACAGTGTGCCTCTGTCCAGGGAAACCGTCCACAGAGATGGAGGCAGTCCTCGTCATCCTCCGTGTCGGAGGCGGCAAGAAGTCAGTCCCCAGTGCGGCACAGCACCCGGGACCAAGGCACCGCTTGTCTTGTGGTTTGGGGTCCCGCAGGGGGGAACAGTCGTCGGGATAGCCGACGCCCCCACAAGGCATCAAAGCAAGTGACAGTCAGCCCAGGTTTGGACCCGGGGTCAATGGCCTTATTGGTCCACATGGGGCACCCAGATGGGACCAGGGCTCCCAATCCATCCTGTCATCAGGGGTGCAGTCCGTGCCCCTGGCACAGCAGAAAGCCCACAGTCACTGCTCCTCGGACAAGGAGTTGGACCCCATGGCCCGGACAAAGCGGTCTTCAGGGACCTCATGGCGCCTCTGGAGGGTTTTCAGGCGCACCAGGAGCTGCTCAAGAGGGTGGACTCTAGCTCGGGGCCAAAGGCCAAGGAGCTATTGGAGGCCATTGTTACCCTCTCCAATGTGCTGGTGGCAACTGCCCCAGCGAAAGCAGCCCTACCAGCCCATGATAGGGTCCTCAAATTGTTAAGGCCCTGTGGCAAACCCCTTCCCCGGTCACCCCTACGTTGAGGGTGCCCCAGAAAGAGTATCATGTCCGGTTGAAGGGTTCGAGTACCTATTCACTCACCCGGCCCTGGGAATCCAGGGGTGGGCACAGCCAACCAGCGGAATGGGCATGGCCACCCTGGTGCTATTCCCAAGAACAAACACAACATAACTTTGTGGAATTTTGTGTTTTAAAAAAAAAAAAAAAAAAAAAAAAAAAAATTACATTACTCCACAGTCAGAACTGCCAACCATCAGGCCCTCCCGGGGAGAGAGAATCTTAACTTGTGGGATTCCCTAAGGCGGTTTGCTGAGTCCCTGCCCCAGGACCAGGCCACCGATTTCACCTGATGAAGGAATCACGGAGGCTAAGGCAGCGCTCCAAATGTCCAGAGATGCTGCCGACTAGGCGGGTAAGGCCATAGCATCCGCCATTTCCATCAGGAGGTGCTTGTGGCTGCAATCCTTGGGCCTGTCCCAGGAGGGGCAGCAATCAATTCAGGACCTCCCCTGTGATGGGTCGGCCCTCTTCTCCGATCGGACTGATGCAAGGCTGCACGGTCTGAAGGACTCCAGGGCCACACTTCACTCCCTGGGCCTGTTCATGCCCCAGGCTTCCAAGCGACAGTTGTGGCCCCAGGCGCAGCGGCAACAAGGCCTCTGCCTAGGCCCTTTCAACCCTACAGAAATAGGGGGTTTAGGAGATGGAATTAGCCAACCCCGGCTTGTCCTCACCCTCCCAGCAGGGGCCCCCAGGGGGTCGGGCAATCATAGGAGACAGTCTTGGTAGTGCGCCCGAGGGTGGCGCCCCTACTGCTCTCCTGGACCCTCCCCGTCCTGCCCTGAACAGGTTAAGGCCCTTCTATCCTGAATGGGCGTCCCGAAGGGGAGGTGATGTGACCTAGTGAATAGAGCACTGGACTCTGACCCAGGAGACCTGAGTTCTAAAAGTCCCGATTTCCTGCTGAGTGACTGCAGACAAGTCATTTAAAAAGCAGAGGAGGGTCTGCAACCCATACTTCCTAGATCCAAGAGATTGGTATGCTGCCCTCAATCTCAAAGATGCATACTTTCATGTGTCCATCCTCCCCAGCCACAGGCACTTCTTTGCTTCATGGTGGCTGGCTCCCAGTACCAATTTACAGCCTTGCCCTTTGGCCATCTTCCAAGGGTGTTCACCAAATGCATGGCGGTAGCGGCAGCCCACCTGAGGCGAAAGGGTGTGCAAATCTTCCCTTACCTGGCTGATCGCAAGTCGGGTTCCAAGTGCAGGAGAACGTGACCCTCACTTGCCCCAAGTGCAGCAGGCTGGGACTGCTCATAAACAAGCAGAAGTCCATTCTAACCCCAGTGTAACACACACATTCATTGGGGCCACCCTGGACACTTCCCAGGCCACAGCCTTTCTATCTCAGTCACGTTCGAGGTCTGGTGTCTCTCATCTCCCGGCTACACGGATGCCTCACGACAACAGCCAGGCACTGCCTTCAGCTGTTAGGCCACATGGCGGCCTGCACGTACGTAGTGAGACTAGCTCGCCTGAGTCTCAGGCTGCTTCAGGTGTGGTTGGCCTCGGGTATATGCTGAGCAGACACCCACGGAATTGGGTGGTCACAGTTCCCCGCCCGCCCTAGCCTCCCTAGACTGGTGGAGATCCCCCAGGACAGTGTGGAAGCGTCTTCCGTTCAGGGAACTGGTCCTGTCGGTCACCTTAATCTCCGACGCCTCGGATGTGGGATGGGGATCCCACATCGGGGCCATCCTGAGCACTCAGGGCTCTGGTCGGGGGAGGACAGGCGCCTGCACATCAACGTGAAGGAGCTGAAGGCTTTCACCTAGCATGCAGGCTGTTCCTCCGATTCCTGGCTGGCAGAGTGGTGCAGGTGCTGACAGGCAACACCGCAGCTATGTTTATATAAACAGGCAGGGAGGGCTCCTCGGCTCTCTGTGAGGGAGCTACCTGTGTGTGGGCCTTTGCCGTGAGACCCGACTTCCACTTGACTGCCTCTCACCCCCTGGGAGTGAGGAATGACGAGGCGGATCACCTCAGCAGGACATTTTTACCCTGCCATGACTGGTCACTGCACCCGGAGGTAGTGACTACGATCTTCCAAAGATGGGGTGTTCCCCAACTGGATCTATTTGCGTCGGCTTGGAACGCGCAATGCCAAGGTTCAGCTTGCACCAGGATCGTGAGACTGGGTCCATTTCAGACGTGTTCCTCAGTGACTGGACGGAGACCCCCAGGTACGCGTTCCCGCCCATTCCACCCCTGCCCAAGGTCCTACTGGAAATAAACAGGGAAGGGGAGGAGGTCATATTCACTGCTCCAGCCAAAGATGGCACAACCATCTCTCCCAGGACCATGGTTGTTGGTTGCACCCGGACCTGGACTCCCTGCAGCTCACGGCCTGGAGGCTCTTGGGCTGATGGAGGGAGAGAGAGCCTGCTCAGTGCAGGTCCAGCAAGTCCTGCTGGGCAGCAGGAAACCGTCTACACAGGTCGTGTATTGGGCTAAGTGGAAACAGTTTACCTCTTGGGCGGAGTCTTGACCTCGGAGCCCCCTTATACAGTACTCTATAAGGATAAGGTGCAGTTGAGGCTGTGCCCAGCTTTCCTGCTCACGGTGGTTTCCCAATTTCATTGTAACCAAGATAAATCCCTCCCTGTGTTTTCCCAAACTGCACGGTTTGGAAGAGGAACGGACATGGCATTCGCCGGACGTGAGACGAGCCCTGGCTACTACATCGAGAACAAAGCTGCTCCAGAAATCGATGCAGCTCTTTGTCGCAGTGGCGGACCGGATGAAAGGATCACCTGTCTCCGCCCAGCGCATCTCCGCATGGATCACATCCTGCATCAAGTGCTGCTATGAGCAGGCGAATGTGCCCCTCCCGGGTATCATCACAGCTCACTCAACCAGAACTCATGCCTCCTCTGTGGCCTTCCTGGAAAGAGTGCCCCTGCAGAACATCTGCAGAGCCGCCACCAGGTTGTCGGTGCATACCTTCACATCCCACTACGCCATTGTGCAGTAGGCGAGAGGGGACGCGGGATTCGGCAGAGCCGTGCTGAAGGCAGCTCACCGGTAACTCATTGTTAAAAGTTCATTTGGCAGCCATCTCTGGGTATCACAGATGGTAGATCACTGTTTGTTCATTGTTTGATTAAAAGATTTATGGAAAGTTGTTTATCAAATGTGTATCCCCCTTAGAGACTCATAGACTATAAGGTCAAAGAGGGACCATTATGATCATCTAGTCTGACCTCCTGCATAACGCAGGTCACAGAACTTCACCTACCCACTCCTGTAATAGATCCCTAACTTCAGACTGAGTTATTGAAGTCCTCAAATAATTATTTAAAGACTTCCAAGTACAGAGGATCCACCAGCGAGTGACCCATGCCCCATGCTGCAAAGGAAGGTGAAAAACCCCCAGGGCCTCTGCCAATCTGCCCTGGGGGAAAATTCCTTCATGACCCCAAATATGGCGATCAGCCAAACCATGAACATGTGGGTAAGATTCACCAGCCACACACGCAGAAAGAATTATTTGTAGTAACTCAGAACCCACCTCATCTAACATCCCTTCACAGGCCAGTGGGCATATTTACTACCAGTAGTAAAAGATCAGTCAATTGCCAAATTAGGCTGTCCCATCATACCATCCCTTCCATAAATTTATCAAGCTCAGTCTTGAAGCCGGCTCGGTTTCTTGCTCCCACTGCTCCCCTGGGAAGGCTGTTCCAGAACTTCACTCCTCTCTGATGGTTAGAAACCTTCATCTAATTACAAGTCTAAACTTCCTGATGGCCAGTTTATATCCATTTTTTTCTTGTGTCCACATTGGTGCTGAACTTAACTCCTTTCCCTCCCTGGTATTTATCCCTCTGATGTATTTATAGAGAACAATCATATCTCCCCTCAGACTTCTTTTCATTAGGCTAAACAAGCCAAGCTCTTTGAGTCTCCTCTCATAAGGCAGGTTTTCTATTCCTCGGATCATCCTAGTAGCCTTTCTCTGCACATGTTCCAATTTGAATTCATCTCTCTTAAACATAGGAGACCAGAACTGCACACACTATTCCAAATGAGGTCTGACCAACGCCTTGTACAACACCTCCTCATCTCTACTGGAAATACCTCGCCTGATGCATCCTAGGACCGCATTAACTTTTTTCATGGCCACATCACATTGGCGGCTCATAGTAATCCTTTGATCAACCAATACGCCCAAGTCCTTCTCTTCCTCTGTCACTTCAAACTGATGCGTCCCCAGCTTATAGCAAAAGTTCTTATTATTAGTCCCTAACTGCATGACCTTGCATTTTCCACTATTAAATTTCCTTCTATTTCTATTACTTCAGTTTACGAGGTCATCCAGATCTTGTTGTATGATATCCCAGTCTTTCTCTGCATTAGCAATCCCTCCCAACTTTGTGTCATCCGCAAACTTTATTAGCACACTCCCACTTTTTGTGCCAAGGTCAGTAATAAAAAGGTTAAATAAGATTGGTTTCAAGACCGATCCCTGAGGAACTCCACTAGTAACCTCCCTCCAGGCTGACCGTTCATCTTTCAGTATGACTTGTCTCCCCTTTAACCAGTTCCTTATCCACCTTCTAATTTTCATATTTATCCCCATCTTTTCCAATTTAACTAATAATTTCCCATGTGGAACCTTATCAAAAGCCTTACTGAAATCTAGGTAAATTAGATTCACTGCATTCCCTTTGTCTAAAAAATCTGTTATCTTCTCAAAAAAGGAGATGAGGTTGGTCTGGCATGAGCTACCTTTTGTAAAACCATGTTGTATTTTGTCCCAATTACTGTTAACCTCAATGTCCTTAACTACTCTCTTTCAAAAGTTGTTCCCAGATCTTGCATACTGAGGTCAAACTTCTTGGGACCTCAGTTTGGTGTTGGCCATGCTGATGAAACCTTTCAAACCTGTGGCTTAGTGCTTTTTTTCCCCACTTAAATTTCAAGATGGTTTTCATTATTGCCATCACAAGGAGAGAGTGAACTGAATGCCCTCATGGCTGACCTACTTTTCACTTCTTTCCATAAGCACAAGGTAGTTCTCTGAACTGATCTCAGATTCTTTCTTAAGGTTGTGTCTGATTTCCAAATTAATTTGCCAGTTCTTTTCCCTAGGCTGTATTCTAAGAAAGGAGAAACTCCTCCATACTTTGAATGCCCGAAGGGCCCTCACCCATTACTTAGACAGGACTGAAAGTTTTCGTAAATCTTAGCTTGTTTTGTGCTTATGCCAAAAAACACATGGGGTATACAGTTTCTTCCCAGACTGTTTCTCAGTAGATTAAACCATGTAGTGCGGAATACTACATACTCCCAAAAGTTCCAGTGCCTGCTGCAATTTGACCACATTCCACCAGAGCTGTAGCTTCTTCATTTGCCTATCTTAGGCAAGTGCCAGCTGATGAAATTTGCAAAGTTGCAACCTGAATTTCAGTAGACTCTCAGTAAGCCCTATGCACTAGATTTGGCAAAGTGGTGCTTCAGTCTCTATTAAAGTAGCATTCTGTTCTTGCCTCCAGACAAGTTTCAGAACTGCTGATCAGCGTATCCCATAGGTGGGGAATATGCAAAGCCCCCTGAAGAAGAAATAAGGGTTACTTACCTGTAGCTGGAGTTCTTCAAGATGGCTCTGGGTATTCACACTTCCCACCTACCTTCCCCTCTCCGTTAGAGTTCTTATTTTTGTGTGTCTCTGGCTATGCAGTGGAAGGAACTGAGGTGGTGAGGATGCTCTGTTCCTATGTAGTCTCATCCTTGGTGTGGTGTGATGCTGGGAGGAGAGGTGGGGTGACGCGCAAGAGTGCTCTAGCTGGCATTGCTAGAAGATGGTTGTACTGCAAGGTACCCCAATGTGGCACAGCACAAGTAAGTGCGAATGTGCAGCGCTGCCCCAAAGAACTCCGATTATTAGGTAAGTAACCTTCATTTCCTTTGATCAAGCTTCTCACATCCATTGTTTTCTAGAAAACTTACTTCATTTTCTCCAAAATACACTGTTCTGCGTTCATAAATAGGCAGTAAATGTGGACTCCAACAGCTAAAGTACTGCAGTTTAATCCATCTTGGAGCCCTCTCGCTACCCTTTGGGTTGCTTCATCTGAAGTTTAATTCATCTGACATAAATTACTAGATTTTTGGCATTTTGTCCCATTGGTGGTAATTTGAACAATAATACTATAAAGTCATCAATACACATTCACCAACACTCAACTTTTTGGGTCAGCAGACTGATATATACCCTCATTTTCAAAATTGAATGATGTAGTACAAAAGCTCAAATCTCACCCCTGGAACCATCCAACCTTGACTGTGCCAAAAACCAATAGGCAACATTTCTCAGGTTACCTCTAATATCTCAGTGTGCAATAACTTCCTAGACACTATTCAGATCTCAAGATGCTTTGGGACAAAGATTCCAATAAGATACGATAAACTGGTTGGAAATACATCCTTAAACAACCAGAATAGATCAGTGGTATTTCCAAATCAGAACACTCCTATTCTTGAACATGGACAATCTTAAGTATTATACAGAACACAGAGGAGAGGGTATGGAGTCTGCTTCAAAAGAATTTAGGCCCAGATTTTGTGATATTTAGGCATTGTTGCACTCAGTGTTGCAACACCTAACTGCTTTTCAAAAGGTATTTACGCCCAGATTTTTAAAGGTAATTGGAGGGTTTAGGCTCCTAAGCACCTAAATCTGTTTTGAAAATGAAGCTCAGGTTCCTAAGTCAGTTAAGCAATTGCACTGCTGAACATAGCAAGGCCTAAATATCTTTAAAAATCGGGGCCTTACTCTAAAATTTATTTTTGGATTATTTTTCTCAGAGATTTTTTTATCATATATCAGGTTGACAGAAGATACACACATGAGGCTGGAAGAACTCTGAACACTGGAGCCTGGAAGTGTATATAGGCATTATAAGTTTTGGAGAAGGATACTTAACCAATCTTGCTCTCAACTCTGACTGCACTTCTGTTTCTGTTGCCCAGAATGTCACCCCACTTCTGGAATCATTTCTTAGTGTAAACTTTATTAGAGTAACTTAAGCAGTCAAAAAGCTTATATTGATACCAAGAATACATCAGTTATCAATCAATGGGTTAACTCCTTTCTGGAGTGAGTTAGTCTAAAAATATTGCCTTTCGAAATCCCTCTTTGGTATCTCATCTTCTTGCTTGCTTCCTTTTCTATGTTCCATGTTTTTAAAATTTATTTTAGTCTATCTTTTAATCTTGTCAGACATGCATAAATGCCTTCCTAAAAGGTGTATCCTGTACAGTGTAGCTCAGAGGTACTCTTCATTTGTATATAAGTAATGGTTGTCTTTTGACAACAATTTCTATTTTTTAAATATTTGTTTCTTATTTAGAGCATTACAGTTTTAATGCTATCTGCTGATCCAAAGTGAATACATTGAAGATTCATTTAAGATATTTCTAACATCTCCATCTTAGGGCTTTTTCAGATCAGATCTTTCCTGTGGTTGTTGGCTCTGCTCACTGTGATGTCCCAGCATGCATTCTGCTAGTGACATCACACCCAAAATAGGAGGATATTGGAAACCAAAGCCTGTCTCAAGTTTGCATTTGGTTTCCAAATAATCTTCAGTGGTGGGTGTAATGTCTCTAGCAGAGTGGATGCTGGGATGCCATGGCATTCTGAGAGGAAACAGTGATAACAGGAGGATATTTGTTTTGACCTGTTTTAAAAGGTGTGTTAGAAATGTGCTCAAACTCCCCTTTTCTCCAAGTCCACATGGTACATGCCAAACCCCATTTTGGGTAGAACTCCAACCTGCAGACAGACACAGGAGAAAAATCTCAGCTTTATGATTTCTTCCCTGATGTGATGCATTCATGTTTAATGTAGAGAGTGTTCCTCTGCTAAGTGAATGAGCTTTTGCGTACTTGGTACTTTTTGTTCAGAGAATCTTCACCCGATGTTTTTATTTTCTGACAGGATTTATTTAGAATTGTGATTGTATCAGGTTTTTTGCCCTTGTGCATTTCCATACTTTCCAGTGTTTGAATTTCTTTGTTTAATTTAAACCCTGTATTTCTTGGTGTTATATTGCTTGTTTTTTTGCTAAACTACAACGTTCTTGTAAGATTTTTAACCTGTAAGTTATTGATGTGCTTTCAACCCTACTCTGGCTTAGTGAAGATTTTTGTCTGGGCATTTCTTTTGAGGTTTTAAAACTTGGAAATATTTAACATGCATACGACCCTGGACCAGGTGAGCTGCGGGCTCTGCAGGGCACTGGGAAACAAGGAACTCTGTGGAGCTTAAGAGCTCCAAGTGACCCTGGATTGTCAGCTTCTCACTATACCATTGTCTTCCCAGCTTCACAAATGGCACAATACAATAGTGCTTATGGAAATCATGGATTCCGATCCTTCTTTATACCCATAATTTTCCCTGTCCCTCCAAGTGAATCAGAGCTCTGACATGAGAAAGCTGCCACCATATGTGCACCTTGTAGCAGGATGTTAGAAATCTTCCATCTACTCCATGGTACATGTGCATGAGGATTTTGCTCCCTTATCTCCTTTTTGTGGGAGGACTGAACGTTATATGCAGGGGAATGGGTGAAGACCAGCATCTGGAGAAATACAGCACTGTTGGCTTTAAGGGGACCACTTGAGACTAGGGTGAAACTGGGAGGATAAGGTCTGTTGCCTCATACCCTGGCTCATGTCCCAATCCATTGTGTGTACAGATTATCAAATATTCCAGTGAGAACTGTTGGAACGTGTACCTTTCTCATTCTACTGACTCCTTTCAACCAAAATATATTGTCTACCTGTAACTGGACACCCAGCTATTACGCAGAGAAACAGTAATGAGATAGCATTTCACAGAACTCTGCAAAAATCTTCCCTTGGCCTTTCTTTTAAAGTTAAGCAGTAGCTACTGCATCACTTGACATTTTTGAAAGGCAGTTATCTCAGCTATGTAAACTAAGTTGGATGATAGATCTATTTGTACATGTGCCAGTGTATGTATCATACAAATATAAATAGTTTTTAAAACCCACCAAAAGTAGCTAGGTCACTGTTAGACAGTCAATCCTACATACTTTATTTTTGTTTACACACAAAATAGAGAAGGTTGTGAGTGAAAACCTGTATGAGGACAAAATTGTTCTAGGGTTGGTAATGAACTTCATAGTTTAAAACAAAAGCAAACTAAACAGATCACTATAAAAGTTTCAAGGATGGTTGTTCCTAGTGATCATTTGTTATTACAATGCTATCGATTTGTCATGGTATCAGGTATTGGTATTGACACTAATGTTCTGCATTATGGTAAGTTCTTGGTTTGAGGATTATTTATAGTGGTGCACAATTTGAAGGAGAGGGGACAATCACAAAATTTTAGATTAATTTTTGTGTTTATTTGTTGTAGATTAAATGATAGTGAAATTGAAAGGCATCACTTTAAAGATCAAGATGTGTACTCTGACAAATCTGATAAGGAAAATGATCATGATCATGATGAGTCTGATAATGATGGCCTGGGGAAAAGTGAAGAAAGTGACAGTGACACATCAGAGCGACAGGATGACTCTTACATTGATCCAGAACCTGTTGATCTTATCAGGGAAACTACCTATATGGAACAGATTCATGAAGAACTTGGAGAGGTAAATAATGTACTCTTAGTAGTAGTTACCTTATGTCCGGATAGTAAATGGACTTAAGAGTGTTTAGAGATCAAATTGAATGAACTAGATTTGTGCCTTCACTGCCTTCTATCATTTAACAAATTTGTTTAGTTGGTCTTCACAATGATTCTGACATAGCTTCTTCATGGCAAAGCTCCACCTGTGTTTGATATCCTGAGCATTTGTGTGATTAAAAAGTAGCAGTTACCATAAAAATTCACCAGTGCTATTTGAAATGGTAACACTCTGAATGAAACTGACTAATTTGAGCCTCCCTCTTATGGCTGCGAAGTTGGAGACTTTTTTTTAGGGGCAGCAGGGAATGAGCAAGATGTCAGATGATGTTAGTTTCTAGCCTACCTTAATGCTGCTGTTACCAATTTTTGCACTAAAGATACTAGAATATTTTTTTAGACAAAACCAGCAACTAGGTTTAAAAAAAAAATTGGGAATAAGATGGTTTGTTCTACAATCCTGCTTTCATTTCCTGAAACTCTCTTGAAAGAAGAAATATCTCCCATTTCTTCTTCTAGTCTAACAAAGTATCCTCTGGAGAAGTATAGATGGGAGCGAGACCATCCTCCTCCTCTTGCTAGAGGGAGAGAGGGATATGGAAGAGAGTGCCTGTCAAAAGGTGGAGATGAGGGTGAAATGGGCAGATTCTTCTGCAGCATTCAAAATGAGAAATTGATTAATGTAACTAACGGCCCCTGACTGGCACATGCACCACATGTGAGGGAACAGGGAAACATATAGTTCATGGCTGGGAAAGGAGCAGGCTTCTGACCAGGGTCCTATTTAGAGGCCTCTCTTGATATAAAATGTAATATAATTATTGGTGCAAACCCAATTCCTAAGAAAAATCCTAGATAGCAAATTTGATATATTGTGTTAACCAAGTAGCATATGTTAAACTTCTCAGAATGCCTCTTACTTGGCTAGTTCCCATACTCCTGCAGTTAAATAGTTGGTTAGGTACAATGTATCCTAAACGTAATTATTTTAATTTGTCCTAAATGTGTGTAGTTTTTTTTCCCATAGGACAGGTTGAACTGTCTCTTAAGAGTTACTGTGTTTCTCTTTTTTCATTAATATTTTTTTGTTGCGGCAGGCAGGGGAGGCTTCTCAAACAGAAACCGTTTCAGAGGAAAACAAAAGCCTGATATGGATGCTGTTGAAACAAGTCCGTCCAGGAATGGACCTCTCCAAGGTTGTACTGCCTACGTTTATCTTGGAACCTCGTTCTTTCCTGGACAAACTCTCTGATTACTACTATCATGCAGACTTCTTGTCTGAGTGAGTTAATTCTTTTCACTTTAAAAATAAATTTTATTAAATAGTGAAATGTTTTCTATCCACCCTGGTTAAATTAAAGCAGAGAATATGGAATGTCTGAATGCTGATCTAACAATATATTAAACACTGTGTTGTGGGATTTCCTTGGCTTATTACTGCCTAAAGCTTATAAAGTATATCTCAAAGGCAGAATTTCCTGGTAAGAAATTGATAACTCTGACAGAAAAATATGCCTGTCAGTGCTACTAGAAACAGAGGATAGGAACCCTTTGGAAAATTCTGGTTTTTTGTGCTTTAATAAATTAAGAGCCAGTTGGTGAAGGCAAGGGAAACTAAATTTCCTAACTATCTACAAAACAGTACTGTTTAAGTAGTCCAGTTAAAGTATTTTGTTAGCTACATGAGGGCTTGGATGAATTCACTTGATGTATCTGAGCACCAAAAGGATTAAAAAGGACCTAAAATTGAATGTTTCATTTCAACTTGGAGTCCTGTAAATTTCTAATGCAATGTCTTTCACAGATTGAAGAACTGTAGGGATAAGATTTAGTGGTGCAAGGGCGTAAGTACTATATCTTTGCAATGATCATGCTGCCCCAAAATTGGACATAATTGGCTTTGCAAAAGAAAATAGTTTCCCCAGAACCTTTGGCTTTTCAGTGGGGGAAACACAGAATTCTCTCAAGACGGAGACAATAGTTCTCCAGTCTGATCTCAAAACTAGATTTTCTTGTTACTTTGTTTTGACAAATATTTAATAACAAATACAAAAAGGGTTCTACTTCAAACCTTAAGCTTCTAGGGTAGATTACATCACATGGATCAATGTCTATCTAAAGTATTAAATGATACTAAAAAGAAACAAAAGTCCATAAAGGAAAACAAAATATTTAGTTGAATTTCAAGAATCAAACTGAGCTTTTTTATCATAAAAAGAGCATTTTTCTGTATTCAGGAAGCTTATTGGGCCTCAGTGTAGATAACGTCCTCCTTGGACCTCACTAGTCTGACTAGTAGCAGTATCTCCCTCATCTGCAGTAGAAAAGTTTCCAGTGAGATATTTGGAAAGCAGTCTCTTGGTAATACTGTCAAATCTTTAAGGAGCATGACCTTTTTTTTTTTTTTTTTTTTTTTGGGCAATTTGTCAGCTTCTTGGTCAACTATATGCCAAATGACATTTTCGACCCTTATTCTGATTACTTTCTAGCAATGTCCATTTTTTCACCACTGGATCCAATAAAATTTTTTGATACATGTATACTTAAAATATAGGTGTGATCTTAAATTTCCCATGTGTACTAATTCAAAAACTGGTTACAAGATCTTTTTCCTGGTCAATAGATAAAATATTATCATGCATATCAATGTAAATAATATACTGATAGTAGATAACAATGGTAGGATATCTATGATGTCTCTATTTCAATTTTATCTTTAATTCACTAACTCTGTGTCATCTTTCACAGTGCTGCTCTTGAAGAGAATGCTTACAATCGTATGAAGAAAGTAGTGAAATGGTATTTGTCAGGATTCTACAAAAAGCCAAAGGTAACCTCTTGCATCTTCCTCTGCTTTAAAGGATGATTTTAGTCGTCTTTTCTTAATAGTAGTAACCTTAATTTTTCAGTTATTTTAAAAGGTAATATATACAAATATGAAGCTGCCTCTTATATTTGGACTCAAGGTGTGGTTGAAATGGACTGCACTTAATGTTCATTATTGGCAATATATGTGGCAATATGCATTTTGAGCTAAATTGAGCAGTTCCTATATTCTTGTTAGTCATGCTCTCAGTGAGGAACATCAATCTCGGTAGGAAATTACTAACAGGATTACATAGCAACACTTTTAACGTTTTATACTTGACCCTTTTCTTGACTCTAATACTACTTTTTTCTAGTAGTACTGATGGGAAGGGATATTGAATGACATACAGCTTGCCTCTGCTTAATTTCAGACAGATAGAGATGGGGGATTAAACCAGTGCCCCCACAATAGCTCAGCTGCCTATCCCTCATCATAAAATAAACACAGAATGAGAAAAGATCTCTGAAATATTAATGAGTACCTGCTTCTATTCTTCATCCCCCAGAATTGATGGGGTTCTCTTAAAATACTTAGACAGTGTATTTTAGTGTGTTCTCTTTTTTCCTTTAGATTTGTTAGTGCTAATTCCATTTTCTGTAAAAAATATTTTGCATTTGCTGTGCTTGTATTGTATGATTGAAATCTGCAGTGTTTCTGTTCAGGGACTAAAGAAACCATACAATCCTATACTTGGTGAGACTTTCCGCTGCATGTGGATTCATCCCAGGACAAACAGCAAGACATTCTATATTGCTGAACAGGTATTAGCAAAAAAGGTTTTGCTATTAATCTGACTTTTTAATATATGCCAACAGTAGTTAATTTTTTGCTTTGATTAGTTGAACAGATAAAACATAAGATAACGATATTCTGAGTAGTCATAGTGGCCCCAATTTGGCAAGGTATTTTATATTTTTGCTTAACATATGAGTAGTCCCAAGGCTCCTTAATATTGGCTCAGTACCTTGCTGAATCTGAACCAATATTTAAGAAACGATTTGATGTCTTTGTTTGAATGTCTATTCACTCAGGGGAATGGCTGCTACATGCATTACAAACTGTCTGGAACACTATATCAAGAGCAGATGCTGATTTTGGGGGTGGAGGGACAGAGTTTCACTCATTGTTCAAATAGTGCTTTTCAGGCCATCATCTCAGGGAAGTCAGTGTTAGTCTCCTATAAGTGGGCTCTGAGGCAGTATCATGGAAGAGAAAAAGGGTTATTCATCAACAGTAAATTTTGTCTGTGAATGTATTACTGGCATGTTGAGCCTCTGTCTCAGAGCCCAGCCACAAATAGGGTTTCTAAAAGCACAGAGGGGAACTAAGGGATGGATAGAAGAAGAGGTATTTTTGTACCCTTGACCTATGGAATGTTGGGACTGAGAAATTGTGCACATACTCCTTACTGCTATTCAAAAATAGTTCCTTGGCCATGGGGCTATGCACCCATCTCTTACAGTGGGGCTGTAGTGAGACAATACTTAAGTAACCTGTACTAGTTTCTCTTTCTGAAAAATGAAATGGCAGCTAGTTCTGGAACTTGGTTGAGGAGACAGTAAAATCCAAGCATATTGTTCTTCTGGTCCAAGCTGAGGCAGAAAACCTGGGAACTAGGACACTCGGACCAAGCAGATGCATGCTTCCAGCTAGTGAGACAATTCATGTGCTCCAGGCTTTGAGATTAGTTTTTTAAGGGTAGTGGTGGTTGCAAGGGACAAAGTATTCCTTGCTAAGTACATGAAAAGTATTCAAGAAGTTCTGCTGACACTTGATGTCTTTAAAGGTACTCTGTATGTTTACTAGGCATAGGTGGTTATAAAAAAGATTTCCTGAAGATAATATATGAGACACTTATTTTTTTAATAGTCTAGCATTTCATGTTTTCTAGTTACACCTTGAATTCAGTAAGGATATTGACTCATTTGTTTGATCAGAATATATCTTTAAATACCTTCTGACTTCTATCTATGAAAATTACAACTGCCTTTCATATAGATGGCTTTCTTTGGATTTTAAATCATGTGCGCTTTTGATGTGTACTTTCTGTAGCTCACTTATTAGAACAAGAATTATTGCAACACTTCAACTGCTTGTGTTCAACTTTGTTGCATTCAACAGGTGTCTCATCACCCCCCAGTATCTGCCTTCTATGTTAGCAACCGAAAGGATGGGTTTTGCCTTAGTGGTAGTATCCTAGCCAAATCCAAGTTCTATGGTAAGTTCTTTATGCTTTCTTATATACTGTGGAACCCCGATTATCTGATTTAACTGGTACTGAGGCCAGATCTGATAACCAAAAATCTGGATATCCAGAGAATGGGCAGCTGGGGCTTCTGCTGTCAGCCCAGGGCGGCTGGTGGTTCAGTAAATATGGAGAGCCAGAGAATGGAGGGTCAGTTAAACAAGATTCTACTGTATTATTGCAGAAGGAATCTATAAAGTTTTGGAAATGCAACGAGGTGTATTTATTAAATGCATGGGAGGAGTTCCTAAAATTCTAAGGATTATTTAAACCGAGAAACTGTGCTTTAAAAACTTTAAGAATCATTTACGAAACGTTAAGAATCAAGTTACTTACTTACCATTGGAGTCTCATTCCTCCAAATAGAAGTGCTCTATTAATGGCTTTGGTATAGATACTATATTTTGTAAAGGGGTTATTCTGCATCATACAACCTTCAAAGTAAGGACGAATACAACAGAGGATGATCCAGTTTTTTTAATCTATTGCTTACTTATTGGGAAATGCTGCCTGTTGTCCATGGGCTTTGAAAATACATAGAGTAATTTGACTTCTTTGTCTTTCAGGGAATTCATTATCTGCCATTTTGGATGGAGAAGGTCGGCTAATGTTCCTAAATAGGGGAGAGGATTATGTAATGACCATGCCATATGCACATTGTAAAGGTAGTTTTTTTTTCCCCTCATTCAGAAAGTGGAAATGTTACAAAACTAGATGTTATCATAAGCTGTGGATAAGCTTGAATTAGCGAGAACCTACCGTAAAGTGAAGTTGTCTGAACATGCATAACATTATTGTATGCAGGTTCTTCCAGACCTCTCTGTGGCTTGAAAGCTTGTCTCTCTCACCGGGAGAAGTTGGTCCAATAAAAGATACTACCTCACCCATCATGGCTCCCATGCACAACACTGACTGTTCTCTGATTCTGTGCTTCGACGTCTGTTAAATAGAACAAGAACACTTGTGCGGGAGGGGGGACTCCTAATTAATGTTATATTTTTGTTGTGGTAAATTTTGAAGAAAATCATGTCACTTTAATGACAAAAATATATAAAGCCCCCTAGAATTGCAGTAGAAGTAATTAATTAAGTCAAGGGCTTGGACCTATTTTTTTTTTAAGGAACAAGCCAATCAGGCTGCATCATTGCTTCCTCCTGCAGATCTTAATATTTTAAATGAGTTTTTTAAAAGGGTACCTAATTACTATTCTGTTTTTACCCTCTTCTAGTTTTTCTTTCTTGAGCTAGTGTCATCAGGGAACATAAGAAATTATACTTCTTGGTGTGGCTGACGTGTTTGTGCCTTTTGTTCAAATACTTATCTACATATGTACTCGTGTGCTTGCCCACCGTCTTAATTCAACCAGATTTCACTTCATTCTTTCACTTATTAAACCAGCCCTTGAGCTTGTGATCACAAGATACTGCAGTATAGTACTGGGGGAATGCTATTCTTCAGCTTAAATATTGAACTGGTGGTTTAGCTGCTTACCTGGAAGTAAAAGATCCTTTTGAGACTCCCCAAAATAGTTGAGGATGAATGGCTAACATTCAGTCAATGAATTTAAAAATGTCGGTGTTCCATTAGTGAATATCAAAAAGTCTAATATGCAAGGGTGCATATATGATTTGAGTACAGTGGGCTAGTGTCCATTTGCCTCTAGTCAATTCACTCTGTAGGAAGTAAGTGAGTGCTTTTTTATAAGCTATTTGGGCAGGCTCTGGGATGCTGAGGTAATTAACAACCACACAAAACACATTCAAATGGGTCTGATTTTAACACAATTTGCTGTTTATTCCAATACATCCAGCCATATATTTTCTAGCAGAGACTGGCTGAGTGACTGCCATAAATGCTGCCACTACTTTTTAAGAAGTTGCATTGTTGCAGAATAATGTACACAGACTTAGCTCCACTTAGCTGGATTTTGGAAAGCTTAGTTATGTTCTTCTCACTTCTTTCCAGGAGATTTGTGAAAACTTATTTCATGGCTGAAAGGGAAGAACTTTTGTGTGGTTTCTGTGACAAACATATATAAAATATTCTATGTGTAATATACCAGCATCCACAGAGTAAAGGGCTGCACATACTTATAATTAGGAAAGATCCCCTAAAGAGAAGTTAAAATGGCTCCCTTGGCTACCTCTTTTTCCACCTGGAACCAATAAACATTCATTTTAAGGTTTTTGTACAAGAACTTAGTTGTATGTGTCTTGCTCAGTTATCAATAGAAAGCAAATGGGCATTGGAAGGGAACTCTGTTTGTGTGGTATGTAAAACAAGTTCTGTTTTCCTGCAGGAATTCTTTATGGCACAATGACTTTAGAGCTTGGAGGAACTGTCAATATTGCATGTGAGAAAACTGGATACAGTGCAACAATTGAATTCAAACTAAAGGTTAGGAGTGCTTTGTATGTGGGCACAAGAGGAATTATAATAGAAAAATTAATAGCTCTTACCAAGTCACTATTCAGATTTTCAGAGTTGGTATTGATTTTCTTGGAAAATGTGTAGGTTTTTTATGCTAAATCCTATATATCAAGCTAGTCACGACACACATGACTACAGTACTAAAAGGAACAGCAGCATTAATATCTACATTGATCATTAGATCGAATACTCTTCTGGGTCCGAAGTCAGGACTTAGGCCCTTTGCTGGGACTTGACTTTAACAGCACACCATCACACCGATACAGTGCTGTTAGAGTCGGCCAAAGGATGACACTTCAGTTTAAACATCTAAAAATCTTTTCTCTCTGTCTAGGTAAAATTCAAGGATCTAGGTAAAATTCAAGGGTCATCTGGCCCTCTTTAGATCAGTCAGGTGTTTAGATCAGTCAGATCATGATGCCAGTGTTTTGACCAATACTTATGTTGTTAAAACTGTTTCAGCATGACTTTTGAGAAATGATGGGATGACTGAACAAGGTGTCATGGGGCTCAGCTTTAACCCTTGGATTAGCTAGCTATGCTATAGGCTATTTAAAAGTCATTTTGGCTGTCACACCAGAGATTTCATAACTACATGTTTTTGTCCTAATGTTTGACTTTACACTAACAAAACTTCTCACTAAAAAATTTAGCATTTTTCTTTTTGTTTTGTAGCCATTTTTGGGCAACAATGACAGTGTTAATCAAATATCAGGAAAAATTAAACTGGGCAAAGAAGTTCTGGCTACTTTGGAGGGCCACTGGGTGAGTAGTGAATGCGTCTATGAAATAAACTCTGCCTGTTTTGCTAATAATGACAAGTAAATAGCACTCTCCCTTCGTATTTGTTGTAAATTCACCTACATATAAAACTACTTGATTTTGGCTGTAAACACTGTCACTTTTGAAGATTCAAATCATGAGAATAGATATCTTACTGTATATATACAGCTCTCAGGAATGACTCTGGAATCTAGATAATGCTGTTTTTAAATGAACCTCTTGTTTTTGTTACTTTATGTAATTATGAAAGAGGCCAGAGCTGGATGAAAAGGGTGCATTTACAATATTCATGAAAAAAAAAATTAAAAATAGGTGGCATATAGGATCGGACACACAAAGACATAATCTGTATCAGTATATAATATAACACAAACTAAGGGGACTAAAATGTGGGGGGAATGGGAATTTAAAGTCACACCTGCTACGTCATGTTTTGCTTTGACATCTCCTACTCAGACACTACTGCCTAATGCTACTATCAGAACCCCACTATGCTGTAGAGATGGTGACACTGGCCACTTAAGAGCGCCACTGCACCTGTGACTCATCAGTTCATTTTAGTTGGGTTAAATGGGGAGTGCCTGCGACAAACAGGGTAAGTCAGAGACCTGGCAGATCAGACCTGAGCGAGTGACAGTCTGGAAAAGGGTAGGTGAGAGCTGCCTGGGATTAGGAGATGATGGTAGGAGGTTTCTGGGGAAAGCTGTAGGCTGGAGAACAGCAAGAGGGCTCATAGATTCATAAACTCTAAGGTCAGAAGGGACCTTAGTCTGACCTGCACAACACAAGCCATAGAACTTCACCCACCCACTCCTGCAATAGATCCCTAACCTAAGACTGAGTTACTGAAGTCCTCAAATCATGGTTTAAAGACTTTAAGGTACAGAGATGTACCCGTGTGCAAGTGACCCGTGCCCCCATGCTACAGAGGAAAGCGAAAAACCCCAGGCCCTGACTTCCCAAGTCAGAGAGTCAGGGCTGAAAATCCAGAAAAGAGCAGAGGAAGTTACCTGCTGATGTCTCCATGCTGGAAATCTAGAGCCAGAGGACCAGAGAGGGCTAATGGATCAGGGGATTGAGGGATGCTTCCCTGCTGAGGATGATCTGGGGATGATTCCTGCTAAGGATGATGTGGGGTTCCTGCTGGGAAGGATGGGGTTGCACTCCAGCTGGACGGGCTGGGGTGGCTGTCCTGGTAGAGGGACAAAAGAGCCAGATGTGGCAAAGTGTGGTACTAGGGGCATTGAGGAACTAAATGTCCTGGGATTTTAAGGACTATGTGGACTGGGAGTGATAAATGGACTATGTGTTTACACTGTCTTGACAATAAGCTGGCTCCAAGGAGGGTATTACTGAGTAGGAGCCTAACATGGAGTTACTGGGGACTCTGAAAGGAGAAACTGAAGCAGGCACACCTGTTGTGCAGCAGCCTGCTGCAGGAGGGTGCTCCAGGCGGGGTCTCCCTGTCAGAGATGGCTAGTAGGGACACTGGCATGTAGTCAGTTTTCCAAAAACATACTTTTTTCAGTTATTTGCAAAGCCATTATATATAACTTAAAAAACCCACTTACCCAAAGTCCTGTGGGCCAGCTGTACATTAATATAGTGCTTGACTGATGGCTGTAACTTCCTAGAAGGATTTCTTCTGCAACATCAAAAGAATGTGTCTTTGGGAAAGTACAGAAGAGGAGTGGGAAGGAAATCTCAGAAACTTCTAAGCTAGTTATAGGACAAATGCTCCTCTAGCCTTGTCCTTTAGGACATTAGCACATACCAATATCTTTTATTTAAGAAATAATATTTGTGGTTCTCTATTTAAAACTCTAAACTCCAGTTGTCTAGACCAACTCATATCTAATTTTTTTCAGCTTAACATATTTTTTCTTTCTTCTTCGAGTGCTTGCTCATGTCGATTCCATTCTATGTGTTTGCGTGTCCACGTGCACGGTTACCGGAATTCTTTTCCCCTTAGCAATATCCAGAGGGCTGGCTCTGGAGCTGCATGCTCATGCCGCGATATATGAGGCACCACCAGTCCTGTGTCCCTTCAGTTACTTCTTTCTGTCCCTGACAGTTGCTGGAACTCCCCTCTAACTTGCGATTGCAAACAATTCATGGTGGCTTGCATGTACAACATACAACACACTCGGTTACCACTCAGATTATTTCAGTCATGGCCAACTTCAGTCTATTCCTCGAGCAGGCACAAGTTGCACTGAGTAGTGAGAATACCTCCATACCTATTATCATCCCTGAGTTGGTGGGCTGACCCACAATCAGTGATGCAGGGCATGCCCTTCAAAGGCCTATCTCTTTCAGTGACCTCATGTTCGATACTTCGGATCTGGGATGGAGCACTCATATCAATAGGGATCTTGGCACCCAAGGGACCTGGTCCCAAGCAGATTGCAGCCTTACATAAACATGAAAGAGCTCTGGGCGATTAGACTGGCATGGCAGATATTCCTTCCCTACATGGAAGGAAAGGTGGTACAGGTTCTGACTGACAACATTGCTGCGATGTTTTACATCAGCAGGCAAGGCGGAGCCTGCTCATCGGAATTGTCAAGAAGCTATGCATCTATGAGACCTTGCCATTCAGAACAATGTCCATATCATGGCATCCCACCTACCAGGGGACAGGAACACCGGGGCGGACCAGCTTATCAGGTCCCTCTTACCTCCCCATGAATGGTCACTTCACCCTCAGGCTGCAGCTATGCTTTTCCAGAAGTGGGGAGTTCCCCAACTGGACCTCTTCGTGTCCAGCCTGAACAGGAAGTGAGAACAGTTTTGCTCCATCCGCAGATTCGACAAGGGGTCACTATCCAACACCTTTCTCCTCTTGTGGACAGGGGCTCTCATGTATGTTTTTCTTCTGACACAGCTGATGCACAAAGTCCTGTTAAAAATCAAGAGGGACAAGACAGATGTGATTCTAGTAGCTCCTGTATGGCCCAGGCAGCACTGGTTCAGCACTCTGCTGGAACTCTCAATGGCCCCCCTGCTGGAGCTACCACATTGGCCAGACTCACTATCGCAGGACAGAGGCCAACTCCTACACCTGGACTTGATATCTGTGCACTTGATGACATGGAGACTGACTGGCTGAATACAGAAGAACAGAAGTGTTCATCTCAGGTCCAAAAGGTACTGATGAGCAATAGGAAGCACTCTACCAGAGCTTCCTATTTGGCCAGATGGAAAAGATTTTCTGACTGGGCATTAAATCAAGGGTTACTGCCTCTCCACACCTCAGTACAGTCGATACTGGATTACCTGGTGCACCTTAAACAGCAGGGACTAGCAATTTTCTCTATAAAGGTTCACCTCACAGCTATTTCAGCTTTTTATCCCCCGATGCAAGGGAGTTTGGTTTTTTCCCATGATATGATGGTTAGGTTCCTTAAAGGCTTAGAGAGGCTTTTCCTTCAGGTCCTTGACCCTCTACCTCCCTGGGACCTAAACTTAGCCTGGTCACAGCTTCCAATCCCCGCTTTCAGCCTTCAGCGATTTGCCCCTTATCATTCCTCTCCTGGAAGGTGGCCTTCTTCATAGCTATCATCTCGGTGAGTAAAGTGTCCGAGATCATAGAATCATAGAGTTGGAAGGGACCTCAGGAGGTCATCTAGTCCAACCCCTGCTCAGACCAAGACTAACCTCAGCTAAATAATCCCAGTGAGGGTTTTGTCAAGCCGCATCTTAAAAACGGCACTCACCTCAGAACCACCACATGCCATTTTCTGTAATGATACGGTCTAGCTATGGCCACACTCAGCCTTTCTGCCTAAAGTTGTGTCCTAGTTCCACAACAACCAGGACATTTTCCTGCAGGTGTTCTATCCTAAACCACATAGATCTAGTGAGGAGCATGAATGTCACACGCTCAACGTTAGGCAGCAATTAGCTTTTTATATTGAGAGAACTAGACCTTTTCATAGGACTTCCCAACTCTTTATTGCAGTGGCAGAGAGAATGAAAGGGCTACCTGTTTGCTCCCAAAGTATCTCCTCATGGATAATATCCTGTATTAGGCTATGCTACGTGCAGGTGAATTTAACTCCACCAGAGGCTGTCACAGCTTACTCCACCAGCACACAAGCCTCAGCGGCAGCCTTCCTGACATAAGTTTCAACACAAGATATTTGTAAAGTGGCTACCTGGTCATTGGTACGTACCTTCACGTCCCACTACGCTCTAGTTCAGCAGGCTCGAGATGACACCAGCTTCGAGAGGGCAATGTTGCAGACGGCACATCCGTGAACTCCAAGCCCACCTCCAATGATACTGCCAGTGAGTCACCTAGAATGGAATTGACATGAGCAAGCACTCAAAGAAGAAAAGATGGTTGCTTACCTGTAGTAACTCTTGTTCTTCGAGATGTGTTGCTCATGTCCATTCCATGACCCGCCTTCCATCCCTGTCATCGGCGTTGATGGCAAGAAAGAATTGAGGAAGCGCAGGGCTGGCGATGCCTCATATACCGCAGCATAAGCACATGGCTCCAGAGGGCATCAGAGCTGGCCCTATAGATACTGCTAAGGGCAAAATAATTCTGGTAACCATGCAAGTGGGCATGCACATACCTAGAATGGAATGGACATTAGCAACACATCTCAAAGAACAACAGTTTACTACAGGTAAACAACCGTCTTTTTCTTTTAGATATGCAACCAAAATTGATTAACTACCTGTTATACAGTATAAGGCTTAATCTTAAAGGAGCACAGGATCTATCACTTGGCCTTGCCAGATAGCTTAAACCTACATTTTAGGATTAGTGGGGTTTTTTATTTGTGTGTTATAGGCTTCAAAAATTAATACACACAATATTTTCATTATTTTAAAACTGAATGAAAACAGTTTTTTGAGCGGTAGGTGGGGATTTAAAATATTCCTCTTTTGTGTAGGGAACACAGCAACATTATGCTAATGAATTACTACCAGATCATGACAAGATTTTTAGTCTCACCAATCAAAATACAAAAAGTGAAGAGCATAAATATTGTGAAATATACTAGATTTTTAAAATACTAAATTGTAGTACAATAATCTTTGTATTGCTAAGACCTAATATGAAACTTTTTCAGATCTCTTATTTAGATCTTGAAGGGTAAAAGTCACGATCTTCATTTAATGTCAAGAATATGACAAAAGATTTCTAGTATTTTAAGAGGGGTTTTTTTTTTTTTTTTTTTTTTTTTTTTTTTAAATACTACACACTTTTTTCAAACAATTCATTACAAAAGATTGCTTGGTCTAGGTGGTTGAAAAGAAGGAGATTGCATACATAGGATTTTTGTGTATTGCAATGCTCTTCAGTATTATTACCCATTGTTATTTTTAATTGTTAACTAAAACTTTATACAAAGTAACATGCTCAGACTACTTATTTTTAATTATAATGTTCTAGCTTCTCTAAAATACAAAATTTAACATACACAAAAATAATCTAACCTTCCATAATGATATAAAAACACTCTCAAACTCATCTGAAACAAATAACGCTGAGCAGAACTTAACTCCACTCCATTTTCTCATAGCAGGTCTATGAATAATTAGATAAACTCAGGTCTACACTGTGCAGAATAAGGGAAATACCTGTATTTTTTTTTATGAATATCCCTTGTACCTCAGTTTACCTGCTTGAATCATAATCAAAGTTCCCTCAGAAGCTCAGAAAATAACATAGGCCAAAATGTATGCTGAGATTTTGCATTATCCTGACACAAATCAGCTCTGAAGAATGTAGACAATCTGGTCTGAATCTGCACAGTCTTCCAATAAATAGATTTTAAAGCAAAAACTCTCATAGCTCTAAACATTCTACTCTCTGTATTTGAATTGAGACAATCTGGATTCATCAAGCTAATCACGACAGTCCCCCTGCTTGAGATTGCATGGACGTTATAGTCCTTTCCACCATATCACAACTACTGCCTATGATTTCAAGAACTCTTTATGCTTCTGCTAGTGAGATTGAGAACATGACCTGTACAAATTAGCCTCATTCCTCACCACTTCTTTGGTAACAATCAAATACTTTAAATACTCATATTTATAAGCAGAAATGGGAAAGATCTATTACTACAAAGTCTATGAAATAGTTTTTTTGAAATTTAAATAGTCCTGTCAGGTCACATTTATCCCCAAATGTAGCTTTTTATAGGAATGAGCTTTTATGTAATTTAAGAATATTAAAAATGGTTCCATAAACTTTTATTTTCCAATCAAAAGTTTAACAAGAAATGTGGCAATGAAATATACTGCAGCATTGTGCTGTGTAGTGCATCAAAACCAGACTGAAAATGACTAGCCTCACATATTTAATATCTAAGTTAGTGATAGTAGCAAAGGCAAGGAAATCTGTTTTTGAACTATGACTTTTGAGCATTCCCAGGAAGGTGTGTCAAAAAGGAATAACAACGTCTTCAGTTGCAAAAAGTGCTGTATAGAGGGACTCTTCCTCAGATTTGTTCTCACTAGCTTTGTTTAAGGCTACTGTATTTATAACTAAAGTAATTAAAAATGTTAAACATTACAGGACAGTGAAATTTTTATTAGCGACAAAAAGACAGATATTTCAGAGATCTTCTGGAATCCAACATCTGAAATCAGGCAGCGCAGATTAACAAGATACACAGTGAAATTTGATGAGCAAGATGACTCTGAATCAGAGAAGTAAGTTCATGAACTATTAGTTCTGTTCTTTTGGTTAATTACATAAAGGAGAGTATATATGCTATTTTCCAAATAAAATATGGAAGACTGCATGGTCTACTGGTTAAAGCATAGGATTTTGAGATGCTGATCTGGGTTTTAATTCTGATTATCTTGAAACTTATTTTTGTGAACCTGAACACGTCATTCTCTGTGCCTCAGGTTCTCAGTTTGTAAAATGGAGAGAAATAACACCTTTATATGCAAGCTTAAACGACATTCCAATGTAAGAAAACTTGAACAAAATAAAACTGAGAAACACAATAATTCAGTAAATGGTAACTTTATAAAATGATCATGAATCTCATTTTACCTGTGTCAAAGCAATATCTGCAGTTAATTCTGTCACCCTGATTTTCATTCTTCCAAACTTATTACATTAATTTGCTAGACTTTGGCAACAGGTGACTCGAGCTATAAACAACAAAGATCAGACAGAAGCTACTCATGAGAAATGTGTTCTGGAGGATGCGCAGAGAAAGGCTGCCAAAGAGAGGAAGCTGAAGGGTGAAGAGTGGGCCTGCAAACTGTTTGAACTGGATTCAGTCACAGGAGAATGGCACTACAAATATGCAGAGTGAGTGGTGGAGTTTTGTTTACAGCTTAAACTACTCATTACATATTTAAAAGAGTTTTTACATAAAGTGAACTTGTTTTATAGTTTCAGGATTGAAAGAACATGAAAGTGTGGATGAGTAGTCACTTGTCCAAGTGGTATTGAGTAGTCTTAAATCTCTCTTCACCTAAAGCCATATCCACGCTACAACATTAAACTGAATGTGTAAAATTGCATGGGGTTGGTAATAGATTTGGTTAGTGTCTACAGAAGACATGGCTGATGCTCGGACAAGTAATTGTAGCATATAGTAGTAATTTGCCACTAATAGAGGGGCAGATTGTCTCATGGTTTTTCTTCTTGTAACTAGTTCAGCATGCTTTTTTGACAAGTGGATGGGAACCACTAACTATGCCTGTCTGATCAGTTTGGCTGGTGTCATCTTCCTAGTTTTCTATGCAATATGACATCCTAGAATGCATTGACCCACTTGTTGCTGGTTGCGTTCTGTGGGGTTGTTCTTTGGACAGTAGCCTTCCTAGGCAATGTGAAATAGCTGTCTGGATTTTCCCAGAATGAACTGATGGCGTGTATGTGAGGGGGGGATCTGGATGCACAGAGGCTTGTTGGGGGGGTTCTGTGTGCAGGGGCAATGGGGCTTCAGCAGGGGGAAGTCTGGGTGTGGGCGACAGGGCTGGGTAGAGGGGATTAAACAGGTGCTGAGGGAGTGGGGCTTGGAGGGGTGAGGGTCTGGGTGCTTGGGGGCTCGTTGAGGTGGTCCAGGTGCTGGACAGGTGGGACTTGAGGGGAGGGGGGTTTCAAGTGCAGGTAGGCTCATTGTGGGGTAGTCTGGGTGCAGGGGTGGAGTTCTGGATGCAGGGAAGGGTATGGGGCTTGGTGGGGGGTCTGGGTGCTGGGGGGGCTCTGGATGTATGAGTGTTGGGTGAACAGAGGAGCAACTCCCTATAAAGTGACTGCTGACCCCTGTGGCTGAGGAGCAATGGGGGCAGGAAGTGAGAGTTAGTGGAGCAGTGCTTCCTGCAGCCGGGAGAGGTTTCTGGAGATGGGTCTGACCCAGCCCCAGTTGCTCTTTGCAGCCCAGCTAGGACTAGCAGCTGAGCCCAGTGATTTACTTTTCTGCTGGCTGCTCCGGGCCCCCCCGAAATGATGCGCCTGCACTTCTGGGGAGGGGCGTGTGACTGCTCTTGCGGTCTTGACTGCCTTTGCTTCCTTGTCCGAAAGTTAATTTTTTTGCAGAGAAGCAAAGAAATCTTCAGGAGACATGAATTCTGTGCCAAAGTAATAGAGACTGAGCGATCATCTCATTTTTGGGTGAATAGTCTTTCCAAGACAGGACTGAGGCACATCAGCAGGGTAATGGCAGGAAGTTTGCATCACTTACGCCTTTTCTATACTTATCTCGTGGGAAGTTCTAAATCTTTTGGGTGTCATACTGGCACCTTTCACTTCAAATATTTGCTTGAAAGCTTTCGTCAACTTAACAGGAAAATTGTTACCCAATAACACATTGTTCATTTTGTTTCTGTGTAGAACCAGACCGTGGGATCCACTGAATGATATGATACAGTTTGAAAAAGATGGTGCCATCCAAACCAAAGTCAGGCATCGAACACCAATGGTATGTTCTGGCTTTGTAATTGTTCTCAGTAAACAGCAAAGCCAGTCACTGGCAAATGTCAAGTTATAAATCTAGAATTCACCAAAGCATTGGCTTGGTTCTCCACCCATGTCCTACAAAGCTGTAGTTCAGTCAGCTGCTAGCCTCTCACTTGCCTGCTGTTTGCTAAGCAGGAAAACTGAAATCACTGGATAGGTGTGGAAAGCTACATTACCTTAATTCCACTTTAAAAAATATCCACACTTGTTTTAATTAATCTAATGTAAACTTCCAAAACCTAGATATCATTTTCAAACATCAACTCATGTTTCTTTTGTTGTATGTAACATGCAACCATTGCTATAATAAAACGAGCTTTTTCACCAGAATGTTTGATTCTTTTCAAATAAGTATTAAGTGTGTGAATTACAGGTTACTGTTCCAAAAATAAAACGAAAGCCAACCAGTCAGCCGAAGAAAGGAGAGTGTGGATTCTCTTCCCCAGAACCTGATAACCAGGACTCCTCTGGTAGTGAAGGTAGGATAAGCTGCATCTGTTCACCAAATTTCATTGTTTTTCTGTTCAGTTAGGCTGAGCATTGTTACAGTACAGTCATGCATTTACTTTCCTATCCTTTATAATCCCAAGATATTTGTGGATAAAATAACTATTGGAATGTAAATTACAGTACTAGTGCATCACTATGTGTCTTTATAGAAAGAGGAAAAATGCATAGCACAGGAAAAGCGGATGGGCCTTGGTATTAGTAGTGAGATATCTGAAACTTTCCTACATTAATAGGGTTGTAATATAAGTAGGCTTTACTACTTTATATAGTTAGTATTTATGGTACAATTACTGTGTGCGTTCACTTGTAAAGAATAGAATTAGTCTATTTTAAGAAAGCAACTATTTAAATATATATCTCAGTGGGTTTATGTAAGAATGAAATGTGTGTAAATTGTTGGCGTTGTTTATAATCTGAAAACACTCATCTTAAAAAGATTAAACACTTCAGTTGTGGGCTCTCTGTGATATAAGTGACTGGAACAAAATTTTCAGCAGGGCCTCAAATTAGAGAATTTCACCTAATTGTGTTTTGTAAATAGTTTTATCATAGGATTAAAGGAGTTTAGTTTTGGATAAATTAGTCATTCTAACAGATTGTAACCCATTCGTCTGTCTCATCTTCATAGCACAACTACTGACATATAATACAAGAATAAGAAAAAAGGGGACAGACCTTGGTGAATTACAAAGTGCCATTGAATCTATAAAGGAAACACAAGAAGACATTAAGAGGTACTATTAGATAATACTTTAAAATATATTTGAGCATATCAGACTTGTTCTGTTTTAAAATAAGCTAGGAATATAGACTGTTTTTATTTAGTTTTCACTTCACTGACTGGTTTAAAAATAAATACATCACATCAGAGCCTTCTGTTAAAAAATGGACATTTATTATTCTTGTTGTCATTAATTATGCTTTATATAATGTATTCTGGAGTAATTAAAAGAAAATAATATTGCTGTTCTAACAAGCCTAATTACTTCATCTCTGACTCAGAAAAATAGGGTTACTTACCAGTAACTGTTGTTCTTCGAGATGTGTTGCTCATATCCATTCCAAACCCACCCTCCGTCCCCACTGTCGGAGTCGGCAGAAAGAAGGGACTAAGGGGCCGCAGGGTTGGCTGCGCCCTATGTACCACGGCATGAGCGCGGTACTCCGGGGGCACCGGAGCCGACCCTACGGAGCTAGCTAAGGGAAAAAAGTTCTGGGAATCTGTGCACGGGACGTGCACACACCTATACTGGAATGGATATGAGCAATCACTCGAAGATAGAACTGGGTAGATACAGTAATTTAATGCAGATCAGCTCCACTGTATGGTTGTCAAATTACAAGGAGGTTTACTGGAAATAAAGATCATAGGAATTCCATATATATAGCAAAAATATTGGGTCTCTGTGGATTTTTCACTGTTTTCTGAAGAATTTTTTTTTTTTAAGTTTCTATCCATTCCATTTGTGAACCAATGAAGTGTTGTTTTCATGATACTTGCAGAGGGATTTTGCCTAATTCTTATCATTAGCATATTAACTATGAAATAAGGATGACAATTGAAATGCCACTATGTTTACAAAAATAACCAGTAGTGAAATAGTTAAGATAGAGTACTGGCCAGTGTAGTTTGATTTATTTGACACTTGCAGCCTTCTTGCTGTGGAATTTCTTGAAAAGATACAAATAATTAAGACCCTGACCTTGCAATGAGATCCATGCAAATGGAGCACTGAAATCACTGGGGCTCTGCATTGGCTCAGGAGCCCAACTGTATGCCTCTCATTGCAGGATTGGGTCCTAAATGTCCAAACAAATATTGTGTTTTATTTACTTGTTGGACTTCAAAATAACTATTGCAGGAAAGGGAAGGCAGAAGATTTCTGGGGATTTGACATTTACTCAGACCATGGGAAGAGATGATATGGAGATGGCTATTAAATTAAGTGGGAATGAAAGGAGGGGGAGGAGTTTAAAGAACAATAACAATAATAAAAAATAACAAACTGAAATAGTCATTTCTTTAAAGCTACTCATCAGATAACTTACTACTAGGATTGCCAATTTTGGTTAGACGTATTCCTGGAGGTTTCATCACATGACATAATCTTTAATTAAAGATTAATTCCTGAAGACTCCAGAACAATCCTGGAGGGTTGGCAACCCTACTTACTACACAAAAGTAATCTAGAATTGTCACGTATGTTGAAGAAATTTACTTGAATTTCCATTTTTTTTTTCAAATTTTCTGCTAAATCAAGGGAACAGTTTCATTATTTCTATTGGTCCTAGTTCCAAGGCTTTTTTTTAAATTTTAAACATTAAAATTTACCTCTATTCATAAATTATAAACACCCCTTTATATATAATGTGTTTCTTGGCTGCAAAAGAGAAATTCCACAGATTTTTTTTATGTTGCATTAAATACAGTTCAGCCAACCCTATTTTAAAAGAAAGGTAGGTACTATGATTAGAAATTGTAGGATGTGAAATAAATGAAGGAAACAGAAATTTTAGAATTAACCTGATTTTAACTGCCTTCACGCTATACAGCTGCATATTGGTACTGGAATTACTTATTTTCAGTTGAATTTCAGTTACGATATGCGGGTGTTTTGAAATATGTTGTACATCAACATAAAGTTACAAACTGGTTTGTGGATCTTGGGATTTAAACAGTTGTGCTTTTCAAATATTCGTGTATGCATTACTTTGAGATTGACGTTCTTTTTCTTCGCTAACCTCAATAGCCAATTACAGAACAGGGTTTGCATTGTTTAACTGCAGAGAATGTGTTGCCTAGTATCAAGTGAACATGAAGGAAAATGTAATTCTTGATTATGCTTATGCTTTTCTATACTCCTACCTGAAGACTCCAAACCTTCAACAAATATGAGGTGTTTGAGATGAGAAATATTAGTTTCCTGCCCTTTTACTTCTCATTTGAGGTCTTTTATATTTTTGTTTTGTTGAGTTGGGGTCTTTATTATAGTGTATCTAAAAGCCCAGTAGAATTACATCAATTAACCTTTTCTTCAAAAGTGGACAGAAAATAGCCTCTTGATATTTTATGGTGTTCCTAACAGAAGACAGCTAACGTAAGAAACTGTTTAAATCATCTGGATGTCCACTTAAGAGACTTTCTTTTTATATTTTATAGGGACATTATGGCTCTACGGAACCGTGTTACTTCTAATTCACCATCCCTGGAAAACAATTTCTTGCAGTTTAAGCACTATGTCTTTATTTTTCTCATGGTTTTGCTGCAACTTATCATCAATTTCTTGTTCAAATAGAAGGTCTAAACAAAAGATTCTCTGAACTGGAAGGCTCATATATTTATTGGGACCATATTTTAAGTTGCTTTGGACTTTAAATGATGCAATATTATCTAAAAGAGCCCTGTAGTTAAAACTTAAGGAACTTTGCCTCAAATCTTTACGCGTACATGGATCAAGATCTGTCGTGTTCCTGCTTAGCCAGTTGAAGTGGGAAATGAGTAAGTGCCAGTACACTCTCGCTCTTCGTGTTTTCCTCACACAGACATGACAATAGCTTTGTATCTATAATATCTCATAGGCTGTACTGACAAAAAAAATTCAGTACAGGAAATGTCAAACTCAAAATTCATAAATCTGTTCTCCTCTCAATGGAGACATGTAATTTCTGTTGATGAAGATGAATTGAGAAAAGAACAGACCTCATAACACTTACATTTACCATTTTGTAACAGAATAACTTTTGAAGTAACCAGGTTTACTGTTTCATTAAAAGTATGGAGAAAAATGTGTAAGATCAAACAAAACAAATACATTAGTAAGCACCATATGTAATATGAATTTACTCCGTACAGAGTTTAAGGCTTCACCTGAAATTTTTGTGGTTTAATGCCCTGGTTTGATAAGAGGTTTTTCTAAATATATGGCAGTATTTTAACTCTAGGGTGTGGTGGTGATATACAAACCACTAGATTTTCATGGTTGGCCATTTCAAACCCTTTATAAAAACATTCTTACGTTGTACACATAATTAATTGTACAACTATACAATATCCAGACTACTAAGTTAATGGTCCATCAACATTTCCATTGTGAAACCATATGTTCGGGATTTATAACTTTGCTGTTAAATTTTTCTCAGTTTACTGAACTTGAATTAAATTGCGTGGGTACTTTCAGTAAGTTGCAGACGATGAAGACTACTGCTGTTAGATGCTTTATTTGATGTTTCAGTAATGCAGAAAAAAATATTAACCTGCAAAGCTGTGTTTAGTGTGAAGGGCTTGATTTTAAGCTCCAGAGTGAAAGACCGTTTAGAACTAAGAGTTCAATACTGCTGTTAAATTTCCATTGCTAATTTTATAAGATAAACAGCAACAAATCTTAGCTGGTCTAAGAGCAAGATGAAGCTCTAAACCTTCATTTAAGTCCTCCCTATTGCAGTATATACACACTGGAACTCATCCCTTATTCCACAATTGTATAAACTAATAACATGGAAGTTGATTTTAAATGTGACTTTTATTCTAACATGGCTGTGGTTTAATTGATATATTTGAATACAACTCATTTTTTAAGCAAAATTAAATTAAATTAGATACCAGCATTTACAGGGTGAGATCCTCATCCCCATTTTGACCGATTTACATGAGGTAAAAGGAGCTCTCTAGAATCCCAAGTTCTAGATGGGGGAGGCCTTCCCTGGTGTAGATACTGTGGAAGACAGTCATAAGGCTGTTTTCCAAGAAGCCGCTCTCAAGTCCTGACATGTACAGGGCAGGGTCGCTGCACTGCAGAGATTCTGGGTAATGCTGTAGCTCATGCGGCAGCCTCTCAGGGATGACCTAACTTAAACAGGGCCCTGGGCTGTCTAGGGTTACACTGTGGGCCTCTCCAGCCCCTAGAACAGGCCATGATGGGAGGATGCAAAGGAGGAAGCAAACTCCCTTGGGCTGAGAGTCCTGTGCTCAACCAGTCTCAGCCAATGTTAATGCAAGCAAAATTTAGTTAGATTTGTGCTTTGTCTGACCAGCTTTTATTGTCCTGTGTCCCTAACATACTGTTTTCCTTCCTTCCTATCTTTTTCCCCTCTCCCTTTTTGGCCCCACACAAGACAAATTGTACTCTTTAAGCATCCTGCTTAAATTTGGTAATTCCCCATCCCCTTTGTTATCATGTAATTTTCTCTTCAACCATTCTCTACAGCATAATTCTTTAACATGACTGTAATATAGACTGGTCTTGTGTACACACGCATAACCAAATTCTTGTAACTTGGTAGGGATACTACCATGTTATATCTTGTGATTACATTTTTAAAATATAGAAAGGCCTTTACTGCAAAGAGGAAGTAGTTCAACACAATAAGTCCCTAGCAGAAACTAAAGATGGCAGCTGTATATACAAGGTTAGCAGATATAACATAAAGGGTAGGTTAAAAGATGAAACTAAAATATGGTAATACTGATTTGATATTGCCATTATTCAATAGAGGTTGTCATTATGCCACTCACATAGAGAGATTTATTTTCTCATGAAGATCTGTTCCAAGACACGGAGTGTAGCTGGTAAACTTATATATTTGTGGTATACATGACAGGGATATATGGTAATATATAAGCAAATGTGAAAGCTAACTAGCATTACACCAAGAATTTGGGCAGTAATATTAGATTCCTGAGCTATTCCTACAGTTTTTATGTGTTGAACCTCACATTTGGTAATAACTTACCTAAATTTAAAAGGAATATTTGTTAAAAATGTCCATCTTCCTCAATATTTATGGTTTTAACCATTCTATTCAAGGGCAGTTAAGGAGAAGCCCTTTATGGAATAGATTTTTACATTGACTTTAATTTAGTATTGATTTGCAAGCATATTATAGAACTGCATATTTATACTCATGCTGCAATTGTATAGATTAAAATGTTGTATTCACTATCACATTCACATATCAGACCACATGTATCGACACCATCTATTCCATATTTGAGATTCTGTCCACTTCTCACTCTTGTATTTTACATATGCATATGCTTGAATAAGATAGAGCTAGACAAAATGCCTTTAACTTATACACAAGATTTTTTTCCCCCCTCAATGTTTTTAGAGGCTAGCTTAAGGTATAAGAGTTGTTGGTTTAATTCCTGTCCCAAGAGGCAAAGAGTACTTCATGAAACTTTTTAATGAAAAAGTAAAGCAACAGGTCTGCTCTTGGCTGTATTTTATTACTCATTTTAAAAAGCACACACACTGAAAGCCTGATAATTCCTATTTTGCTCTTATTTGTATGTAGTTCGATTATGTGAGCAGAAAAAAGGAATTTATTGCCTGATTTTTAGGGTAAGGTTGATTACAGGACTGGTTTGTAAAGCCTTTTCTTAATACATAATTAACTTCATATTTAGTCATGTTGTGTAGTTGATCTTGAAATATTCTGTACTAAAGATTTAGTTTTCTGCACATAGTCATAAAAACTGTGATTGTACAGTTTGCAGATATCTGAACGCAGTGGCCTCCTGCTAGTTTTTTAATATTTAAAACAGAGCACTTGTTTTCTCACTTGATTAGATTCTTTATTTTTTCTTGTACAGAAAGTAGGAAATATTCAGAACTGAAGGTTGTTGCCATGTGTTTTTTGATTTTGTTTTAAAAATGCACTCTAAGCCTTTAATTTGCCACTTAACTAGTTAAGTATAATTGACCTACAAAGAAAGTAAACATGTTATGTGAAGAATATAGTTCCAGCAATAGATAATGTTTCTTTTATTTCATATGTTGATTATTTTTTAAATAGTTTGCATTATTTATAAGGGTACAGCATGTCTTTTTTTTTTCTTTTCTCCAAATTAAATCCTGAAAATTTCATTCTTAGGGTTGTCTTGTAAGATGTATCATGGATATTACAGTTCAGTGCCCTTCTGTGCCTTTGGAAAAATCCTTCATGTTAGTTTAATGTTAATGAAACAGGCTTGGTCTACACTGCCGGCGAAATTCGGCAGCAGTCGACAGGAGATATACAAGCTATGTATGTAACTTGCGTATCTCCCGTCAACTTCCTAACTTCTATGTAGCGCAGCGTCCCCACTACGTTGTGCCGATGGGAAATGCCTTCTCATCAACACATCCATTAATCATTTTGCGGGGGTAGATTAATGCTATCAACTTCCGGAATCGATCTGGCGGTGCCGACAATGCCGCCGTGCTGTGAATGTAGATATATCCAGAAATATGGATTCAGTGTATTTGTCTAGCATAACTTGGCGGCAGTAATAGTTTTTCTTAAAGGCCATTATTTCAACACTTTAGTTTTCCTTTTGTAAACAGCATGTGTAACAAGAATGCTGTACTCTTATAAAAGTTGGACTAATCGTATTTCAAATATATCCTGAACTCTTTGGACATCATTGAAAATAGTCAGATATTTCTGAGTATTGTAAACAGTGCCTTCTTGATGGATTTCACACTGTTTTGAGGTAAATTATTTGTCATGTTTGTGCCATACATACAGCTGACTTTTTGAGGGGCTAGGTTTTTGAAGACTAATTTTCCCACCAAGTCAGATTTTAAAATCAGACATCACTATCACTCTTCCACTTCTGTTTGTAGAATTTATAGCAGGTCCTTGGTGGTTTTTTTTTTTTTTTTTTTTGGGGGGGTGGGGTGGGGTGGGGGGGACTCTTCTATACAATGAAGCTGGTATTTGTGGTATTAAAGAAATAGCCATAATAAAAACATAACATCACAGACAGATTATTTTGGCTTCACTTTGTACTTGGCTAAATTTAATCCAGAAATTAACTGTTACAAAGAAAAATAATTGTGGGGAGGAGAGATTTTCAAGAATACAAAGAGCAACAAGGCACCCATTTGTGTCTCTGAAAATCTTCCCCATAAGCGTTTATATCTTTTTAATTAACTAGCCATTGTGTACAAACTACAAACCAAAGGTATATTTAACTGCATCGGAAAAGTAGTCTTTAAAATATATAGCCTGCCACTTATCTAATTCTTTATTTTTCTCTAGTTTCAGAAATCCAGGTAACCCAGACTAGCACATTTTTATTCACTTTTTATTATGTTATGCATTGTTTGAATTTTTGTACTGTTACATTTTTTTTTAGAAAATTGAAAATGGACTGTTATACAAAAGCTGTGATGACCAGTGTTTCATTAATCTAATTCACAGAATATGTAAAGAGCCAGATTCCATGACAAAAATGAATGTGAATATATGTACTAAAATATTTATATAGGAAAAAATTCTTTATTCCTGTATGTATTGTTTCTGCATATATCATGTTAAAATTGCTTTAGTATAGTATTGCACAGGTTATTTAAAAAAAAAAAGCCACATGTAATGTGATAACTACTATGAATTCTTTTGAAAGATCCAGAAATTGTGACCGTATCGCATGCTTACTCGTACATCTGAGTTCAACATTTTGTTAAATGGCTATTTGTAAATTAAAGCACTACCACTGGTCAATAATTTTGTATGATTAAGGAATAGAATAAAGAGATGTGATCCACAGTATGCTGAGTCATGTTTGTGTGTCTGATACCTTTGCATTTAAACAAATGGTAGGAATGGTATTGAGAAAAACAAACTTTTCACATTGGTTACAGAATCATTATCCCTGGGTTTCCTTTGTTCCCTATTTAATTTCTGTTTCTGATTGCAGATTCAGTGTGCCTATGGTATCTGTTTTAGATGTCTTGCAAAATTAAGCCTGTGTAAAGAGCACTCTGGTAGTTTAAATTGCACTGTTTGTTGATCTATTCTGCTCCTGCTAAAATGTCTTCTCGTTTTGATTAAAATTTCCTCAGGGAGTGTCTCTTGGCACTTGATTTGTAATGTTTGGTCTAATTACTTATGTACTAGTCTGCGTTGGTGGTTTTGTTCATTTGGTGTTAAGGTTAATATTAAGATGTTAGTGATTTTTATGTATATAAAATATATAATATATAAATAAATAAAAATCACTGCAGATGGAGAGATGGGGTGAAACAAGTTTTGGTAGGAGTGCATGCTCTTTTGGTTGATATGGTGTCAAAACTGGTTTGTTATGCAGCTTGCAGTTCTATAGTTCTGAGTGTTCCTGTGTGCATATGGTATTTGTTTTAGTTTTGTCTGTGGGGGTAGTTTGTAGTTGACTTAATTCCATTATCTTTTGATGTCTCTGAATCCTTCTAAGGACTAGCTTTAGCGGTACTTTAATTGGGATAAGCAGAGGACTATGCATGTCTTAAGCCGAGTAATGGATAAAAGGGCTGCAGTCTACAACGAATGCTATGGGGATGGAGAATGAAATGAATGATGGTCCCTATCTCTAAGGCAAAATCGCTCCTGTTCCTACACGTGCCGGTAGCACGGACCATGCAGTGGGACAGACACGAGCCAGCCACAAGGGCTAAGAAGTCGGGTGGTGCTAAGAAAACTGCTGGTGGGTAGCCCAGCCCCCATGCTGGCTAAACCCAAGGGTTCAAACGCTGAGTTAGGCCCGAAAACATCCCACGCCTGGCTTAAAAATAAGGGGACAGGCCCTTGTAGAGTTCCCTGCGCGCGGAAGCTGGGCCCGGCTGCACGGGGGAGGGGCACAAACATTGTCAAGCCTCTCCCTGCCGAGCCGGGAACTTATTTTTTCATAAAAGGAAACAACTCCCCCGCCGCGGGGGTCGGGGGCTGGCGGGAAATACCCGCAGCGCGAGCCTCGGCCGTCGGTTTAAAATAGCGCGTGGCTGACCCCGCCCCCCACGTTAACGGCGGCAGCTCGCTCGTGGCGAGTCCCAGCCTCCAGGACGGGAGCGCGGCGACACGACGGGACCAACAGCGGGACCGTCCTGCGGCGGCCGGCTGCAGAACGTGCAGGCAGGGGGCGGGGCTCCCAGGTCCGCGTGCGTGTCTGTGCCCGCCCAGGGCCGCGCCCGAGGCGCCAACCAGGCCCGGGCGCGCTCGCTCCAGCTCGAGCGAGGCGCGCCCACCAGCCCTCGCTCCCGCGAAAAGCTCAGGCGAGGCGCCGGCCGGGGCCGGCCGCGCGTGACGAACTGGAAAAAACGGCAGCGCGCCCCGCCCCGCCCCTTCCGCAGAGAGGGGCGGGGCACTGCGGCTTTGATCCCGCCTTTGAGTGTGGCACGTTATCCCGTCCCAGCGTGATGACGTCACGTCGTTGCCCTAGAAGACCGCGACCAGTGGCGGGCGAGTGCGCCCGGCGAGCCGTTTCCATGGCGTCCGCGGCGTCCCTGGACTTGGGGCGGCTGGTGCAGCAGGCCGAGGCGCTGGCGAGCGCGGTACGGGGCGCGCTCGGGCCGCGCGGGGGGCACGTGCTGCTGACCCGGCCCACGGGAGAGACGCTGCTCACGCGGGACGGGAGGCGCGTGCTGGAGCTGCTGAGCCTGGAACCGCCCACGGCCAGGTAACCCCGGCCCGCTCCGGGGCCGCCTGAGCCGCCGCCGCCGCTTCAAGGGGGTCCGGGTTTCAGTCGCGGGTGTCTGCAGAGCGTCCCCTCCCCGACCTGAGCGGGCCGGACCCGGGGAGCGTCCGGGGTTCCCGAGCCGCAGCCGGTCCCTGAAACTGGGGCGTCCCTCCTCTTCTCCAGCCCACGGCGGTAGCCAGGCGGCAGCGGCGGAGTGGTGGCGACTGGTCCCCTCCTGACGCAGCAGCCGGGACGGGAGGCAGTGAGGAGAGAAATCAGTGGAGCGAGGGACCGCTGCTCGCCCTGGGCGGAGGCAGCAGCTTCTCCCTTCCAGCAGCTCCGGCGCTTAGTTACACCCTTATCACATACCCAGCTTCATCCTCCCTCCTCCCCCAGCCAGATTCTGATGGGAAAGAGAGAACAGCCCCCCTCGGGGAGAGAGGTCCAGAGCCAGGATCCTCACCCTTCACAGCACTTGAGGGCAAGGATGGAGGAGAGTTGGCTGCTCCCTAGGATGCTGTCCTCTCTGGATGTCCTTGGTGTCTGCCTGCCTCTTTCTTATCTCTTTCCACCTTTGGTGTATCTTTCAAGCCCCCGGGGCGACCCTTTCCATGTGTAAAAATGACAGCTGTGCTCAGTCACAAGTGGTTAGCATTAGCTGTTGAAAAGTGTACAGCTGAAACACCTCTTTATTAATAAATTGAAGCTATTGATTAAAATGTGTTGATTAAACCCAGCCTTAATTTACTTTGTTTTTCTTTTCCTACCAGAATGATGGTAGCTTGTGTCTCCATGCACCACAGCATGACTGGAGATGGTGCTAAAACATTCATTATCTTACTAGCCAAATTACTCAGAGGACTTCAAGCAATTCTTGATAAAAGAGAGGGTTCTCCATTTTGTGAGGGTATTCAAAGGCGAGAGAGACATCAAAGAAGTCACAGTCTGAAGCAAATTTCTCAGTCTCTTATGATATTTCAGACTCACATATTGGACCACATCATGGCACAAGATCTAAGAAAACATTTTCTTTCTGCTTTTTCTAGTTGGGAAGCAGAGATAAGTAGGGACAAAATGGAGTCAATATTAGAAGCTTACTTTTGTGGAAGAATAGGAAATAGCAATCAGAAGCTTCTTTCCCAACTGAGTTGTGATTTCTATTACAAGTGTATGCCTTTCAAAAACGGTAGAAATGAAATGCTAAATTTGATGAATGAATATTTTGTAGAATTGCATTTTGCTGTAACAGGCCTTCCTGTTTCAAATTCCAGGATCTTAGAGGGACTTGTTCTTCACAGAGATTTTGGTATGTATTGTCCAGCAGATGGTGACATAAGAATGTTAATTGTAACAGAATCAATCCACTCTGCTCTTTCAGCCTCTGGTTTAGAGTTTGTTGTAAATTCAGAAGTTCAGTATCAAGCTTCCCAAATCTGGATTACAAAAAGAACAGAAGCTATAATGAAGCACTTGCAGGACAACAATATAAAAGTGTTACTGTCAAGTGTGAAACAACATGAAATAGTTATTTACTATGCAAAAATAAGTGGTATATCTGTTGTAGAGTGTTTATCGTCAGAAGAAATCTCTCTTCTCTGCAAGATCACGGGTATCTCACCTTTTATGCTTACTTGGGACAATATACATAGTGAGATCACTGAAACCATGATAGCAAAATTTTGTTGCCCTCTCGTACTCGGCTCCAAGAGATATGTTCATCTTGGTTTGACCAACACATATGCCTTTCAGCCTCACTGTGTAATCTTTTGTGGACCAGTGCATGGTGTCACTGAGCAGCATGCCTCCGCTTTTCATGGAGTATTTAAAATGTTACAGCAACTATTTAAAACAGTTGATCTGAGTGACCGATGTGAAGCACAATCTGAAAACCCAAATAATAGTTCAAAAGCTGTACATTGTAGTTGGCAGCAGTCAGCTACCCAACAAAAACTCATAATGGAGAATATTTCTTATAATGGGGGGAAGCTCAGTGACCAACAACTGAAAACATGTATGGCTGAAACAGAAAAACAGTTTATAGACTCTTTATGGGTAGGTGAAAATCCATCGTGTACTCAAACAGATGTGCAAAAATCCTCAAACCTTGCCATGCCCACTGAAGAACTAGAGAGTGATTTTATGTTTTCAGCTTTAATTGACAGAGGTAGCTCTTTAAGAGAGTTACAGAAACTGCCACTGAAATGCAAACATCCAAGTGAAATGTGGGTAAAGAATAAGAGTGAGCCTGTTGTCAACAAACATGGGATTCATAACGAAGCTGTGACAGCAATAGAAAATGCCAGTACATCAGTCGTGTCCAAACAGCTAATCTTTGCTAAGGACTTTGAGGAAGCAGGCAATCATATAGTTCCATTAAACTATGAGAAGAATTATAAATACACAGTCCAAAGTTATACCAACTTGGTCATACAAGCAGGATCAGTTTTGCCAGTAGGAGGTAACTTTGAGATCCTGTTACATTATTATCTCCATTCCTATGCAAAACAATGCCAACAACCAAAAATTACTCTTATTTCTACTGTAATTGCTGATGCATTGCTAAGCATTCCAAAAATCCTTTGCAGGACAATGAACAAGAATAGTTTTACTCAGGTTTATTTCAAAGCCACTACTGCACTTCAAACTAACCAGCAGCTGCCCATGAATCAACAAGGACTAGAATCAGTGTATTGTAAATATCAGTTATTGGTTTCTGTTCTTCATTGTGTTACAAAGCTTCTCAGTATTGACTTGATAATTGGTATTCGGAGACTTCCTCAAAAGACTGAGGATAATGATTCAGAAGATGATTTGTGAAAACAACTTTTTTGTTTTTCCTATGTGTTCTGGTCAAGTCTGAATGCCCAAGGCTCAGTGTGAGGGCAAATACATCCTACAACGATCTGATGTGCCCTCTTCTAACAAAGAGGGAAGAAAAAGCAGATCATTGCAGGTTTTAATGGTGTTGAACTCAGCAAAGCAATTTCTGTTAATTTATCAAGCAGGTTTCAAACACAAATAAATGTAATAGTATGCATTTCAGTGAAATTGATTCTTAGTGCCCTGTGCATCATATTATGGAGGGTCTTCCACAAGTCTCTGCCCAATGGTGAATCTCACCTCATTTTTCAAGTTTAAATATTTATGCAAATTAGGTGTGTTTTGCTTCCCCTGGCAAGTTACCCATGTGATATGTACCACCAAAACTTTGCAAAGCTGAAAAAGTAGGTTTAACAATTGTTTTAAAAGTCAAAATTTCTCTGTAATTTATTGACCATAAGGAGTTGAATAAATATGATTTTAAACACTATGTTGTGTTTTCATATATATTTTTCCTCTTTTTTCTGTCCACTGTATTCTTATAATTCTTTTCACATCAATACTTTCACTGTTAAGACAGCCAACAGTAGGCTTTAGGCCGCTGTAGTATATTCCTGTAAAGAACTGTCTGATGGAATATGAGATCTTGAATTTTTATTCTTCTAATAATTTTGATCAAAATAACAATAGTAGGAAGTAAATCCACATTCTGATTGGCCAACGTTTGAACTGACAAATTACTTTTACATGATATTCACAGCTCTCAATATTTTTAGCTATTCTGGTTCAAGACCTTGTGTTCCTATAAAAATGAGCTGAATGCACAAGAGATTTCCACAGGCTATGCAGATACACTACTAAACATATTTTCAAACTGTTGATCTTCAGGCATCGTGTCCTAAAATTTACTTGAAGGTTAGTCTTAACTTGATGCCTTAATTTACCTGTTATTTTTTAACTGTCTACTATAGTAAAATTTTGTCTGCTGTGTGATGCATGGGAGAAAGAGAATACTGAGTAATGAGCAGCTGCACTGGGGGAAGTTATCATATTTGTATCCCTAGTAGTAGTAGTAGATATTTAATACCACTATCAAGAGGGATTTTATAATCCGTTTTTTATTTGAAGTAACATGGGAAACAAAGATCATATGTTGTAAACAAATACTTTTCTCTATCTTGTCAATAGCTAATTACATGGTCAAAACTGAATGAAACGTTTCTTCGAGTACTTATGTCCATTCCATGTTAGGTATATGCATGCCACGTGCACAATTGCCATAGATTTTTCCCTTAGTGATATCCATTAGACCAGCTCTAGTGCCCTATGAAGCTGCACATTCATCTGCCATTATAATGGGCGCTGCCAGCCATGCACCCCTCTGAGTTCCTTCTTACCTCCTGTGATGGTTGCTGGAATGACCCTTCTTGCTTCAGCAAGGTTTCCTTCCCAATGGTTTTTGGACTCTAACTCTTTGTAATTAGTATCAGTATACATAATGTAAATAGATAGTTCCTGTCATCAAGGGACTCCTCCCTAGGGACCGGGCCTGCCCCAGTCCCTGGGCTTCAAATCTTATGCCTCCTGTGGCAAACCTATGCCTGTAGGTGACCTGCACTTCAGCTGTTTGAAGTGCTTGGGGGAAACTCATGTGAAGGACGAGGCTGGGTCTGGTGGGACTTCAGACCCTGCATTAAAAAAGACAGAGACATTGGGTTGAAGGCTATTCTCACGGAAGCCTCCCTCGAAGCAAAGCCACTCTGATTCAGGGCCGAGCACTTCAGCATCAATGCAAGTGTGACTAGATAGCAAGTGTGAAAAATTGGGGTGGGGGGTAATAGGCACCTATGTAAGAAAAAGCTCCGAATATCAGCATTGTCCCTATAAAATCAGGACATCTGGTCACCGTAGTCAGTGCAAAACACTCCTCCGGCACCAAGCTCTTCCTGGCGCTGTTCACCATCTCCACTGCCGAGGAAGAAGTACAAAAAGCAGTGCACTGATGCAGAAGCAAGACAAGTGGAGGAAAGGCATCATAGTTAGACCCACACTGGGCCATTCTTCCACTCCTGGGCCCGTGATGCCACTAGCATCATGCCCCCTGCTGCTTCTCTCTTGAAAGGTCACCTTCCTAGTGGTGATCACCTTGCCCAGAAGGGTCTCTGAAATCAAGGCCCTTACATCAGAACCGCCTTACACAGTGTTCTTCAAGGACAAGGTCCAACTGCACTCCATCCGGCCTTCCTGACAAAGGTGGTGTCACAATTCCATAACAACCAGGCCATTTTCCTGCCAATCTTCTTCCTGAAGCCTCACAAGAATTCTGTGGAACAGCAGCTTCACTCATTGATCATTAGGCGTGTCCTCACCTTTTACATTGAGAGGACTAAACCTGTCCACAAAACTTGGATTCTGTATATTAACCTGGTACTAGATTACTAAAACAACCTTACGGGTATGCAGGTTCCTACATACCTTGTGGCGAACTGGCCCACAACTTTGGTGAAGGGTGTCTGAAATCTGCAGCACTCTGAAGCTTCCACAGAATAAATCATTTACATTTTAAAGTTTGAGTTTTTATTAAGTATGAAAATTAGGGATACAATCAGGACTTTATCCCCTGGTGTTATTTATGTTTATATTCAATTTATTTTACGCTGTTGGCACATTTTCAGTGTCAATATACCACAAACTTTTGTATAGATAAAGCAAAATTGTACTGTAGAGTATGAAGGATTTGATGGCTGGATAGGAAAGTAGTTAGGATTGCTGGCACTTGGGAAAGCAGTTTGGGATTAACTCATTACCTGTCATTTGCCCCATAAGGTAAAATGATTTAGATTATGCTGTTCTTATCGTGGTTAAAGCAGTCAGGCTACCTAAGAAGTTGGCAAAGCTGATGTGAGGTGTAAATATTCAGTCTCTGTATACAAAAATTGTATGGGAGAATTTTCAAAATAGAATGATATACCATATAATTATAGTAAAATATTTCTTCACAGTTTCTTTTCCCCAAATCTGACCTGCTTTATTATGTCTCTCACCACTGAAGGCCTGTTAAGTTGGGTGTTTGAATTTTACCCACTTTCCTTCCCTTAGTTTGGGAGCCGTCTTTTTTTTTTTTTTTTTTTTCCACTTTTGAACTACTAATTACCTGTCATTTCTATACAGTTGAGAGCATTGCACTCATTTTGTGAAGAAGAAAGGGATATGACTCTTCCAAGAAGAACACCAGTTCTGCTTCCTGGATTGACCACTGTGGGGCACTTATTCAGCATATTACTATTTCATTTTCAACCCTGGTCCAAATGATTTATGATAATATTGTACCTGTGTTCCACAGGCTCAGGGAAAGAGAGAAAGGCATTAGTCTAGTCTTCTGGGATGCCACCAGGTTCACCTACTGATCTGACTCTTTCCATAGTAGGATCCTCTACATCCAAGATCTGTGGTTCTCAACCTTGTTCATATTGTGACCCCCATGTTAGAATAGAAAAAAGTTTTGGGACTTACCCCTCCTGTCTAATCATAAAGGCAAGGTGGTTGTGACCTTTCATGTCCTAGATCATTGTTTCTCAACCTTTATGATGCCAGGGACCGGCTTACTCCAGCTTCCTGCCTTCCTAAATTGTGTCAGAGAGGTCTCAGGGATTGATGCCAGTCCACGGAGTGGTTGTTGAGAAACACTGTCCTAGATCTCTAGTGCATCTCTGCTGATATTTTCTCCCTCTTGAAGCTTCTCTACAGGGAAGTGCATGCACATTTTTAAGCGCTATAATTAGTGCCTTACCAAATTCACAGTCCATTCCAGTCAATTTCACAGCTAAGGATTTGAAAATTGGTCAATTTCATGATTTCAGATGCTTTCATCTAAAATTTCAGTGTTGTAACCGTGGGGGTCCTGTCCCAAAATGGGGCTGGAGCGGGTCGCAAACCTGTTGTAGGGGGGTGGCAGAATTGCTGCCCTCACTTCTGTGCTGCCTTCAGAGATCCACCCCAGAACTTCCTGCAGCAGGAGTAGGTACTGGAGATGTGTCTGATCTCCCCCATGCTGCTGGGAGTGCCCCAGCCTGGCTGGGACTAGCAGCTAGAGGCTCCTGGTTGGGGCACTTCCAGCAGCACAGGGGAGATCAGATTTCATGGGGAAGGGCCAGTTTCATGGTCTGTGATGTGTTTTGCATGGCCATGAAATTTGGTAGTGCTCTAGCTATAATATGCATCGGTAGATGACATTCACTTCTGCATACATGTGACTTCTTAAAAAAATATGTGGAAGTGTTTTAGCCATATATCAAGTAGGATGGTAACAAACAAAGGCCACATTTTGAAAATCTGGCTCATAAAGTAAGTCCGGGAACTGAAACTGCATCTCTTGTAGTCAACAGAATCAGAATAAGATGGGCTTTTTAGACTGGCAATGATTCTATTTTTCAATGTTACTGTTTGGGAGTTGTCCCAGTCTTAACACATTCATGGATGGTATTCAACATACTTCTCGCTATGTTGACATGCAATCTCAGGTCTCTTTTGTGTGATAAACTGGCCCAGGTCCTCTAGCCCTCTTGGCAGCCATGGCCATATAGGATTGCTAATGGGGACAGATTTCTATGTGGATTACCATTCCACTGTGTGATGACTTATAAACTTACTAAATGACTTGACGGCATTGTTACTTTAATGCTGGGGGCTTTTTCGCCCCCTTTCTTCCTGGAGCAATTAATGCACAAAGAAGTTTGTCATGCTTGGAAAGGCTGATGGCTAGAAATTTGACTCATTATGAAAAAGTGTTACTGGTCTGGTGAATGGTAAGCACCAAGTGGAAGTTCTCACTAAGAAAGATATCACAGTGAAAATTCTGCTCTTTTTGTTCGATGGAAAAAAAATAAGGTGCCTACAATGGTGGCTGTGCAAAGATCTGGAGTATCTGAGCTAAGGAAGCTTTAGAAATGCTTCATTAACTCCCCAGGCCGATGTCCATTGTATATGCTTTATTAATAAAAGCTCAATCTGGGAAGGGGATTTATCACAACCCTTCAGACTCCCAATGACAGATCATGTTATGTAATGTTACAAGTGCCTCTGGATCTCAGGTTATGTTCAATACAACAAAGATTTTATTCAAAATGTACTGGGTGCCATAGAGGTTGCGCAAGATAAGGCTTTATCACTGGACATTTTTGGCACAATAATAAAGAAAAAGATGCTGATGCATATACTGTGGAACTGTTCAACAGTCAAGCAACTGTGGAAAGAAATGAACATAAGCTAAAATGGCATTTGACTCCAACAGCCAAAGCCTTCTGAAAATTATATCCTAGGATACTTACCTGCTAAACCGGGCTTAATTCCATCACAAAGACTTTGGTTTTTGAGGGTTACAGTGATCACCAAATGGATGATTTAAGAATGGCCAATCACCAAATGGATGATTGCAGAGTAGCTCTATGTCCAGAATAGAACAGAGAATAGAACCTGTCTGTGTTGCGACCAAAGAAAGAATAGCTCACCGCTGTAGACCAGTGATGTGAATTAGAAGAAATTTGGACCCTGTTTCTACATACATTTGAATTAAAAACCTTGACTGCTTGAAGAATGCCAGACGTCCATTCCACCTAACCTCCCCTCCTTTTCTCTCCCCTAGTCCATTACTTCCCTCTTCTGCACTCTCCACCCTATTCATGCTTGTCTTCTATTTTTATTACTGTAGCCCCCATCCAAATGTGATGTTTGTGTAGTATTGTCATGTACTTGTGCAGCTTTGACAAGATGTAAAATTACATAACTCAGCAAAGTAAAGTGTACAGTATTCGGGAACATATACAAGCTGTAACTTGGCTTCCTTTCTGTATTTTGTATTGTCTGTTTCTTTACAAAAATCAGTAAAATATTAATCACAAAAAAAAGTGGAAACTCTCACTTTTAGTACTCGTAATTAGCAAGTTTATTTGTGTTCATGTTTTAATATGTTTAAATCTAAGGTATATTTGCCTGTAAAGGTGGACTTTTGATCATATTTAATATAGATGCTGTCAAATATATTCATTTTTGACAAGACCACCTTAAGAGAAAGCAGAGTGGTAAATGAGAGTGCTATCTTTGTTACACTAGAAATACTATATAGCTGTTCAGTACTAAACAGTCTCTGTATTAAAAGTCAAGGTGCATAACAAGGGATTTGTATTGTTCTACTATTATCTTTATAACATGCCCTTTCAGTGTCCCCATAATTTATTAATCAGGGGACCCCAACGAAGCCAAATTCACCTCTTGCATGTAAGTAGGTACAACCCCGTGAATTGGAATAGAATTGTATCCATCTTCATCTGTGGTGAATTTGGCTTTTATTACCTGAGCAACAAGGTTGTTAATAAAGGCAGAGACAATAATTTTCTGTCTGCTAAATGTATTTATATAGCATTTCAAGGTTAATCAGACCCATTTCTAGCATCTTTTTAGGTAAGTTTCTGGACAACTATTTATTAGATTGGGCAAAAATGTTAATATATTAAATAAAGAGATGTTTGTGTTGGCTGAGTTAGCTGCTCTTCAATTCTAACAAATTCAATATATTTGTTATGATTAAGAATGAAGTCAGAGTGCTAGTGGTATTTGCCATACCGGCTATATGTAGGTAGATAAAAATCAACAAGATCTTGTTTGAGTTTATAAAATGTAGCTCATGAAATGTGTTGGCTATCGCTAACATGATTAAGACATTTGGGTAGCAATTTATATAAGGCAACATTTATATTCCTCGGTTAATGACTATAAAAATGAACTTTCTGTGCTATGAATATAGATATAATTTTCCTGTGACTTGAAACCAGTGATTATTTTTAGGAATAATTAGGGCATTTTAAAACTAAACATAATTAGCAGCAACTGTGAAGTTGCTTTAATATAGGATTATATGCTTGCTCTATAATTCAAAAAGAAAAGAAGACCAGACTATGGAAATTGTGCTAACATCTGTGATCAATCTGGAGGGGACAGTGTTAAATAGTACATTATTTGGTTTAAAACATTGATGGCAAAAAGAATACAAAATAGTTCTACTACAGAAAATGCTGGTTCAGCAGCCAATTTATCCCTCATGAAATCATCAGCAGATAAGATAACTGCTGCAGTGACGCTCTTATTCAGTGTAGGATTAAGGACACATTAGTAACATTGCATCGCATGTGGCTTCATCCTACACTGCCTGCAGAAAAGCCCCCTGTACACCATTATAATATTTCCATTGAGAGGTGTTTTAAAAATATTGTCTCTACCAGAGGAAACCGTAACTTGATCCCTTATGCTGAGAATTGCTATTAACAAATCCAGCATGACACTCTCTCTCTTTGCATAATAATAATGATAAGGTTTAGAAACTGACCTACATTTTAGTAGTAGTCATTTTCCAGATGAGCATCAGATTAAACATTATTTTAAAACAAGTAACTGTACAGCATAAACATATGGCAGGATTTTACTGCATTGGGGAGGAAAAGCCATATTTGAGTTTTGTCCAGAGAGATTTTAACATTAATTGTTATATATCTAGTAGCATTCATGAAGATTATGTTTAGGCTTTAAGGGCAATGAAAATCATTATTGAGAGTAGTGAAACTGTACGGAGAGATTTTGGCAGACCAGCAAAATGCCTGGACCTCTACCGATAATTAGAATATCGATTATCATGCTTATTGCCAAAAGCAACTAAATCTGTAGGTCTTAGCAGACCTCTGCAACGGCCTTAGCATATCAAAGCAAGAAGCCGGGAGAAGAGGGGAGGGGAGGGGAGTGCCAACCCTGTGTTCTTCCTGATAAGATCTCTGTTGAAATTGCTGAGGTATGTATTTTGGAAAAACAGGAAGCTTATTTATATCTGTCCTTTGGGATGTGTTTGTCAGGGCTCTCAAGACATGCTGACTTGTTTTTGGGGAAACCTCTTGCATAAACTTTGAAGCTGTTTGTTTAAGTTTTTGTATTGACATGTTATTGTTATACTAACCTAAAAAATGAGAGAGAGTATGGGGTGGGTGGATTCTTCAGGGACGTTCCTGAACACAGTTTAGGGTCCCCAACGGCAGCTGGAAGACTGATCGGACGGCTGTCGTCATACTACTCAGCCACACCAAGCTTCAGAAATTAATTAATTTTTTGGTATGTTTTACTAACCTGTTGCGGGTGTGTGTAAGTGCTTAAGACTAAATAAAGTGCAGCTTTAAGTGAAGGCACTCTTGTATTGTAATGTTGTGCCAGCCATCTATCGGTCGAACAGCTGTGTCTCCATTAATTTATTTCCTGACACCACCTGGCACAGAGTGAAGTTACTAAGAGCTTTGGGTTGAAAGAACCCTGGGTAACAGACCATGTTCATGATGAAAATGTGTATAGGATCCTTTTCATAACAATATAAATATTAACTCAGTCCCTTAAACACACAAGCTATATGGGAAATAGTAGTATATTGCTGTGAAAGTTTTGATATATAATTGATTTCCAGTCTATTAGAAGGGTGTTTTATAAATCAGTTGTTGGGTTTTGGAAGGTTCTGTTTTTTTCTCCTAACGAACTAACTGTGAAGGCAAAATCTACTTCTTGAGGGCCTGATCCTGCAGCTGTGCTGCCATTCTACATCTTAATGCAGAGCAGCTGCATAAATAGTAAACTGTCTAAACCTGAAGGAGTTTCAGCCTTTATCTTGATTTTTCCAGTGTTGACTGGTCGAAGCAGGTCTGTTTCAGTATAACTTGTTATTCAGAGTGTAAAATATAACCGTGTGAGCCACTTTTTAAAATGTTCAGATGATGTAATCTTATGAGACTTTTGTTCTTATAATTGAAAAAAATTGAGATTCCCAGCAATTTATTTCAATATTATAAGTCAGAGTGGTAGAACTGCTTATTCGTAAGGTTGTCCAACATTTTCCATTATAAGACCCTGTTTTCAGTTGCTTATAATTTTGCCAAAATTTCTATTTGAGTTGAATTTTTCCATGCTGGGTATCTGTTTCAGGCTTGCTTATTTGTTCCGTTTCAACCAAAATGTTTTAGCTGTTTCTGAGAATGAGGCTAGGGAAAAACATATTGTGTTGCCCATGTTAAAATTATTGTGACCTTTGAGAAGATGTATTCCCCCATGCTTTGGGGCTGAGACTTGAAATTTGGCAGGAGGTGACCTTTGACAGGGAGGTGTCTTTATCAATCCCTTGAAATCTGCCCAAATCTGGCTTATCTTTATAATACTTTGAAAAAATGCAGTTTACATGTACTCAGTAGAGACTTACTAGACTTTCACAGCTAAAATATCTGAAGATTGTCTGGAGCCAGGATGGGGGAAGAGGGATACTGAATGGGTGTTAAGGTGGTTTAAAGCTTGTGTCTGTCAGCAACAGAAGTTGATCCAATAAAGATATTATCTCACCCAACTTGTCTTTCTAACTTTCTGTGAGTGACACAGTTACAACACCACGGCATACTAATAACTATATGTTGCATCAGATGCTTCCAGTCTACAATTTTAAATCATCAGTCTCCTTTTTCAGGTGACTCTCTGATCACTCTCATCATGTGATCAGTCCCCTACCATATGATTCACTGCCTAGTTCCCAGCCCACCTGGGTATATTGGTTTTTCTGAGAGGGGAACCAGCTCTTTGTCGAAGAGGCTTCCATGTGAACAGAGGATCCATCAAGGTTTAACAGCCTTCCATTATTACCTTTGTATTATTACTATTGTCACGCTGGCTAGGTTGGGGGTGTGGGGCATTTATTATATGTTTTAGCATCAATACATCAGAATCATAGTAATTCATGTGAGATATGCCATGTCAGGTACTGTTAGAAAGGCTATAATGTGCTAAGTAAGATGATGATGATGATGTTCATGTGTTATATGTGTAATGGAAGTTATGGATATGTTTGATATATCTGTATTTCAAATTGTGCTGTGTCTGGGCGATACCCCAGACAGGATGGCTGCAGCAATAGCCTGCTTAATGGCCCATTAAGGAAATTCACAGGTACAGTGGGCCCAAGGGGAGAAGCCAGGGATATACCTGATGAGTCACCAGGATTTACTCATGTGACTCTGGACTCCATTTTATTCCTGTAAAATTCCACAAGCAGCATGGCAAAGGCCAAGGGACATAAAAGGCAGCTGCCCAGGATCCATTTTGTCTTTCAGTCTGTCTTCACTTACCTCTGGATCAACTCATCTACTGAAGCTGTGAAACAAAGGACTGAGACCCATCCAGGTACTGGATGTATACCAGAGGGACTAAACAAGCCTGCAAACTCCACAATTCTACTGGAAACCTGATATATATGGACATTCAAATCAATTGTATGTGTCTGATTGCTTGAATCACTTAAAATTTCTCTTATAGTTTGTTTCTTTCTTTTATAATAAACCTTTAGTTTTAGTTACTAAAGGATGGGCTGGCAGCGTGGTATTTTGGGTACGATCTAAACTTATATTGATCTGGTCCTGTGGCTGACCCTTTTGGGTCAGGAGAAACCTTTTTGGTAAAGAGCATAGAGTTTTAAATAACTGGTCTCTTTACTGGACCTAGTGGCTGATTGGGAGCCGGAGACTGAAATGCAGTAAAGAGGGCTATGTATATTTTTATTTTGGCTTCTTGATAACCAGTGTGGGGAATCAGAATAATTGTTTGTGTCTGGTTGGGAAGTCTGACTTCAGTGTCACCCACCAGTGCTGGGAGAATCCGCTCTCCTTTTACAGCCTGCCCTGACCCTGGCATTTTCAGGTGGTTACCCTAGGCACAGACGGGTCACGACTACCCCTTCGAATTTCAGTTCAGCATGCAAGTAAAAAGTCAATTGAGACGACAGATGAGCCCCACTTTCAAAATGGAGTTTGTAGTGTGACAATACAGAGAGATCATAATCTTAAACTGGAATTTATAAATGAAACAGAGAGAGATTCTCCTGGTTATCACAAAAGGCTTGAGGGTTATGTCATATTTTATTAATGTCTTGGATGCCAGACTTTAGCTTGACTTATACCGTCACCCATCTGTTCACATATACTCTGATTACAAATTATTTGCACAGTATGGGAATGGGTTAATGAATACAGCACTACAGTAGTATTAGTTTTGAAGAAGGTGAATGGTGGGGAATTTTGAAACCCATGAGCATTGTGAAATGAAGTGTTAAAAACCCTGAGTGAGGATAGCTGGAACATCCTAAAAATGTTATTTATTTTATTTAGAGGTATTTTTGTGATGGCTGTCTGATCGAAGTATATTAGCATGGTGTCTATATTATTCCTTCGCAGTTACTGGTATAATCAGTATAATTAAAGTACAACAAGCAAATTCTAGTGAAAGAAAAATATAAGGAACAGTAACTAGCCAGTATTGCAAACTTCTCCAAGAATCATTCTCAAATACGACAGAGGGAATGTGATTCAGTCGTAAGTGTAGGACACTGGGATTAAGACTCCAGAGTTCTACAGTTGGCATGCCACTGATTTACTGTATCACCAATTTTCAAAAGTGTTCCCCAATTTTGGATACCTCAGTGCTAAAGTTCCTAACTTTAGGCTCTAGATTTCTAGGTTCTCAGTTTGGCCCTAGCTGTCTCAAGTCTGGAGTCCAAAAAAAACTGAGACAACCCAAAGTTAGTGGCATGTGACACTTTGGTCCTTGATCTTTGTGCCTCAATTTTCCTATTCACTGTAGTATAGGAAAAAGTACTTCGGAAATCTATATAGTAGGGACTCTCCCTCCAGTCCTTCATTCCATGATACCTTGCAACATAACTAACCATAGAAAAGACAGCAGCATGAGAAGCTCTTCCTTTTCTTTGGATGCAGCCATATACTTGATTCATCATCTTTCCTGGAGCCATTAACCAGCTTTTGAATGCTAAGCAACTCAGAACAAACTGTAACTAGAATATCTGGCATAAACAAACATCTAGTAAGAACACCCCCATCTGTTATTCTATGTGCTTGCAATGGTAGAGAAACATAAACAGTTTTACACTAGAATCTCCCTTCTGTGTCTTTGTGTTCAGAAGAGCACTCTGGTACAAAGATGATATGTGATTTGGGGGTGGGGGAGAAAGACTTCTTTACAAGTGTTAGGAGAAGCTGCCATGTCTAGACTACAGCAGTGGATCTATTTCTGTGGTTCATGGACCACCAGGGATCCGTGGAGTCTTTCTCAAAGAGCTGCAGAGAGAAATCAAGCTGGACGGGACTATGCTGTTGGGCAGGGAAATCAGACCATGAAAGGATTTTTCTCTTGCAAGGTGTTCTATGGAGTGAAATAGTTGGAGAAGCACTAGTCTGGAAGAAAGAACAATGGATGCTGCAAAGAAAACATGGATCCAGTTTTTTATTAATATCCTTAAGATATCCTAGGGAACGTTTGTTAATTATCTTTATTATTTTATTCCATACATTTCACTGCCTCCCCCTCGGAAACTTAAAGAACTCAACTTTAAGAATTGTTAGGCAATGGAACAAGTTGCCAAGAGGGAGACAGTGAAATTTCAGCCATTGAAGGTACTCAAGGTGAGCCTAGTCACCCAAATATTTGTGTAACTATCATGTTTCAAGAGGGATGAGTAATGAGAGAGCCATTCAATTCTGCCATTCTGACTCCAACAAGTAGTACCTCACTGCAAAAGAAGGTTGACTAAAATCCTAAGAAAGCAATGAAATCAATGGGCCTGCTTGCATAGGGAGGTGCTATCCAGCCTTAGTCAAGGTGGCAGAATCAAACTCTTAATATTTGTCCAGCTTAAATGTTTTATAGTTAATGTACAGTAGTTGTGAAGCAGCTTAACATTCACTTAAGAAAGCTATAAATATTTGTATAAACTTTCTATTCAATATAAATTCTTATGTCACCTTAATTACTGTAGTATTTGAGCACCTTCTCGTAGTGTATTAAGCAGCCTGACTAATATTCATCATGTGGTTCATTCTCTCAGTCATCCTCTCCACGGGGAGAATTGTGTGAGCAGTGTAGGGTTTTGTTTTGGTAGGGTTTTCTTTTTCATGCATTCGTATTTGATTCTGCAATCCTCTGATACAGGAAATGTCTTCTTCCCTGGGGGGTATTGATAAAATATGTCTGGTCTCCAGTTTTCAAATGGAAATGCATAAGGCATACAGTTTGGAGTTAAATGTTAGTTCTTAGCCCTATAAATGTATGGAATAAAATAAATAATCCATGCAGAGGACTCACTGCATCAGTCTCAGGGTATGGACCTTATAAAACCAAAACAAAGTCCTTTTTGTATTGACGTGAGAATTTGCATGTGCTATTTTTAGGAGTCCTTTTCCTTATTTTAAACTAAGTGTGCCATGTCTCAGTTTTATGATTTACATTTATCTTGTTTAGGAGCAACCTAATAGAATGTAACATATGTCCTAAAAATATGATAGTCCCATACTTTGAACATTCATCTCTCCACAAAGGGTGCAAATTCCTCCTAAGTTGTTTCACTTGAATGTATTATTTATTTGTATTGTGTTTGTGTCTAGTGGTCCTGTTTGGGGGTTAGGGGTCCCTTGGAGAGGGCACTGTACATACATACAATGGAAAAAATGGTCCCCGCCAAAAAGATCTTATGAGCTAGGACTCCAGCCTTATAACTGATAATGTGAGGGCAAACTGCTGTGCCCCGCAGAGCCCATTGAACTCTTTGGAGTTCTTTATGGGTGTAGTGGTCCACCCACATACTCTCAAATGCAGGATCAGATCCCAAGTGCTCCTAACCAGACCTGCTCATTAAAGATTTTTCTCCTGCACCATCTACATCACTATTACCTTATGCCTTAATAAAAGCAGAAAATTGGAGTTCAGTTGAATGTATACTACTTTATGTGAAGAGAGCTAGTAGATGGGAAGTCACTCCCAATTTCCCAGTGGCATATACTCAGAACTGTATTTCCCTGCAAGAAAATTTTCTCCAGCTGGAGAAGTGTCATGAGCTGCTACACACTGTGTGTATGTGCTGCTGTCATATTCAATTCAGTTATAACCCCTTCTACTGTAGTCTGGCTATAAATAGTCTGGATAGTGTAGCCTGGTCTGATACCCAGAATCTTTAAAACTGGTTGTGGAAGTCATATGAAAGGCCATCAGCCCTTCCCTCTTCTTTTGGTATAGCCATATGCTTGATTCATCATCATTACTCTGTGTGGAGGACTGGTTTTTGAATGACTCCTTAATCTGGTTTAAATGAATAGTTTTAGGACTATACTCTTCAGCTTCAATCTGCCATTGGGATTTCATTTAATTGGGGAGAAAATTTAGGCTGTTAATTGAGTATCTGTGGAATCGTGTCGTCTTCCACTTTGTGATATGAATAAATCTTATATAGTAGAAACTCGGAGTTACGAACACCAGCGTTATAAACTGACTGGTCAACCACAGAACTTATTTGGAATCGGAAGTATGCAGTCAGGCAGCAGCAGAGATATCCCCCCCCCCCCCCCCCCCCCAAAAAAAAAAAAAAAGTGACTACAGTACAGTGCTGTGTTAGATGTAAACTACTAAAATAATAAAGGGAAAATGTTTTTTTTTTTTTTTTTTTTTAAAGATTTGTCATGGTAAGGACATTTTCTGTGTTGTTTCATTTAAATTAAGATGGTTAAAAGAAGTATTTTTCTTCTGCATAGTAAATTTTGAAAGCTCTATTAAGTCAATGTTCAGTTGTAAACTTTTGAAAGAATAACCATAATGTTTTGTTCAGAGTTACAAAAAACCTCTATTTCCGAGGTGTTTGTAACTCTGAGGTTCTACTCTAGATGTAAAGACTGTTAAATACTTTGTGGATGTCATATTACTACAATATGCTCATGTGTTAGTCTTCAGCACATCTGGGGTTTGTGTGATTGTGACACCCTGTGTCTAAAAACAACACCCCCAAAACCCTATATTCACCAATGTCATGTAAATATGATACGTTTTGTACAAAGTATGCCTTGTTTGGTATTATTTTACAAGTTTTGATCTGCTAAACATTAATATCCTGTTGCATTGTATGTGCTACCATAGTGTGTGAAGTTATAAAATATTATGGTAAATGCTACTAGAACATGTTGTGAGGTGAGAACCACCTAAACCAGCTTTTCAGGTACAACAGTGAAGTGGCCAAATGTGCTAATGGGCCACCCAGGAAAGAATCCACACCCAGGAATTGCTTACAATGAAGGCTTCCCTGTAGGCCACACATTCGCAATGGGGTTGCTTGACCAATGAGAAGCATCTGCCACGTCACATGCATTAACTTTTCTAGTAAACTGAAACAGACTGTAAAAAGAGGAGTGTGACATCATCACATGGCCCCACTCCCATTCAACTGAACCACCTGAAGAATCATCTGGAAGACAAAAGGACTTTGAAAGGGGGAAGGGGAGTCCCAGGCAGATAAGGTTGCCCAGCCTGAGTTTAATAAACTGCTTGAACCAGCTAATGAGAGTGAGACATTGCTAATTCATGAACTTATTAGTGTGTAGAACTTAGACTGCGACCTTCTGTTTATTTCATTTGGTAACTTCTTTTAATCTCTTTACATTTGCTGTTAACTGAGGAGCAAGGCCCCAGAGCATTACAGGTTCTTCAACTCGCCTCATCTATCATAGGCTTAATACAAATAGTAGAAGTACAAATGATAAAGGTGCAAAACAATAACACATTTATTGAAGAACATAAAAAAGGACACTCTATAACTAACTCCAAAGAAAAACCCTTTGCCAGTCAACTAGACCCCCAACGTAAAAGGTAAGTAGATAAACAGACTTGAAATGTCACCCCTTTTCCTTCTCAGGTGGTGACAGTCCAGATACGACCAGTGGACGGGGCAGAAACAATCTCCCCAGAACAGGAACTACGATCAGGTAAAGCACGTCTTGTTTTCTCTTCTCCACAAGCCAGGACCTTCAGGCAAACACTGGACTGCTGTTTAGGTGATGGATGGCCTCTGTGCACACTATCTTAATATAGAGTTAATGGGTGTCTGCAAAAACAGGCAGCACTAGCTGAAGGGCAGGGCTTCTATTTATTGATGCTGATTACTGGGCAGATTTCTATTTTTCCCACTCTTTTCTTTGCACCTGTCCCTTTGGATGATGCCCTCAGCACCACTATTTTACGCACATGGCACTACAAAGGTGCTCATGGCCTGCTAGTCTGATGCACTGGGCACCAGAAAACCGTACTCAGTGATCGTTGCTAGGCAGATTTTATGATAAAAGCAGTAACTAGAGTTCAAACCATAGAACTGTAATAAAGAGAACTGGGATACAAAGGCTAAAATAAGAATGTCTGTCTACATTGCCACTTATAATCACTTAAAATCTATTTATCTGTAGTTAATAAACTTGTTTAATGTTTTATCTTAACCAGTGTGTTTTTGAGTGAAGTGTTTAGACAAACCGCTCAGTAAAAAAAGCTGGAAGCACATTCCTTCCACTTTGAGGGAAGGGTGGCCTGGCTAATCATCTCCACTGGCCAGGCTTTTTGACCAGGGTGGAGGTGTGGTCCTGTGGTAAGGAGCCACTGGGAGTTTCTCTATTGTTTGTTTGTGAGTGGCTGGAAAGCATTCTTTCAACTAAGTGTCTGGTGTCTGGTGCCACCTGCTGTTGAGTTGGGTGACAACAGGGTCTGGAGAGGCTTTTTGGGGGTCACCACTAGTGTAAGGTGGAGGGCTCACCCCAAGTTAAATAGCTGATAAGGTTGCCCAGCGGTTCCACAGCTCCTAGACTGTTCTCCAGGAGTTCTGCATACTATCATAGCAATATAATAAACATCAGCTGAGAATGTTTTCCAATTCTACTGTGGCTACCAAACTTGAATGGCCTTTCAGAAACGTTTTGTGTTTTGGAAGCCTTTCTCTCTCTCCTGCACCTCTCTATTCCCTGTGGAACATAGGGCCTTCATCATTGACTGCCATCCTTTCCAGTCTCCTAATGCAGTCTTAGCTTCTTCTGTCATTTTGATAACTTTCAATTCTGCTTCATCGCTTCTTGCCCTGGGGGTTTTATTCCCATGCCTGTCTTGTTATGTTGTTCAGGCCTGTCCTCCACGTATGTCCTAGCCATCTCCATTTTTGTTCTATAATTTCCTGTCCTGTCGCTTTCTGTTTCATCATCCTCTGGAGTTCTTTGTTTCTGTGTTTTTTTTCTGGTCATCTGATATTGAGGATTTGTTTAAGGCAGCTGTTTATGAAAACTTGGAGTTTAGATAGTATGGTCTTACTAAGTCTTCAAGTTTCAGAACCATATAGTAAGACCAACTTCACAATAGTGTAAAATATTCAAAGTTTCATTTGGAGGGCAAGATTTCTGTTTCTTCAGATCAGTTTTAGAGTTACAGACTGCATTTCTGGCTTTAATGTCTTCAGCTGTTCCACCTGTTATATGTTGGCAGCATTGTGAGTACATGAAATATTGGATTTCTTCTGTGTCTGTCCCAGAAAGTATTGTGGTGTTTGTGTTTCTTGATTCTCATGGTTTTAGTTTTCTAGGTGTCGATTTTTAACCCTGTTAATTGTACAAAGGCCTGGAGATAATTTGTTTTGACTTACATGTCTCTATGGGTATGGGATTACAAGCTGATGTTAGCTACAAAGTCAAGGTCCTCTAACATCGTGTGAAAGTCCATTGTATGCCCTTCGGATGTTCTATGGTCTTCCTCATAATCCAATCCACTACAAGTAAAAAGATCATGGCTGATATAGAAATCCTTGGCCGGCTCCCCTTAGTAACTGCAAATGGCTTAGTCAGTTTGCTGTTATATATTATGTGGCATGTCGTATTTTCACAGAGGCTCTGAATCAGTGGTTTTCAACCTTTCCAGACCACTGTACCCCTTTCAGGAGCCTGATTTGTTTTGCATACCTCCAAATTTCATCTCACTTAAAAACTACTTGTTTGCAAAATCAGACATAAAAATACAAAAGTGTCACAGCACACTGTTACTGAAAAAATGCTTACTTTCTCATTTTTACCATATAATTATAACATAAATCAATTGGAATATAAATATTGTACTTAAATTTCAGTGGTATAGTATATAGAGCAGGATAAAAAAGTCATTATATGAAATTTTAGTTTGTACTGACTTCCCTAGTGCTTTTTATGTAGTCTATTGTAAAACTAGCAAATATCGTGGTGAGTTGATGTACCCCCTGGAAGAGCTTTATATACCCCTTCATACTCCTGCATACCCCTGGTTGAGAACCACTGCTCTGAATGATATCACAAATTTCTGAGAGATTCCATAGAGGCATAGCACCTTCCATAAAACTGTTCTAGCCACTGTCTCTAAGGTTTTTTGCAAATCTATAAAGTTCATATAAAACTGTGACTGTCATTCAATTGACAGTTCTGTGATGATACTTAGGTCTTACTAATTGATCTATACATGATTTCTCCTTTCTGAGCTCTGCCTGTTCTTGTAACTTTGATACCACTTTCTTTATTATGTGTAAATTCCTTACTTGGGATAGGCAGCAATTGAATGCCTCACGATATAACCCTTTGTCCACGCATTTCTCTTTTGTAAGAGGTCTATCCAAATGCCTACTGTGTTCTTCAAGTCTGCCTTAAGAACCTCTTTTGGAATTTTATCCTTCCACTTTTTAACCGATTGACTGTCTTCTCTCTTTCTACCTGGGTGATGGTCCTAGTTCAACATCCAGATCTTCCTCTATGTCTGGGTGATTCACCACTGACTTGCCATTGAGTAGTTGACTACAATCCTGCCTCCATATATTTAATTGTTCTGATGTATTTGTTGTTAAGTTGCCCTTGTTCTCTTGAACTGGTCTGTTGGTATTTATTTTTCTTCCTAACAACTGTCTAATGAAGTCTTCATGTCTCTTTGTGCTGCTGTGTTCTGTGCATTTGTTGCCATTTTGTCTATAAATTCTTGTTTGTCTTTCCTGGAGTCACTGTGTCTGTGTTCTTGTTTGATTTTGTTCTTTTCATTTTGTGTTTTTCTTCTATTTTTTGCCATATATGCTCAGGCAACATTCATTGTGATGTTTCATCCTGAAATTCCAGTATTGCTTCACAATTTAGTGAAAGTTTCCTTTGCTACTTTCCATGTGCCTTCTACTGTTCCATCATCTTCATCTTCAAGCACCTGGTATCTATTTGCCAGAACAATCCTAAACTCTTGTGTTGTCATCTCTTTTAGCTTGCTGATATTATAATGTGAGGATCTCTTATTTGTTCTTATTTTTATTCTCAATTTAGCTACTGTTACCCAGGGTTTTCAGAACTCAAGGCAATGGTAACTTAATCGTTTTTCTCTCCAGGTGGTGTCAGGAATAAATCAATGGGGACACAGCTCTTCCATCTGACAAATGATTGATACAAATAAGAGTACTTTCATTTAAAACTACTTTTTTATTAGGTCGCACGCACGCGCACACATGCTGAAGCAGTAGGTTCAGAGCATTCCAAACATATATACTTACCCCAAAAGTCTGAAGGTTCAAGTGGTTCAGCTAGCCTTCCGGAGGCCTTTCTTCCATCCAGCTAATGGGGAATTTTAGGTGTCAGATCCTTGCCCAAAGAAAAGCTTCCTCGGATGCTCCAAAGCACACTTTCTATCTAACCTTTTTATAAATTTTTCTCCAGACAAAGCACATAACTCATAAGAACCCCTAATAGACTAACAATTTCCCTAGCAACAGCCAATAAGAATTCATTATTCTCCTTATCAGCAAAGCATATCTTGTCATAACAACAATAAAACTTACATGTCAGAGACACCTAAAACCAAGGTCAGATGTCCAAATACTCCTATTTTCATGGAATATTGACTACCTGTCCCAACCTCCCATTCTGATTAGAAAAACTGCAAAGATGCAGCTATACAACCTTGTCTCTCCAGACCTAAGATTATTTCTAGCTATATGATGTTTAGTTTTCAGCTAGCAGTGGTTGAACATACAAAATGGCTGACTGCAGTACTGTCAAGTTCTGGGGTACACACAGGAATGTCAAATTCTGGGGTTACACTACCACGAGTACATGGCCCTAGAAGATTTACTACCACTATTAAAATAATGAGAAACCCATGGCTCCAGTAAAGGTCTGCATAATACTCTCATTTAGCTCTGGTCTTTATTATTTTATTTCTGCCTTCTCAGACCTTCTGAGGTAATGTTTTGTAAATTCATAAGCCCTGTATGTTTAAACAAGCGATGGGTCCAAACCAAAACCCTGTATCCAAACAAGCCCAGATTTTAGGATGTTTTGGGTTCTGGATCCATATTTTTCCATTTCAACACATTGATCCTAGTTTATCTGAGAAAGTCCTATCAAGATAGGCAGTAGTTTTATTCTGATTCAGTGCTAATATGTAAGAGCAACCATTGGTAGAGTCTGAGATGACCTGGTATGCATGAGAAATATAAACTAACATATACTGTACCATCTCAATTTCTATATCTACTATATATTTGGAACATTTTATATCTGTTCTAGAAAAGTATTCAGAGACATTTTGTGTGCACCTAGGCAATCTGTCAGTTCTAACTTTGGACCTCAACTTCCATAGCTAACCTGATACAACATCCTAGCAGACTGAGGTATGATTGTTCTAAATGATGTCATAATCCTGAATGTTGCATTGCCAAGTAAGAAGGAACTGAATCTTGTGACATTATGTGCCATTAGCAACTGAAGCTGAAGCCTTAATTCTCGGCTAAAGTATGTTGATACATATTGTATTCATAAAATAAGGGTGGAACACAACAGATTCTGGTTTAAATCCAAGCTCTGCAGCAAAGGAAATTTACTGGAGAGCCACACCCTTACTCATTATGCAGGTGACATTAAATGTCAGAACAGTGATGGAACTGGGAAGTGAGTGTAACTTTTTTGTTATTTCTTTTGGCCTTGCCATGACCAGAAGACATAAACTAACCTACTTTCATGAGTTATGAATAGTTGGAATGATGCCTTTTGCTTCACTGGATGCAGAAATAAGTCATTTAGAAGGATTTGTCCTGACAAATTGTAAAATAAAGTAGTAACACAGAAAGATGAGGAACGAGGAGCCTTAAAATTCCACATATACTATGGGAAAAGCCTAGAGTCGTTTTTTTTAATTATTATTTGGTGGATGGGATGGGGGAACAGGAATTTAAAGGATTGTTGGATGCCTTGGTACTCATAAGACTGAAGTCTAAGGGCTTGATCCAAAACTCAGACTCTCATTTAATTCTATGGACTTTGAATTGGTCCTTAAGTGACTTAACTACTGCCCTTTTACCTTATTGACCTGTAACCCCTGACTTGATGTTAGGGTGTAAAATTAAATGATGTATTATGTTCCTGGCATATTAAAATGCTTTAATATAGTAGCTATTAAAACTGTAAGGACAATAAGGAAACATAAGAATTTCTATAAAAACTAAGGTAGGCATGGCAATAAACTGAGGCCTAGTGAGCCTAATAGTTTTAATAGCCAAAGTAGCAAAGGAATTAGCATGACTGTTTCACCTCTAACGTTATAAGATTTCGCAATATTTTTCAAGAAGTACCTTGTGATACACAAGTAAACCCAAAGAAGCATGAAATAATGGATTTTTTTGGGGGGTGGGGTAGTATGTGTGACCATGAGGTTAGCCACATTCATGTATTGGAAACACTGGGAAATGTATTAATGCAATATTGATGCAGATAGCTTATGTCAGCAATCGGAATCCCAATTATGGGTACCCAGATAGCCACAGATGCTTAAGGGGCCATGACTTAAGTAAAATACAGTCATGGATATGTAAATGTATGGAAAAGGCAGTATAAAACCTGATGCACAAATGTTCACAAAGTGGGACACTGGGAGTGATTGATTAGGCATCAGTCTAAAACACCATCTCTTGCGATGTGCTCCACTGACTGTTCCTTCCATTTACATTTCTACTGGCTTCCATAAGGTTATAAGTATGCACAAGGTTGTAAATATGTCAACACTGAGGGATTGCTTATACCAGCCTAAGGTTGTGTGATCCAGGGGGTCATTTTGTTATACTTTCTGTTATCTATCTTATTTTCTTTTGCTTTCAATTATGCTTGCCTGTACTAACCATGGCTATGGCTACATTACAGAGCTGACAGTGATGCAGCTACCCTGATGCAGCTGCACCATTGTAGTGCCACTAGTGTAGACGCTCTAAGCTGATGGGAGAGAGCTCTCCCATCAACTTAATTACTTCAGCCCCCACGAGCGGCAGTTGTCCTCGCTGGCACTTAGGTCGGTGTAAATTACATCACTCAAGGGGTGGCTAATTCACACTCCTGAATGGACTAATTTAGACCAATGTGTATACTGACATGTATGTACATAGCCTAAAGCTCAGAAAGTCTGTGTGTACTTCACCAGTCTCAAACTCAAACAGAAGTTCTTATGTAGCCAGCTGACTGACAAACCTGTTGTTTGTGCTACATCCATTTGCACCCCAAACTAATCGAGGCTGCAATCCACTATCGTTACATAAAGCTTCCCTAATTAGGTATCTATGGATTAGTCTGGCCTAAGGGAATCTCTTAATACCATTTTACCAGCTGAGAAAGCCTAACACTACCCTTCCTTGTTCCTTGTTCCCAGAGTGTCATGTGGGAGGTGACATGGCCAGAGCACTCGAAAGTTTTAACTGAAAATGATTTATTGTGTTATGTTAATGTCTGGGGGCCAACTAAGACTGGGGCCCTATTATGCACTGTACAAACAGAGTAGCAGGCAGCCCTTACTCTGAAGAGCTTTCAATCTAATTTATTTGCTTATCTCTTTAAATTTTGCTGTGAGAAAGGTCTCTCTCACAGCCCTCTCCATTCTGCTTCCCTCCCTGGCCTCCACATACAGTTACACCATGGCAGCAGCCTCTCCTTGATGTGTTGTAGCTATAAGATGCAGCAGGGGAGGTAGCCGAGGACCAGAGGCACCATGTCTGTTTCAAATGTTCTCAAGTGCTCTAGAACAGTAGGACCTCTTGCCCCTAGAGCTAAAAAAGCCTCAGATACCTCTACCCTTCGCTGTCACATGATAAAAGAAAACCCTTTTGTCTCTTTCCCTGGAGGCTCTTGCCTTCCCAAATCAGAAGCTGCATCATAAATGCCCGAGAAGGTGTAAAGAATGCATCTTCCTGCACTGTATATATTCTTGAAATGTCATCAAATGCTGAAGGATGAATGTAGAGCTCTTGGTACCTAAACTGAAGTCCTCACTGTTAAACCTATAAACACATTTATTTATGATTTAAGTCAGCAAGTGTGTTCTGTTAATGATTTGGAATTTGAAACAGAGAGGTGTTACAGAGTATTTTAAAAACGCCTTTATTTGCATCCCTCAAAGTATTAGACATCGTCTTGTTGGGGAAGTTACAGAAGGGAACATTTGCTTAAATATTTCAATCTAGTTAAGGGTAAGATCAGAAATATAATTTGTCATAAAAAGAGCAACCCTGAAGGAAGTAGGGTGCTATTTTTTTATTTTTCATATCATTGATAACTTAAAAATTGATTTCTTTTTATGCATCTCAGTTTTCCTTCCCATTTTAAAACTTTTCTTTATCTCTGGTCACCAGCAGCTCACATTAAAGCATCTGGTCTCATGCACCGGGCATGCTTTGCTTTGGGCACCTGCAACGCTTTAAGGTATAGATAGTACAATCCTATTCAGATTAAATTAAATTCTAAAATGTAGGGAGCAAAATATTTTCCATAGTGTTTTTTATTCTGCCTTCTCATGGGCTTTTTGATAGGTGGGTTGATAATGAGTTCTGGCCTATATGCTCATACATATGTATACAGATACAAGAAACTCGGATTTGTCATTGGCCAGTCAGCTAATGTATTTACATAATCGTGCCACTTTTATTTAAAGATTATGCATCAGTTTGGATACTGGGGATCAGCAATAAGCAGGCTGCTAGGATCAATATTTTTTTAGTATCTAGGCAGTCTGCTTTTTAGCTTACAGTAGATGTCCATGGAAGACTGAATGGCACAGAGAATACTTTATCAGCTATAGCCAGATATCATTGACAGTACTCGGGGGTGAGGAAACAGGTCATGCAGATTAGAGATGTCATGTATGACGCTCCCTAACACGTGAAAGCTAACAAGGGTATATACTTTCTGCTAATCCTATATCAGATTATATTAAAAAAACACTTGGTTTAAAAATCACACTCCTGTTTTTCACCTACTACTGTTACAAGTAGCCTCTGAAATTACTATAAATAAATTAAAGGAAAAAACTTCTTCAGTTTACTTTGTCCATTTGACAGCACTTTCTGGACAGCCTGTTGCATTGTTTTCCCTGTATTGTTAGTCCAGTTCCTCTTTGGTTTGTGTGGGTCTTTCACACAGCATTACTTATTTGTTCCTGGTATTGACCATAATGTATTAGCTGCTTTTCAAACATCCAAGAAAACACAGTCCCTGCCTCAAAGAGCTTCATAAATGCAGACTATTGGCTGAGGCAGTTGTAGAACCTGAAATGTCAAGTAATTTTTTCAACATTGACAACTATTCAAGTTGATGTTGGCCCTTTAACTGCATTGTTTGTATTACCTAACAATTAGTCTATACGGATTCTTTATCAAGAGGGTGTGATGGTTCTCAGAGACCCAGGACTGTGAGTCATCTTGTTATCCCCTGGCCTCCAGCACGAGAGAGATTTGCTTGTGCTTAAATGAGTGTCAGCTTCTTGACAATACTAGCCTGTTAACCACCCAAACCATCTCCTCTGGGCTATGCCAGCCCTTGCTTTGCCTTGCAGGTTAACTATAGGTGTACCTCCAAGCCCTTTTGAAACATTCCCCTGTAACATCCAGCTCCTTCTCCACTGAACACTCTCAGAAATGCCAGGTCTGCTGTCTCCAAGGGAACAGTGTAGGCCCTAAGTTGTATGATTCAACTCAGGATCAGCACCTTGTTTAATACCACAGCACTGAGATATATTTATAGTAAAAACAATACATTTTATTATATAAAAAAAAAAAAATTAATTCAAGAGCTAGTGTGTAAGGATAATGGAAACCAAAGGTTTACATATAAAACAAAATCATAACATGCCGTCTAGAGACTAACCTTAACTGGCTAATCTCCTGTTGAAGGAGTCTTTTGCAGCATCACTCAAAGTCTTTTGCAGCATCTTCCCCCCGAGAAGGCAAGATACCATTTTCATGAATATAAACATGCTGTCCATTTACTTCCTAGGTACAGGATAAAGGCAGGGGTGCTGGACCAATTTGTAAAATGGGAGTACTCAGAACCATTTAACCAAACTGTAAATCCTGTATATAATGGAAACCACTCTCAGCCAGGGGGGTGACAGCACCCTCAGCGCTCCAGGTTCCAGAGCTTATGGACAAAGTGATGTCTTTTTGCCTTCTACCAAAATTCATTGTCTGTACTCAGAGCCAGTAAAACATCCCCTTGCTTGTTTTTCCTGTGTTCTGCTTTTTCCCTGTTGATTTCGCATTCCCGCTTAAAATGCTTAATTTACAGCCAACACAGCCACAAGTGACAAAAACCTTGTTTGTCAACTCTGCCTAGATACAGACTTTTTAAAACACATTTTCAGTAAGTATACATAAATCCTTACATCGTATCTCTACATACATTTCACAATTTTAATGACCAGTGTAATCCTGGCTTTCATTTAAGTTCTCACATGACATTCTTTGATGAACCAGAATGTACAGGGTCAGGATATTCTTGTAACCACATAGCCCACTGACATTGAGAAGTTTCTGGGTCACAAAGGGTCTTTGGAAATAATACAGCAGCATGATATTGAGGGAGATTGGTTTACAGCAATAAGAGTGAAATATGTAGCCTGTATTTTAATTGTTTTACAAACAGAGTTTTAGAGCACTGCCTCCAGCTGATGGTAAAAAGCTTAAAGGGGCTGGATTCTGATCTCATTTTCATGTCTATGAATCTGGAAGTTGACAGTAGAGTAGAGTCATTCCAGATTAATACAAGGGTAAATGAGATAAAATAGTTGCCTCTAAACTAAGTATATTTACTTCTCAAGCTTCATGCCTGATCTTAATTGGCCTCTTGACGTGGGTGGGTAATTCCTATTGCCTTTATTGAAATGCACCTGCTCATCAAGAGTGGAATATACTCCTGTTAATAGCAAGCTGTATTAATGGTGTCTAATGCAAAAAAGCCTAACAATTCTTCAAAGCTGATTTTCCAAGTGTGATGAATAAATATAGCATCTACTCCAAGGAAAATCTGAGTGAAGGGGATTAGTAATTCATATATGATCTGGTCCACTTGTAAGCTTTACAGTGCATAATTCTTCACCACAGCATAGAGAACATCAAACAAAAAGTCCAACTGATTATCATGCATTTGAAATAGAGGACTAAAGGCTTAATCCAGGCTAAGAAAACAAATATTTACTGTGATTTAGTGAACACAGATGAAAAAGTTAAATACTTTCTAGGCAATATATTGAAAGATGAACATAAAAAGGCAGAATTATAACTAATGCAAATATAAAAGGATTACAGGAGAAAGTGAAATCGGGGTATGTAACAAAGCTGTTGTTCATAAATTTCAAGCCCAGAAGGGACAATTGTGATAATCTGGTGTGACATCCTGTGTAACACACGCCATAAACCAAAATAATTCCTAGAGTACATTTTTTAGAAAAACATCCAATCTTGATTTAATAATTGTCAGTGATGGTAAATTGTTCCAGTGATTAATTACCCTCACTGTTAAAAATGTATGCCTTATTTCTGTCTGAAGTTGTTTAGCTTCAACTTCCAGTCATTGGATCATGTTATGCCTTTCTCTGCTAGACTGAAGAGCCCAATTTTTCCCCATGTGGGTATTTAAAAACTGATCAAGTCATCCCTGGACCTATTCTTTGATTAGTTACTATATAAGTCTCCATTAGTTCCACATGCAGAATTTTTGTTTAGCAACTCACTGTGCACGTGTAACAGACTTACTTCCCAATAGAAGGTGGTCCAATAAAAGATATTACCTCTCCCATCTTGTGTCTCGTAGTTCCCAACAGAATTTCTTCACAATTGTCAGATGCACTTTATCTTCACTGAAGAAACATTCTTTGGCAAGTAAGTGGTTATCAGGCAAGTCAGAGTTATCAGAGTGCAAAAATAAGTACTGGATCTGTTTCCTTAACAGGTAATAGTTGCTGTGATAACTCAGCCTATTTTTAAGTTTACCTTTGAACCAAGAGCCACCTGGAGAACATAACATTTAAGTCCAGTGTGTATTTTCTTCATGAAGTTGCACGCACTTGTGAACAGAAACTTGGAATGAAATGTGCAAGGTATGATCAAGCTTTCCACCGAGGACTGTATTCATGGGTGCTTAAAGTATTGTGGTAGATTTCCCCCTCTGACCTCAGCACACAGAGGCTGAGCAGTACCACATGTATCCCATGTTTGTGATACAGGAAGCCCTCCCATAGCAGGAGATCTTTATAGTCAATGTTTTATTAACAGAATGACTTTAGAATTTCATCTGTCAATGAATGGTGTGAATTTGATTGTCATTGCCATAAACTGCTTCTAGTCTTTTTTTCGAAACCTAGTATATGCTGAGCTATACTAGACCCTGTAACGCAGTGGTTCCCAACCTTTTTGACTTGAGGGTCACAGATATAATTTTTACTACCCTGAAGGGCCACCAGTCTCTGCCAACAGTCCCCCTCAATCCCCTTGCAGTCAGTTGGAAGGAGTTTAACGAGGAAGCTCTCCCGTCCCCCTGGCTGCAGCAAGGAAATCGCACACATCCTGTAGCCCTGTGAACTCCACCTGGGTCCCTAGGCAGTGGCTCCTTTCTGCAGCCAGGGGGATGGGAGATCAGTGCTCCCCTCCCGCTGGCTCCAGCAGGGACCCCAGCGCCTAGGGACCCAGGCAGAGCGCTTTGCCGTGCTCCCTGCTACAACCATGGGGAGGAGAGTGCTGATCTCTTGTCCCCTTGGCTGCAGCAAGGAGCCTGTGTCAGTCTTGTAGCCCCGTGGCAATGCACTCCGCCTGAGTCCTTAATAACTGCTCCCTTCTGCAGCCAGTGGGAGGGGAGCTGCAGGCCACTTTGAAGCCCCAGTGGGCCACTTTTGGCCCCCAGGCCACAGGTTGGGAACCATTGCCATAACGTGTGTTGGTTGTTAAACCTTTTCACTCACGGTATTGTTTTGAAAGGATCTGAACTCTGTGCTGAATATGTGATTACAAGGTGTGCTCTAAGCTCTACCCATACAATGCCAAAAACATTAATTTGACTGTATTTGAAATGCACTAGATATCTAGTGAGCCACGAGATCAAGCGACCTTTAAACCTGTACCAATTCGCATACATGCCCGTTTCTGAATGTATAATGGAGACCTGTTGTTTCCTGTGTTGCCAGGAAGTAAGGCAGTAACTATACCATGAATTGCTATTCTTTCCATCGGAGTGAACGGGTAGCTATTGTGAATTGTACACCAGAAGAACTTCTCCCACTCATGGCCCTGATAATTGAATATTATTTCTTTCCAATGTGACACAGAAACCCCCACAACCTTTTCCACCCAGGCCGCTGTCTCAAAGCACTACTCCCTTTTTAATCCTGCCTCTGCTTGTTTACTCAGCCTAGCTTGGCTATAATGGGATGGTTCTGGAACATGTGAAACAATTCAGCTGCACTTTCAAACACGAAGGAAGAAAAAGATATTTGTTACCTTCTGCTGCATGATAGAAATAATCTCTCTTGCTTTTTTGAAGTGTACTTGAGATAAATAGCTTTGAGACTTATCATACGTCTGTTTCTCTTCAGGTATGAATCAGTCCCAGCAGGCATTTATTGCTTGGTATACGCCAAAGAATTGGATGTTATCTTTTAAATGCTGCAGAGCATTTTGCAGTGGCTCGGTAAACAGCTTGCATCACCACTGTACTTAGAATTGAGGTCAGAGCTTCATAAATGAGTTGTTACTAAACAGCATGATAGGAACTAGGCCTTTCTTTACTCAGCTGAGCTACCGCTGCTGGAAATATTTATCTTTTTGACCTTGTCTTCACTAGGGGAAAAGATGTGTATGTTAAAATTACAACTTGTTTTCTCTACCCTAGGATTTTAACTTGTTAGCTAATGTGTGTAGCTAACACATGTAAAAAAGATACCTTTGTTTCCTCATCTAGACACAACCTTCATGTTTGAAGGCCAACTACCACAGCCTTGGAAAATTCCAAGAGCCGTTTTTGCCTTTTCACCTCTAGGCAACCAGTTTAAGGCCTTGATCTTGCTCTGGGACCTGCTAATATGACACCCTGTGTATGTATGTCCCGCTGAAGACAAAGGGACTCTATGCAGAAGGAGAAGGTCTATGCTAGTAAATCCTGATGTAATGTTGGGTGCTAAATCTGGCACAGGTAAGGTAATAACTCAAGCCATCAGTCAGTGTAAACAACTAGCTGGCACCCACAGCAGTTTGACAGGAAATGAGAGCAACACACTGGTTCCCATCAATATTGTGGAAGTTTGTCATGAGTGGACCAAAGTAGTCCATGATATTTTAAATGCACAAATACACATACCTCTCATACCTCTGGCTTTTTATTCATTGAAGCATTTTGCCTTGGATTAAGCAACAAGAATCTGGCCAAGAAGTATTAGAATGGCTTCACAAATAAAAGGTTAATTTAAATAATAACTTGCAATTTCTTAGAGAACAGCCTTATTGTAATTTCATTATCATTTTACTTTCCTCCCCATGTCTTTCATTTGTCACTTTGCATTTCAGAAAATCAGTTTCCTCCTTTCCGTTATACCAGTTACCTTGCCTGTCTAATCATAAACTGGAGATTGTGCCAGCCAAACTGCCAGCATTCCTCTGAACACAAAACAGATGACTAAATCAGACATTTACTGTTCGAGGTTCTCTTCTCTACCCAAGTTTCTAAGCCAGAGATTGAACTGAGCTGTTGCCAAGCAGTGAAAAAATATTTTCTTCAAGCCTTTAGCCATCCCTGGTTCTGCTTCCCATTCTCCACTGGAGATAGGAACAGCACAATCATGGCAACTAGAAGAGCTGTTTCTGGCCATATTATTCCTAATGTAGGTTTTAGTAGAGTCCCTTGCTTTTTTTTTTGATTATCATAATAATAATAATAATAATTAATAATAACGTCTGGCTTTTCTGTAGCTCCTTCCATCCAAGGAGCTGAAGACACTTTAGAGGAGTTAGTTAACCCTGTAACACCCGTATGACATTGTTATGCATGATATTCGTTTTACAGTGAGATAAATAAAGGTGTAGAAAAGTTTGTGACTTGCTTGAATTCAGCAGGTCATAGTCAAGGAGGGAACAGACTCCAACAGCCCTGACTTCCCAGCCCCTGCTTTGCCACTCATTCTTCCTCCCACCACACTGCTGCCAAGGAAAAGTGCTCATCCAAGATTATTTTCTCTGAGCATTGAAAACAAAACCAGAATCCTCAGGAGACTCATTAAAACAAATAAACAAACTTGAAACCACATTGTATGAGGGGTTCTTCTGAGGAGCCATTTTGCCTCTCTCAAGCATAGTGCCTCTAGGAGACCAGTCACCCCTACATCCTTCAAAAGGGTAGAACAGATGCTCCAAAATGCATAGAGCCGGCGCTGGGGGTGGGAGGTAGTTCTTGTGCTCCCGGGCTTGCTCAACGCAACCTGGCTCATTACGTGCGATAGTGCAAATCCGCTTGGGACATAAGTATTCAGATAGCTGGGGGAGTTACAGGGAAAGGGATGCACATCAGGGGACATAACCTAGATTTCGATCAGAATTTCTGATTAATGGTTTTCGGATAAAACTCCGTTTCCTGTATTTGTGCTGTGTGTTGTCATCTTTTAATTTATTGAATTTAGCATGAATATCACCTTTCATTAACTTTTTATTTTGGATTTGCTGGTGATCCAAGGCATCCTAATTTTCCTATATCTCATCAGCAGATGTGCTTCTAACCACAACACTGATCAGCCCAGTCTTTTGACAGTAATGAAATTCCATTAATCACAAACACTGTTTTATTCCATTATTTTTGTCCTTGTCTCCTAAATGTCCTGAATATTTTTTTCAGCTACTTATCACCCTTCCCCAGTTTAAATCTTAAGCTGAAAGGGGGAAAAAAAAAAGACTTATCTATTCTTCTTATGATGTATAAAAAGAGGCTTGTACTTTTATTAAGAGAGGTTTTTGTTTGTTTGTTTGTTTTTTCTCCATTAGCAATTTAGGTCCTGTGTTACTTGAAATACTCTCTAGTTAACAGAGAACTAGTGAAATGACATAAGTGTGGAGAGAGTGAAAATTCAGCAACAGAGAAGGGTGGGGATCTTTATTCAGACTGTTCAAAACTTCATATTTTGTTTACAATTATTTAAAGACTAATCTGTTGAAGAAAGAATGGCTTGGTTAAAAAGTCAACATCCTGCCCCTTCAATAAAGGTGTGAGAACAGAAGCAGCTCTCGAGTGCTTTTATTTTCTGTGGGGAACCTCCATGATTGGTTAGGATTATCATCCAGGCTTTAGTCAGGGGTTGGGGAGTGAACAGGAGTTAAAGCGCAGACATTGAGTTTATAGCATGCAGTAACTGTTCATGTTAAACTTAAACAAATAACAAGAGAATGAATAGAAGTGAGAGTTTGAGAGTAACTGTCTGCATTGAATGACAATTATGGTTTGAGGGTTTTTTTCCTAGTTGGGGAAGGGGGGAAAAAGTTCTATTCACATTCCCATATTGTTTTGGATGAGTGCCATGGAAACAAACTAGTAAAATTAAAATAATTCCCTAAAGTCTACCTGTGAAAGAGAGATAGTCCTTACCCAAGAGAGCTCATGCCTCCCTGTCTTCTTTATTACTTGTCTATAGAGTGCTTCACACAATAGGACCCTGATCATAGATGGGGTTACTAGGAGTAGATGACGTTGAAAGGAAAATGGCAGGCATAATTTTGTGTGTGTATTGCAGAGATCAGAATTAGAAATGCAGTCCAACGCTTACTTGATATAACTACATAAGGTTATCTCATTTTTGGCTGATCTTATTCCAATTCTTTCTAGGAGATCAATTCAGGTCTACAAATCTAGGGCCTACTTCTGCAAACACTTATGCATGTGAATAATTGTATTCACAGTTGTAGCCGTGCTGAAGTCAATGGGACTGCTTGTGTGAGTAAAATTATGTTTGTAAGGGTTTGTGGGATTGGACCCTTACCTTTGCTCTTGCTGCCATTTAAACTTCACTAGAATAATTTAAAGAAACGCTGACTGATTTGGCAACACGAATTTCCTAAACCTATCACTCTATTGTTAGGCTGGCCTAAAGCAGGCAAATATCATTTCCTTTAAAAGTGCATATTGTTACACTGTGATCATTAATACTTCTTTGCTAGATTGATCTTTGAGACTGACAGTTTTCTCTATTCCACGCCCATCATTGTAGATCTGTAAGCACCTGAGTTGATCAGTCTGCTCTGATGACTCCATTTTTTAAAATGCTCTTGTTTAAACTAATCATATTCTCCCAGCTCTGCCCCATTTAATAATCCCCATCTCTTCATTTGGACATTGGTTTGAGGCATTTAATTTTGAATTACTATGTTCAGGCTCCAATTTTCTTTTGGAACAAGACTGAAGTCGAAGGTTTCCCCCAGGAAAACGTGGAACTTTGAGCCTGATTTGCCTTTCTCTTACAATGGTGTAAATTGGAAATAATTGTACTGAAGTTAATGGAGTCACTTCGCAGCAAGTCAAAGGAGAATCAGCCCCTTTATTCTAAGGGAGAGCGTGTGGGGAAGAGGAAGTGTGTCAGTGGAGAATAATTTTTTTTTTTTTAAATTCTGATTTCTGAGGCAAGAACAAAGGATTCTAAACAAAAGTGTCCTGAATCACTGCCGAAGATGTTAGTTCTGCAGAAGTGAGTCCATGTCATTCCTTTTCTCTCTTTTTTAAAGAAGTGGTTTAATGGTTATAGGCTGGATACAGATGTTTAGATTGAAGAGTTACAAGATGAGTCATATTCTACTTCAAAAGAATGGGAAAAAGACAAATCCTAGAAACCATTTTCATCCAAGATAACTGGAATGCTATGGGATATTCAGCACATTACAGGCTGCCTACTATCCGTGTGTGGCCTGAAACCAAAAATCTTCCTCCTTAGGCATTTTGTTTTTTGCAGGCTCATGGTAGATTGTTTGATGTTCATTGACAGCTGACCAAACAGATACAGAATGGAGAAGATTGATGACTTACACAGATAACCTCTCAAATGGGGCAGAAAGGAAAATCCAGATATATTTAACTTGCCACTGAGACAACAACTGACAAATATAAATAGAAGGCAGCCCTGGGATGCTAGTAATTACATAGGAAATCAGGAAAACACCAGAGAAACTGTGGTTATGAATTCATCCACCCCAATCTGATTTTATATTGCTTTACTAATTACTGTATGAAGTAGCACTATCATGGCTGCCAACAGGCCATCTCTGAAAGAGGTTTACCGTACTTTTAGGAGTCCTGGATGGTGCGTGGTTTAATTAACTTTTTAAAAAAAACTTAAACTTCTAGGCTTCATGGGGAGAGGTTTTATTTTTCTTTACACTCCCTCCCTACATTTCTCCCAGTCCTCTCGCATTGCTGCTCCCTTCATCTCTCTCACTTTCACTTGTCTCTTGGATGACAAGTAGTTGTTATACTCTGCAGACGCCTACATTGTAATTGTTTTCTTCATTCTATGAAACTGCACACGGAAGAAAGCTGTAAAATAGTGGAATCCATTTGTCTTTGGAACTTTTAATGCATAGAGGACAGAAAAAGATCTCAGAAAGACACATTATCATTGGTTCCTCTGTTTGCTTTTAATAAGCACTACACAATAACAGGACCAATAACCAGCTTGGTAAAGGAGCACAGGAGCATCCATTAAAAATACTATGTCATCTTCAAGTCAGATGTCACAAATAATAGGTCTGTACAGAAGGATTCTGAACAAATTGATATAAACTGCCCATCAACAAGTTTAGACTTGAAATTAGACAAAGGTTTCTAACCATCAGAGGAGTGAAGCTCTGGAACAGCCTTTCAATGGGAACAGTGGAGGCAAAAAACCTAATGGCTTCAAGACTGAGGTTGGAGGGGATGGTATGATGAAACCGCCTACAATGGCATGCAGCTGATCTGCGACTGCTGGCAGCAAATGTCTCCCGCAGCAGGTGATGGGACACTAGATGGGGAAGGCTCCGAGTTACTAGAGAGAATTCTTTCCCAGGTGTCTGGTTGGTGGGTCTTGTCCACATGCACAGGGTCTAACTGATTGCCATATTTGGGGTCGGGAAGAAATTTTCCATGGGTTCAGATTGGCAGAGACCCTGGGTTTTTTTTCGCTTTTCTCTATAACATGGGGCATGGGTCACTTGCAGGTTTAACCGAGTATAAATGGTGGAGTCTTTGTAATCTGAAGTCTTTAAATCATGATTGAGGACTTTAGTAACTCAGCCAGAGGTTAGAGTCCATTACAGGAGTGGGTGGGTGAAGGTCTGGGCCTGCGATGTGCAGGAGGTCAGACTAGATGATTATGATGGGCCCTTCTGGCCTTAAAGTCTATGAACACAGTATATGTAGAGCTCAGGGTGCCTTGCGAAATGAGGGGAATGGCTTCTCATCAGAAAAACCATTAGGCAGTCCCAGTCATGATAGTAGAATATTGACAAGCAGTGTGTTCTCAGAGTCTGCTTACCAGCATTTGCAGGGTTAGGCAGGCTGCGTTAGAACATTTGAAGAAAGGCACAAGAGGTTTCCTGCTTAAAACAGAAATGAAAATGGCAAGTTTGGTTCCATTTTGCCCGCTTTTTGCAATCTTTCACATTAGAATAAAAAATAAACTTCCATACACATTATGTCCTGCAGTAGTACTCTCTGTAATGGTGTGCTGGACAACATCCACACCTCCAATATTATTGAGTGGCCATTCAAAACAAACAAAAATAAGGCCAGACATGAAGAATGATTCATTGATCAAAGGGCCTTAAGATGGTGATCTTAGAATTATTTGTGGATGTGATATTTAGAATCCTTTTTCCTACATCTCCATTGCTGTTACCACAGGACACTTTAATGTAAGCTGATGGAGTGGGTCAGCTTGTTCAGTAACAGTCTGCCCACTGGTAAGTTTTCCTTCTCAAATTTTCTTTATAATAAGAAAAAAAGAAAAAAACATCTAAAATAAATGAAGTGGGGCAAGGATGATTATCCTAGGGTCTGAGTAGGAAGCTAACGCTTAGCTCAGCTGGAAATTAAAAAAATATTAACCCTTCCTGTCCCATCACAACTTATTTGCAGAAAATATAAATGAATGATTTAAACCCAGGTGCTAAATCCTCTTGTAACATTTATAGGTTTAATAAGCATGCAGCAATTCCTATCTTTGAAATACCTGGGTTGGGTGTTAACTTTGCTCATTCCCTGAACCCCAGCATTTTAGCTTTACTGACATTTCATGTCACCACTTTGACACAGTTTTAAAGAGTTTGTATTTGATTTAATCTTGCTACTTGATGTTTCTTTGCCCATAAATACCAGTCCCTGCATGCAGCAGCTTGTTACTTACTCCTGAGTTGATGGTAGGAAAGGTGTTTGGAGTTAATTAGATAATTTCATCCCTGGTATAACTCTGCTGAAGCCATATGAGTTACACCAAGGTTATACATGGCCCACTGTAATCATTTGGCATGAGACAAATAATGCAATGCCTCACTGTTGACATTAAGCCAAAGAGATGATGTCATTACTGCACTACCAGAATCCCTGCTGCTGCAATATTCACTCATCGCAGGGAGAGCTCAAATGAAGAGAACAGTGTGTCTGTATTGTTAGTTTAATGGGGGGAGGCACATTTTTAAAGATCTCTCTCTCTCTGTGAGATGCATTCCAGCAATAGTCATGTACCAAAATAATTGACAGAAGCCTGCAGATCAAATCTGAACAGCAGCAAAAGCTTAATAACCCTTCAGTGAAATACCTGATCTTCAAAATGTTGGGATTATAGGATTATTGATCTATAAATTCCAAAACAGACGGACATAATTCAGAAAAAACTATATGTTTTGGGGGGCAGGTAGGTCTCCTTACACATTTTTCTTTTGGCTGTGAAGATATGTGTAGGATTTCTCTTAAAACAATAGCAGAGAGCATGGTAGGAGTTGTGGTCAGGGTGGGTTGGGAAAGGTTGCAAACAGAAGCTCTACAGTGAAGTAAAGCTGGAGACAGTAGCTTTAGGGATAATTCTTTATTCTAATTTCCTTATTCTAACACTGCATTCGTTTATTCTAATGAAGATCTTTGCTTCATTAGAAGAAAGCAACTCCTTCTGTGACTCTTCATAATTGTTAGATGACACTAGTTACTTGACTCTTCTCAAGAACTCCTGACCCTAGGTATGTGATTATTATAAAAATCTGAAATCTCTAGGTATGTATTGTATGTTGTCATCTGTTTCTTTGCACTGACTGTCTCTCCTCTGTTTATAGTTTTCTCCAGACTAGTGGAGACAATTAGTGTCTGGTCTTTCCCTTCATGCTGATACAAGTAGTGTCTATTAGAACTCCACTACAGTTTTAGAGTCATAGTCAGACTTATACCAGTTCATCTGTCTCTTATACCTGCATAGGTCACTAGTAGGCAACTCTGTGTAAGCCTCTTCACACTCAGCATCACAGTGGGAGGAACGTGTGGAACATAATGTTATTTCCCCTTTTGCGTATGCCAGCTGCAAGCAATAGCATGAGCTGAATTTTGTAGAGATGGTCAAGAAAGGTTAGTGACCTTATTCAGGGAAGTGGATGCACTTCCGAAGAACGAAACAGAGTGAGGAGTGAAGAGAGGGAATCTGTCTCAAGGGCTCATGCAGTGGACTGAAAGTGTGTTTATTGATGAATAGATGCAGTTACAACAGGGGGTTAACCAAGAATCTTTTCTGAAAGGAGATAGGGCTGCACTAGAACACAATAAAATTCTCCAGGCTTCCTTGCTGCTCAGATATCATCATCTTGCCATTCAAGAATAAGGGTAGATTGTGCCCGTAAAGGGTTGTGCAAAAACAGCACAATCCCAGGAGTAGTTCTGGGAGGCACTGTGCCTCTGAGAGACTCCTCTGATTCTCATTTCCCTCTGGCTTCACAATAGTAATCATTTGCTGCTGGCTTTTACTAGAAGAAAACTTTCCCCGCCTTTCCCGTCCCTCCTTCCCCCCCCCTCCCGCCTCGATTGTCAGTTCTGCCATATTGACTGGTACGGAAGGCTGGAGCTGATCTTCCACTCACTTGCTCAGAGGGGTAGAGAGTGAGTGAATGCACAGCCATCTCTCAGGTGTGCTTAGTGGTCCTCCACCAGCTATTTCAGATGGAGAATGCATGCTGTAGATAGCAATACCTACCAACAGATTACAGTAAGGGGGCATGGTGGGAGGAGAGCAGCTCCCCACACTACTAAATGATGAACAAGAGCTTTCCCTCCTCTCCCTGGCTTGGGTAAGGAGTGCTGCCCTGATGCTCCTTTTCCTTGTTGGTTGATGCAGTGAGAGCTGCTCCTCTTGTTTCAATCTGCTTTAAAAACAACCTGCAAATGTGCTGCTACTTCATTTCTGCAGACACGACTGAACTTGTATTATGTGGGACTCAGACGACCTGCAGGAAGCTAATGTTCTTTTTTTAGGCCAGAGCTACTCAAACATTGTGCCAGTGTTTCTACCTCAAGAAACCATGAAACCATGCGTGAACCACACAGATCTGAACCTTTCCGGAGAGGGCACCTCAACAGTCCAATTGGATTTGAATAAATATTGGCCTTTAAACCTTCAAAGGAGAATTGCAAAGGAATGCCTTACATCACAGACTCTAGCATCAAATCCCTCTTACCATAGGTTCTTGTTCATAGATTTAAACTAGCAATAAATATTCAGTCTGTGTCTTAGAACATCCCAATTTTAACTCGTGTACCTTTTTGCAAATGATAAAAGTGATAGTAACCTGCTTTGTGGTACTAAAGAAACTGTAAACATGCAGATTAATCAGAATATAGATTTTAGTGTTAGCTTCAGTATTTTATGCAACTCCACTTTCCTTTGTTGCTAATCTGAACCAGAAGCCTGTACAGTGTTTAACTACTTCCAGGCCCTTGGTAGAGGGTTCCCCAGCAGTATGTGGGAATCTCCTTGCTTTTTTTCACCATTATGCGATCATTTTTTTTTTCTTGCACTCATATTGTGCATTCAGTCCATGGACCCTACAAATTAACATCTCGAAGATCAGGTCTGACTACGCCCCTGATTTACACCTTCTCCAGCCCCCTCAGAGTGTGTGTGTTACACTAGCTCAGATTTACCCACGTAGGGCTAGACTGTGACTGAGATGCCCTTGGATATATTGGAGGGGATGTGGAGCAGCCACACAGCAATTTGCCAACACGGCCACAATACCTCCTAGGGTGCTGTTGGGCAGACACGCAGCAGAGTGTGGAGCTCTGATCCTGCCTCCTGCCTGTGCCTAGGGGGGATGCTAGCAGGAAGCCGTCCATGTGCTCAGTAGAGCATAGGGATAGCAACTGAGGCCAGGGCTTGCCCACTGCACAGGTTTGCTCCCTACTTAGAGTTATTCCAATGCAAGGACCAACAACCGAGATCCACTTACCACTATGTAACTTGCACCCCATTACCCATCCCCTGTGAACGTGCCATAGAGCCTGAGTGTAAGGTCATTTAAATTGATGTGTAACTCACATATAGAGGGCAGGGGGTCAGAAAAGAGGGCTGCAGTAAGAAAAAATAACTAACGGGTGGATAGACGGGACACTTATTTTAATGACTATTTCACGCCTTAATATGTAAATTGCCACAATGTAAAAGTCTACACTGCTTTAAGTAGGTTCAAAAGCACCTGGGTTGCATTTGCTTTCTCACCTTTGAATCTGATCCTCCTTTTTCACCTAACCCATGCTAGGCAGCTGTACTGAAATGTATACCATACCTGTGATGCAATCTATCTAATCTAGCCTTTTATCTTTCAAGGTGCTGACCACGGAGGTATCTAAACATCAAAGGCTGAATCTGATTTATTAAGATTTTTTATATAAAAATCTGTATATTATTTATTACTTTATTTTTGGTACCTTCTCTTTCTCCCTTGCCTTCGGCTTTGACCTCAGTTAAAGTTATGTTCTTGGTATGGAGATTTGTGAGCTAGGTGGGCCTTTCTGGCTTTTGTCTGAACTGAATATCCTTTATCTTTATACATAGCACTCAGCCAATTGCACAGTATGACTTGCATCACACAATTGGTTTTCTCTTTCTGAGGAGGAATTCTTCATTTCATATGTCAAGCACAACTTGCTGTAGTGAGGTCTCAGTATCACCCCTTCCCAAGTGCACAATACAAAAGAAGAGAAATATCTATTTGTTTTACATTTCATTTCCCCTAGCAATAGCACCTGGAATCTTTAACAATAACAACACCGGAGCCTCGACTTGTGTAAACTGTTATAACTCTCTTGAGGAGTTCCAACAATTTACAGCAGGTGAGAATCTGACCCTCTGGATCTGTAGAACTTTCCCCTAGCAGATCTCAGCAAGCTTTGCAACCAGGAATGAACTGAGCTGCACAACTACTCTACGAGGGAAGGATGATCCCATTTTGTATGTAGGATGAAACTAAGATATAGAGAGGTTACATAAGTGACTTCCTTAAGGTCGCACAAAAGTCTGTGGCAGAGGCAGGGAATAGCAGCCATGCCTCCTGACTCTCACAAAGTTCCCCATCCTAACAAGGGATTTATATTTCTTCTCCTGTATATATACTTATTTTTATTTGTCTATTTTTTACACTGTGACAATTTTTGAGTAGTCTTCAACTAAGGGATGGGATGGTGTCATCAGAAAAAATTGCTGAGTAGAAGCCAGGAGGTTGAAGTGTTACGAATATTTACTCTTTTGACCTATCCAGCAAGAATGTTCTCCTCCCTTTTTTGTAGCTCTTGGACTCTGGTGGACTCATGGGTTATCCCAGACCCTTCAGTTTCTGGTAACTACTGTATTTAAACAAATGCTCTTCAATTATTGATGCTTTAAACAGAGCTGATGGCTAATAGGAACTGTAGCTCCCTGAGATTATTATTCCATTCTGAACAGGCCAGAAACTAGGAGCAAATGTCGGGTGATATCACTATCCTATCATGGAGTCAAAGGCCTACGAATGGCTAATTTGGGATAGGCATGCAAATCCCCTCTTTAAATCTCTAGACAAAATAAAAAGAAAGATTCTCTGGACCTCTGTGGGGCCTGTACAATTTGTATTCTTCCACTGGGTGGTTGGCCATATGCCTCGGGAAGGGGAGTATTACATGGCACAATACTGCACCAGTTTTAGGTGCAAAGATTTTTGCCCCAGTTATTTGCTAAAATGAAAGACAGGTTTTTACTATAGCACAAACCCTGGGGATAACCACCAACATTTTTGCTTTCTATTAATTGGGGTGATACATGGTTTCTCACTGGTTCTAGCAGCTGGCAAACATTTTGCACACTGCCTAATGGTGCAGGCTCAAGGACTTGTTAAGGCACAAAACTGAAAGCTGAATGTTCTGAGGTCTCTTCCTGACTTTGCCATGCTTTGTGAACTGGGCCAAATCACTTCACCACTCTCTGCCTCCATTTCTCTGTCTATAAAATGGGGATATTGCCTTCCTCACAGGGGTGTTGAGGCTTAAGTTGTTAATGCTTGAAAAAACACTTTGAGATTCAGCACTGGAAGATGCTCTATAAATGCAAAGAATTATTATACCATGCACACTGATGAAGTGTACTTACCAATAATTTCTTCCATGGTAAGCTCAGCATGAAAGATACACTGGGAGAGGAACTGTTATACTTCCATCTGATGCAGACAGAGATCACCAGATGGACATTTCCTTTAAAAAAAAATAAATAAATAAAAAGCTGTGGAAGCCATGTGGCTGTCTTGATATTGTCTTCTCCTCCCAGGTCAGTGCACCTCATTGTTCCCCTCATGCTTCATCAAGTTGAGGGACCTGCTTGGAGCTGGAGTGAGAAATCATTGGCAGATTGAGCAGTTGGAATTGTTGGTTTCAGAATCTTGGTGATGAAGTGGTTGGGAAACTGTGATGGGTTGAGTCTGAGAATGCCAAAGGAGTGCATTGAGGAGTCAGCAGTGGGAGAAGAGATGGACTGGGTCACTGAGTGGGCCGGCTGTAAGGCCGATGGTTCTTCTGTGACTTTTGTTTTTGTCCATGACTAATGCTTGAATTTAAAGGTTTTGACCGTGACTGAAATAGATCCTTAATCATAAGCATTTTCAGCACCAGTAAATGGTCTGCACTTAGGACTAATTTGTCTGCTGCAGGCATACTAATTTATTTTCCAAAATTCAAGTAGCCAAGGATCCTGCTTTATTTTTATACACTGAGAATTTCAAGATTTAGATTTCCTCTCAGCAATATCTGTTGGATCTTCGAGGATAGCTAACAAGTAAGAAGAAACAAGATGTGCCCCGGAGCAATTGAAGATGCCTGGTTTTGTCATTTCTGTTGCAATCAGATGTTGTTGTGAGCCATTTTGTGGTGGTGACATATTTCCTGTGCCGTGATGTCAGACTGTATACGTATCTACATAAAATTCTAAGGTCTTCACAACACACAACAAAAAATTAAAGCTGAATAAAAGAAAGTCTCATTGCTCCTATCCCAAAAAAGCATGTAAAAGACTAATGACTTTTGGTTTTCCTTGTCTAAATGCTCTGTCACTAACACTTGCTTTCATAAACATGTTTTTGCCTTATTTTCTCTCTGTGATGGGGTGTACCTGCCCCTCCCACCAGAGGAGGAGCTCCCAGCTTCCTCAAGGGCCAGAGAGGCCCCATCATGCACGCTGCACACTCCTTGGCAGGAAGCAGGGGTTAAAAACCCAGCAGAGGCCCCAGAATGGGGCGGGACAATAGAGGAGAGAGCCCGCCAGAAGGGATGCAGACCCTGTCATACCCAGAAGGGCCTCAGGATGGCTGTAGTGCCCTGCAAGACTGTTTGTTGAGCCCTGCCATGCCTAGAGAGGCTTCAGGGCCATCTTACTGCCAAGCGCTACAGTTTTGGAGCCCTGCCTCGCCCAGAGAGGCTTCAGGGCTGCCTCCCGCTCAGCCCAGGTCGATTGCTGTACCCCACTGCACCAGAGGAGATCAAACAGTGGCATGGTAGGCAGTCAGAGGCAACGCACGACACTTTGGGTCCTGCACGGGACGGGAGTTGCACCAACACCCCGCCTTCGGGGGAGCTCCAGGCACCATCTGTCACACTCTCCTTATCCTAATTCCTTATACCTAATCTACTATCTCTTGTCAGTGTTCCACAGTCATTAAGGTACAGAGCAGTAGTGAAGAATCATCATGATGGTCCCTTCGGGCTTTAGTTTGAGGCTATGAGATTTGTTTTTCCCCTACGGGAAAAACAAATTTGGCATCATCCAATTATGGGATCAGCTCCAAAGTTCTTCACGTGAGCTGTTATTCTGTCTTGAAGAGGAGCCTTCACCTTCTCCACCCACAATCTGTTGTGTAATTAACTCTGATGTCACAAATACAGCCTGCTGTGTAACATGTCCCATTTCAAGAAGCTTTCAGGTAGCTGGGTCAGAGTTTTGTAATCAATCCTGTCATCCTTGATGTCATGACACCACGTTATAGGCCCAGCTCCTCATCTGCATCAGAGCTCTACTCAGCAGTAAAACAGCTTTTTGCTCCCTCATTCCCAGGGGCTCCCGGGGCGGTCCAGGGCCTGGCAGGATATAGAGCATCTTCACAGGCCATTCTACAGACAAAGATCATTGGCCACACCCCACCCTTCCCAACATCCCCCTCACCCAAGTCCCACACTCCCTCCCCTGACATGTTTCCTTCATTTGCAGGCTGGGGCGGACCGTCATAGAACCAGCTATGCCTGGGGAATGCCACTTGGTTAGGTAGTAGCTTTTAGGCTACTTGGCATTGCTAGTGTAACAAAAAAAAGCCTCATTATATAGCAGGATCTGGCTCACAATCTTGTTTTATTTAACCCATCACAATCACTGGTTTAGAGGATTTACACTAACAGTTGAAGAGGGGAATTTGTGTCTTGCAAGTCATTTTCACTGGCGTAATTCTTGTTTTACACTGGCCTAACTGAGATCAGAATTTGGATCAGAAAATTAAATGTATCCAAAGGACAGGACATTTTAAAACATGCTCTGGTGCAGCTATTGAATATAGTGTCTGTTGCACACTATTATCTTCTGAATAAACTTCAAAGTGCTGCTGTTTTTTGCAGCATTAGTCAGAGAGGCTCTTTCAAGCGGTGTGTTTTTAGCCCTTGCCACAGGGATTTTCTGGCATATGCCAGCTCCAGGGATGCTGCCTTTGTTAATCAAAGCAATTGTTTGCCGTAGGGAAAGGAAAATAGGCTAAGCAGTTTCACTCAGTGCACAGTGTGCCCTGCCAATCATGCTGCTCTCATGAAGACAAGTCAGTAAACTGTGATTTATCTCTGGATCCAGCTTAATTCAGCCCCCCTCCTCCACTTTGCCAACAAATAAAGATAGATTCAAGGTTGCAGGTGTGTGTCCTACTTTAACACACAAGTAAGAAAACTTTGGCCTGGTCTGTGCTTAAAATTTAGCTTGACATAGCTAAAAGTTCACACCCCTGAGAGACGAAACTGTACTCACCTAATCCCCAGCATAGATGCAACTAGGTTCATGGAAGAACGCTTCAACTGACCTAGCTACCGTTGCCTGGGAAGGTGGCGTTCCTACACTGATGGGGAAAAGCCCCTTCCATCAGTGAAGGCTTCAATACTGTAGCTGCACTGGTATAGTCCCCAGAGTGTAGACACGGCCTTAGACTTTGGTTATAGTCTTTCAGATTTCAGCAAAAGATAAGATCAACTCTTCTGCCTTTTCCTCTCCTTTAACCTTTCAACAGAATGGTCCAGTTTGCTCACCCTCATTTGTGTTAGTGTAACTAAGTTTCATTGGCAATCCAGCTTCTGTTAAAGTCAATGAGGCCAAGATCCTCAGTGAAATCAATGGAAGTTAGATGTCTGAATGCCATTGAGGAGCTGGGCCTGGGAGTCTTTCCATAAAGTTTAAGGGTAGTTAGATCAGTCCCCGAGTGAACAAACTGGAGTGGAATTCAGTTCTCCTTCTTTAACAAGGAAACCAGAGCCTATTCCAGTGCAATCCATATTGCAGCCCCCTGGGCTGTGCAAGCTGTGAAGAGCTGAGATTACTGATGCCACAGCAGGCCTTACTTTCAATAGGTTGGCCTGCTGCACCCGGCCTAACTCGGTAATTCACTGTCTCTGTAGTAATGAGTGCCAATAAGCTCCCAGTCTCTGTGCTCTACATTGTCCAGTTCTCAGCATAGTCCGTGTCCTGGGAAATCCCCAGGGAACCAGTCCACTGCTAAAGTGGTTGTAAAAGTCCCCTGAAGAGTTGCAGAAACCTTAATTCCCTTGCACTTAGGTGGCGAGACCATGGAAGACTGACCGGCCCAAATTTTAAAAAAATGAAATAATCTCATGAGCGACTGGGTGTCCTGTACCCTTCTGTGCTGCTGCGTGGGGTCTCCCACACTTGCCTGTGTTGTGATGAGGGAAGCAGACTAGCCTAATGTATTTATGGTGATGCCCAGAGGCCCAATCCACTGAAGAGTCTGTGGTGGTAGGTGCTGTATAAACACAGAGTCAGAATCACAGCCCTGAAGAGATTTCCGACTGCGGTGCCTGCTTTGCTGGAGTAGGGAGTTGAGGCCAGTGGGGCCAGGGACAGTAACCCCTCCCTCACTTGAAATCATGTCATCCCAGAGCATTAGTAGTGCTGTGCTGATCTGCTCTAGAAGCTGGTTCGTAAGTGGGAGACAGTCGCTGAAAGGACTCTTTCCAAAGGAAAAAGCCTGTGGTTTAGCTGAAACTAGAAGAGAGACTGTGTTGTCATGTCTGGAGTGTGCTAGCAGCTCTTGCATCCCCCCGAGGCAGAGGGTAGCAGGGATTTGTGGTGGGCGGATTCAGCCAAGAGATGGGAGCTTGAGTTGGGGGTGCCTGTCGGTTTCTTCTTGCAAAATACCAAAAAATGAAATGTGAAATCTGCCCAGCTGACTCAGTAATAACTTGGGAGCAGTAGGAGAAACTAAACATCTGGGCTTGCTGTGGAAAACTCTGCCAGCCTCAGACTAAACCTTTGGTGAGATTGTTGGGGTTTTCTGAGTGCAAACATCAGTTGGGCAAATCAGACACATTCCTCACAGACTATTGTGCATACCCTGGGGATTAATTAATTCCAAAGAACCAGCATTAGGGGCCTCCAGTTGCCGAGATGAGTGTGCCACTGTTAACTATTCCTATTTGTTCTAGTCTGTTCATTCAGGTTTTTAGGCCATGCTCATCCCCGTAGTATCTGAGTGCCTTCCAGTGCGCATTAAGCAAGGTAACTACACATCTGAAGGACGCAGTGTTGTAGCTGTGTTGGTCCCAAGATATTAGAGAGACAAGGTGGGTGAGGTAATATAAATTGGTCCAATTAAAATATTACCTCACCCACCTACACCTCTGCAGCAGCAGTCTCATTGGTTCCAACCAGCTTCACCCAGACTTCCTTACACTGTGCTAAGTGGTTGCTGGGCTGGAAGAGAAAACCATTTTTCACTGGAAGGTTTTGATTTATATTTGTAAGTTATCTCCTGTCTTTACACTGAGATTAATTCACCTCAATCCCACAGTCTCCTGCAGTTCCTCCAGTGTGATGTTAATTGAGAGCCCTGAGAATATGTATAAAAATTCAGCTTGATTGGAGGAAAGACTGTCAGTAACTTCACACTGATACAAGAGCATGCAGTTGGAAAAGCTGAGCTACACAAATCTATATGTGCCTGAGCGTCAGTGTGAATGCTGAGAAATCAATGAATGGGCACCTGGGCTATCACGCGCTCAGCTGGGCCATGACACTAACATAGCAATTTCATCCTTCTAATATACCTGTGCTAGGCCACAGTGTTCAAGTTACATACTCTATCAAATCTGGTTTCTCTCTCTTATTTACCATTCTCATTGAATGTTTGCACAGCTGCTTTACTTTTAATCCTTCTCCACTTGGGAGAAGTTCCCTACAAACTTAGGTTGAGGGAAGCTGCCTTATGTCAACCTAATAATGTATGTGCCTACACTACCAGGTTCCTTCCGCTGACCTAACTTGCCTCTTTTGTTGACTTAATTGCTCCATTTCCATGAGAGGCATAGCACTTAATTCAATGTTGATGAGTCAGCAGAGATGCATTGTAGATGCAGCATTGTGTAAGTCTACTGAATTGGCCTCCAGGAGGTATCGCACAATGCTCTGCCATGACCACTCTGGAGATCGTCTTCAACTCCACTACACAGTAGCCAGGTACACAGGAAACATCCCCTCCCCTGTTAAAGCTCTGGGAACTTTTGAATTCCCATTTCCTGTTTGATCAGCATGGAGAGTTCACCAGCCCAGCTGATCATGGTGACTCAACACCCCAAATGCACGTTAGACTGAACTACACAGGAGGTGGTGGACCTTATTGGTTTGTGGGGAGTAGAGTCTGTACAGGCACAGTGCCGATCCAGCCATATAAATGTAGACATCTATGAAAGGATCACGTGGGGGGAAAAGGCCTACACCAGGGACACACAGCAGTGCTGCATGAAAATCAAAGAATTTCAGTGGACGTACCGGAAGACAAGGAAGGCAAACAGTTGTTCTTATGGTTCAGCACCACAGAAATGCCACTTCTACAATAAGCTGCATGTGGTTCTCTGCTGCAATCCACCACTACCCCCAAACGTATTGTGGATACATCACAGGAGTCTGAATCCTGGGCCACCTCAGGCAACAACAAGGGGGCCATTTTGGATGAGGAGGAGGAGAATGGGAGACAGGCAAGCAGAGGATCCATTCTCTCCAAGAGCCAGGAGCTATTTTTAACCGCAAAGCGATCCAGCCAGTTGCAGGACAGTATTGTGGCTGAGTGTGATGTTGGGGAAGGCACTTCTGGTGAGTATGCAATTCCAGTCAAACTGTAGGGGTTACACGCTCTTATGTGTTATGTTTAATATGAAAAAAAAGTGAGGTGCAATGGGTATCTGCTTCCCAGTGGCAGTTCCAGCAGTGCAGAGGGTGCCCCCTCCCCCCCGCGAGAAAAGAGTGTTTATGTGCACAGGCATGGCCCAGGAATCCTCCATGAAGATCTCCAGGAAGTTTTCATGGAGGTATTTCACAATCCTTTGCAAAAGGTTGCTGGGGAGGGCTGCCTTATTTCCTCCACCATGGTAGGACACTTTCCCACACCATTCCAATATTAACTCTGCTGGCACCATTGCAGTACACAGCATAGCAGCAAAAGGACCAGGTCTGTACCCAGATGCTTGTAACATCTGCTCCCTTGCCACCTCTGTTATCCTCAGGAGACTAACACCACATAGGATCACCTAGGGGAGACAGTGGAAGTTTTCGTTACCTGTGCTTGTATCACAAACAGTGGAGCATGTGATCCCTCACCCATGGTGATTTCAGAGTCCCTCAGCCATGGTTTTTCTAACACGCTGATGGTTTGGGTGGCAGGGATCAGCATTGAACTCAGAATCCACAAGCCCAAGGCAACTACTACCAACAATGTTAAGGCAAGGGGGGTGTTTTCTGTGTTCTCTCGTGGCCACAAACCCGCCCTCACTCCCCAGACCACACCGGACAGAGACTACATTTTAGGAGGCTTAACGCTGATCCCTGGTCTCCAAGCACTGTCCACCTCCCCACCTAATGCAGATTGCCCACAAACTGTAGTACAAGGCCCTTCGCCCATGTCACTGGGCCATGCTCAGCATGGCTGGAACAGCAAACCAGTTTATTGAATAGCCAGGGATATGGATTATGTTCTTGCTTGCACTTGAGTGTAATAAGGGGAGTGGTTTTTAAATTGCAACTTTACACTAGACGCAGGGTATGCACCGTGTGCTTTGTGTGCTTTGCATGCCTTACAGTGAAAAGCTTGGCCTTCAGCATGTCCTCCCTGCCAGTGGAGAGGCTTTCGCAGGTTAGAAGGAAAAAGAGAGCATGTGATGACATGTTCAATGAGATAATGCATGCCTCTGGGACAGCTGCCACAGCGCTAAGAGCCTGGAAGATTTCATTATCTGAAAAACTGGACATGGACATGGAGAGCAGGAGAGCATCCCAGGAGCATGAGTGTGCCACGCAGGATGAGGTGCTGCAGGTTCTGAAGGTACAATTAGACATGCTGAGGCGTCTGGTTGAGCTTCAAGTAAAGCAGTTTGAGCTAGACTCCTTCAGCAGCCCCTGCAGAATGGGCTGCAAACATCACCCCATTCCCAATCCTTCTCCCCCAAACATTTCAGGAGGGGGAGTTTCAGTATCCCTTCTGCTCAAGAAGAGGCAGCCAGTCAAAGACCTGTGGACAAGACTTCTGTGCTTTCACAGACAAGCTGATTTGATTTCTCCCTTCCCAATTTTATCACACTGTTTCCCCAAGGTTATATTTATTTTCCTGGTCTTTCAGTTTTTGTTTGTGCAATAAATTTCAGTGTTTTGAGAATTTATGCCAAGCATGGGAGTTTGGGGAGGAAGATGAGGTGCAGGGAAAGTGATGCACTGGAGGGGATGCTATGGGAAGGCACAACTCAGATAAGCAGTGCAGATTACTGTGTCTCGTTATTCAAATGGGTTTTCAAAGACTACCAGAGTTGCAGAGTTCCTTGCTGGGCCCTGATATCGGGCTGCTCAAAATTAGCTGCCAGCCTATTTGCCTCCATGCCCCACCACTGTGGAAACTTTTCTCCTTTTGTCTCACAGATATTATGGAGCACAGAACATGCAGCAATAACAATATTGCTTTCACTGAGGTCTAACCTAGTAAGCAAACTGCACCAGCAACCCTTTAAACATCCAAAGACACATGCTCAGCCTATTGTTGAATTGTTCCTTACTGCTGTCCAGGTGGCCGGTGTACAACTTCATGTGCCATAGGAGGAAGGGGTAGGCTGGGTGTCCCAGAATCACTATTGGCATTTCAACGTCATCAATGATTATTGTGTGATCTGGAAATTGCCTGATTGCAGCTTTCTGAACAGACCCATGTCCCTAAAGATGCACATGCCATGTCCCTTTCCTGACCATCTCACATCGATATTAGTGAAATGGCTCCTGTGATCCACCAATGCCTGCAACGCCACTGAAAAGTTTCCCTTTCAGTTTATGTACTCTTTGGCAAGGTGGTCTGGTGCCAAGACAGGGAAATGCATGTCATCTATCGCCCTACCGCAGTTAGGGAACTCCATCGTAGCAAAACTTTCCACTACGTCCTGCATGTTGCCGAGTCACTACCCTTCTTAGTAGAAGTTAATTAATGGCCTTTCACACTTGGATCACAACAGCTCCCATGGTGGATTTACCAGCTCCAAATTGATTCCCCACTCACCAGTAGCAGTCTGGCATTGCTAGCTTCCACAGTGATTGCCACTCATTTCTCCACTGTCAGAGCAAGTCTCATTTTAGTGTTGCTGCACTTCTGGGCTGGGGAAAGCTCTGGATTCCTGGAACATGGCCTTCTGCATTTAAAAATTCTGCAGTCACTGCTTATCATCCCATAGCTGCATAACAATGCAATTGCACCAGGCAGTGCTTGTTTCCTGGGACCAGAAATGGTGACCGTGTTCAGCTGCTGCGCGACTGCCAGCAACAACCACAAATTGTTTTGTTCTATAGCTTGCAGAAGGGCTGCTTGAAGGACGTTGCAATGTTACATGTGGCAGCGCCTGTCTTGGCTCTGGAAATACTGCAGGATAAGGTGCGACGTGTTTGTAATGCTCACAACAGGAGTGCACAGCAGAGCGGGATCCATGTTTCTCAGACTATGGTGTATGCACGGCTAAGCCAGACTTTTGAAAAAAAGCACAAAAAAGAGTGGGTTGTTTGCTGTTGATACCAAGGGAGGGAGGGAGGAAGGAAATTGCATCATGGGTGATCACAGCCATGTTCTTATTCCCCCATGTGACAATGTTTGGGTCCCATGAGGCATTGCAAGCCCTTCCCAAAACCCCCTTCAGCTAGTTGCACTGTGGGATAGCTACCCATGGTGCACTGCTCTGTGCATCGAAGCAAGTGCTGATAGTAAGGACTCCACTGACACTATGATCGTGGTGTGGACACGCCCAACTGACTTAATTACTACAATGGCTGGATGTCGATTTAAATGAAGTCAACTAAACTTTGTAGTGTAGACATGCCCTCAGACTAGCTCTTTCCTTATGCATGTGGTACGGGGCTAAACCTGCATCCCTCTGGCTGACTTGAAATCAATGGGAATTTTATGTGTGTAGGAGTTGCAGGACAAAGGTTACATGTTCGATACAATGGGATGCCATAGTTCAGACTGTTCAGAGAATGAACATTTCAATCATTCACCAAATTAGACTCCTAAGAATGACAGGAAATCCTAACTAAAAGCTAAGACCACTTTGTCACCAGGAGCATCGCTTTAATGCCCCTGGGGTTAAACTGTGGGTAGCAGATGAAAGGCCTTTTAAACCAGTGCTGCTCTGTATGCAAACACTGCAGAATTTTTGGCAACAGCTGGCAAAGGAGCCTTCATGGCTGAGTCAGGGCTGCTACCAGAGTGTGAAAGAAGCAGCAGATGCAGCTTACTGCTCCCCCTACAGGTACGTAGGGTTTTGGCCCAATGGCTCTAAACTGTACATAGACCTCCTGGTCTGCCACAATTCCCCTCCTTCACGGTGAGTTTTTAGATGCACAAAGAATTCCAGCAGCAAGTGAGATGTGAAACATCCATGCACGGGTTTTCTGCTACTTTTGCTTGACCTGGATTACTACCGTCAAAATACTGAGACCAAAACTTTCAAAGTTAGGCTCCTAAATCTATATTTAACTCCCTAAATAAGTGGCCTGACTTTCAAATGTGCTGATCCTCCAGTAGCTCCCACTGACTTCAGAAAGAACTGCCGTGTGTTCGGCACTTTAGAAAACAGAGCCAGTGTTTCAGGGCTCAACTCCAGGCCCCCATTTTTGAAAATCACCCAAAATGTTCCAGGGAAGTGGCAGTCCTTGAAATTGTAGGTGATAAAAATGGTAACAGCAACAAAGCAGTAGAGTCACATGTTTGGGGGTGTTTAAGCCATCAAATTCCTATATGGGTGCAGAAGTGCAGCTACTTTCATCCACATATGGATGTGCTACTGTTTTACATTTATGGGATGCAGCAGTAAAAGAGGAGCTTTCACACAAGGGAGGATTTGGACATATCAAACATAGATCTAGTTGACTTTCCTGTGTTTGACTAATTGACATTTTCCTCATTTTCCAAGATATTTTTCAGTTTAGCAGAGGTTTTTCTCTCTGTCAGTCTGCTTCTCCTGGCTTATCCTGCTGTGAAGTCATATGTTTGAACTTTGATATCACTTTTCTTTTAACCCTATCCTTTAAAATTCTGGGGCTGTAAGGTGTATGGGAGAAGAGGGGCTGTAATTTAATTGACCCATATATTAGGAAGTGTTATTTGCTTTTATTCTAAAGCATGTAAGTCTACATGTATGGGTCTACATAAATGAGCCATAATCATTATCCTATGCAAAGTCGTAATGATGCAATTATAACTTCACCACAGGATAAATTAAAAGAGAAAGCTGGGGGAGGAAAAGAAAACTTTAAAGCCACACTGTAAAAATCTGTAAAAATAGCAGACGCTGCAGAACATTAGTGGCAAAGAAAGGTATCTTTTACATGACTCTCCTCTTAATCACATTTACTTTAGGAACATTGATAAAGATAGGTTGGAATGGAAATATCCAAATCTCTGTGTGGAAATGGGTCTAGTGAGACACACTGTGCTCAACACAGTACAAGGCAAGGCTTCGACAGCCAAAGAAATTACATGAAAAGAAACTGCCTGAAGTCGGAAGAGAGATTATTTTATCAGCATCCAGCACTCGTGGCAGAGGATAAAGGAGTTGAAAAAACACAAAAAAATGCACTGGAGGGGAATGAAGAGGATGGTAGTAAGAATAAAATGCTTCTTACTGGGCTGTGAGTTAGGCCTAGTCTACACTTACCCGGAAATTCGGCAGCAGTTGACGGGAGTTATACGAGCTACACAGAGTAGCTTGCGTAACTCCCGTCAACTTCGTAACTTCCCTTTAGCGTGCCGTCTCCACGGCACTGCGCCAATGGGAAGTGTGCTCCTGTCGACGCAGCGTTACTCCTTTTGAGGAGGTGGTTTAATTGAATCGACTTCCGGATCTATTGAGTGGGTCTTCACTTCTGCTCAATCGAGCCGGACAGATCGATCTGACAGCGGCGAATTTGCCGCCGTCATTGTGTACGTTCTCTTAGTCTCTCCCTTGTCTCTGTTGGGTCTCCATCCCAATCCACTCTCCGACACATGAAAGAGCTGGCGTGTTGTGTGCTCTGCAGATGATGCAGCAGTAACGTGCACTGCGCATTAGCGCTGAGTGAATGTATATACAGGGACAAATACAGGGGTGAAGTCTGACTTGTGAGGGGCTGAGAGGGTTTCCAAAGCCATTCTGAAATCAGGGGCTTGGGATAATCTCAGTTCTGCAGGGGCAAGGCCTGAGTAAGATTCTCAGGGCAGAGGTGCACAGTTGTGGTCTGGGTGCCCCAGGGAGTGCAGGGCTGCTCTCTCCTCATTCCTCCTAGGGGTGCCCAGTGCCCCAAAGGAGATGGGAAGGTGGCTGGCCCATAGCGCTATCCCTCCCAGGTTTGGCAGCAGAGCCAGTGAAAGCTGCACTCCTATGGGCTAGTCCTAAAGGGCACAGTCTATCCCCAAGGGAGACAATCACAGGGGAAGTTTCAGTGTAGGGCTTTGTTTAATCAGTTTCAAACCAGCTGATTCTACAAAAGAGGGGCAGAGTCAAGCTAGGAGTTGTTTTACTTCTATTATTATTTCGGTAGAGTGAGGTCAAACGCCTCAGTGGAAATCATTGTGTAGGGGCCAGGTGCTTTGACATTTTCTGGAGGGTAGGGCTACATCCACGCGGAAGAAACCAATCGTCTTCCCTGGAAACTCCATTGATCCCAAAGATCTGCCGAGGGCACAAGATGGTGCCTTTGCATTGGCTCTGTGCTTCCTGTGATTTTGATGCAGCTCCCTGACTACCAGAGACACTCTGCCAGAGACCCAGCTGGTGCTTGCCACCGTGTCCCCCACCCCATTTAATGGGGTTCTGCATTGTGAAGCAGGGTCCTTGGAAAGTTTAATGCAATATCTGGCTACATTCACTTTCTTCTGGTGTTTGTACCAGGTGCTGGGATGGATGATGCTCTTCCCCCAGCCAACCTGCTTCCTGCTGCCTCCCGCTGCACAGAAAAAGGACATGTGATTGGGGAAAGGTGGGCATGCTTCCAGGGGGCAGGGGACATCCATGGACAAAGGGTACAAATTGGCCACTAATATCTAAAGTGTAATAGGCCTATTACATAATGTAGAAAAGCGACAATCTCTGCCCTGAAGAGCTTACCGTCCGTGTTTAAACATTACATTACGAGAGACATCAATAGATAAAGTGTGGTTAGGGAGCAGGGAGAACAAGGGTTACAGATAAGATAATCATGGGATTACTTCTTTATCTAGTTCACCTAGTTTATTATTGTTGAATGGTCAAGGAAGGCTGGCCAATTTTGAGAGAATCACATCTAATTTAACAGGGAAGCAAGAGAAATTCTTAAAAGAAATGGCCTGTGTCTGCGATCATGGGGACATGTTTATCTCATTTGTTCTGTTCTTTTTTTTAATGTTTTTTTAAGCTATTTATGGTCACTGTCTATTTCTGTATATAGTAAGTTCTATGCTCTGTATTTACGTTTTGGAAAAAGAATGACAATATTTAAAGCTCTCTCTGCACTAATGTCTCCTTCAGTCTCAAATTCACTTCATGTTTTCCCAGTTCAGTTACTACCAGTTAAGGGGCAGTCCAGGATGATACTGTACTTGCATGATTGCTGGTGAGGTCCTGAATGACTATTTCCAGTCAACATAACGGTTCAGTGGGTGGAGATGGAAATAGCTGCCTTTGGCTTTGTGCTTCTCAACATAAGGCATATACCATTCAGTACGTGTGGCATTTTGTAGAATCTGTGACTTCTGTGACCTCCATGACAGACTCGCAGCCTTAGATATCAGGATCTCTTGGAGTAGCAGTGGTCCCGGGGGCAGCCTGAGTAGCAGCCGGAGCAGCGGCCTTAGGGGCAGCCCTGGAGGCTGTCAGAGAGTGGTTCCTGGGGGCCTCAGAGCAGCGGCAGCCAGGGGCTGTCAGCCCCCATTGCCAGAGCAGGGGACAGCCATCGGTCCCTGGTGTCCACCAGAGCAGCGGCCCCCCCAGGGAAGCAGCTAAGGTTTAGTCAGGTGTATTTATAGTAGAAGTCATGGACAGGTCACGACCATGACTTTTGATTTATTGCCCGTGACCTGTCCACGACTTTTACTAAAATTACCCATGATTAAATCTTAGCCTTACTGATAGCATACTTCCAGCCTACAAGTGGCTGACCCAACCGGGTCAGCTAGTTCAAAGGAATGGCCAGTCTTTTGGTATTTATCAGAAATGAACTTGACTCCAAACCTTCTGAAGCTGGCCCCTCTCTTTAAATAACTTGTTAAAAATTGGCTCACTGAGCAAAGATACACAATGAAGTGCCTACATTATTAGCTTCATAGATTCCAGAACCAGATGGGACCTTTGTGATCATCTGGTCTGACCTCTTGTATAACGCAGGCCATAGAGCTTCCCCCAAATAATTTCTAGAGCATATCTCTTAGAAAAACACCCAATCTTAATTTTAAAATAGCCAGTGATGGAGAAACTACCACAACCTTTGGTAAAGTTTTTCAATGGTTAATTACCCTAACTGTTAAAAATGTACACCTTATTTCCAGTCTGAAGCTTCAATTTTCAACCATTGGATCATGTTATACCTGCTAGACTAAAAGCCCACTATTTGTTTCATATGTAGGTACTTGTACAATGTAATCACATCACCCCTTGCCCTTCTCTTTGTTCAACTCAATAGATTGAGCTCCTTGAGTCTGTCACTATAAGGCATGTTTTCCAATCCTTTAATCATTCTTGTAACTCTTCTCTGAACCCTCTCCAATTTATCAACAATCTTCTTGGAGAGTGGACACCAGAACTGGACACATTATTCCAGCAGTGGTCACACCAGTGCCAAATACAATGGTAAAATAGAGCAGAGAGGTTATCTGAGATTCTTCTATTTATGCATCCAAGAATGGCATTAGCTCTTTTGACCACAGAATCACCCTGGCAAGTCATGTTCAGCTGATTATCCACCATGACTCCTAAAACTTTTTCAGTCACCAGGCCCCAAGAATGCGTTGCCATGTTCAACCAAGCAAATGTATATGAAGTCAATGAAGTTCCGTTAATGGAAGGCTATTGTTTAAAAGGACAGCTGTGGACTGGTGGAAGCAGAAGTTCTGGGATCTGACTGCCATGGATCTGCAGTGTGACTTGGGCAAGTCATTTAAGTTCTCAGTCCCTCAGTTTCCTACATTGTAAAGGATACAGTAATGTTTTCCCAATTTATAAAGCACTTTCAGATAGAGTAAAAGCATTTCTGATATGCTAGTATAATAGTGTTGTGACGCTTTGGGGTTTCACCCAGACCAGCAAAGGGTTCTGTAACCCTGTGTGCTTCTGTGCTGCGCAGTTTTGGCTCAGAGCCCTGACATCAGCAGCTGGTTCACAATGGCTTCCCCCCAGCTTCCTCCAGCCTGGTCACTCCTTGCAGGGTGACACCAACAGCCTTCCCAGTCCTGAGTATCTCCAAAACCATCTCCCCTGCAGTGTCCAGAGCCTCTCGCTGGATACTCACAGAAGCTATTAAGTTCGCTGCCTCCAAAGAGACAGAGGACACGCCAGCCTGTTAGTTCAGCTGAGGACTTCCCCCTTCAGTTTTATACACAGCACTGTGATGGTTTTGTAATAAGCCAAGGATACGTTTATTAACAAAGAACAGGCATGTAAGTGATAAGTCACACGAGAAGACACAGATATGGTTACAAGGAAAACAAAACACTTTCTAATGATGAATGCTTAACGTCAGCAAGTTACACTCTTTCTCTAAGGAGCTCTCTCACCTCTCATCGGTTCCAGCTACTCTTGGTTTTCAGGCCAAGAGGCTCCACTTTTCATGAGCTCAAACAGGGATGCTCCTCCTTTTTCTCCTAGGTTATGGATGCCAAAATGGCTTTTGCCTTCTGCTTATATTTCCCAAAGTCTATTGTCTCTGTTTCAAGAGCCAGGAAGGCTTCCTGGGGTGCAAGTTCCACCCCCATTGTGATCATTAAGCAATCTTCCCTCCCGCTCATTTAGCTTGATTACTTTGTTTACCATATATGGGGATGTTCTTTTCATTGTCCTTTGAAGTATTCCTTTGCCTGGGACAAACAGGGTGTTTGCACTGCTTGCCAAACACCCCTTAAGAACATATTTCCAGCACATCTCTAATTCTTTGTACACTGCCCATGCATACCCTCACACAATAATATTAATGGTCAGTGTGTTACCAATTTGCATGTGACACCTCACGTGACACTTTTTAGATACAGACTATGACAACAGTGTGTTGGGGCAATGAGTGTGTCAGGCTTGATGCGAGTTATGGTACAGTGTGCCCTCTGCCAGTTGGCTTTGAGACGCCCACAAGAGCCTGATCTAAATCTCAGTGAAATCAATGGAAGTTTTTCCATTGACTTCAGTCAGCTATGGATTAGCTCCATAATTATCAAAGAATAATCTTCCCACACCCTATGAAATTAAAAGTCAATAAAACATTGTCTTATGAAAGAAATGCATTTGTTAATTAAATACATTTCCAGAATGTGAAATTAATTGTTTGAATGAGACCTATTAAATGAATTTCTATTTATTAAATGAATTTTCTAGGCAAAGATGTGTCTGTTAAGTTTCTCTTACTAAGATGGAGACCAGAAATACTATAAAATGGAAGTCAAATTACCAGAGAGAGAGTGTGTGAGCATGCAAGAGGAGATGGAGGGAAAAAGAAAGAGTGAGAGAGAAAAACCGATAATTGCTGAGCATGCTGTGTAACTAAAAATGAAACACAAGGAGAAGCATTACAGAGCTGCGTCGCACAGGACTGTACTGACAGCCATGGCAGAATAATGGAATTAAAATACAGACAATGAAGCTCTTTAAAAAGACTCAATTAATCTTAACACTCCCTAAAAGGAGTGTTAAGCGTCTTCTATTCTTATTTTAAAATGTTAAAATAAAATAAAAAACCAAAATATCCTACAAGGTTTAAAGTTTAAAAAGAAAAAAACCTGTAAAGCAAAACAAAGATTAAATGTGTACACAGAGACTAAAAAGTGAAGTTGAGTGCATGGTTTGCATATTACAGTTGCCAGCAGCAAAAACCTTCCCAAGCTCTGCTAGCTGCTTGCACAGGTTTTGCATGTGTGACATTTGTGCAAGAAAATATGAGCCCATTGGAAGTATTGTACAACTGTACAGCCAAATTGCTTTTAGACGCCCATGGTAAGGGCATTATATGGAAAAATTAACCCAATGAGATTTCAAAGGTAACAATACTGACCCTGATTCTACAATGCACTCAACATGGCTGACCTCTGCAGTTCTGAAGTCAAAGATGTTCTGTGGCGGTAGAGGGATCTGTCCACAAATTCTTGAAATTTCAGGTGAAATTCTTTTGGAAAAAAGTTAGAATTTTTTTGGGGAGGAGGGGGAGTTTTTTGGTCAGCTTATATGGGGATTGAAACTTTTCAAAAATTGGAAATTTTGATCAAATTTTTTAATGAAAAATGTTGGAATTCTTCTTTGAACATTTCTCTGTTTTCCAGTCAGTTCTAGTGGGATCAGGGCTGCTGTGTATAAAGTCAGGATTGGGGTGCTGTGTATGAAATCTGTCAGACAAAGAATAAGAACAGAGATTTTCTGCTGTGTTCTCTCATTTACTAGAAAACTACTTTTATTAAGACAAAGCAGAGTGTTAGAATTTTTCTAGCAGAAGGATCCCCAATGTGAAACTGATGCAAGAAAGAGCTTTCAAGGACCCTTGAACTGAGCACATCAATCTACATCATCTTTCAAACTATGCTCCCGAAACAGAAAAATTACATTTAAGTTTTTCAGATCACTTGATTAATGCCAGAACTCTCTTCACATCTTCTTTTCATAAGGCTATAGATACTCTCTCTTAAAAAAAAAAACCCAAAACAATCCACTTGATTATATGACCAGGTGTTCAGAACACACAAATCTCAAGATGGCTAAATGCTTATTTCCTAAGGCATTTTGTCATGGAACAACGAACATGCACTAAACAGAAGTCATATATGAATGTGCTTTAAAAGAATCAACAACCTGCTGAGGGTTATTGCTACAGCAAGACAAATGGCTAAGGTGGGTTGCAAAGAAGCTATTAAGCCAGAGAGCAAAGCAACATAATGATTAGTACTGTGATTTCTATTTGCATATCCTACTAATAATCATTTAAAAAATAAGTCAGCATTTGCCCAGAGTTACTGAAGTGTGGCATCTGTGTTTGCTCCATACGTCAAACAGGAAATATCTATAGTCATTGCATGATATAGTTTTCAGATACTGGGGCAGATTCTCAGCGGTGTAAATTGTCAGAGCTTAACTGCCATCAATGCATTGTCAGTGGATCTGTGACAATATATACCAGTTGAGGCTCGGCCCCCATTGATCTTTTCTGAAGGTAAGCCGTGTAAATGTGAGACTAAATTTAAGAAAAGGGAAGAAGGAAAATTCCATATAAAATGTTGAAGAAGAAGGGATTTATGATATATTCAGAATGGAATCTTTCTGTTGCTTTGCAATTGTCTATGGTAATCCCCAGTCAGGTTTATTTCTCACTATATAAGAGCTAAATTTTATTATTATTATTATTTATTATTATGTAGTTGTCCTGTGTATTTTAATCATACCTATTTATGATATCTGAGTGCCATAAAAACTCTGTGTAAGGGAATATATGAAATTCTCGTTTTTTCTCTAGCCATCCCCTAGGCACTGGGAATTATTATTTTCTTTTATTTGAAGTGTTTTTCTTTGGTTCATTTGTGGTTCTGTTACAATAGGACAGAAGCGGTTGTACATTCCATTCCAAGGTCATGTTCAAGGATGTTCTTGTGTCTTCTGGAGGCAAGTTCCACAGTTGTGAGCTGGTTCTTTGTTTCCTGGGCCTATGAGTCTCTTGAGGTTGACAGTCCCAGTGTTTCAGTAGAACATAGCTGCCATGGGAACCTGTGATCATACAGAGTGAGACAACTTTGGGCATTCCAAATGGAAAGCATAAAAATGAGACTGGCCCCTTTGAATTTGGCTTGATATTGAGCAGGGAGTCGTGCCGAAGTGGAACACTGGGATGTGAGGTGTTTTCACTGCCCTGTATTATTCAGCAGATGGGTTGCTGCATTCAGAACCATTTGGTTCTGTATGTTACACTACTCAAGCCTGGAAGGCACAAATGATCATTATTATTATTTTGTCTTACAATGGGAGTTGGAGGCCTGAACCAAGATCAAGTCTGCTGTACAAACATTTCATGAAAGATGGCCCTTGACCCAAAGAGATGCCAATATAAATAGATGAGGCAGACAAAAGCAAGGGAGAGAGAAAATTATTTTTCCTATTTTACAGATGGGAAACTGAGGCACTGAGTGATTAAATGCCTTGCCCAAGTTTACATGGGAAGTATGTGGCAGGGCTGACAATCGAACCCAGATACTTTGAGCCCCAGTCCAGTCAGTGCCTTTATCAGAGGGATCTTCCTCTGTACAAATGTGCTGTAACAACTAGTAGGAAAATAAAAATGAAATATCTTTTTATATGGTATATTGCTAATGAAAAGCATGACTCAGAGGTGCTGTGCATCTGCAATTCCCATTAACTTCAGGATTGTGCCCTAAGTAACACAGAAGAGAGAGAGAAGAAATACATTTCAACATACGTAAGATCAGCGACAGAAAAGCAATAAAATTGTGAAACATAAATTAGAATTTCAAACCATAAAATTAAAAGGGATGGCAATAAAATACCGTGAAGTGCATTTATTTCCAGTGGATATGTCAAGACCTGAATCTTCAATTGCTTGCAAACCAAAGTGGGAATCATTTTGGATGCATTGGATATAGCAAGTAGTAGAAATTGAACCCAGAAGGCCAGATTCTTTATTCACACATACCAGTGTCTATCAAGAGTGACTCCACTGAAGTCAATGGAATTACTCTGGTGCGCAAGCAGAATTGGGTCCAGCATCTTAAACTCTGATACTTTGTTCCTTTTGCTTATGGGACTGGAGGCTAGCAGCTACCCACGCATCCCTGTAGATCACCTTTCAGTCACTGAAGCTTAAAGGCTGCCTCCATGTTCATTCACTGCCAATGGTGCAAGCCATTAAGGACTCACAGCACTCCATCATCAGTAAGGGAAAACCTTCTGAGGCTGGACTCAGACTGCGTTGACACTTTGCAAGAGGGAGTGGGATGAGCCAATCCTAGCTCACCTCAGACATTCTCATTACCACAGCAACACTATTTCCCATGTGACCGCTGTGGGACAACCACCTTTGTGTTTCATTGCCATTGTGCGTCAGTCTTTGGTCAGGATTATCTCTAGAATTCTTGTGTTCTGAGGCCCATTGTACAATCTCTGGCAAGAGTGGCTGAGAGAGAAGGTAGCAGGAAATGTCTTCCCATCTACATACCTGGTTAACAACATTATAAAAATGAGGTGTGACCTGAGTAGCTCACTAGACTTTAGTACTCACCACTGGGGTGAAAACCCACGTAATAAAAAAGGGATAGACAGAGGACTAGATTGAGGGCAAGACCCAGAGATAGAAGGCCCAGGGTGAAACGAAAGAGGAACAAATGTTTTGCTTCAAAATGCATCAGGAAGAGTGCAAAGCTAGCATCGGACAGCACTTACTGTCACGGGTCGACGATCTCAGTTAATGAGGTTTCTCTTGTGTTAGAAGTGTGTGGAGTAAGGGAATGAGGAACCTTCACCCGTCACCGTAGCCACATAGGGCCTACTCAAATTGTAGATTGGGGTGGGGGAGGGGTGCTGCATGCCCCATATGCTCTCCTGAAAGCAAGGGGTTGGGATGAGGTGGAGACATGACTCTGACCCCACTCCCTCCATTTCTCTTCTCCACTTTCTCCCCCAAATGTTCTGGCAGCACAATTTAAAGAGAAAACTTGGTAAAAAAGTAGCAAGACTGATTTTAAGACGGATCACAATATTTGGGGACCTGGAAGAGGTCAGAGATGGCAAAATCATTCACTTCAACAGGAGCACAATTGTGTCCCAAGACAGCAGATTAAGAATTTGGGAAAAGAGGCTCCAATTCTGAGCTGCATTTCCTGAGTACCACAGCGCAGGGTCACAGACTGGGGGATGGGGGAGGGCAAAGATTGCTTTATGGCATCTTTGTGTTCCCCAGATATGGAACTGATGCAGGGGGCAAAATGGTTCCCAGAGTAAGTTAAGCTTTGTCTACATGGTCGGGAAATGTATTCTGTGAGGTGTGATTTCTAAGGTGCACTGTGTTATGCATTAATTGGTCCATGTAGACACTTCTGGTGCACACTAAGGGTACCTAGTGTGCTTCAAATGTAGTACTGCTTCAAAGAGCACTATGTTAAAGCACACCAGCAGCGTCTACATGGACCAATTAATGTCTAACACATTAATGCGCTATAGCAATCTCCCCTATAGAGCGCATTATCCCACTGTGTAGACTAACCCTTCGAGTCCTGGAGGCTGTTTTACCTACGACAGCCTTACCTGTGCTGCCTATGGGCTGCAGAATTGCCCATCATTTCCAAAGGACTGCATGTTACAGCTCTTCCCTCTCCTGCCCCTGACATGCCCCTTCTTGCACCCTTTAATGGGCACTGAAAGGGGACAGGGTATGGTAGAGAACTGTTTATATTAGCCCTATGCTGCTGTTGCAGCTGCAGCAGTGTGGGAACTCTCCTTGGGCAGTTGTGGTACCTAAAGTGGGGGAGCTCTGGGGCTCTTCACATGAAAGATGAGAACAGAAACTGCATGATGCAGTATATCTGATGTTGTTGCTATTGGATGGAATAAGCAATGTTATGTAAAATTTACTTATGGATGATTTTTCTGCTCTAGTCTCATAGCAATTTGCAATTATTAGGCTTGAGCAACATCTTCCAATGTACATCTGCTCCTGGAGTTGAATGTCAGCTGGCCATTTGATGTGCACTTTGCCAGTATGATCTCTGGCCAATTAAAGTCACTTCCCTAGTGGTGTTTTTGTTCAGGTTCTGAGGAGGAATGGATTTATTTAGCTTATTTAAAACCCTGTTGGATTCCAACACACTTTTTTCCTCAGAGGTAGACAATTGTGGAGGCAACCACATTGGAACTGAACCTGAATTTTTGCAGTGTCTTGGTTTCGCTTCTGTGAGACTGCCCCTGTTGCCTCGTCACTACCATAATGGCACTCGCTAGAACAGTGGTTCTCAAACTTATTTAATCGCAACTCCTCCCCCCCCCTTCTTTGTGTTGGTAGAAGTTTACATGATCCCCATACCCAACCTGCAAAGCTAGGTGGCTGGAGAGTGACAGCTGTGATTGCTGGCTGGGCTGTGAAGGCAGCACCACCACCAGAAGCAGTGCAGAAGTAAGGGTGGCACTACCATACTATGCCATCCTTACTTCTCTGCTGCTGTTGGCGGTGGTGCCACCTTCATAGCTGGGTGCCTGGCCAGGCGGCTGCAGTCGCCACTCTCCGACTACCCAGCTCTGAGTTTGTGCAATACTTCCCCCCCCCCAAAGCATCTCCTGCACCCCCAGAATACATTCCATGATGCCCGGGGGGCACGCCTCCCCCCAGTTTGCAAACCTCTGTACGAGAAGAAAAAAAGGTAGCAGAGAAGATTTTTGTTCTTGTTGTTTCTGATTGCTCCTGACTTTGCTGCTAAATCATTGGCATAGGGTTCAATTCTGCTCCCATTAAAGTCAATGGGAACTGGATTTCTTTGGTTACTTGTGTATCTGTCTAATGAAGAGCTTGACCTTGAGATGTGTTAGCATCTAAAACTCACATCACTGACTCAACAGGAAATCTTCATCTCCCAGGATCAAGCCACAGCAGACAGGCTAAGGACTGAACTGACATGGAAATTGAGCCATCCTCTCATTCATACTGATGATCCTTCTGGGTCTGGGTTAAGGCATATTGGTGGGGTAATGTAGGGATGCTCACGCTCACATTTAACTTGATCCTGCACCATTAAAATTAATGAGCTTTTCCATTGACTTGAATGGGAAGCAGGATCAAGCCCCTTGTCTGTACTCTCTGGGGTTGTTGGTATGGGTTTGGTTGTCTTTTTAAAGACAGTGGTGGCAAAGCCTCAATACCCTTCAGATAAATGTGTGAATTTTCACTGACGCAAATAAAAAAAGTGTCATCTTTGGCAACCTCTGATATTTTTGTTGGTGCATTCTATCAATATCAGTTGATCAGCTGTGCCATTTTATGCTCTAGCCATGTTCAGTGTGGCCCAGGATGTCTCTTTAAAAGGTATAGGATGCATCATTAGCATGTCAGCTTACTCAAGTTAAAAATAAAAGCACTAAAATGGAACCTTTTAGGCAGCTGCAGTAGCACGTATAACACATAATCAGCCCTTAATCAATGCTATTCCTGCTAGAAACATTCTTCTGTTGGCTGTGATCCTGCACAATAGCTTCAACCCCACTGTGATGTTACCCAGGGCACAACCTGGACTGTTGAACAGCTGTGTCCCCTGAATTCTCCAACCTGGGATGCTTTTTAGACTGCTGTGCTGTAAAAACAACCATTTCTGCTCTCACACAGCCTCCAGCATGTAAATTACTCCCAGCTATACAGTATGCGTGCTATGGCCAGCCACTCTTGAATTACACTGCAGAGCAACACCAGCAAATTTGCAGTCCCAGACTTTCCCCCAGAAATGTGCATTTTGTACTGCCCAGCCCTATCCTGGACAATACAAGCTCATATAAAGTCCATCATTTTATTAATAGAAAGTAATATGCACAAATCCTTCTTTGGCTTTGGTAAAAGAAGCGTTGCTGCAGAGCAAGATAGGGAAGCCAAGAACACGAAGGAGTAAATGAAGTTTGGAGAGAGTCTGGCAACCAGCTTGATTATAAAAGTGATTTTATTGCCAGGTATATAGAGTAATAGCCATACAAGGAGAGACCAATAAACAAAACAGATACAGTATTACACGGTTTCAATTGGGGAATTGAGGAAATCTAAACCAAATTTCATTACAAGTCAGGTTTAGAAAGTTATACCTGGAGTGAAAGAAAGAGAGAAAGAGAGAGATCAAATTAGGTCTGAGGGGAAAAAGTGGGCTTAACCAGAGAAGAGAAAGAGAGTTGCGGTTTCACCACTCAGTGCAGCTTGAACCAGCCAAAGGTTCCCGGGAGACAGGCTGTTCAGTTTATGGTCTGGGGTGCTTGAGACAAGCAGAGCCCCCAAAATGATCAGTCAGGAAAAGGTGAAGTCCCAGTGGACCTGATGCAGCCTTTGGATCCAGGCATCAGAACAGAGTTTTGAAATTGGGTAGAGGTTTTTGCAGGGAAACAACAATGGTTCAAGGGATAACACTAGATTTGTTTATGGGTAAATAATGACTCAAGGGAGTATACCAGAGTAGTTTTGTTTAAACTGGACAATAGGAACTGATCATTCCTGGCTATGGGCAATGTTACTTCGAGGGAGCTCACAATCCAATCAGGCCGATTCTGTATTTTGGATATCAGTAAAGGATCTATGACTAGAATTGGTCTGATAACTGCTGAGCTGGGTAGGTGCAGACGTGGGTTCATTAACATCTGGAGCAGAGTTCCCCCATCATGCAGTGCTTCCCTGCTTCTCTGGTCCCAGAGTTCAGTGCGGTCCATGCCTTGGAATCTCTGTTCTTCATTCTGTATGCTTCTTCGATGCAAATGAGGCTAGGGGAGCTACCTTAATCCTGTCACCTTTGCCCAGAGGGGTGCAGGTGTATCTCCCACTGCCTTTTCATTGCTTTTTATAAGTCTATCTTCTGGTCAGTTCTGGTTCAAGCAGAGGCTGGAGGGGTGGGGAGAATGGAAGGTTCTTCATGAGTCAGACATGCTGGGTACAGTGCCCTGGTTCCCCAAGAAGACAGAGCTGACAGGTAACAGTACCACCTTCAAACCCTCCTCCCTCTTCCCAGGGAGTGACTGTTTCCTGCAGCTTCTCACAGCTCTTTTACTGCTCACTACTCCTGGGCTTTATACAGGTCCCCTCCTATTCCTGCCCAGCTGAACTTGCTTCCAATTAATGCCCTGCTCCCTGGCTCCTCCTCCAGGTGCAGCCTGTGGAGTTAATAGGCCTACCTAGCCACCTTAACCCCTTCCAGTTCTGTGGGGGGTGATCACCACACGGGACTGTACAGAGGTTATGGTGGCTAGATAGGTCTATTAACTTATGCTTAATATTTCCCATTATTGTTGTTATTTATTTATATTACAGTAGGGCCTAGAGGCCCCAGTGGAGATTGTGGCCTCATTGTGCTAGGTGCTGTAGAGACTGGAATGCACTGCCACCTTCGTGTTGCTGTGCTGATGAGAAAAGGCACCTAGAGATTGGCTGTACAGACACATAGTCAGAGACAGTCTCTGCCCCAAAGAGTTTACAATCTAAACAGCCAAGACAGACAAAGGGTGGGAAAAGGGAAGTATCGTTAGCTCCATGTTTTTTATCTCATAGGCAGGTAGCTCTCCAGCTGGTGTAAATTGTCACAGTTTCATTGGCAGAGCTTGGAGCTAGAGAATATTATAGAAATACAGGGTGTAACAGAGGTGCTTGCTTTTTCCTCCCAGTCCCAAATCACTGCTAGACAGATGCTTTATATCTGACTATCAGCTAGAAGTATGAGATCTCATGCAGAGCAACATGCCAAATATAGTAGCTGACATTTTGCAAAAAGGATATTTTTCTCTGTTTTAAAAACCATTTTTTCATCTGTTACTTGAATTATTTTTATGCATCATCTATTGCTATAAATTTGGAAGGGGAAACCACAGTTTTATCATGGCAGAAAAGTAATAAGTCATGGAACTGTGGTGGAGTAATGTCCCTCATGTGAGTCTGTGTGTGTGTGTGTATATAAGAGAGACAGAGCGATCGATCCACTTAACTCTCATTTTACTCACATCACTTATTCATCCCAAGGTGCACCTGGGCATCTGTACTTTTTGAGTTGCGTTGTTTATGGTAACTTTAGAATATTTAAGAGATGCTCATTTCCATTTAAAAGAGCATAAGGAATTAGAAGCGAAGGTAGTGCTATGTGGTTGTTGTACAAAGGCTTTATGTCAGTGGTGGCCAAACTGCAGCTTGTGAGCTGTATGCAGCTCTTTTACAGTTAAAGTGCAGCTCACGGCGCCCCTATCCTCCCCTGTCCCCCGATTCTCCACCTACCAGCTTGGGGTGGGGAGCTTGGAGCTTCTGCCCTGAGGCAGGGTGGTGGGGCTAGGGGATTCTGCCTAGCGGGGAAGGGGGTTTCAGGGGGTCAGTAATTTTGGCCACCCCTGCTTTGTCATCTGTAGGCAGGGGCTGCCTTACAGAGAAGAGTTACCTTCTTTGATCTTTCCCCTGGCACTCAATTGTGTTGGTCCCTTGGAGTATCATCACCAATTCATATTCTTGAGGCACATCCAGACATCCTCCTAACCTTTACCCTTCTTTGAGGCATCTCACGGTATAGAAAACCTGTAAGGTATCCCTACAATGGACTTACGGCAAATTTGAAGAGGATAACACATGTTCAAGTTTAGCTGTCCGCTACAAATATCCCCGATGACTCTGAGATCCTACCCTCTAGACCAGTGGTTCTTAACCTTTCCAAACTACTGTACCCCTGAAGCCTGAGTCCCACCCCCATGGGGCTGAGGCATGTAACTTAGTTTCATGGCGCCCCTGTGGCTCCAGGCAATTGCCTTTCTTGCCACCCCCAATACCAGCTCTGCACTTGCGACCCCTCTAAACCCCCAGGTTTAGAAACACTGATCTAGAAGCAGATGTGATAGTCACCTCCACCCTCTCCACGTGGCACAAATTTGGTGCAGCTGCCAGAATCCCACAGTTCCTGAAAGTCAGTGAGGTACGTGTGAGGAATGTCTTTTGTAGTCGGTGATGTGAAAAGTGTCTACAGTTGTTGTAATACATCAGTAATATTTACAGTTTAGCTATACTAAAGTCTCCATTACATGGACAGGGGCAAGGATCCAAGATCAGAATTAAATTTCTTTGTAGAACTTCAACCCTGAATTTCCCAGCTTTCCAGTGCATGTTCCTTGCTAACATTCTGTAATGTTTTAAATGTACACATATTAATAATCTTCAAGCGTTTTGCCTGAAATATTTATTTATTGAGGTTTATTTCATTGCCACTTGTTCCCAGAGCCAGGGATAAAGTCTCATTGAGAGGCACAGAGAATTGACATGCATGATTACCATTAATGTTAATGGGAGAAATACTTGTTAAACCCTCCGCCATGAGATAAGCATAGCTCCTATTGAATTTAATCACATTTAATCCTACTGTGCTATGTAATTATCACAGAACAAAGAACATGTTTTCTATCCAAATGTTCTTTTCAAATTTCTGTCTGTATTCTCATCTGATTAGCTTTTCATAATATGGCCAGGTGAAATAAACAATTATTTTGTGCTTATTTTTTAATAAAATCCACTCTATCTCCTCAACATATGGAATTGATACCTTTCCGAGAAAGGGAAAAGTGTTTGTGTACTATACTCAGCTGCAGATGGGTGGTGGAACACAGATGTGTGCAAGATACCTGTATTATGGAGTTTGACACAAGGGAAGTCAGTGCCATAAATACGTCTCTAAATGCAGATAGTAGCATTTAAACACTTCTTTGAAGTCAGGGCTTGCCAAGTGTTCAGAACTGTGCAATGCTGCAAATCTGTCCCTGAGGTGCCTTTCCAGAGCTGCCGGTGCTAGCTGAGGATATGTGACTGTCATGGGATCAATTTAACCACTCCTGGCATCCCATCATTCAGGCCTTAAATTTCCCCTTCAGACAAGCTCAAACACACAGGCCTTTCAAATAATGTGTCCTCCCCCTTGGGTTCTGATTTATTAAAGCCGTAACACAAAACAACCATGTTTCCTTTGGCCCTCTGGACAGCAGGGTTTCCCCCTCTGGGCTTAGTTCTTTCTGCCATCCCCCGCCACCAGGCTCTGCAGAGCTAAGTTGCAGGTTCCTTTCCCCATTCTTACCACTATGTGGCTCTTCTTCAACCCCAACACAGGCCTTTTCCTGGGCTAAACCATTCCCTCAGTCCTTGAGGGGTGAGATACATACCTTTGTCCTCTTCCTGGCCCTGCTGAAGTCAATGGCAAAACTCCCACCGACTTCAGTGAGGACAGAATTTCACCCAAAGGTCTCTTTCACTACTTCTGGGTTGCTATTCCATGACACTTGGTCAAGTGAGCCAGCTGCAGGCCATAGCCTGAGACTTAATCCCTTACAGGCTTTGCTTATCCTGTGATAGCCCCACAGAGATGTTTCCTGTTAAGAAAAAACTTGTGAAAGAGTAAAATTACCCTGTACGTTTTGCAGTCAAACAGACGCCCTCCTCTTTTCATTTTTATATGTGCACAATGAAATTATCAGCAACATTATCTTCTGAAACAACATTTCCCAGCTTAGACCTTAAGGTCCTGCACCTGGAAGCTCCTGAACAAACTAGGACTCAAAGGCATCCAGCATCTCACATGACCAGGTTCCTAAATCACACAGGAATGTAGGAATTGCCATATTAGAACAAGCCAAAGGTCCATCTAGTATGGCATATTTCCTCAGCAGTGGCCTATAGCTGAAGCAATGGAAAGAAAAAACACTGTCATGCACTTGGACTATTTTGCATAACTATGTGCCATGAGGAGGATTTTCCACCTGATCCCAGCTGGTGATCAGCTTATGGAAATACAAACATGTCAGGATTTTATGAGACTATAAAGGAACTTGGAAAAATATGGTAGACATTTTATCCAGTAGGAAATGTATTTCTTGGTTGAAATCCACAACAAACCTTGTATCTTGGTATTAACTACAGGAAATTGGCTAATCTCCTTAAGTATTTTTATCTGATTGCTAAGCATTATGTTTTGAAATTCAGGTCCTGGGTGGGAGGGCTCTTTTCCCCTCCTTGTGTCTGCATTGCTTCTACTAGCGTAAGAGAAAAACAAGGGTATAGAGGTTCATCTGTGGCAGTGTTTTCTTTCTCTAAAAATGTGAATTGCTATCAGAAATACAGTAAAACTGTTTATTTTTGCACAAACTAATTCACAGAGTCATATGAGGGCGCAGCCTATATCAGGTAGCAGAGCCTGGCTGAATATGGTTTTGAGACCATGGAGCCAGGTGATTTATATTTATATTTATATTGATGGGGGCATATAATCCCTACTCTGCCAGAGCTACTAAAGGGTTAGAGTAGCTTCCTCCCCAGCTATGGCTGTTTGATTGACCAACAACAGTGGGAACAAGGGGCTGCTAGAGAGACTGAGAGCTGCTCTGCCTCAGCAGCAGACTCACAGAAAGCCACGGAAGAAGCAGGATCAGAAGCGTTTGAGAATTGGGGTGAGTCTGCTGGGTGAGGCCATAAGCAGGTGTATTCCTTCTCCTCAATTCTGCAAGCTAGAGGAGAACTGGACACCATAGGACCCTGTCCACAAGTCTGGGAGGAATACGACTTGGAGTATGTCTACACTGCAATGTAAGCCCAGGGTTAGTAGAACTCGAGTTAGGAGACCCTCGGTTTGTTAACCTAGGGCTTGAGCATCTACACTCATTTGTAACCCCAAGGTTAGGAATTGTTGAATCCCAACCTGGGGTTCCAGCAATAACCCTGCATTAGGCAGGCCCGAGTGCAACCACCCATATCTCAGACTTTCTAGCACCATCCCAAAATATAGCTGCTCTAGCCTTTTGTTTGTGGTGCAAAGTGGGAAAACTTAACTGTCCAGAGGACAAAGAAAGTCAGCTCTTGGGAGTGTGGGAAAACGTTGGCAGACTCCCAGAGCATGAGTCCAGGGGGCCTGCATCTACACAGCAAAGCAATAGAGTTTGAAACCTGGGTCCCATCTTGATTCAGGCTCAGACTCTCCCCTTCTGTAGGGTCCTGGCACTCTGGGTCCAAGCCCTGGGTTAGTATGCTTTGTGTGTAGACAGAAGGGGAAGGTTAGGCTTGAGCCTGAGTTTGAACCCTGGGCTTATACTGCAGTGTAGACATACCCATAGGGATCTGAGGATAGCTGAAATAGAAGAGCACGGTCTTAAAGGGCCAGTGTGCTTCCAAGAAACCTGATGCCAAGTGAGAGAGGTTGAACTCCCACAGAAAGATTAACATTATTTATTTATTTATTCACACATCAGTTGGATGCTCTTTATTTATAATTACTATATATGTTCCATCATTGAAACATGTAGTACTAAATGACCAACCTATATAAAGAGTCCAAAAGGATACTTAATACCTTTACATCACACAGGGTGCAAATATACACTAGAACTATATTCTGATGTACATCAATTTAAATGTACATGCTATCTGAATACCAATAATCAGATACATACACAATAAAACTTCAATAATGTACAATTGCTCATGAAAAATGAATAAAATTAGAGCTAAGTTATCAGAAGAGGGGCCCCAAAATGTCTCGTGTGTGCCCATCTTAAGCAGTCAAATGCCCCAGTTCACCCATGCAAGCTGGGGTTTGAATGCTCGCATAGTTATGCATGATGCTATCCCCAACTTTAACAAATGTAACAGTACTTGTGTGCCTAAATTGGACATAGACAAATTTGTCCTTACAAAATCATTTTTACTTTTGTTAGTGGCCTTCCTCCTAATTTAGAGTCTCATGATGTACATTGAGAAGACAGACAGGTAGGCACATGTTGGGGCAAATTTGCCCCTGTTATAAGAGAGGCAACTCCCATTGAAGGGGAATTGCACTTATTTACTCCTGTGCTGAATTTGGTCCATTATCTCCATCTAGTAATCCTTTTTGCATTTTATCGTTGCTGTCAAAGGGGAAATGCCATCCCTTCCTTCCCTCAGGCTTGGTTTCTGGGGATATGATGACAGAAGGCTAAAGGTAAGTCAGGAGAATTGGAGCCACAGGTGATGGTTTTTCCTGTAGGTTGTTTTGTACAAAGTCCTTCAAAACTAGAGATAATCCTGTGCAGCTGCCTGTCAACATGGTGGGTTTTTTTCTGGCAAAATACCCTTGTTTTCTTAACCAATAGTAGTGCCACGGATGTCACATGAGAGACCAGCAAAACCCTGCCTTTAAAAGCACCCATTTCTTCGGTGGAACAGGAGAACTGTTTGACTGGGAGCCGAAAGGAGGCATTGCTTCCTGGACAGCCTCCCTGAACCGGAGAACCAAATAAGTGCTGAGAGAACCTTCCCTGCCTGCAGGTGGGTGACACTGTGTGGAAAACCTGACAGTCCATGGAACATACAGTCTGTGTTTGTTGCTTTTGCCTGTGCAATTGGCCAGGTGCAGGGACCAGAACACTAGAGTAAAAAATTGTGCACAGTGTCAGTAGTTCTCTGGCATACCAAGCTGGGCTCTAATATAAGGGAAACCTCCTATTGCGAGGCAGCTAGTTGACAAAGAACCATCGGGTGTGTACAGACGATCTCTCTAGTTCACTTGGCCTTTTTTATAAGTGTAACTGGGCCATTTCAAAGTGTAACTCATTAAAACTAAAGATCACGATGAAGTGTGAAGGAGAAGTAAAATCACCACAGAATAGCAATATATAAAAAATAAGTCTAGACCTGATAAACTGTGTCGTCTTGGTCACATTTTGTGCACAACTAATAGAATCAAGATTTAAATAATGAAGGATTCAAATCAGTGCCTCTGAATGTGCTATATTAAGCTTTGTGAACCAATCTCTCTGCAAATGTAAATTGCTGCAGCTCCACTGACGCCACCAGCAGGGAATTTGGCCCATGACTTTATAAATAGGCTAATCAGAGTTCAAAATATGGACATGGAAGATACAGCTACTGAACAGTGCTGCAGGCTGAGTTGTGCGCCTTGCAATGTCCTGTCAAAATATCTTCCATTAAACAGCTAGAGGGGAAACTGTGCAGCCGGCATAGCCTCTCCTAGTAGATGCATTTTCAAGACAATAAAAATAACATTGATGTATATTGATTTTTGCAGGGATTTTATAATTCTGATGACTGGATGGGGAAGCAACCTTTGCAGCACATCACACAACAGTTTCCTAGGCAGTACGTGGACCACTTAACAACTGATGAGTGTAACCCTCGATAGAGTGGGATGGACAATGGCGGCTGGGAGGAAATGAGCTGTGCTCTCCTTGCTGTCCCACAAACACTGCATTCATGCCAAAGGTGCCTCTCACACTGGAGTGCTGTGGCAACTGCAGCCAGAAATGCTGCCAAGTCTGACTTCTCATTCAGTTCCAATCAATTTCATAGCAGCCAGTATCTGCCTGATCCACTAAATACATGAAAGAAATAAAAAGGAACGACTAAGATGTAAGGGTCTGTCTTGGCTTTTGCTGATTTCTGTTATTCAAAGTGTAGGTAGGAGGTTCTCTCACTGGGCACCCACCCTCTTGACTCACATGGAGAACGCAGCAATTGGAATTTACACTTGCAGTATTTCCTCAAAATTCTGTAGTGGGTGGTTGAGGTCTATCCTTTCTTTTCCTCCTCACAGAAGTAGCAGAGGGTTTAAGTCAGTGGATCTCCTGAGATTTAAGTAGGCCCTGTGCTTCTGAAGTAGCTCTCAGCTCCCTGTACGCCCTGGCAGCCAGCTACTGGGGATATGATCCCTTTTGATTTGAGAGAGCCTTACAAAGGAGGCTGAGCTTTGTTTTTCAGGGCTGCACACGCAAACATTCTGAACAGTCTGTTCTGAGTAATGGGGGAAACGTGTGTTTTGACCATGCAGTACGTGATGCATGCACACGCTGATTTTGAAGATGGTTTCAGGTGTACATGCAGCTTCCCTGAAACACGGCTGTACTGTGCAGGGACTGAATAGACAGAATTACACTGCTGAAATGAGAGCAAACCAATTCATTCATTAGTCTGGCTTCTTTTCAGTGTAATGTCTGAGAAACAGTTTTCTCCTGCTCTCATGCCACTTTTAATACAGCACAATCTGGTGCCATAGAGCTGGCTGGAAGCATTTCTGCCCTTATTGTCATGCTTTAGCTGGAAGCTCCTGCCAACGGAGAGATGTAAGAGTTCACATTTTGCACCTCATTCAGCAGGTCACAAGGTATCTGAGACCACTTCGCTGACAAGTCGTAGGCGGTGATAGCCACAATGGAACTAGAGGCAGGAAATGTTCACAGAGGGGGCTACTGGAGATAATTACAGCAACCTCTTAGATTACAAAGAAAGGAAACTAAAAGTAGATACACTGCAGGTGCATTACTACGATTGCCTTGTACAAACCAGGAGAAATGGTAGGGCTGGAACAATAAAAAGCAATATCAATGAACAGCTGCTAAAAGGAAACTCGCCCATATTCTCCCTGAAAGGTTTGGAACTAGCTGGGCTTTTTCACAGTAGAACATTTTACAGGACATAACAGTTCCTTGATTTTATAATGGATTCTTGTGTCTTTGGCACTCATTATTGTAGTATCTAAGGGCTTCTCTACGCAGGGAGTTGGTACAGAATAGTTATTCCTAATTAACTCCCTGTGCGGATGCTTTTATTCTGCACAGGGAGTTAATCAGTAGTAAACATTTTGCTTTAAATTCATACCCTACCTTAGTCTGAATTAATTTCCCTGTGTACAGAAGCCCTGAGTCCTACCAGCATTAATTCATGTACCCTGAGAACACCCCTGTGAGGTTGGGAAGTCTGGTTAGCCCCACCTTCAAGAGGAGGAAAGTGGGGCAATGAAGGGTTAATATAATAACTTACTCAAGGTCACTGAGGATTTCTGGGGCAGAGTGGGGACGTGAACCCAGATTTCCTGGTTCCCACTCCAGTGCCCCAAAAACAAGCCTAGTCTTGGCTTAGCCAAGTACTTACCTTCATTTATGAAAATTGGAACATTCCAAACAAGTCTTGGGAAAAGGCCAATTTTGTCACTAAATAAATAAATGGACAATTTTTTTTGACCAGCTCTGCTACTAATTAAAACACAGGACTGTGAGTCAGGTGATCCGGCTGCTAGTCCCAGCCTTGCCAGCCAATAGAGAGCACTGGGAGGAAGCACTATTCCAACCAGCCCCTCTCTCGCTCTCTCTCTCTCACACACACACACACCCCACCCACTTACAGTAAGTGTAACATGCTTTCCCCAGAGCTGGGTAGTGCAGGAAATGTTGAAGGGGAGGACTTGGCTCTGCCTCCTCCCTGTCTCCTTTGGAGGAAGCTGTGCCTGTGCTGAGGAAGTAGTAGAGACTTGCAGATGGGACTGGGCCCAGTGCAAGGACACAGGAAGAGAAGAATGTTCCTTTTGCTCTCCCTTATTCACAATGCACGGGGGTCCGTCCCTTAACTTCCCTGTGTGTCATGACCAGGACAAGGACAGTCAGACCTCCTGGTCAGAGAAGGAATCAGGGGCCAGGCCGAGTCAGGTACTGGGAAGTCAGAGTCTGAGACAAGCCAGAAGACAGGCCGAGGTTCAAGTGTCAAGAGGCAGGCAGGGTCAGGTTACAGTCAGCAATCAAAGAGCAAAGTCAAGGACAAACCAGGGTCAACAACTGGAGTCTAGAGTCTACTGTGAGCAGGATACAGAGCAGAGACAGGCAGGCAGTCTGTATTGTTGGTCAGACAGCTTCCCATCATGGCTGCCTGGTTTAACTATTGGTACCAGCCAATCAGTGGGGTGTGATGGGCCGCCACTCAGGTCTGGTTGGGTAGTACTTCCCACCGAGCCCAAACTCACAGGGTCATCCCATGGGAGGCTAGCCTAAGCCTTCCGTGACTATGACGAGGTATCATCACCCCCCAACCCTCATGCTTCCAACCCTGCAGGTTCTTACATCATTCCCCTCCTTCAAGTCGCCCTTCAGGATGGTGCCAGTCCAGGCTTGTCTGGGTGAGCCTTATGGAATTCTTCCATCAGGTCAGGGGCATGGACACAGGAGACAGGTTCCCAGGTGCATTATTCAGGACCATAGACTTCCCAGTCCCCCAGATAGTGTGGGCAGAAGTGTGTCTGTCGAGAATTGAGAATGGCATGTACTTCATGTTCCTTGTGACTCTGGATTTTGACTGGTGGAGGCAGCAATTTGGTTCAGTCAGAAAAGATGTTCCCCGTGTAGGGCTTCAGAAGGGAAACCTGGAAAACTCGTTGTATTTTGAGAGGCTGGAGTTTGAAGATAGCTAGGTTAATCTGTTGTCATGTCGGGAAGGGTTTCAGGAACTGGTGGTCCAATTTGCAGGAGCGTTGCCAAGTTCGGAGGTGCCTCTTGAAGGCTTTCTTCGCCTCTTCTAGGTGATTCTTGAACTCTTCCTGAATGAGATGAATCTGTTGGACCCAGTTGATGGTGGCAGGGATCAGGGAGGCTGCTGGTAATGCTGGGTGGAAATGGGGGAGGAATCCATAATTAGCAAAGAAGAGGTGCCGACCCATGAAGGCATAATGGGAGTTGTAAGAAAACTCTGCACATGGCAGGAATGAGGACTTGTTATCTTGATGGTAATTTATGAAGCACTTCAAATACTGCTCCAGTTCTTGGCTTACCTGTTCTGTTTGTCCATCTGTTTGGGGATGGTATGTGGTGGAGGTGGATAGGGGGATTTCCAGTAGCCTGAGAGCTTTGCACCAGAAGAAAGAGATGAACTGTGGACCGTGCTCAGAAACTATGTGGTCTGGGAGGCCATGGAGCTGGACCAAGTTGTGCAGCAGAAGTTGGGCAGTAGGCTCAGCAGAGGATAGCTGGTTGCAGGGGATGAAGTGGGACATTTTGATCAGGCAGTCCACAATCGTTGAGACTATGGTGTGGTCAGACGCTGGGAGTTCCATAACAAAATCTTGGCTTATGACCTAGCCAGAGCTTCCAAAGGTACATATGTGCCACGGGGTCTGATTTGGGATGTCTTGATATGTGCACAGCACTTGTAGGAATCCATGTATGCTTGGACCTCAGTCTGCATATGGGACCATCAGAAAAAATGGGCCCCTATGTGGGAGGTTTTCCAGCAGCCAAAGTGGGACCTGCCAACGGTGCATTGTGGCACAGTCATAGCACCTGCAGTCAGGGGTGCCCGGGGAAGAACATATATGTACTCAGCGAAGTATGTTATCCCATCCTGCACAGAATGGTGCATCTTAGCCCCCAGTGGCATGGATTGTATGTCTTGGGCAAGCAGGTTTTCTTTCAAGATAGATCAGATGAGGGACAGCAGATCTCGCTGAACTGTAGCATTGGCAATTTACCAGGCTTGAGGAGGTAAGGCAACTCAGAAGTTGGTTCTTTGCTTCCCTGGTAGTGTTCCCCCTTCTGTGATAGAATGTTGACCCTCCCATTTCATTTTCCTGGGTAGTAGGTAATCATGAAGGCAAACCAAGAAAAGAACAGTACTTACCTTAACTGCCTTTGGTTCAATGCTTGGGCATTGCAAAGGTACTCAAGGTTCTTATGGTCAGTGAAGATGTGTACTGGGTGCCAACCTCCCTCAAGGTGTTGACACTAATCTTCAAATGCCATTTTTATGGCAAGGTGCTCTATTGTCCAGTATTTTGAAGCTTATCTTTGTGGGGGTAAGTTTTTGAGAATAGAATGCACAAGGGTGCAGAACTGAGGTCTGAATTGCTGTGAGAGTACCACCCCTAGGGCCACAATGGATGCATATACTTCCACTATGAAGGGATAAGTTGGGTCAGGGTGTGCCAGGATCGGGGCTATGGTGAAATCAGCCTTTAACCGGGCAAACGCGAGCTGGGCTTCAGGAGATCAAGCGAATCACATGGCTTTGTGGAGGAGGGAAGTCAGGGGAGTTATAAGTTGGGAGAAGTTGGTGATGAACCCCCATAAAAAAATTTGCAAAGCTCAGGAAGCACTGAAGTTCCTGGAGGGTCCAGGTTGCTGTCCAGTTACGGATGGTTTCCACCTTGTGTAGTTCCATCTGGATTCCCTCTGGGGAGATGGTGTACCCCAAAAATTCAGTGGTGGCCTGGTCAAAAGTGCACTTTTCCAGTTTGGAGTACAAATCATGCTTCCATACTCTCCCCAGGACAGACTGAATGGAGTGGTAGTGCTGCTCCAAGTTCTTGGAAAATATCAGTATATCGTTGAAGTAGATGGTCATGTACTGGTCCAGAATATCCCTGTACATATCATTTATGTTGAAATGTTGTGGGGGCACTGATTAAGTCAAATGGCATCGCCAAGTATTCAAAATGCTCAATGGTTTTCCATTTGCCTTATGTGCACTAAATTATATGCCCCCAGAAGATCTAGTTTCATGAAGATCCTGGCAGTCCTCAGGTATTCAATCAATTCTGGAAAGAGGGGCAAAGGGTACAGCTTACGAATGGTCACTTAGTTCAATGCATGATAGTCTACACAGAGGAATGGTGACCCATCCTTCTTCTTCTTCACAAAGAGGACTGGCGCTCTTGCTGGAGAGGGGGGGTCACCAAATGAAACCCTTGGCTAGGTTTTCCTGGCTATAGCCACATAGTGACTCAAGCTCTGCTTCAGAAATGGAGTATATCCATCTATAGGGCACCTTTGCCGTGGGTTGAAGGTCTATTGGGCAGTCATAGCCTCTGTGTGGGGGTAATGAGTCTTCATTTTTCTTCTTGAACACATTGAGGAACTTGCAGTACTTGTCAGGGAGGTAAGGAACAGAACTAAAAGGCAACTATTATGGGGATAAGCTCGGTTCAGCATACAAAGGGTATGTGGTAGTGGAGCAAACTAGAAAGATAAAGGAAATTAAAACTATCCATAAAATATCCCATGCAGAAGCTACCAAAAATATTCACAGCGGAATGTGGAGGAGGAAAATGCAAGTGAGGGAAAAGAGCTACTGGTACAACAACACACAGTTCGGGGCAGGAAAGATAATATAAGGGGAACAGATGAAGACGTACTGCTTGTAGGCAAAGAGAAACGTATACATTTATGATAGAAGTGATTAATTGCACTTTACAGACAGGAAAGAAGACTGAAAGAATAAAAATTATAACACAAGAGGCAGAAAAATATTTGCATATAGGCCAACTCTCGATAGACCGCATTAATGCCATTTTAAATGAACGTAATAATGTAGTTTAAACAACAGGGTTCTAATTTTTTTTGAGAGAACTCACATAGTTTAATAACATATGGTCAAGAATTTAAAAACAAACAAACTGTTTTTTTAAATGGAAAACAAACCTGACTTGATATGTGTACAAGAAACATCGTCAATGAGAAAACCTATGTTTAGAATTTCAGGATATGATGTAATCATACGTGACAGAAATAACAAGAGGAGGGGGAGACTGTATATTTGTCAAAGAAGGTCTTAGTTATGTAGACATAGAAATACAGAACTTAAGTTTTGAGTACAATCTGTTGAGATGCCTCTGCAGAATAATAGCGCCTTTATATTAATCTATGATGTTTGCATCCCATGTAAAAAACGAAACAATCTAGAATTGGAAGAGTTAATTAAGAGTGTCAAAGGCCTGTATATTATTTGTGGAGACCTTCAGAGCCATAATGAATTATGGGGAAGCAGGAAAACTGATTATAAGGAAAATGCCTGGAACAGTTCATTAGACAGACAAGGTGGGTGAGGTAATAACTTCTATTGGACCAACTTCTGTTGGAGAGAGAGACAAGCTTTCGAGCTTACACAGAGCTCTTCTCACCAACAGAAGTTGGTCCAATAAAAGTTATTACCTCACCCACCTGATCTCTCTAATATCCTGGGCTCAGAAGTGGCTACAACAACACTGCATGGAACAGTTCATTGACATGTTCAGTCTAGTATTGCTCAATACTGGAACACCTTCAAAGTTTAATTAAGTGGATGGAACCTTTCCATGTTTAAATCTTGGGATTGCAACAAACAATATAGCAAGTAAATGCATCTTGGAAATCTATAAAGAAGATGGAATGAGATGTGATTACTTTCCTATGCTAATTACATATCAAGGCCAAGGTAATGTTGAAAACACTGAAGGAATTCCTACCTGGAACCTTAGAAAAGCAAACTGGGGATTCTTTAAGAGTAAGTTTACTGAGTATCTAAGTACCAATTGTATAAGTGATAATTTAGAGTAATTTTATGATAATATAATAAAGGGAGTTGTAGCAGCAGCCACCCTAGCTATATGTAAAACATCAAATTGTCACAAACTCAGAAATCCAGTTCCCTGGTGAAATTAAGATTGTAAAGCAGCAATTAAAGAAAGACATAAGACATACAAACAAGCAAAAAGTACAATGAATAGCATGGGCTTAATAAAGTGTAAAGCAGTGGCTCCAAGAATTAGTAAAAGACAAAGAAAAAAAGGTGGAGAAAGTATTGCGGGAAAATGAAGATAGATTCCAAGGCTTCACAGGTCTATAAACAAGTTAAAAGAATGAATGGGATATGGATTAAAAAACAAATTTATACCTGGCTTTGTAGTAAACAATGAAGTTGAAAGTTCTAATTTAGGAAAAGTGGACATTTTAGCAAAAGAGTTCCAAAAAGTTGTTAGTGACACAAATCAAAGTAAAGAGTTTTATAAACAAAAGAGAATGTTTGGTGAGGAAAATTGTGAGCTCTTACATGTCTGGATAGAATATAAAGATGGTGTATTGAATGCAAATTTCAGCATACAAGAACTCAAAAACCTATAGACAAAAGTTAAAAATATAGCCCCAGGTAAAGTATGAAAGGCTTAAGCATCTACTGGAAGGGAGTTTAAGAGTTTTATTGAAATAATATATGAAAAAAAAGAATACTACCAGCAGAATGGAAGCAAGTGATGGTTATACCAGTAGAAAAACCTCACAAATTACTCACAAGACTTCATGCATATAGACCTATTGCTCTCACATCATGTGTGGCAAAATTATGGAAAGAATGATAAATGATAAATCACACTTGGGGGAGGGGAGGGGGGAAATGAAATGATAAACAGTGTACAAAGTGATTTCAGGAAAGGAAGATGCACATCATATTCTAGGATTAGAAACAGAAATACAAACATTAAGAGGGAAGGCTTGCTGTATAAACTAGCTGCCAGTGGAATAAGAGGAAGAATGTTCTGGTGGATAAAAAGCTTCTTAAGTGAGAGAAGCATACAACCATATTGTCTCTCCAGTTGTGGATTTGTAATTATATGATAGAACAAAAGGAAGAGCAGGACCATCAAATACGAGGACTATGATTTACGAGTTTATACATGCCAAATGGATCAGCATTGCCAAATCTATACTGACAGTTATGGTCATCCAACGTCTTGACAGACGAAAAGAAACACAAAGTCAGTCAGTCAATGGTGCTTGACAGTAGTGTGGGAGAAGAGCCCAGTGTGAGAGCGGCAGACCTTCCCACCAAGGCTACAGGTCCACACTCTGATTCCAGGCTTGCCTGCACACCTCAGCCTGGGCTCTCTTATGGCTCTCCCCGATGACTGCACCAGCTTTGACCCAGCTTCTCCGGACTGAGTGATTGTGGGCAGGGCCCTCCCAGTTGTCAATGGGAATGTTAAATTTTTTGAGACTTTGCTTGACCTTGTTGCTGTATTGGAACTTTGGCCTTCCTCTGCATCACGGGTAGCTCTTGAGTTGGCCATACAGCACAGCCTTTGGAAGATAATCTTGAGACATATGCTTCACTTGTCCCAGCCAGCAAAGTCTATGAGCATCTAGCATAGTCCGCAGAGATTGTAGGCTGGTTCTCTCCAGGATCTCATTGTTAGTGATCCAATGGTCCCAAAGTGACTCCATGGATTTTTTGAGACAGCTAAGTTATAAATTGTTCAATCTCCACTCCTGCTTGGAGCACATGACCCAGCTTTCACAGCTGTAAAGGATGGTACTGAGGACACAAGCCTTATAAACAGACACCTTTGTGTTCAGTTAGCAGCTTGTTGTTTCAGACACGTGAGATAATTTTGCAAAAGTTGACTGAGGCTTTGCTGATTCTCACATCAAGTTCTGTATCAAAGTTAAGTGAGCTGGTTACAGTTGAACCAAGATAGCAGAATGATCCATGTTGTCCAAAGCTTCACTATTGATGTAGATTTAGGTGAGATGTTGGTGCCTTGTGATACAACAACTGTTTTCTTGATATTGATTTCCATGCTGAACTTGATGCATGCATCAGAGAACTTATTAATTGGGATCTGTAATTAATCAAGTGAGTTAGAGATGAACATAGTGTCATCTCAGAAGAACAAATCCTCAATAGCGAGCTAGGTGACATGCCTTTTGCTCTGAAATTGTCTGATGTTGAACAAACTGCCGTCTGTCCTTGATTCAATTAGTATTCCAGACTGATAGTTTCCAAAAGAGTACTTATGAAAAATAGAGAAAAAGATGCCAAAGCCAATAGGTGCTAAGATGCAGTTTTGCTTCATGCTACTATCAATACTAAACTCAGACAATGTTTCATTTTGATACTGGATAATTGCCTTCATTCCCTCATGGAACTCCTTAAATAGGGAGATCAATTTCTGTGGACAGCCAATTTTTGACAGGATCTTGTATATGCCATTCCTGCTAACTATGTCAAAGGCCTTTTGTAAGTCAATGAATGCTATGTAGAGAGATGCCAATTGTTCACAGCTTTTTTGTTGCAACAAGCGCATTGTGAAGGACATGTCAGTCTAGGGCATTAATAAGATCAGTTATGGATTATGGATGCCATGCCTGTAATTCAGCTTCAAAATCCCCACTTAAAAAAATGGAGCTGATCCAAGGCCAAGGTCTGCCAATTGCATATGGAGTGAGTATTATGACTCTGTTGTTTGTGCTGCAGGTAGCAACTAGAGAAATGCCTATAAATTTAAGGATGAAATTGTTAGTTTTAACCTTTTGGGCTTAGGTTAACGGAAATAGTGAAGATAAGTTCCAGAGGGGTAGCTGTGTTAGTCTGTTTTTGGCAAAACAGCAAGAGTCCTGTGGCACCTTAAAGACTAACAAATTTATTTGGGCATAAACTTTTGTGGGCAGAAACCCACTTTGTCGGATGCGGAAGATAAGTGAAGATAAGAGTACTAAAGAAATATATGACGACTGTTGGGAATTAAGTAGACAAGAAGTAACTGGATGCTACTAATTCCCACATGCTAACAGAGTCAAAAGGTAAATAAAAGACTTGGGTGAAAAATGAAGATTTGGAAGAAATTAAAATATTTAGTCATGGGAGATCAAACTATTGTATCTTGAGTTGTGGATTTGGAATTGTATGATTAAAACAAAGGATCAGGAGCAAAAAGCAGGCTCATCAAATATGATGGCAATGATTTATGAGTTTATACATGGCAAATGGGATCATCATTGCCAAATCTATACTGGCGGCTCTAGAAATGACAGCATGGGTAGAGTGAGAATGTCCTTTTGTATCCCTGAATTTGGAATTAAGAGATGTATGAGACTATCCAATTTTGTGGCCGTTATGATGGCTGAACTGATAGGCATACTGTTGGCACTTGTCCTGGATAAGGGATGTATGCCCAGCTATGACTGTTATCCTGTCTAATGCTTTATTGGGTATAATGGTGATTAGAAAGGGAGCCTCAGAGAGGGGGGATGACTTCATAAATGAAATATTTTTCTTAACTATGGAGATAGTACAATTGGGTATGCGTATAGTAATAGTGTGGATTCCAGCACATATTGGGGTACCGGGCAATGATAAGGCAGATAAAGCAGTGAAAAAAGCTTTAAAAATGAGGAGGTTGATATAAGTAAACAGGACTTCAAGAGTTTGGTTAAGAAAGAACTTAAGGAGATGTGGCAAGAACTATAGACCACAAAGAAAAAGGAAGGTTCTATGAAATATGTCCCAAACTTGAGGATAATGGTATATTTAATAGCTATGACGGAAGAGGTGAAGAAAGTATATTTATAGTGCTAACAGGTCACTGTGATCTGTCTGGTAATTATGCTTGGTTAGTAAATATAAAAGACGAGTTGCGTGATACACGCAAAGTGCAAGAAACACCTGAGCATCTGCTGTGGCAATGCAGGGAGAATTACGTAGAAAGAAAGACTCTTTATGAACAACTGAGTTGCCTCCAGGTGAAAGAATATAGTCAGAAAGGATTGTTGGGAGTGCCAGAAAAGCGGGGTACCATTAAAAAAGTGTTACTTCTCTTTTTAAGGATACAGGACTGGGTGAAAGGATACAGATTTTTTGCTTATGCAAAAACTGCAGTAGGTGGTGGCCATGGCCTGAAATGCTCAAGCTGCTGCGCCATAAGCCGGCAGGAAAAGAAAAGAAAAGAAAAGAAAAGAAGAGAAAAGAAAAGAAAGACCTGTGAGAGGGAGACTCCTAGTGAGTCAGACCAGACTAGTTCAGTTGGGAAGGACAGGTGAAAGCTGCCAGAGACCAGGGGACCTCAGGAATCCCAGAAGGAAGCAGAAGGTGGTTCCTGGGAGAAGGCAGGAGAGCAGCAAGAGGAATTTACTGTCTGGTCTTCCCAAGCCAAAGAGCCAGAGCTGGAGACCCAGTGGCGTACCGATGAGGAGTGGAGGGGCCAGGCCCCTGGCCACCAGCCTGGGGTGGGGAGCGCTGGCTGGGCCCTCCAAAACACACAGGGGGTGGGTGGAACAGGAGGCTCTGAGCAGGAGAAGTGGGTACCATGCGGTGGGAAAGTGGGGGGGGGCAAAGGCAGCGGCAGAGCCCAGCTGGGCTCCGCTGCCGCCATGAGTGCCAGAAAGTCCCCAGGGTGCAGGAGGAAAAACGTGGCATGTCCCCTCCCACCCTCCCGCAGGTACAGATCTCCCCCTCCCCAGGGCATCTGGGGGGTGGTGCCATATGTCAGGAGCTGGGGACTCCTCCTGCCCTGCGTGGGGGGGTGGAAATGTAAGCATTGGCCCCTGGGTGCTGTAGACCCATGGTACGCCATTGTGGAGACCATAGAGCAGCAGAGGTAGTTGCCAGCTGGCTCTAAGCCAGAGAGCTGGAGACAAGAACCAGAGAGGGCTGAAGTCGGGGGAGCTGTGGAGGAGCTTACCCACTGACATCTCTGGAGGCAGAGAGCTGGAACCATGAGGGAGGCAGAGGGAGTGAGGGATGTTCCCCTAGTAAAGATGATCTCCTAGCAGAGGGGCTGTGGGGGTTCCTGCTGGGAAGAGTTGTGCTCCAGATGGAAAGGCTGGTTGGCTGTCCTGTGATGAGGATTGGAGAGGATGCTGTTGGAGAGCTGGGGCATGGTGAGGGACCCATGTATGTTATGTCTGGACTATGCTAGGGGAATTCTGGACTGTGGTTATGGGATGTCTCTTGTGATTTTTGTGTATAGGACCACTAGGGCTATATTTATACTTGGGAAGATGCTTTGGACTATTTCTGGGGATTCTGAAGGAGGAAACTGAGGCAGGTGTGTCTGTCATGTGATGGCCTGCCACTTGGCAAGGCAGTCTTCTTACAGGTGTGAACACTCATTCTTCAGGGCATAATTCAATCTTTATTTAGTGGGGATTTAGGAAGAATTTTTCCCTGGGGCAGGTTATCCCATAACTGATAAGCCAGCTGCTGGATTTCTTTTCTCTGAAACAGCAGATACTGCTGGAGAGAGGATACTGGCCTATATGGGACATTGGTCTGATCCAATCTGGCAAATCCTCTATTCCTAATCAACATCAGATGTTTTTCATTTAAAATTTGTCTGCCATGTTTTTCACATGCAAAACAGACGTGTTGATACATAGAATCATAAAAGTGTAGGACTGGATGAGACCTCAATAGGTTATTTGGTCCAGTTCCCTGCACTCTTGGCAGGACTAAGTACTAACATGTAGGGTCTTGTATCTAGAAATGATGCCAGAACTTTCACCTTAAAAAAAAAATCAAGCCACAACAAACACTCATTATGTCACTTATTTTCCATCCCACATGGTTCAATTAAAAAAGAAACTGATGCACCTCCTGGTAAAAGTGAATCCAGCTCTGAGCTTCACTAAAATGTGTCACTAGGATTTCAGAACTCGAGACAAGCACAGGAGTACCCCAGTGTCTATTGCAAGATGGAAGCACTTTTATAAGTGGGGGTGAAAGTCATGGGAAAACTATTGAAAGTACGGTGGTGCATTCCGAAGATAAATTCTAACCAGTGGCTAGTACAGCGGCAGTGGGAGTGGATTACTAGGCAATCAGCAGGTGCATGAGAAATAACATGACGGCTATGTTGCTTTCTGCACCACTTGACATTAATTACTTACAGTATGCTGGGATTTCTGCAGATAATTTTAAAACCATCTCTACAGTGAACAGCATTAAATTATGCATGACATGTACATTAATTCCTCACAGTTCTGCAAGACTTCATAAATATGAAAAGCAGGAATCCAGTTAGCTGTCTTATTTATTTTGAAATCAAAGTTTCCCAGAGTGATAGGCCTGATTATGCAAACTCTCACACTGGTAGTGCCAGTGACTTCAGTGGGACTTTTCTAAAGAGCAAGGATTACTTGTGTGAGTAAAGGATTGCATACTCTGAGACCCTGTAACAGTGGGAAGGAAAGGAATCCACTTAATACACTGTAGAGAATCCAAATGCTGTGGAAAAATGGCATTGAAATGTTAAGTCATGCTACCTAGAGAAAGCTCTGAATCCCTGAAATGTCGAGCACTCGAACCAAAGTAAAATAACCATACCAAATGAGAGAAAAAACATAACTGAAACCTCAGTGTAATATCAGAACACACATGACTAGTTTCTGGCTGGGGAACAAGGAGATTGAAGATGTGTCACAGAATTCTCAGTCCTAGTCTTCACCTTCTAAACCTGCTAGGGTTGCTTTTCAGATTTAGTAAATGGAGAGGCAGGAAACTCAGAAAAACTGAGTTTGTCACATGCACTTTCTCCTTTATTTTGAAGCTAAATTGCTTGTGGCTTTCTCTCAATGGAAACAGAACATCTCCACACCTCTTCCTCAGGCTTGTGACATGATAGAAGTGTTAGAGGTTACAGGACACACTTTTCCCCTTAAGAATGTACATGGATTTCAATGTACTTATTGATAATCTAGTGGGAGGTATTTAAATAGGTGTTATACCCTCTACTGCAGTCGCACTTTTAGTAAGCATAGTAGGAGATTGAATGACACAGTATCAAAGTTCGTTGTAACCAATGACCTCTATATTTACTTGTCAAATGTTAACATGGTAGACTTAATACACTAACTAAAATTTGCCCCCAGATTTCACTGGTGCTCAGAGTTGGCCAAATTAACTTTACCGAAAATCCTACCCCAGATTTCATAAAAACAACTTTTACAAAACCCTACAGGAAATAGAAATGTGAGGAGTATTTTTATGAAAACCCCCAATAGTTCCCAACTGACATAGTTGTTCAAACAGAAAGAAATGTAAAAAATAAATGAACTAATGAAAAGTGAATAGGATTTGAAAACTGATGTTAGTCATTGAAAGTGTGATTAGCAATATAAGTAAGGAACTTGCTTGTTTAAAATAAATCATCTCACTCCTGCAGACTTTGTTCATACAAACATTCCCACTGAACTCAAGCGGACTAGCTATCTAACATACTTATAAACCTTTATTACCATGGTATCTTTAATGTATTTCTTCTCAACACCCCTGTGAGATAAAGAAATACTCTTTTCCTCATTTTACAGATGAGGAACTGAGGTACATAGAGACCAAGTTCCAGATCCTTAAAGGTATTCAAGCACCCAAGTGACTTGCCCAAGATCACAGAAGAAGTCTGGTAGAGATGAAAACTAAACCCACATTTTCCAAGTCCTAAGCTATTGCCCTAACCAAGTACCATGTACCAGTCACGCTCTCAGACTGACTTGGGTAAGGGTTGTTGTGAGTAAAAGATGCAGGCTCTGGCCCTTTGATTTTTAATCTGACAGTGTCCCCCTACGTAAATTAAGACACACAGTTAGCCCTGGATAACAATAGCATTTTCTTCAAGCTTCCCACCGTTGAACCCCACCATTGGTGCAATAGTGGGAGTTCTAGTGTAATTTAGCCACAGGTGGCTGCGAGCATTTTAACCACTCTCCTGTCTAAATCTGCTTTGAGCTGGGTTAGATGAAATGATGGATAAATATGCATTGGTACTCTCAGTAAAACTGCATCTAGTGGTAGTGCAGTGGTGGAAAATTAGAAGGAAAATGCTGGTCTAAATACAGCCCTAGTGAATATTTGATGTATCCTGTACTGAAATATTGTAAGTGTTCTGCACTGATGCACTTTATATTCTTGTTTTTTCTTTTTTGTTTGTTTAAATAATGAATAATAAAGGTATCACTAAGAATTTTTTTCAGATTGTAGTCTAAAAATTATAATCAATAAATGGATACTGGCAAATTAATCTGCCTATAACTAAGTATTATTATAATGAGTTCATTTTTTAAAATAAAGTCTATGTGAAAGGACTCTGGATTATATGTCAGGATCACATTAGCATGATCATGTCTTTTATGATGATCATTAAGGTTTTTTCATACAGAAATCTTTTTGTATTGCATTAACTATGAATTCCAAAAGCAAAATGCTATTACCATACCATTATCATAATATTTCACTATGGGAATCATTATTATACTTTCAGGCTCCACAGAATTGCCAAATATAAATATATTTACTAATAGTCATATGAATGAGGATTAAGGCTTAGTACATTTGTACAAATAATTAAGCAATCAATTTGCAAACGCCTAGAAGATAATAAGGTGATAAGTTACAGTCAGCCTGGATTTGTCAAGAACAAATCCCATCAAACCAACCTGATAACTTTCTTTGACAGGATAACCAGGATGCCTTGTGGATAGGGGGAAGTGGTAGAGGTGATCTATCTTGACTTTAATAATGCTTTTGATACTGTCTCTCATAACCTTCTCATAAACAAATTAGGGAAATACAGCCTAGATGGAGATACTATAACGTGGGTGCATAACTGGTTGAAAAGCCATTCCCAGAGAGTAGTTGTCAGTGGTTCAGAGTCAAGCTGGACAGGCATATCGAGTGGGGTCCCACCAGAATCAATTCTGGGTCTGGTTCTGTTCAATATCTCCTTCAATGATTTAGATAATGGCATAGAGAGTACAATTATAAAGTTTGCAGACGATACCAAGATGGGAGGGTTTGCAAGTGCTTTGGAGATAGGATTAAAATTCAAAATGATCTGGACAAATTGGAGAAATGGCGTGAAGTAAATAGGATGAAATTCAATAGGGACAAATGCAAAGTACTCCACTTAGGAAGGAACAATCAGTTGCGTACATACAAAATGGGAAATGACTCTCTAGAAAAGAGTACAGCAAAAAGATATCTAGGAGTCATAGTGGATCACAAGCTAATTATCAGTCAACAGTGTAACACAGTTGCAAAAAGCAAATATCATTCTGGGATGTATTAGTAGGAGTGTCGTAAGCAAGAGACAAGAAGTAATTCTTCTGCTCTACTCCATTCTGAATAGGCCTCAACTGGAGGATTGTGTCCAGTTCTGAGTGCCACATTTTAGGAAAGACGTAGACAAATTGGAGAAAGTCCAGAGAAGAGCAACAATAATGACTAAAGGTCTAGAAAACATGGCTTATGAGGGAAGATTGAAAAAACTGGGTTTGTTTAGTCTGGAGAAGAGAAGACTGAGGGGGGACATGATAACAGTTCAAGTACATAAAAGGTTGTTACAAGGAGGAGGGAGAAAAATTGTTCTCCTTAACCTTTGAGGACAGGTCAAGAAGCCATGGATTTAAATTGCAGCAAGGGTAGTTTAGGTTGGTCATTAGGAAAAACTTCCTAACTGTCAGGGTAGTTAAGCACTAGAATAAATTGCCTAGGGAGGTTGTGGAATCTCCATCACTGGAGATTTTTAAGAGCAGATTAGACAAACTCCTGTCGGGGATGGTCTTGATAATGCTTGGTCCTGCCATAAGTGCAGGGGACTGGATGAGATTATCTTACAAGGTCCCTTCCAGTCCTATGATTCCAGATGTGGACATCTGTAGGTAAGAAACAGATTTCCTATCTGCTCTCTGTTTGTTTAGTAATCTGGATAAGTCTAAGTGACAGTGGAAAGCTACATTTGACACCAGTATTTTTCTTTTTTTAATTCTAAACTACTTGTACTCTTTCTAGGCCATTTGAAATTACTGGTGGGCATGATAGGTGCATGGATCTCTGTATTTTTGTTGCAATTACTGCTTTATCTAAATGTATTAAGTGCCAGCCTCAGTTGTATACTGTGTGTCTCCTGCTCTGTGCAGCTACTACACACAGCTAGCACTATGGTAAACCACTTTCACTGCTGTGCTCCAGTCATAGCCTGCTAAGGCAAGCACTGCTGAAATGCTGAATTGGCACGGTAGGTGAGAAATATTATAACTAACATATGGCCAAAGTCCCTTGGGTCCAGCCATGAAAGATATGCTTATATTTTTCCAGCTGTCCAAAAGTAGCTATTTTCTGAAGTTCTAGCAACTTATCACGAGATGTTTAGCTAACAGCAGAATCAAATGAAGATACATTTTTAAAACTTTACAAACCAGCCTCTTTTTTGACAGTAAGTGAATATTTATAGAATTTAGTTCTGTGTAAGTGACTGGGGACTGTACCTTGTTATCCCTTTTGGGAGCTGTCAGCCTCTGCTATCAGGGAAATGTAGAGGTACCCCGAAAGAGAAATCAGCTGCTAGCGAGCCTTCCTGATGACTGATTCTCAACTCATTGTCAGAAGCTCAAATTAATGACTAGCGTGCAGTCAACATTCTTATGCTGCTGCATAGAAAGTATGTGGGGGAAAAAGACACAAATTCAAATACAAACAGCCCCAATAATCCTGCACTGGCAGGGGCATAGACAAGATGACCTAATAGGCCCTTTCCATCCGGAATGTGCATGACCCTAAAGAGGTACTGAATCATTTCCCTAAAATAATACCCTCATCAGCAGCAGCATCTTCCTCTGATCTTTTAAAAACAGGAGCATTGCCATGCTAGTCAGACCTCTTCATCTGTCTCTGTGAACATCCGCAGAGTTGCCAACGTTAGGGAGTTTTTTTCCAGAGACAAATCTCTAGAAAATCTAGAGAACTGGGGCCCACTGCTCAATTTCAGGTTATTATAATGTCACTATCCGTATTTACTCAGGGCCTCCAAAGACTTGGGGTTTCAATAAATCAAGAAGTGTGAATGTTTATCCAGAGATATAGTGGTCCTCTATGCCCTCCTTCGCAAAAAAAACCATCAACAATAAACTCCTCTAGCCCCTCCATCTTCTTGAAGGAGACTCCTTATCCTGCTTCCTGGGGGAGGACAGCAGGTCCATTTCCCCCTAGATTTTAGGTGGAGGAGGGCAGGCCCTTTCTTCCCCTCCACATCATCAACGGGCATCCTCACATGTCTTGTGGGATGAGGGATGAATTATCTTACCCTCATACTCCCCAGTGGTTATGCCTCTGTTTTTGAGAGACAAGGAGCTATCCCTTTCAAAGAGGAAGGATGGCCCAGTGGTTGGGATGACAGCCTGAGATTCAATCCCTGCTCTGCCACAGATATCTTGTGTGGCCTTGGGCAAGTCTCTCTGTGCCTCAGTTCCCCATCAGTGTACTGAGGATTACAGTATTTCCCTACCTCACAAGGGTGTTTGTGAGGATGAATACATATAAGGATCATGAGGTGCTCAGATACTACAGTAATGGGAGCCATTTAAGTACCTAAGATAGATATTAAAAAAACTGGTTGCCAGACCTTCTTATATGAAAGAAATGAATTGCTGTTGCCAGGTCCATCATCCCATCCTACAGTGGAAGGGACAGGAAGACCGATTTGGTGCCGGCCTCCCAAACTGCTCAAGTGGTGATAGGAAGCCATGTCAATGGATCTCTTCAGGAGAAGATCCAGTGCTGAAAACAAGTCCTTGGGACTTTCAGGTAAGGCTGGGCTGAGAAAGGGCTCTGGGAGGCAAGGCCAGAGCAGCTGGATCTAGAGTTAGGGATGCAAGTCTAGGAGTTCTAGTCTCCCTAAGAGTACATCTACACAGTGCCAACCCAAACCTCCTCCCTCCCCCCCAAAAACAACCAATGGCAGCAAGTTTCAGAGCCTGGGTCAAGTGACTTAGACTCACAGGACTTGTGCTGCAGGGCTAAAAATAGCAATGTAGATGTTTGGGCTCAGACTGGAGCCTGTGCTATGAAACTGGGGGAAGTTGTGGAGCCCAGGCTCCAGCCAGAGCATATACACTGCTAATTTTAGCCCCATACCACCAGCCTGAGTCAGCTGAGCTGTGTTCTGAGACTTGCTGCTATGTGGCTTTTTTCTGAGTAGATGTACCCTAAGTCAACTCTGTTCTTGGTAATTGTGACCTTAAAAACTCCTCAGTGCCAACTGGCAAAGGGTTCATTGTTCTGGAACAGCAATTCTTATCAGTCCTGACAAACTTATTACATCTAACATGCTGGTTTCATAGTATTTATCCAAAAAGGGATGTCTGACGTGTCCAGTAAAAGCTTATGTCACACTGATCCTCATAATCGTTGTTAGATGTCTGTACGATGATATTTAAAGAGATATGTATATATATCCTGAAAATATGATCCTAAAAAGTCTCTATTACGACAGAGCTGACAAACAGGTTTCTTCCAGAAAGGAGATAAGATGTGTATCTCTCTGTCACATGTAAATCAAGCATTATAAGCCAATTCTGCATATGGAATAAATGAGGATAGGAAGACATCAGACTTAACTACAGAGGGTTGTCCTATGTCTAGGGGGGCAAAAGACAATGAACTTTGGGGCTATAAGTAGAAGGCAAAAAGAACTCCTGGTTTATCCTTTGCTGAGGAAGCAGAAAGGACAGCGCTTTTTGCATTTGTGAAAGGTGGATCCCAGCCATGTTGGTTAATGATGCCAGGAGGTTGCTTTAGATGAGACACTGCTTTAGACAAGAGGCTTAGCCTGTTAAAGTTAAGCTTACACTCTAAGAAGTGTGACATTACTTCTTGTTTTATACTTAACCACTTCCGTTTCCATTCCCCTTCCTTGCTATCTCTTAAAGCTCTATCTTTGATAAGAAACTTATAATTGTTTTCACCATAACTATATCTCAGTGCTGTGATTGTTATCAAGGACCTGATCCTGAGCTGGAATGGTTAAGCTGTGTCTACATTATTCCCTTGGGGACAGTGACGAGGACGTTTCTGTGAGTGTCCAGCGGCAGGGGCTGGATACTACAAGGGGATGCTTTCAGAGGGGTGTGGGAGCTAAGGTACGATTGTTAACCTGCAAGGCAAAGGAGATTGCTTAGGTGGCTAACAGGCTGCTGGTGTCAGGGAGCTGACACCCAGTTAAGCACCAGACAGGCTCTCCCTAACTGGAGGCTGGGAGGTTGGGGGGTAACTCACTGTCCTGGGTACCCTGAGAGAATATCATAGTAATAATGACAGTTTAACTGATTCCTTGGGAAAGAAAAGCATGCACATGATTTGAATAATAATCGGAGTATGGTATTTGTCTGAAAGAATGGCAGTCTTGCTAGAGAGATTACACGCTGACCAACTGCAGAGAGAGGGCATTCTATCAAATTATGTTTTAATGCAAACTAATCAATAAGCAGAGTTTGAAAGCCAGTGTTTCTACACGGGTGCCGTCACGGCAATCTGACATTAGCAGAGCTATTTAAATGATTTACATTTACAGCCTGGTATTCAGCCCAGTATCCATCTGTCATCCTGTCTGTAGTTTAGTTCTTGCTACCGGGATGAAACATCTCTTCAAAATTCATCTTAGTTAGTAAATTAGAAATAGCTAGATTTCCATTCAATCTTTAATTCTTTTCTTCAGATTTTTCCTCCACTCACAGTATAATAACTAATCATTTCAACAAATGGCTTCCTTGTCCCAGAAAGCCCACATAATTCAAGACCATGAAATTGCCCTTCATCTCCTCTCATTGTGATCTGGTCAGGAATATGATTTTATTACGACTCTCTCTACAATATAGGGATTTTTCTGCACTTCCAGTCTTAGTATTGGAACATTAAAGGTGACTGGGAAATGGCTTTTGCTATACAGTTTTTCTCTATTTAGCAAAAAATTACACTGCTTATTCAGGAACCAAAATTACCTTGCATCAACTGTACAGCTCTGGATCCTGGTTCTGATCTTACTTATGGGAACATTGCAAAATAAGCCCTACTCTTATGTCTGTATGCCTGTCACCAGCAATGGAGGGGAAGTGCATATATAGCAGGGTTGTGTAGCTAGGAATGGGCAAAGAATTAGAATTTGTTGAGGAGGAAAGCATGTCCCCTCCTCCCACATCCAACTTTCTAGCCATGCTCTTTTCCTTCCTCCTGCACCAGTCACACAGCCCCAACAAGCAGATTATCTTCTTCAGGAACTTGCCTCCGGGTACCCTCCTTCACATTCTCAAAAGGGCAGTCCCCCAACTCTCAGCCAGTTAGACGAACACCTGCTACATGCGCCCTTCATTTCTCCATTTACTTTCTCTCAGACCAGCTTTTGAAAACACTGATGTAAGGGATTTGCCCAAGGTCACCCAATGAATCTGGATCAGATCCAGGAACAGAACCCAGCTTTCCTGCCTCATACTCCTAGCTTTAATTATTAGACCAGGGTTCCTTAACTTTTGGTTCTACTATTCAGAATAGTACTGAATTCACCACTGCAATGTCAAACTCACAGAATCTAAGGGTGAAATCCTGGATCCATTGACTTCAGTGGTAAAATTCCCATTGACTTCACTGAGGGCAGGATTTCATCCCTTGATTTTATTGTGATATAACTATCAATAGAGGCTCTTTTCCTGAGGCATTCATTGTGAGATCAATCCCTGTGTAAGATCACCATTATCCTCCATCTGTGCATTAACTTTACTGCACCTATAGTAATTTTGTCATGCTTCTTAATTTGTGTTCTGAAAATGCAGTAAAAAAGAACAGTATGAATATTAGCTCCAGTGTTCAGTCCATTACCCACTGCAAGTCTTTGACCAAGAATATATCACTGGAATCTTATATGGACACCCCAGACTGGGGAATCCCACTTCAAAGTAATATCTAAAATGCAAAAATAAACACTGAAGAGTGTTGTAACTGTGTGCTTCACAATGGGCCAGATCCTCTGCTTGTGTAAACACACATTCAAAAACATCAGTGGAACTCTGCTGATTTGCATCAGCTGAGGAACTGGTTCTGCATTTTTTTTCTTTAGAGAATGTCCTGTACTATTGTGTTCTTGCTTTGACAGATCATACTCAATGGCTTCAGTCTCATATATTTGATCACCATGTTATGGGAAGGATTTTGAGAAACTGAAAAAGATGAAGAAGAGAGCAAGTAAAATGCTAACAAGCATCTAGGGCCTCGATATATGGGGAGGTTGGGAAAATTAGGTCTGTGTTCATTAAAAGAAAGAAATTAAAGTTCTGATGCCTGAATTACTGTCCATCCAAAACTCCCATTGACTTTAAAAAAAAAAAGAAATAAAGCATCCAATCCTAAAAAGTTATATGAACTATGTGTAATAATTCTGAAGGCTACAGAGGAGATGGATGCTGGAAATGTGATTGAAAAAACAAGAGTGCTTGAACTGAAACTACCAAAGTACAAAGCATGAAGGAAATTTAGGAGACGTCTTTCTACAGATGATGAGTAATGCATCGCCCAGACTTTGACAGGTAGAGTTAGAGGCTGTAAGTGCAATTCTGTACAAAAGGGAGTTAGGCACATAGAAGAAAATAATAATATTGAGTACAAAATACTAGGTTGGTGGAGAAATTTAGATAGGCTACATGAATCTCCTTCAATCCCAAAATATTGACTACAGTACAAAATGTGATTTTTCTGTCAGGATCTAACTTGGCAGGACACTTTCCAGCTGGGAAAATGTAGCCTGGAAAATCCATAAGATCCACTCCTCCTGTTTCATTTTTTGCATGGTGAGCCTTTTAAAAGAAGTGCATTGATCCAATGGATACCCCAATAACTAAGGCCCGGTCTACACTTACCTGGCGATTCGGCGGCAGTCGACGGGAGTTACACAAGCTACGCAGAGTGTAACTCCCGTCGACTGCTTTACTTCTGTTCTGCGCGGTGTCTTCACTGCACTGCGCCACTTGAGGAGATGGTTTACTAACGTCAACTTTCTGATCAATTGAGTGGATCTACACTGACCGCTCAGTCAAGCCAGATAAGTCAATCTGACGGCGGCAACTTTGCTGCCATCAGTGTAGACATAGCCATAGCCTAAGAATCTGCCAGGTCCCAATGCTCTGTGCAGGCTTTCATGACCAAGAGTTGAAAACACCTCAGCCTTGTCTGTAGTGGTGATTATGCCATGAAACATGTACAAATATTATCTAACGTACATGCAGTCTGGGTAATCTGTGGATTTATAACACAGCACGCAGATGGTTCTCAAACAAAGGTCAGGTAGAATAACAGCAACAATTCTTGGACTAGATGCTCAGCTGATGTCAATTAGCATAGCTTCATTGAAACACAATTTGCACCAGTTGAAGATCTGTCCCAGTGTGTTTAAACACAGTTGAAACTAGCATGGTTCTGTTCCCAGTGTGGACAGGGCTTTAATTGTAATACATTTTGGTTGATAAGGTAGCAAATGGTTGGCCTGGTTTGTGTAGGAACATCAGCTCACTCTTGCCTTTATATTTGTTTCAGTAATTACTATCAATTCCTGGCTTTTCAGAAATCTGTTGTGGACTAGACAGCACTTTCAGCAGAATATATTTACAGTAGCAAACATGCTTTCTCTTCAGTAGACTGTGATTTTTATATTTACCTCTTTTGTGTTGTTTGTCTATCAAGAGATTTGTTAGGATTTTCCTATGCCTGCCATTATTTCTAGAAAATATATTAATAGAAGTCTAAATATGCCTTTCCAGAATCATGGAAATTCATTAGTGATACGAAAAGTCTGTTAGATCACAAGCTTTGTCCTGTCCAGTCTTAAATGACACTTCTGTCAAAAAAAAATGTCAGGTAGATTGAGTGGCTTCTATGAATTATGAAATAAATGCCCCCAAACTATCACATTTACAATTTACTCTTAATTTTTCGTAGGTCAGTTTGAGCGACAGGGGACATTTTATAAAAAGCTGATAAACTCCTTGAAAATAATTTGAGCTAGTGATCCTTCTAAGCCAATATGCAGAATGGCCAGTATTAGATGCTTCAGAGTAAGGTTCAAGAAACCCTGGAAAGACTCAAAACAATATCCTTTGTCTCCACTTAATCTATGAATCCAGAGAAAAGACAAACCTGGGTGTCCTGCTAACCCATAATTCACCAGGGACCAGAGGAACTGTCAGAGACACTACCTGACATGGTGATGTATTTCACAAGGCTCACCATCTTGGGAGACATCATCATCATCCATGAGGACAATGCTTCTGGTAGGATCGCTGCAAACCTTCTCACAGGTGATATCCAGACTCACATATATAATTAGCCATAACCTGGACTGGATCCTCAGGCTAGTTGTGTATATAAAATTGCAAGAACCATCTTTAATTCAAGTCAGCCCTAGGCTGTGCTATGAAGGCCAGGAGCTGCTCTCCTGCCCTCCTCTTACGTAGTCAATCCAGCTCTGGATGCACAGAGCATCTGGCATCACCGCTCACCCCTCCCACTGCCAGAACGTTCCTCTACGGTGATGAAACAGGGCCAAACAGAAGGGAGAAATCTGCTTCCCCACCTCCACATGTTACCTCTGTGATGTATCCAGTTTGGGGGGAACAATGCCTCCTCATGTCCTCCCCTCAATCTCTGCCAATGGGAGGAACCACCACTGTGAACTTTTTGACACTTTGGCATCATTGTTCATAGATTTGAAAATAATAAAGTCAGAAGGGACCATTATGATCATCTGATCTGACCTCCTGCATAACACAGGCTGTAGAACTTCACCCAATAATTCCTACAGTGCAAGGAATTATTCTTCCTACTCCATTAGTGAATACTGTTGATCCTAACAGCTTGCGGTTGTTGGCAGTCACTGTGGAGGCCAAGGAATTAATGGCTATGAAGAATGAGTTACCCAGTTACCCTTCACCATTCAGATTGGGTTGAGGCCCACTGGTTAGACAAATTAAGGAAGCAAACAGGTAAGCAGAGAACCTTAGTTTCCAAGGGTGTCGATTCATAGAATCATAAAAGATAAGGGTTGGAAGGTACCTCAGGAGGTCATCTAATCCAAATCCCTGCTTAAAGCAGGACCAACCCCAACTAAATCATCAAAGTCAGGGCTTTGTTAAACCAGGCTTTAAAACCTCTAATGATGGAGATTCCACCACCTCCTTAGGTAACTCAGTCCAGTGCTTCACCACTCTCCTAGTGAAAAAGTTTTCTTAATATCCGACCTAGAGCTCCCCACTGCAACTTGAGACCATTGCTCCTTGTTCTGTCATCTGCCACCACTGAGAACAGCCTAGCTCCATCCTCTTTGGAACCCCCGTTCAGGTAGTTGAAGGCTGCTATCAAATCCCCCCTCACTCTTCTCTTCTGCAGACTAAATAAGCCCAGTTCCCTCAGCCTCTCCTCATAAATCATGTGCCCCAGTCCCCTAATCATTTTCATTGCCCTCCTCTGGACTCTCTCCAATTTGTCCACATCCTTTCTATAGTGGGGGCCCAAAACTGGACACAATACTCCAGATGTGGCCTCACCAATGCTGAATAGAGGAATAATCACTTCCCTCGATCTGCTGGCAATGCTCTTACTAATGCAGCCCAATATGCCGTTAGCCTTCTTGGCAACAAGAGCACACTGCTGACTCATATTCAGCTTCTTATCCACTGTAACCCCCAGGTCCTTTTCTGCAGAACAGCTGCTTAGGCAGTCAGTCCCCATTTTGTAGCAGTGCATAGGATTCTTCCGTCTTAAATGCAGAACTCTGCACTTGTCCTTGTTGAACCTCATCAGATTTCTTTTGGCTCAATCCTCAAATTTGTGTAGGTCACTCTGAATCCTATCCCTACTCTCCAGCATATTCACCACTCCCCCCAGCTTAGTGCCATCCACAAACTTGCTGAGGGTGCAATCCACCCTATCATCCAGATCATTAATGAAGATGCAGAACAAAACTGGCCCCAGGACCAACCCTGGGGCATTCCACTTCATACCAGCTACCAACTAGGTATCGAGCCGTTGATAACTACCCATTGTGCCCGATGATCTAGCCCAGTGTTTCTCAACCTTTTTGATACCAGGGACTGGCTTCCTATGCTGTGTCAGGGAGATCTTAGGCTTCCTATACTGTGTCAGGGAGATCTCAGGGACCGGTGTCAGTCCATGGACCAGTCATTGAGAAACACTGATATAGCCAGCTTTCTATCTACCTTATCGTCCATTCATCCAACTCATGTTTCTTTAACTTGCTGGCAAGAATACTGTGAGAGACCGTATCAAAAGCTTTGCTAAAGTCAAGGTATATCATGTCCACTGCTTTACCCACATCCACAGAGCCAGTTATCTCATCATAGAAGGCAATCAGGTTGGTCAGACATGACTTGCCCTTGGTGAATCCATGCTGACTGTTCCTGATCACCTTCCTCTCCTCCATGTGCTTCAAAATGGATTCCTTGAGGACCTGCTCGATGATTTTTCCAGGGACTGAGGTGAGACTGACTGGTCTGTAGTTTCCTGGATCCTCCTCCTTCCCTTTTATAAAGATGGGCACTATATTTGCCTTTTTCCAATTGTCTGGGACCTCCTCCAGTCGCCATGAGTTTTCAGAGATAATTGCCAGTGCCTTTGTAATCACTTCAGCCAACTCCCTCAGCACCCATGAATGCATTGCGTCTGGCCCAATGGACTTATGCATGTCCAGCTTCTCTAAATAGCCCTGAACCTTTTCTTTCACCACTGAGGGCTGCTCACATCCTCCCCATTCTGTGCTGCTCAGTGCAGTAGTCTGAGAGCTGACCTTGTCTGTGAAGACAGAAGCAAAAAAAGCATTGAGTTACTTCAGCTTTTTCCACATCATCTGTCACTAGGTTGCCTCCCCCATTCACTTGCCTCCCACCATTCAGGGCACTTTCCCTGACCTTCTTGTTGCAACTTACCTGTAGAAACCCTTCTTGTTACCCTTCACATCCCTTTCTAGCTGCAACTCCAGTTGTGCTTTGGCCTTCCTGATTTCACCCCTACATGCTTGAGCAATATTTTTATATGCCTCCCTACTCATCTGTCCAAGCTTCCACTTCTCGTAAGCTTCCTTTTTCTGTTTAAGCTCACGGAAGATTTCTCTGTTAAGCCAAGCTGAATGTGCTCTAAAGTGACATGAAAATGTCGGTGAGTGGGAGAGAAGCTAAATTCAAAACTGATACTTTGCTTCCTATCAGCCAGCTATAATTAAATATCTTTTGGTAAGAGCTTCCATTTGAGTAACTTTAAATATGGGAGACAACTACGGTATTTCAAATGGAATAATTTATCAGGTTTTTATCAGGAGAAAAAATAAACTGGCCAAAAAAATTCTAGGAGAAATAGATATGATAATTTAATCCAAATAAACCCTTTCATATAAATTTAGTGTTATTTATTTGTTTCTTGTGAGATGTGATTGGGATCGTTTCATCACAAGGTTGTGTAAGTTATAGATTAAATAGATACAGGCAATGCAAACATATTTTTATGGTCCAAGAACATGTATAATAACATGTATAAATCTACATAGGAACAGTGGCACAACTACTGCAAGGGCTGCGAGGCTAGAGGGCTGGGATTACAGGGTTTTAAGCTATCGTCTGACCTCAGTGGTTTGTAGTTAATGTATCAATGGCCATCCAATATCTTGACAGATGAAAGGAAACATGACGAAGTCAGTCAGTCAATGGTGTTTGGGAGAGCCCAGTGTGTGAGCAGCAGGACCTTCCCACAGTGGCTACCGGTCTATTCGCCAGATGGAGGTTGGAGCACACTCTGCTTCCTGGCTCGCTTACGTGCCTCAGCCTGGGCTCTCCAATGATTTTCCATGATGACTGAACCAGCCTTAACCCGGCTTCTCCAGACTCAGCGGTTGTGGGCAGTGCTCTCCTAGTCGGCAGTGGGAATGCTGAATTTCTGTTGCTTTATCAGACCTTTGGCCTTCCTCTTCATTGCAAGTAGTTCTTGAGTTGGCTATAGAGCACAACCTTCGGCAGACGATCTTGAGGCATGTGCTCCACATGTCCCGGCCAGCGAAGCCTGCAAGAGTCCAGCGTAATTTGCATAGACTGCAGGCTGGTTCTCTTAAGGATCTTGTTGTTAGTGATCCAATGGTCCCAAAGTGACTCCATGGATTTTTTGAGACAGCTAAGTTATAAGTTCTTCAATCTCCGCTCCTGCTTGGAGTACATGACCCAGCTTTCACAGCTATAAAGGAGAATACTGAGGACACACACCTGATAAACAGACACCTTTGTATTCAAGGTTAGCAGCTTGTTATTCCAGACGTGTGAGGTAAGTTTGCCAAAGGTGACAGAGGCTTTGCCGATTCTCGCATCAAGTTCAGTGTCAAGGCTAAGTGAGCTGGTTAAAGTTGAGCCAAGATAACAGAAATGATCCACGTTGTCCAGAGCTTCTTTATTGACATAGACTTTAGGTGGGATGTTGGTGCCCTGTGACATGACAACTGTTTTCTTAATATTGATTACCATGTCAAACTTGATACATGCAACAGAGAACTTATTCATCATGATCTGCAATTCATCAGGTGACTTTAGAGATGAATGCAGTGTCATCTGTGAAGAGCAGATCCCAAATAGTGAGTTGGGTGACATGCCTTTTGCTCTGAAATTGTCTGGTGTTAAACAAACCACCGTCTGTCCTAGATTCAATTAGCATGGCACATTGATCGTTTCTGAAAGCGTACTTAAGAAGAATAAAGAAGAAGATGCCAAAGCCTGTAGGCACTAAGATGCAGCCTTCCTTCATGCCACTAACGCTAAACTCAGACGATGTTTCATTTTCATACTGGATAGTTGTCTTCATTCCCTCATGGAACTCCTAAAATAGGAAGAGCACTTTCTGTGGACAGCCAATTTTCAACAACATCTTGTATAGGCCATTCCTGCTAACTGTGTTGAAAGCCTTTTGTAGGTCAACGAATGCTACATAGAGAGGTGCCTGTTGTTCATGACTTTTTTCTTGCGACTAGTGCATTGTGAAAGACATCTTAATTATGGAGCATCCAACTCTGAACCCGCACTAGCTATCAGGATGAACTCTCTCAGCAAGGACTTGAAGCCATTTCAGCAAGATCTTTGCAAGCACCTTGCCGACCTGCTGTGCAGAGATATCCCTCAGTAGTTGTTGCAGTCTGCTTTTTCCCCTTTATTTTTGTATAAAGTAATTATGTTTGCATCTTTCAGATCCTGGGGTATGTGGCTTTCTTCCCAGCAGGTGCAGAGAAATGTGTGAATGTCGTTCACAAGTTTTCTCCCTCCTGCCTTTAGCTCCAGAGGTATCTGATCATTGCCTGCTGCTTTTCCAGGCACAATCTCTTTGATAGCTTTCTCTACACCTTCGAGAATCAGCATTTGATCCAGCACCTGTATTGTTGGAAGTTGGGCAATGTCAGCTAAGGCAGTATCACAGATAATGGCATCCTTTGAGTAGAGTTCTTTGTAATGTTCGGTCCATCGGTCAGGTTTACCATCTTTTTACAAATTGGACCAAGTGCCTCTTTGATTCCATCATAGGTACCACGAAGGTCCCCTCTTTCAAATATAGGTCTGAATCATCTTGCACAGGTCTTGCCAGTACTTCTGGGCACGTTCTCTAGTGGCTTTCTGGATCACAGCCTTAGCCTCTTTGAACTTAATAGTTCTTGATTTAATTGATTGTTGAAGTAAAATAAGGCGAGCTTGCTTTTTCTTTTCTATGAGTGGGAACAGCAGACATTCAGACGCTGTGAATCCGTCAGGTTGTTTTTTCTTTGTTGTTCCAAAGACATCCTTGGCAGTAGCCAGGGTCTTATTCTTAAAATTGTCCCACAAGATGTCAGAATCAGCAGACTTAAATTGATCATTTTCAGAAACACGCTCAAGCGCACGTTGAAACTTTGCACAAATGTCATAATCCCTCATGTTAGTAATGGCGAGGCGAAGTTTGCCTTTTGCCTTTGCATGATGGATCTTTTTAAGCTATAACTGGAGCTTGGCCCTGACAAGGACATGGTCAGTGTCACAATTGAACATGCAGCACATCGTGAATGTTTCTGTGATGGTTCCGGATGAGGTCAATTGATGCCAGTATCCAGAGCAGGGTGCCTCCATGTGACCTTGCTGCCAATGCTGCCAGCAAAATACATAATAACAGCTCAGAAGGGGCGCAAAGCTCAAGGATACGCTGACCATTTTCATTAAAGTTACCTGTGCCATGTTGGCCAGTGATGTGTCCCCAGTGCTCCCAGTCCTTATCCTACACGGGCATTGAAATCACCGAGAACAGCGAGTCTATTCCTTATGGGGACATTCTTGATGATTTGATACAGGTGAGAATAGAATTAATCTTTTTGCTGTTTAGAGTAATGAAGTGTTGGTTCCTAGATGGACAGAAAAATCAGGATTCCCGGCTTTGTATGCACATCCAGCCACATGATCCTCTCATTTATAAATACCGGATGGGTCCATGCATTAAGGACAGATTTTTTTGACAGCAAATCTGACACAGTGCATCCTTGGTTCATTTTCAGGTTTCCCAGACCAGCAGAAGTGGTAGTTTACCTCATCTAGTAATCCAATTTCTGAAAGTCTTGACTCACTGAGGACTGCAATATCAATGCCCAGTTGATGTAGTTCTCTATCAATTATGGATTCATTTGTAGTTAATGAAATGAAGCCAACAGACAATAGAATTAATCCTATTTTTAAAATACTGTTTGCTTGCTTATAAAAATGTATATCAACATGTGACATCACAGCTTTTCTATTAGAGCAACAAAGAGGCATTTGATGGCTATGCATAAAGATAACTAAAAGATACAGGATCTTATATAGTAGTTCCTATTCAGGAGGTTTTCCCATTGAATTGAATGGATGTATGGTGAGCTTTGGTAAGGACTGCAGAGGCCAATTCACATTTTTAATGGAAAGAATAATGGGTTGAGATGAAGTGATCATATCCTTGCTTATACATGTTAAAGAGTTTTTTCATTAAGATGTATAAATACTGCACGTATTCTATTTTGTAGCATATTTTCACATGACCCATATTTCCTTATCCTCCATATCTGTATGGTTTTGTATTGTGTGAAAATCTTAGACCCTATCTACACTTACCTCTGGGATTTGGCAGCAGTCAACGGGAGTTACGCAAGCTATGCAAAAGACTTGCGTAACTCCCATCAACTTCTCCGCTCCTCTTCTGCATGCCGTCTTTACTACAATGCACTGACAGGAACCATGTTCCCGTTGACACAGTACTACGCCACTTGTGAAGGTGGTCTTAGTACGTTGATTTCTGGATTGACTGAGTGGGTCTTCACTGACCGCTCAGTCGATCCAGAGAAATTAAGTCGTAGCCTTAGTGCAAAATTTAAGCTGAAAATAAAACCTACGCAAGTGTTTTGACCTGCAGAAAATCTTTCCATCTGAGCTCCAATTCCATGGAAAACTCAGCATGTACCTGCCACATACTTGGCATTTCACGAAACTTTTAAGACCATAGCACACATTTGTGTGAAAAGGACACATGGCTATGGAGAAACATACTTCCCCTTTCTTAACAGAAGATGATTGCATGCACTCTTCTCTTCAGAACAGATCAAGGTCTTATGTATACACAATTATTGCATTACACAATATACCCATAGAGATTACTGGAAATGGAAGCAATAGGAATGGGAAATAAAAAAATTCTATATTGCAACCTTAACTCACATGTATAATCTTTGCTTATGCAATTAGTCTAATTGAAATCTGTTCATGTACAGTTCTTCAATGCAAGGAGGTGTTGTAGGACTGGGCCTTGGCCCTGTAAGATACTTACTCTGTCATACGAATATGAAACAGTACAAAACGAATACAGGCAAATATCACTGAATTCTAAGAAATGTGTATCTACCCAAGTCCATAGAAAATACATGATCATAGAATCATAGAAGTATAGGAGTGGAAGGGACCTCATCTAGTCCAGTCTAGTAGATCATCTAGTCCAGTTCCCTGCACTCAAGGCTGGACTAAGTAATAATTAGGCCATTCCTGACAGGTGTTTGTCTAACCTGTTCTTAAAATCCTCCAATGACAAAGACTCCACAAACTCCCTAGGCAATTTGTTGCAGTGCTTATCTACACTGACAGTTAAGAAGTTTTTCCGAAAGTCCAACCTAAACCATCCTTGCTTCAATTTGCCCCCTCCCTCTCCGACACAGGAGGAAAAAATAACAATCTGATTACTGTGTGCTGATTAAATATATTTAACCACAGGGAGGTGGAGTCCTGACTCCGTTGAAGGCAAAGGCAAAACTCCCATTGACTTCAGTGGGGCCAAGATTTCACCCATGGCATGTTATTGCAAAAAATAAATAAATAAATAAATAAAATTTGCAAATCCTTTTTCTTCTGACTTGTTAGTTCTTCTGTGCTGCTGTGCTCTCAACAAAATTACTTAGGGGTTATGATTCTGTTGTCTTTTCTCCAAAAGGTAGCTGAAATGAGTAGCACTAGCCAACATATTCCTCCATTCATTGTTCATACTGTGTATATCACAGAACCAACATTGTTTTGATCTGGAGATGGGTCTCAGATGCCAAGTTTGGATCTGGATCTGAATTGTTTTGGATCTGGTGTTTTGAAACTCTGCTTTAATCATAGAAAATATGTCCTTCTGAATGGAGTTGCTCCTGTAATAAAAATGAAAATGAAAGCAGCTATCTTCTCTTGAACCCCAAAAGCAAGACTCCAGTAACATTTTTACCATGAGCTACATCCTTTCATTATCTCACTGAAGTGCCTGTGAGGAATTCAGCCAAGATTCACCCTCAGACTTCCCTGCTGCTCTGGAGAGAAGAGAGACAGTTTCAGGATGTGAGCTTCCTAGGTGAGGATCTCTGCTGGAAAAGGAGTAACATAGTACGTAACTTTAAAAAAAGGGGAGCAAAGAGGACTCAGTGAATTAGAGACCAGTCAGCCTAACTTTGATATCTAGAAAGATATCTCTGCTGTTCCTGGGGGAATGGAGAGAATTAGGATATAAGCTTCTTCTTTTTGAGAATCGCTGTTGCTCTGGGAGAAATAAGGCCTTGAGTAGTCTTCCCCTGACGATCCCTGCTGCAGCATAGTCCAGTGGCTCATGATACCTAATGTATAGCTTGTTTCTATACATATAGCAGTATTAGACCAAATCTATATTTACTGATCAGCATGGGTAATGATGAGATTTTAGTGTATCTAATCAGAAGCAGGTTGCGTGCTCTAAAGAGCCTAATTTTAGTCTGCTGAGGAGCGTGCTATGATAAGTTTTGCTTATCACACTGCTCAGGTAGGTAGCTGGATTTTCACAGCAATAAACCAGGGCACAGTTCAGGAGAGGCTTAGGAAGGTATGTATGAAAGGGGCTAGCTAACAAGGGGATAGAGCGGGAGAAGGGCGCCCAGTCTGCCTACTGCTAGGTGAAAAATTTCAAATGTTGAATTTTGGAATAAGAACTATGACAGGTTTCAGCTAAAAGTCAGGGTAGAAGGATTATAGCTTTCACGCCTCTTGTCTCCTTTACTATGTTCTCCCAGGCTCAGCTTTTTATGTATTTTCTGTTCTGTATTTGAAGGCTCAGATCCTTTTCTTTTAGAAATCTCGCTTGTTTGGAGCCCCTTCTTCTCATCTCCCCATATTTTCTGCTCTACTCCTTTGGTTTCTATACTCTCCTCCTGGGTTTTCTGTTCTTTCTATGCTTCTTTGTCTTCTTTTCCTACCTTTCCACTCTGTTTCTTCCTTTTCTCTTTCTTCCCATCCCTTGATCTCCTCTTCTATTCTTCTTCCTTCCCTAGCTCTCACTTGCCTATCTCCCCTTCACTCTTTATGTGCTCCTCATCCGTTGCACATTCACTTTCAATCCTTTGTTTAATTCGCTTCTCATCAGAATCAGGCTCCCTTTTGTCCTTCTGTGCCCTGCCACAATTTGGTGTTCACCTCTTGTGCAGGAGAGGTGAGAAGAAACATACAAGATGGCACAAGCTGAGTCAATAGACATCTGCATACGGTGACTTAGAAGCTGTTCTAACTTCCGGCAGTCTTACTGGTACAATCTTTATATTCTGATACAATCTTTAATTGCATGATTACAAACTATTTGTTGCACAGACTTCTGCCTTATTAGGACAGGAACCCTGAATTAGGCAGAAGGTTGCAAGAAGGGAAATAATTTTGTTTTGTGTTTAAGGATTTGACTGTGACCCAGAGGAACTATGCTCTATTCCTGCCTCTGCCACAGCCACCCTATGTGATTAGGGGAAAGATGTTGGGCTAAATTAAGGCTGTATAGGCAACCTTTTAGAGTATCCTGAAAAGAATTATCCCTACACAGAATGATGTAGATTTCCTCCAATATCTGGTAACGCTGATTAAAATCTTAAGGCTAATCACTGAGATCTCTTATTCAACCAGGTGTGTCACATGCAAAAGATGTTCAACACAAATTAAGGAACAACCCATCAGAGGGCACTTAGCTCTTTGAATAGTAGTTTTTCCATCTGTATTGTTAAGGCTTGGGGGAATCATCATCTAAAACTTTTTTCAGTGGGTGTAAGTAAAAGACAAGGTCATCATGACTTGGTCTTGCATTGTCATAGAGGTCACCATGAAGAAGCACGAATCCTTACTCTCCATGCTCACTTGCTAGTCTAAACTTCAACACAGAGCTCCGCACCAGGAAATCCTTGCCTTGGCCTCAGCTGCAGCTCTGAGTTGCCTGCTTCCTCTGCTGGGTCTGGGCCTGATCCTGAACTCATTGAAGGCAAAGCTCCCAGATCAGGATTCTGTACACGAGGGAGCAGGAGGGGAGACCTGCCAGCAGGGCTGGGCTGGTAGGAGTCCAAGTCCAGACCAAGGAAAAGGGGGGCTCTTTCCTGGCAGAGAGAGAATGGAGCCTGTTGGGGATTCTACACCTGGCCTTGCTTCCCTGGATGCCTCCTTTCCCTTCAGAGCACTTGTCCTAAATTGTCGTGTAGTGTAACTGTGTGCGGGTGCAGTGTTGTCATGTTTCATCCCACAGATAACTACACTCCAGTATTGGGTGAAGTGACTCCTATATATGGCTTGTAAAGCCCATTGGGATCAGAGAATCATAGAAGATTAGGGTTGGAAGGGACCTCAGGAGGTCATCGAGGCCAATCCCCTGCTCAAAGCAGGATCTACCCCAACTAAATGCTTCTGGCTGAAAGGCACTATATAAATGCAAAATTCAAATCCCCTCAACATGCTCCAAAACGCATGTAACAAAATTAAAATATGTATACAAAAGGGAACACATCCTGCAAACCAGCACTTCATTTAATATGTGTAACAACCACTAGTGCGCATCCATCAAATAGAGGAATCCATCAAATACAGGCATGCCCATAGAAGGACAAAGGGATGGGAACTGAAGTGTTGTAAAGTCACAATTAACATGGCTGCAAGCATAAACCTCCATCCCCTATAAGAAGAAACCAGTTTGGCAGGACACTTGGGCATACAGAATAATATACCTATTGCTAGAAGGTAGCAATGGAGCAGAATGGTGGCAGTGGTATTCAAACTTTGAAGGCAAAACTCTAAATTCAGCATATATGACTGAAGATTGGAAAGGATCATGAATGTGGTTGACTGTACACCATTATGTTATGGGTCATAGGGATCTCTGCAAGCAGCTCACAGTGAACTGTTCTATATCCCCCCACCCCAGCAAGCATGAACATGGCAGATTAAACAAGTAAAACACAGACATTCATTTGAAAGAAGAAATCAGCTTTAATTATGCTGTTCCATGGCAATAATCTCATTACACATAGGCTGCATATAAATGTACCAGCTATGGCAAAGACATGAATAATAGAATGAAAAATAAAAATATCTGTGTAAGCTGGGAGAATATCCTAGATATTGTTGAGTGACAATAAGCCAGTCAGTCAGTCCAGTAAATATTTATAATTTTTTCTGAGGGGAAAAGCAGAGGTATTCAGCTTCTTTCCTTCAGTTGGGCATGCACATTACACATAGGTTGCACACAGATATGGATAAATTACTAGGGATGAATACAAAAGAATATCCGAAGCATGCAGGGACAAAATCAGAAAGGGTAAGACACAAAATGAGTTTTTGGGGACATAAAAATCAATAAGATGAGGTTCTATAAATACATTAGGAGCAAGAGAAAGACAAAGGAAAGCCTTGATCCACTACTTAGCAAGGAGGAAGGAGAAATAACGAGATGATATCAAGAAGGCTGAGGTGTGTAATGCCTATTGTGCTTCAGTCTGCCATAAAAAAAGGATATCTGTGACCAAATGCTTAACAAAATTTATATTAACAACAGAGAAGGAACACAAAAGCCAGAATAGGGAAATAACTGGTTAACTCATATTTAGATAAGTGAGATGTATTTAAGTTAATAGGGCCTGACAAAGTTTATATAGGGGAACTTAAGGAATTAGCTGTAGCAATTGCAGAAGCATTAGCAATTATCTGTGCAAACTCATGGGAGATTGTGAGGTCCCAGAGGACTGGAAAAGGAGAAACATAGTACATATCTTTAAGAAAGGGGAGCAAAGAGGACTCAGGGAATTAGAGACCAGTCAGCCTAACTTTGATATCTAGAAAGATACTGGAAAACGTTAGTAAACAATCAATTTATAAACACCTAGAGGATACTAGAGTTATAAATAATCGTCAGCATGGATTTGTGAAGAACAAATCACACCAAACCAACCTAGTTTCCTTTGACATGGTTAGTGCCCTAATGCGTACGACGGAAGCAGTCGACATGATATAGCTTGATTTTAATAAGTATTTTGACACAGTCCCATGAAATGTTCTCACAGGCAAACTAGGGAAATATGGTCTAGATTAATTTTTTATAAAGTAGGTATACAACCGGTTGAAAGACTGTACTCAAAGAGTAGTTATCAATGGACAGACTGGGGGATGGAGCTAGTGGGGTCCTGAAAGGGGCAGTCCTGGGTCGGGTACTATTCCATATTTTCATTAATGACTTGGATAATGAAGTGGAGAGTGTGCTTATACAATGAATGGATGACACCAAACTGTGAGGGGTTGCTAGCACTTTGGAGGACAGGATCAGAATTCAAAATAACCTTGACAAATTGGAGAATTGGTCTGAAATCAACATGAATGAATTCAATAAAGACAAGTGCAAAGTACTATACTTTAGGAAAGAAAAATCAAATGCACAACTACAAAATGGGGAATGACTGTTTAGGTGGTAGTACAGCTGAAAAAGCTCTAGGTGTTATAGTGGATCACAAACTAAATATGAGTCACCAATGTGAAGCAATTGTGAAAAAGGCTAATATTCTGGGGTGTATTAACAGGAGTGTCATATGTAAGACATGGATGGTAATTGTCCTACTCTACTCGGCACTGGTGAGACCTCAGCTGGAGTTTCATATCCAGTTCTGGATGCCACGCTTTTAAAAAGATGTGGACAAATTGAAGAGAGTCCAGGGGAGAACACAAAAAATGATAAAAGATTTAGAAATCCTGACCTTTGAGGAAAGTTAAAAAAATTGGACATGCTTAGTTTTGAGAAAAGAAGACTGAGGGTGGACCTGATAACAGTCTTCAAATATATTAAGGGCTGTTACAAAGAGGACAGTGATCAACTGGTCTCCATGTCCACTGAGAGTAGGACAAGAAATTATTGGCTTAACTTTCAACAATGGAAATTTAGGTTAGGTACTAAGAAAACTTGCTAAATATAAGGATAGTTAAGCAGTGGAATAGGCTTCCCAGGGAGATTGTAGAATCCCTATCACTAGAGGTCTTTAAGCACACATTAGACAAACACCTGTCAAGGATGGTCTAGGTTTACTTGGTCCTGCCTCACTACAGGGGCCTGGACTAGATGACCTCTTGAGGTCCCTTCCAGCCCCATATTTCTATGATTCTATACCAGTGATGGAGAAGACTTAAATAATATAATGAAAAATCAAAATATCTGTATATGTGCAGGCAGAGGTTCCTAGATATTGATGGAAGAGAGCTGATGTATCACTCAGTCCAGCAAGCATACCTAAGCATTTTGGTGGTAGAGGGCAGAAGTGTGCATCTCTCTCTTCACCTTTGCATGCACTAGACTCTGCTTGTACACTAACAATACTTAAAGCATCTTCTTCTATTTACCAGAGCACCAGATTTTGTGCAGGTTACTATTTTTTGCTGCTAACATGGAGCATGCTGCAGTGTTTTCCTTCTTGCACAGTGTACAAAGGAGATGATGATCAGGCCCAAGATCATTATCCTGGTTCGGTTTTTCCAGGATATTTATAGAGAGTGAGAGAAAAACAGAGGCAGCGTGATAAGAAAGCTATAGAACTTAAAGGAATTGTTGGTACATGGGTCGTGCCACAATAATATTATTCACAGCCAGTAGATTGAAGTCAGTGGAGCTACACTGACTTACAACTGCTGAGAATCTGGCCCTCCATCTTCCATAGATATTTCTAACTGACTCTCACCTGGGTATCTAAGCCACAGAGATCCAGATCCTCAAAGATATTTAGGCACTTAATTCCCATTGAACTCAATGGGAGTTAGGCACCTATGATGGGGTGTTCACCCCACACTTGCCCTGAAGATGTTAATGGAGGCCAGATGGGCCAATTAACCGATTAGGTTGCAAGCTGGCAGCATTACAGCTGAGAGGAGAGCCCTAATTAGAGGAAGCTCAGCTGTGCAGGAACAGGTGGGGCTTCTATAAAGCCAGGGAGCTGCTAGCAGAGAGGAGTTGCAGGGAAGGAGTCTGTGGTCACTCTGGGAGAAGGGAGGTGTGTTTGGGACTATAGAGGCATGTAGCCTGCAGTTACTCTCTGGAAGGAGGGAGTTTTGGAGCTGGTGAACCCAGAGAAGGTGGAGCCATCCAGATGGTAAGGAAAAGGCTCAGGGAAAAGGCAGTAAGGTCCAGCATGGACCAAACCCTGGCTGTTGACTAGAGGGTCACTAGGCAATGAATGAGAACACTGCCTAGTCCTGCTGTTAAAGAAAGACTTTGGTACCCTGGAAGGGGAGAGACACATGGTGACCTGGCTGGAGGGTCAAGTCATGAAGAGGGAACATCTTAAGTCGCAGAGAGTGAGAGAGAGAGAGAGAGAGAGAGAGAGTAGCAGCAAGGCATGCAGTGAGCAACAGAATGGGGCTTTGGACCTGGAAGGAGCTAATCCCCACAATGGCCTGGAAGAGGCACCACCTGTGGTTTGTGGACCCTGTGACAGCTCCGAAACACTCTTGAGGATCTGGACCCAAGTCCATTATTCACACACTTCTGTCCCTGTGTAGAGTCTTTGTGGAAACTCATTGCTTTTTTCAGCATGTTGAAACTTTGAACTTCATTTTGCATCCCTGATCATATATGAGAGGCTGATACACTGCAAGGGTCTAAACTTGATTTAGCTAGCGCCCTATGTGAGCAAATAAATTCATCTTTCAGAGATGGCCGCAGAGAAACCACCTGAGAAGTCATTGTTGAGAAACTTGAAAATGTGCTATATGAGGAAGCTTTTGGGCATTCTGGGAAAAGGGATGGGGGCACAGTAGTTGCCCAGCTGACTTCAAAATGAGTGGGATTTTCATTTGTAATAACAGCTGCAGGGAACTATTTTTTCTATAAACCTTACAATCTACTTGCCATGAGATCATATTAACTATTGATGAAGATGGCATCGGCCATTATAGACCATTTGCTTCCCCTGCTGTGCGGTGCAGAGGAGACCAGATCAGTGGAGAGAAATTCAGTGGGGTCCTGGGGAAAGGGAAACTCTCACTTGCTCTGTGAGGCCACCTTGCCCCCTCAGCAAAACACCCCCCTGGAGAAGTGAGTGGGGAAAGAAGGGTAGGTTCCTCAGAAAGTTGTTTTTATTATCCTGCATGTAAAAAGAAATTACGTATCTCCTCCCAAAAGGTCCTGAGACTGGAATGGTCCCTGAAGATGTTTCATTGTATCTATATTAGGTTTTACATCACCAGTATTGATCTGATGTTCATTGGTCAAACATTTTCAGTGCGGGAGGAGGAGGTATAATATCAATTATGGGTCACACTAATAAGATAGGTTAAGATAATATAGTTATTGATTCTGTAAGAGAGTAAATGTTCACATCTTTTATGGGGATAGCTGCACTATCTCTCAGTCTCATATAGTTGAGTCTGCTTAACAAGGTTGGATTCCTGTGGTGTTCTGCATGCCAAGAAAACAAACTTTTGAAGCAATGTTGCTTGCTTCCATCGATACTTTGTCTATTCCAATTAACCAGATTTTTGAGGGGTGGACGTGGATGGGAGGAATAAAGCTGATCGTTTCAGATAATCAGTAGCATATTTGTAAATACTGGGGAAGGGACAAAATCAGGAAAGTCAAGGCAAAGAATGAGTTACAGCTGGCAAGGAATGTTAGAGACAACAAAGAAAGGGTTCTTCAAACATGTCAGACAAAAAAGAAAGATTGAGGATGGTGTGGGTCCATTGCTCAATGGAGAAGGTGAATTGGTAATGGAAGATGATAGAAAGGCAGAGCTGTTCAATACCTACTTTGCTTCAGTCGTCTCACAAAAAATAACATGTGACCAGACGACTAGCCAAGTTACCATAGACAATAAAGGGGAAAGATGCAGATTGGGATAAGTGAAGAATGTCAGAGATCTTCTAACCAATTTGAATACAATCAAATCAGCAGGATCTGATATTGTTCATCTCTGGATGCTGGAGGAATGAGCTGAAGGTATCTCAGAGCTACTGGCAATAATATTTGCAAACTCATGGATGACAGGAAAGGTGCTGGAAGACTGGAGAAGGGCTAATGTAATGCCCATCTTTAAAAAGGGGGAAAAGGAGGAGCTGGGAACTATAGACCAATCAGCCTTATTTCAATACCTGGGAAGCTACTAGAGCAATGTATAAAACATTCAATTCAATAAGATGCTACACTTAGGGAAGAAAAACCAAATGCACAAATACAGAATGGGGGATAACTGGCTTGGCAGCAGCACTGTTGAGAAGGATTTGGGAGTTGTGGTGGATCAACGCCTCGAGTCAGCCATGCAATGCTGTTGCAAGAAAAGCAAATGCAATTTTAGATTGCATTAACAGAGGCATAGCATGCAAGTCACAGGAGGTGATAGTACTGCTCTACTTGGTGCTGGTTAGACCTCAGCTGGAGTACTGTATCCAATTTTGGTCACCAATGTATAGAAAGGATGTGGAAAAACTGGAAAGGATCTGGAGGCGAGCGACAAAGATGATCAAAGGGATGGAATGCAAGCCATTTGAGCAAAGGCTGCAGGAAGTGGGTATGTTTAATTTGGAAAAGAGGAGTTTGAGGAGGGACATGATAGCGGTCTTCAAATACTTGAAATGCTGCCATAAGAAAGATGGAGAAAAATTGTTCTCTTTTGCTACAAAGGAGAGGGCAAGAGGCAAGAGTTCAAACTACAGCATAGCAGATTTAGATTAGATCTCAGGAAAAACTTCCTAATTGTAAGAACAGTGGGACAACAGACTACCCGGGGAGATTATGGAAGCTCCTTTGCCAGAGGTTTTCAAAAGGAGGCTGGATAGTCATCTATCTTGGATGGTTTAGACACAACAAATCCTATGTCTTGGCAGGGAGGTAGACGAGGTGACCCTTGTGATCCCTTCTAACTCTATGATTCTAAGTGCTTGCTTCTGAGATTATATTCAGTCTATAACTGGCCTAATTATTTTATCGCCTGTACTCCTCCCCTAATTCAATGGAATAGGCCATTTAAGTACTTTGGGATAAAATTCCAAAGTGTTGAGTCCTAACCTCCCTTCTTTGGACTGGCAAATTTTGTGCCAGCATTTCAAGTGAATTGTTGTGCATATACTAATATTTGTGCCCACAAGTCACTTCAAAGTGCAAAAACACTGGCAAAATGAAAGGCTGCCCTTTTGAAAATGAGGCCCTTTCTATTGAAATCCGTTATACTTTTGAAATCAGATAACAGTAATCTAGAATAATTTGAACATGTTATGAAGTACTGTATAATTTATATCCCTTTTCAAAATATCACAATATTCTAGCAGAACAACAACTGAACAATCTAATACAGAACAGTAATAGCTGAAAACATTGTAGTATCATTATTATAAAATGGAGTATTTTGGATACTATATTATTGTCATCCTATAAGGTACCAATGCTTGATAGCTTCTAGATAACAACAATAAAGAATAAAAAACAATATAGAAGTTTATCTAAATAAGACAACATAAATACAGAATAGTTCAGGACCAGCAGTCACGAAAGCTCCAGTAGTCAATCTCAAACATAAATAAATTATTAGCAATTATATAATGAAAATTAATCACTGGGTCATCAAGTCTCACAGAATTGTTCCCTATCGTGCTTTTTCCAGTGCAGTTTTAATACAGGCAAACAATCAAAAAAGGAAAAACCTAAAACGAAAACAAGAAATCTTAATTATGACGTATGCCATTGCTAGATAATGGTGTTTATCAAGCAGGACAGATTTACAGCTGGAATCACAGGGCTTCAGTGAAGAAGACCTGCTGGTTGCCCTCTTGAGACTATACATTGGGATGGTCAGCAGTTCCAACCCCCCTGATCTCCAGGGGTATGTCTACACTGCAGTTAAACACTTGCAGCTGGCCTGTGTCAGCTGACTTGGGCTCACAAGGCTTGAGCTGCAGGTCTATTTAATTGTGATGTAGATGTTTGGATATGGGCTGGATCCTGGCCCCTGGGACCCTAGCCTGAACGTCTACACCACATTTAAACAGCCCAGTAGCCCAGTCCTGGGCACTCTGTGGGCATTTGGCTTCAGGCCCCGGTTTGTGGACTTTCTCCAGGTTCTGGAGAATCCTGACCGAACCTGTCAGCTTAAGGGGTGCATTAAGGCTGTCCATTGTCAGGCCAGCCGTACACTCCAGCCATCAAGCCCTTCCTCCATCTCCTCCGTAGGAGGTTGATGGGGTTGGTGCTCCGCGAGCCAGAGTTGCGGTGGTGCTGTCAGTGCACACAGATGACGTGCTCCTCATGGTCCAGGACCCAGCTGATCTGGCGCAGGTGGAGGCATGCCAAGCTATCTACTCGGTGGCCTCTCTGCCCTGGTCAACTGGGTCAAGAGCTCTGGCCTGATGGTCAGGAATGGGTAGCAGGTGTGCTCCCTCCCACCACGCTTCAGGCCATTCGGTGGAGTATGGGTCTGCTGCTCTATCTGGGCATTTACCTTTCCGCCACCCATCCTTTTCCACTGGAGAACTGGCACGATTTGGAAGGCAGGGTGTTTGAGTGGCTGGGGAGGTGAATGGAGCGGCTCTTGTGCCTTTCCCTGAAGGTGAGGACACTGGTGCTCAACCAGCTGTCTACCGTGTCCACTGGAACTCTGCGCTGTGTCCACTGGTTCCCTTGACACCTTTGAGGAGCAGTGGGAACTGTCCAGGGTTCTCTGCTCAGTGTCCCCCTCTGGTTCCCTGCTTATGACCCTGTGATCCTTGCTCCTGATCCTGTGTGTCATTAGTTGTCCCCCAAATTCACTTGGGCCCCGGGTTCAGTAGCTCCACCCCTTAGGCTGGGTGAAGGGCCTTCAGATTTCAATAGATGTTAGCTTCCAGCACTCTGGCATAGAGTCAAAGTTCTGTGTCCCAGCCTATCCAAAGCCATCTAGCTGCATGACCACCAATGCAGGTGGAGCAGGCTGTTCATATTAATGACAGTAAGGATCATGGTACTCAGCAGTGTTTTCTCCATGCTGCCTGACAGCTGTTCAAAAATGGTGCTGGCTTGCAAAAAACAGAACTCTAGGATGCCAGTAGAGGAATCATAGGAGTTGTTCAGTTTGACCTCAAATCCCCAAATTCCTGTATGTTCCACTAGGCATTCCAGAGTGCATACAGCCTGGTGAAACATTGCACCATAAGATATCTGCTGAGAATGCTGGGCAGTTATTTAAAAAAATAACAAAGCTATGTAGATAATGATTAAGCTTAAACTGTCTTAAAGTGTGTGACTGTGCTGTTGCTATAGTTATTTGGCATTAGTTAAAGTGGAAGAACATTAAAAAAAACTTTCCTGTGCGGACAAAGCCATAGAAATAGTAAATAAAATTACCGAAGGATGCTTTCGTGACCAAAACACAAGTGATAGTTTTGTGCTTAAAGATGCCAACTAAAGGCTGTTATGTGGAATCATCATCACTCATGATCATAATCTGATGCCTTATGCCACCATCATCAGGCTGCCTGGTTAGTAATTTAGAGTGAGGTAATATCTTTTATTGGACCAACTTCTGTTGGTGAGAGAGACAAGCTTTCGAGCTTACGCAGATCTCTTCTTAATCTGTGGGCTAAATTTATGCTCTGGGTAATTTCACTGACCTCACAATTAATTTCAAATATCAGAAAAGGAGACTCGGTCTATTAACCTCAACCTAAGTCTCCATTGACTTCATCGCAGTTAGACAATGGATGAAATTGGCCCATTATATTTAAATGACTGACTACAAAGGAAAATCTAGGTTCTGAAGTTTAGAATCACACTGCATGGAAATAAATACTATTGGCCGTTCTTCTGAGGATACTTGTAGAATGTTTAGAATTATTCTTTGTTTCCAAAAAATGTGGGTATTCTTGCCTAAGGAGTAGCTACAAGATTAGAATTATTAGGTTTCAATTTATTTTGAAAATATAAATGATCTCTAACTCTGACTGCCAAAACGGAAAGCAACATTAATATATATCTGATTTACATTTTTAAATGTTTGGGGCTAAGTGTTACAAAATGGACCTTGCCAAAATTCTTGCATCTTGCTGAAGATTTGTGCATCTAAATTATATCTCCCAATCCTCATTCTCCTATTTCCTAAAGATTAATATTTGCCTGTGGGCTAAAAATATTCACAGAAACCACACTAATTAAAGCTACTTTCACTTGCTGATTGATTTATCAACCCAACCCCATCCCAAAGATCATGGTACCATATAGATACATTGGCGGAGTTGAACTCAATGTCTTATATATATAGGAAAACAGAAACATACAATTTACTGGATTAGGTCAAAAGCTGATGTTCATTCATTACTTGGTGGATCAGATAACTGGTTTCATTGAGTTGGATGGCCAATGTGTTAGGCTTTACACTCCTCAGAAATTTAATGTCACATGTAATTTCCATGCAGACTGTCACATGATAGCATCAACGGGATGTAGTGGGGGACATATGAAGTATTTTGATTTACAATCAATCAAAAAACACACCCATCTAAAATTCTATTGGCGCCCTTTATCTGATATCACAAAATCCAAAGCAAACAAACTCAGTCAGCTGATGACGTTACAGGATTAGATGCACTTCTATCTCCCACTCTTAGCCCAGGCTCTGGGCTGCAGTTCTCCGTGTGTCAACTGTGCTAACCCAGCAAGCCCAGCTGAGTTCTGGCACCCATGGTTCTTCCCTTGGGGAGTCTGTGACCAGTGCTATACAGTGATAAGGCAGCCTTCTTAAAACCAAAGTATTGTTTATTTCACAGTAGAAACAAAGCATTAGAAGAAGGGATTTTAAAACAGCAAACAGCCTTCAGGCACGTCTGGCTTAACTTAAGCAACCCTAACTTCTTCAGACATCCTGATGAGGTCCCTGACTCTCAGTCTGCTTTCTCCCACCTCTTTAGAGAGTGCTCCTTTTTGAACTGCTATAGTCCTTTTGTAGTTCTTTGTTCCTGGGCTTAGGTTCTTCTGGACAAAATGAGTCCGGCAGGGTCAGGAGGAGATCAAACCAGAGTCCTCAGAGCCAGTGGCTCTACCTGAACAACTCTCAAGTGTTTGCCTAGGAGTGTCTTTTCTTGTCATTCTTTCACTTCCGGCTTGCTTTTCATTATAGCCGCCTATTACCTAAACTAACATAGTCACACAAAGCCATCCCACTAACCAGGCCAACATACAATATTCATGAATTATTAGAAAGCAAATCCAGTTCTATCACAGCAGGTAAACTTACCCCCATAATCAACCTTTTTTCACCTTCAACATATTTCCTGTCTCAACTCATTAGCCTACTTCTAAATGCCCAGACCATCATGTTGCCCCTCCATAGATTGGACCCCAGGGATCAGCCTATGGAAAACATTTGAAGCCTAGGAAAAATGACTGGGAAGTGTCCAGAATAGGTTTTACAAAGGTGTTCACTACCTCAGTAAAACTCTAGTGTAGACTAACCATTATTCAGAGATATTACAAGGAGCTGAGAAATAGATACTGGGAAAGAGTGACAATTGGGTTGTTAGGGCTTGTCTACATGTGCGGTTATGCTGGCAAAACTTTGTCCTTCAGGGGTGTGAAAGGGGACAGCACTATGTTGCTGGGATACACTCTCTGCTGACATAGCAGCCAGCGCTCCTTTATTATGTCAGCAGGAGAGCTCTCTTCCGCTGACATAACATGGCTACATTTGCACTTACGCAGGCAAAATTTATAGTGCGGGGAGGGTGCAGTGGCATACTGAGGGTCTCTGGTGCCTGGGGCCCAAGCCTACATTTGCGCCCCCCCCACGCAGGGACAGAAGGAGTCCCAGTGCTGCCCCCCAACTATCCCAGGGAGGGCAGGTCTGTACCTGTGGGGGGGGGCGTGAGGCACATTGGGGGTGTGCAAATGTAGGCTTGGCTCCACCACCTCCCTCCTCCCCACACTTTCCTGTCATGTGATGCCCGCCTCTCCCACTGCAGCAGCAGCCCCACAGCCCGGCGCTGGCTTGGATGGGGTGGCCTCACCCCGCCAGCCTAGGGAGGGGAGCTGGGCCTGCTCTTCATGACACACGGGGGGCACCCCTCAGAGCCTCCTGCACCCCCTGCTCCCTCACCCATCGTGAAGGATCAGCCTGGCGCTCTCCCCCACCCCGCACTTACCCGCCACTCCAGCCCTGCAACCCGGCGCCAGCTCGGATGGCGCACCCTTACCCCCCCACCCCAGCCTGGGGGTGAGTATCAGCCCTTCACGATGGGTGGATGGCGGGGTGCCCCCTCATGTGTCGTTAAGGGCCTGCTTGGCCCCCCCAGGCTGGGTGGTGAGGCTGCCTCCTCTGAGCCGGCGCCAGCTGGAGCGGTGGGTAAGTGTGCTCTGAGCTGGCCCTTCACAACAAGCAGGGGGCGCAGGAGGCTCTGTGCCCCTCAGAGCCTCCTGTGCCCCCAAACCTCCTGCACATGGTGAAGGGCTGGCCCAGTGCCCCCTTGCAGGCCGGCGCCCAGGAGGCTGGCCCCTCCTGCCCCCCCCTCGGTACGCCACTGTGGGTGTGTGTTTTTTTCACACCCCTGAGCAACAAAGTTTTTAAACAGAGGGAATGAGAGGTGGTAAGGGCTGGTCTGCACTGGAAACTTACATCAGCATAGCTACGTCTCTCGGAGGCGTGAAAAATCCACATCCATGAGAGGCATGGCTATGCTGACCTAACTTTAGATGTAGATGGTGCAAGGTCAACAGAAGCATTCTTCCATCAACCTCGCTACTGCCTCTCAGGGAAGTGGATTAACTACAGAGACAGGAGACCCCCTCCCCTCCCGGCAGTGAGTGTCTGCACTGAAGCATTAAAGCTGCACTGTTTAATTGTAGACATAGCTGAGACAGAGAAAAAGGAAAAGCAGATGAAGGGAGGTGTGTGTGTGTGTGTGTGTGTGTGTGTGTGTCAGAGAGAGAGAGAGAGAGAATCATAGATTTTTATGGCCAGAAGAGACCATTAAATCATCTAGTTTGACCTCCTGACTAGTCATAGAATGTCATCCAGTTACCCCTATATTGAGCCCTGTAACTTGTGTCTGACTAAAATATCTTTTCCAAAAGGCATCCAGTCTTGATTCGATTTGAAGACTTACTTCAAGAGACAGAGAATCCACCACTTCCCTTGGTAGTTCATTCCAATGGTTAATCACCCTCCCTGTTAAAAAGGTGTGCTTTATATCTAAGTTGAATTTGTCTGGCTTCAGCCTCCAGGCACTGGTTCTTCTTGTGCCTTTCTTTGCTAGATTACACAGATCTTTAGAACCTGGTATTTTCTCCCTGTCAATGTATGTATACACTGTAACCAAGTCACATCTTGATCTGCTCTTTGATACACTAAACAGATGGAGCTCATGCAGTCTGTAAGGCATTTTTGCCAGTCCTCTAATCATTTCTGTGGTTCTTCTTTGCACTCTTTCTAGTTTCTTCAACATCCTGGTTAAAATATGGACAGCAGAACTGGAGGCACATAGGGTTTCCTAAACAAAAATTTTGGAGGGGATTCCCAGTTCATGAGAAATTTCAAAAAGTAAGAATTTCTCAGGACCTGTAATTCCCTAGGCTCACCCAGCTCTAATAACTCCCTAATTAGGTAGTATCAGAGGCAGGTATTGAGAGGACACCCAACAGTGCAGGAGGGAGAAGCAGACAGAAAATGGGACTAGAACCATTCAGTCAGGTAGGGTCTGTCACGTCTAGCTAAGGAAGTGAACTGTTGAGGTGAGTGAGAAATGCTCATATCTGCCTATTCTCTGTGTTTTCTGGAATTTTTCTGGTCCTCAAAATGTCAGGGCTTTCAGTAGTGCAGCTGTAAAAATGGCATTGAATTGAACAGACGAGGAATAGAGAGATTGGATATATTTAGTCAGGATGGAAAGAAGACTATTCTTGAGACCCACTGTTGTCTGAAGTCATTTAAAGAAGGAGACTATATTACTTCATTTATTTTTTAAAAATTGATTTCTTGCATGTCTTTTTTTTTTTTTTTCATATGGCAGAGAGGTCAGGAGTGGTAGGAGCAGCCAAAATAAAACTCTCAGGATTTTCCATTTCCCATTGTAGGCATGCATGAAAACACTCCAGTGGGTTGATTGTAAATTAATCACCATTAGAGGAAAATAACTGTTGCGAGATCTTATTACACTGGCAATGTAAAAAACATGAGCATCTTTAGTTCCAATTACTTGTTAGTGTCCCCTGCAGCTGCTGTTTCTACCTGGAGAATCTGAAGCCAGGAATGCAGGATATATCAGAAGGCACCGAGCTTAGCGAGGGGTGAGTTTTCGTGGCTTCTATGATGGAAGAGGGCTAAAAGGACACTGCGGGCTGGGTCCCATGAGATGTTCAGCCCCTGTGGAACTTCCAGGGTGTTCTCGAGGTCACATGGGATTTGCATAAGATTTAGAGCCATGAGATCTCATGGGATTTAGCATGGGATGAATGATAAGATCTCAAGGCATTTGGCATGTGATTTGTAGCCATGATAAGAGCCGGGTGCTCAGGGCCACTTCCTGTTTGCTGGTTAACAGCAGTCAGCCCACTCTCCATCCGTTTACTAGGTTGCTGTGGGATAGTCACCGCTTTGGGACTGGAAAGAAATTTTTCCCCATACCACCAGATTGGCTGAGGCTGGTAAGCTGGTTGTTTTTTTCCCCCTTCCTCGCAGCAAAACTGCGCTTGGGTTTTGAGCAATTGAAGGGCTGGGATTCTCCCCCTCCTACCAATCACAGTTTACACCTATGTGAGAGACGTTTTGTTGTTGCAACTTTTGCAGGTGCCCAATGCAGGAACTTAGAATCATAGAGTTGGAAGGGACCTCAGGAGGTCATCTAGTCCAACCCCCTGCTCAGAGCAGGACTAACCTCAGCTAAATAATCCCAGCGAGGGTTTTGTCACGCCGCAGCATAAAAACCTCTAAAGATGGAGATTCCACCATCTCCCTAGGTAACCCATTCCAGTGCTTCACCACCCTCCTAGTGAAAAACATTTTCCTAATGTCCAACCTAGACCTCCCCCACTGCAACTTGAGACCGTTGCTCCATGTTCTGTCATCTGCCACCACTGAGAACAGCCTAGCTCCATCCTCCCTGGAACCCCCTTTCAGGTAGTTAAAGGCTGCTATCAAATCCCCCTCATTCTTCTCTTCTGCAGACTAAACAAGCCTAGTTCCCTCAGCCTCTCCTCATACGTCTTGTGCTCCAGCCCCCTAATCATTTTTGTTGCCCTCCGCTGGACTCTCTCCAACTTCTCCACATCCTTTTTTGCAGTGGGGGGCCCAAAACTGGACACAATACTCCAAATGCAGCCTCACCAATGCCGAATAAGGGGAATAATCACTTTCCGCGATCTGCTGGCAATGCTCCTACTAATGCAGCCCAATATGCTATTAGCCTTCTTGGCAACCAGGGCACACTGCCGACTCATATCCAGCTTCTTATCCACTGTTACCCCCAGGTCCTTTTCTGCAGAACTGCTGCCTAGCTCGTCGGTCCCCAGTCTGTAGCTATGCATGGGATTCTTCCATCCTAGGTGCAGGACTCTGCACTTGTCCTTGTTGAACCTCATCAGATTTATTTTGGCCCAATCCTCCAGTTTGTTTAGGTCCTTCTGTATCCTATTCCTTCCTTATAGGGTATCTACCACTCCCCCCAGCTTAGTGTCATCTGCAAACTTGTTGAGGGTGCAATCTACCCCATCCTCCAGATCACTAATGAAGATGTTGAATAAAACCAGCCCTGGGGCACTCCGCTTGTGACCGGCTGCCAGCTAGACATGAAGCCATTGATCACTACTCGTTGAGCCCTATGCTCTAGCCAGTTCTCTATCCATTTTATAGTCCATTCATCCAACCCATACTTCTTTAACTTGCTGATAAGAATACTGTGAGAGACCGTATCAAAAGCATTGCTAAAGTCAAGGTATATCACGTCCACTGCTTTCCCCACATCCACAGAAACAGTCACCTCTTCATAGAAAGCAATCAGGTTGGTCACGCATGACTTTCCCTTGGTGAATCCATGTGGACTGTTCCTGATCACTTTCCTCTCTTCCAAGTGCCTTAAAATGGATTCCTTAAGGACCTGCTCCATGATTTTTCCAGGGATTGAGATGTGGTTGACCGGTCTGTAATTCCCTGGATCCTCTTTCCTCCCTTTCTTGAAGATGGGCACTATATTTGCTTTTTTCCAGTCATCAGGACCTCCCCCAATTGTCACAAGCTTTCAAAGATAATAGCCAATGATTCTGAAATCACATCAGCCAACTCCCTCAGCACCCTTGGGTGCATTGCATTTGGCCCCATGGACTTGTGCATGTCCAATCTTTCTAAATATTCTTGGATCTGTTCCTTCAGCGCTGCAGGATGTTCACCTCCTTCCCATTCTGTGCCGCCCAGTGCAGTAGTCTGGGAGCTGACCTTGTTTGTGAAGACAGAGGCAAAAAAGGCATTGAGTACCTCAGCTTTCTCCACATCCTGTGTCACTAGGTTGCCTCCCCCATTCTGTAAGGGGCCCACGCTCTCCCTAATCTTCCTCTTGTTAGTAACATACCTGTAGAAACCCTTCTTGTTCCCCTTCATGGTCCTTGCTAGCTGCAACTCTAATTGTGCTTTGGCCTTCCGGATTTCATTCCTGCATGTTCGAGCAGTATTTTTATAATCCTCCCTAGTCATCTGACCAACCTTCCACTTCTTGTAAGCTTCTTTTTTGTGTTTAAGTTCACCAAAGACTTCTTTGTTAAGCCAAGCTGGACGCCTATCATATTTGCTGATTTAGACTCCAGATCCAGAAAGCTAACATAGTGGGTATTCCGAGGGCATCTCCTTATGGGATGGGGTCATTGTGTCTAACCCTTGAGGGCCAATGTGAACCAGAGGCCAGGACACTTCCTGAGGGGGACCGCCCCACCAATGTACCTGATGGTGATGCTGGCTGGAGGGCAAGGTCCCCTCTAGTCCCAATTCCCAAAAATGGGAGGGATGCTAGTGGTTGAGTGGAGGTGCCCAGAGACCCTCATAGTGTGATGACTGGTTCCCCCTGCAGTAGAAGCCTTCAAGAACTGGCAAAGCATCAATGGGGTGAGAGTGACTGCACTGGGCAGTCCCCCAATAGGAACATTGGATGTAATTTGACAGACAAAGTTGCGGCCTGGTTAAAATCCATTCCATGTGTTCTTGTCTTCTTCTGTGCGGTAAGCACACTCAGTTAGAGGAGTTTCTTTTCAAAACATAGTAGGGCATCACCTGGAAAAGAGGGATTGTGCCTTGCTTTTGCCTGGGTCTGCAAAATGGGAAGGGTAAAAGTACCTTTCCATAAGTGCACCACTGTGAAAGGGAGGGGCACAACTGCAGCCTTTGCACTTGAACAAAATTCGGATGTAAGTTAGAATCCCTGAGCACATTTCTGATTTCTCTGGCAATGTCTGAGTGTAAGAGAAGAGAAGATGATGCTGAAGAGCTAGAAATCCTAAGAGGTATAAGTTAAAGTAGGAGTTGGTCGCTTTAACTTGCTTATTCTTACGTCATCCTGCTTAATTGCTTGTATTGCTGTTGTCCTCCCTTCTGACATCTCAGAATCCCCCTCCCCCCGTAGTGAAAAGTTCCAGAGGGGTAGCCGTATTAGTCTGTATACAGCAAAAACAACGAGAGTCCTGTAGCACCTTAAAGACTAACAAATTTCTGCGGGCATAAGCTTTTGTGAGCTGCAGCCCACTTCGTCAGATGCATCTCGTTGTTTTTTCCCCCCACATAGACTCTTTAGAGACTCAATCAGTCAATTAAGAGGTAATTTTTCAGGAGTGTGTATGTGTGTAAACTACACATTGGTAAGTGAGTGAGTAAGGCCTGGTCTACACCTAAAACAGGTCTATCTAGCTACGTTGTTCAGGGCTGTGAAAATTTTCATGCCTGGTGCAACATAGTTAGGTCAAACTAATTCCCATGATAGGTGCAGCTAGGTCAATGGAAGAATTATTAGGAGAGGTGGATTATCTACAGCAAAAACAACGAGAGTTCTGTAGCACTTTAAAGACTAACAAATACGATCCATTGTCTACAGCCAAGCCTTAAGATACAACCGGATTTGCTCCGATCCCTCAGACAGAGACAAACACCTACAGGATCTCTATGAAACATTCTTAAAACTACAATACCCACCTGGAGAAGTGAAGAAACAAATTGACAGAGCCAGACGGGTACCCAGAAGTCACCTACTACTGGACAGACCCAACAAAGAAAACAACAGAACACCACTGGTCATCACCTACAGTCCCCAGTTAAATCTCTCCAACACATCATTAAAGATCTACAACCTATCCTAGCAGATGATTCGTCTCTCACTCAGGCAGTGGGCGACAGACCCATCCTGGATTACAGACAGCCCCCCAACATCAAGCAAATACTCACCAGCAACCATACACCCTACAAGAAGTCCAGTCCAGGAACCTATCCCTGCAACAAACCCCGTTGCCAGCTCTGCCCACACATCGACTCTAGTGACAGCATCACTGGTCCTAACCACATCAATCACACCATAAGGGGCTCATTCACCTGCACATCCACTAATGTTATATATGCCATCATGTGCCAGCAATGCCCCTCAGCCATGTACATTGGCCAAACTGGACTATCACTTCGCAAAAGGATAAATGGACACAAATCAGACATAAAAAGTAATAACATCCATAAACAAGTCGGAGAACACTTCAATCTCCCAGGACACTCTGTCTCTGACATGAAAGTTGCTATACTTCTACAAAAAAACTTCAAAAACAGACGTCAAAGAGAAACTGCTGAGTTAGAAATTATCTGCAAACTTGACACATTCAAACTGGGTTTAAACAGGGATTTGGAATGGCTATCTCATTACAAGAAGTAATTTGCTCTGATCACCCATTCTCACCTCCTACACAATGGTTGTCATTAGACTTCAGGTACCCGGCTTTCATCCACCTACCCCATTGTTGTCTATGCCTTTGGATATGTATATGTTGCCTCCTATATATGTTGCCAATATTTGGTGTATTATTTCTACCAACTGCATCTGAGGAAGTGAGCTGAAGCCCACGAAAGCTTATGTCTCCTGAAATTAAATTTGTTAGTCTTTAAAGTGTTACAGAACTCTCGTTGTTTTTGCTGTATACAGACTAACACAGCTACCCCTCTGGAACTTATCTACAGCAAAGGTTCCCAAACTATAGGCCATGGTCCTGGTGGTCTGCCATCCTGGGTGGCGTTTCGGGGGGGCGAGCGACACAAGATGCTTGGTGCAGCCAGGTCAGTTTCCCCATGTGGACTGGCTACCGGGTGGGCAGGAGAGCAGCTCCAGGGGACATGAGAGCAGCTGCTGACGCCTCACAACACAGCCCATGTGGGGAAACTGACCTGGATGCACAGAGCGCCTGCCATCGCTGCTCCCCCTCAACCCCTCCTGAGCCCCTTAGACAGTGTGGAGGTATGTTCAGGGGAATGAGCGGCCATGCCAGGTGCTCTGCGCATCCTGATCAGTGTCCTTACGTGGACTGGTTAACAGCTGCTGCACCCTCGAGGCTCAGGCAGGTGTAGTCCTCAGTGCCCGTGAACCACTGGGTGCCGGTGGCCACAGTGACCGTTTGGGACGGCATGGCCCAGCTTGGCCCGGCCTGCACACAGTCACAAGTGGAGTTGTCCCCACTGTGCCGAGTAGTGACTGAGTGCACGGCTGGGCCCAGCAGCAGCAGCACCCCCTCGGACACAGCCCCTCCCTGCACCTTGAGCTACACCCATTTGCCCCCCGAGCCACCTGCTCTCTGCACAAAATTCCTACCTACCCCCTGCCTGCACCCTGAGCTAGCTGAAAGGCTGAAAATTAAAGGTGAGATCAGGCTGAGCCTCACTAACATATGTCCCCAGCTGGAAAAATCGTGCAAGGAGAAGCAGGCACATCTATCCCATTAAGAAGACGACTGGTCTGTAAGTTATTTTATATTTTTATTTACAATATTGGCTTCTTTTCTAATTAGTAGAGAAGAGGGTTGGATCTTCACTTACACAGCACAGAAATTCAGATTTTACATTAAAAAAACAATTGTAAACACAATACAGTGCTCAAAATTGGACAACTATTTTGTTTCAAAATCAAATAACACAATTTGGTTTTTTAACAATTTTGTTAATGTTGTTGTGTTGCTTCTAGTTCAGTTTTATATAAATATGTGTTTTCCCTGTTTGAACACCACATTTTGCTCTCAACGTGTTTCGAAAGTGTAGTTTTACTGAAACTGTTTTGTTTCAAAGATCCTGAAGTATTTCTTTGAGTGCATATTGCTAGGGATTTCTCTTATCACTATTGTTTATTTTAAACCAAAAAGCAAACATATGCATTGTTTATTTACAGAGTTATAGTTTATATGTATGTAATAGTGAGCTGCAGTACCTATTGTGGCGGCACAGGTGGGACTCAGGAGAAAATAGTTCGGGAATTCCTGATCTACAATGACAGAAAGAAATTTACTCAGGTCTATGTCTAATGCCAATTTCTATTTTATTACTTTTTAGCTTCTGCTTTCTATCTTTATGAGCAATCCTTGTAATGTAAGACAAGAATCACAATTTATCCCTGGAGAGTTAAAAATATCAAAATATGAAAGATGGTGAAAGTCTATTATGTCAACAGGTGTATAATCACCTTACATCATTTCATTTCATTTCATCCATACCATGTTGTTTTCTTTTGTCTTCTATTACTATATTTCAGAAGTTCAATACAGTAGATTTCTTTACTTTGCTGTTTCCACTGCCTGAAAATATGCTTCTTTTCACAACAGCAGAAGCAAATGCAAAACAGAAAGTTAGGGGGAAACTTCATTCAGATCTACACAGGGATTTGCATACTTTGCTAGCTATGCCATGTGATAGTTCAATAGTGCTTCTGTTATGCTATCTGCAAAATTGTGTATACACTATAATTTGCTTTCTGAGTTAGTGGTCTTTCATCATTGCTAAAAATGACAGTCCATCTGAAAATAAATAATAAGCAGGAGACACAGTAACTGCTATAAATGTATTTATTCACTTGGTTATCCTTGTAACTTACTGTAATGATTCAATAAATGTTAAAATGCATACCTTTTGCCACAAGAATGTGGTTGATTTTTTTTTGTTTTGTTTTTTGAAAACCTGCCTTAGAAGAGGAGACTCAAAGAGCTTGGCTTGTTTAGTCTAATCAAAAGAAGTATAAGGGGAGATATGATTCTCTCTATAAATACATCAGAGGGATAAATACCAAGGAGAAGAGAGGTTATTTAAGGTAAGCACCAGTGTTGACACAAGAACAAATGGATATCAATAAGTTTAGGCTTGAAACTAGACAAGGGCTTTTAACCAACAGAATGAAGCTCTGGAACAGTCTTCCAAAGGAAGCAGTGGGGGCAAAAAACCTAACTGGCTTCAAGACTGAGCCTGATAAGTTTATGGAGGGGATGATATGATGAGACTGCCTACAATGGCATGTAGCCAATCTGCAGCTGCTAGTAGCAAATATCTCCAGTGGCTGGTGATAGTAGCAAATATCTCCAGCGGCTGGTGATGGGACATTAAATGGGGAAGGTTTTGAGTTACTACAGGGAATTCTTTCCCGGGTGTCCGGCTGGTGGGTCTTGACGAAATACTCAGGGTCCAACAGACTGCCATATCTGGGGTGAGAAGGAATTTTCCCCTGGGTCAAATTGGCAGAGACCCAGGGAGTTTTTTGCCTTTCTCTGCAGCTTAAGGCATGGGTCACTTGCAAGTTTAAACTAGAGTAAATGGTGGATTCACTGTAATTTGAAGTCTTGAGGTTCTGTGGCCTGCAATGTGCAGGCGGTCAGACTAGATGATCATGGTGGTCTCTTCTGGTCTTAAAGTCTATGAGTCCATTGTCTCTGGATGTATTGTTTTCATTGGATAGAGGTACACATAGTACTGCAGCACTGCAGTTCATGGCATTTTGAAAGAGAACTGAGGAAAATGCATCTGTTTGTGACATCTGGTGGGCCTTGAGGTTTTTTGTTTTATTTCACAATTGGTTCAGAGTGTGGCTCATCTCTTAGCCTCTTTAGTGATAGCTGGTTCACAGGCGGGTCATCTCTTAGCCTAATTAATGAATGATGGTAACTTAGGTCTTGTACACATCTAAAAATTGCACCAATTTAACTTAAATGGTTTAGATTGAGGAAAAGAAGCAATTTAAGTTAAATCAGTATAATCCGCTCTTAAATTAATTTAAGGGTGGCTGCATGAGGAGGTAGCACTAAGGGCTAAACAAAAGTTGTACTACTATACTGGCATAGTTAAAGCAGTATAAGTTAAATAGGTATGAAGGTTCTTATACTAGTATTGCTTATTCCTAAAAGTGAAGGGCAGTACAACTATTTTGGCAAAAAAAAAAATAAATAAAAAAAAATCACAGCCCTAATCAAAATAGGTATACTGGGACAAAAACTGTGTATAGACTACGCCTACGTTGGTTTCTAAAGTGATTTAGGGTATGTCTACACTGGATCTGCAAGGTGTAATTTCCAGCTCAATACCTGGACTAGCTCTGATTGAGCTAGCATGCTAAAAACAGATGCATACCTGTGGCATTGCAAGCAGCAGGAGAACTGAGACCTAGGCATGTACTCTAGGCGGCAAGCCTTTCCCATGTGTGCACTTCTATTTTTAGTGCATTAGCTCAATCACAGCTAGAGTGGGTATGTCTCCTTGAGCTGGAAGTTATACCTTCCAGATCCAGTGTAGGCATACCCTTTGTTACATCATTGTAGTTTTTGTGTACAGACAAGGCTTTAAGTCCTGTAAACACTAGGGGCTTTGGTGGTTGTTGAGGGTGCCTAGCATTTTGTAAGAGGTGCTCAGACCCTAGGACTGAAACTGTGCAACCACAAGAGGGCCAGATTCAAACCATATTAAGGCACCTTTGCAATTCTCTGACTGCACAAAAACTGCTTTAAACAGACAGTGGAAGATTCTGCTTGCCACTGAGGTTTAAACTAGAGTTCTTGGCTGGTCTAGTGTCTCTTCCCAGCATCCGTGAGGCTGCTCTAAATTATTTTAATAGACCTGCCCTTGGCTGGCCATGGGTTGGAGTGAGAGTGGAAAGGTGACCTACAGCCACCTTTGCCTCCCAGGTGTGCCAGTGCTGCTCCTGTGCACTTAGGGTTGCCAGCCCTCCAGAATTGTCCTGGAGTCTCCAAGAATTGAAGATTAATCTTTAATTAAAGACTATGTCATGTAATGACACCTCCAAGAATACATCCAACCAAAATTGGCAACCCTAAGTGCACTTGAGGATTGCATTCCAAATATTTATTTGGTAGCAGGGTTGCTAGCACTACCTAATTAATGTAAACAAGGATTTCTCCCGCCACTGAGGACATCCTGTGACTTGTGGATCATCTGCTTCTGCAAGCTTCACAGATGCTTTGAACCAGCTCTGGGATGGAAAGTTCCATGAAGAAGAAATTAATTGGGGTGTTTGAAGGTTAGAAAATCACCAGAGCAAGGTGACATAAGCCAGTTTGTATGTAGTTTATGTACAGCTGGCATTTTAGCTATTTAAATAAAATGAACATGTTTACAATAAAATATAGCTGATGTTGCAGAATAAATATTGATTAAATTGCTTGTTTTTATTAAAGGCATGTGTATACTACAGGCACTATGGCAGCACAGTGGCAGCATTGCAGCTATGCCACTGTAGTAACATAGAGTAGGAACGGGTTTTTCCGTTGCTGTAGTTAATCCACCTCTCAAAGAGGGGGTAGCTAGATCAACAGAAAAATTCTGCTGTTGCCCTCGCGGCAACTACACTGGGTGTTAGATGGGCTTAACTATGTCAATCAGAGGTGTGAACTTTTCACATGCAACTAGGTAGACCTGTATTTTAAAGTGTAGATATGACCTGATTCTCATGTTTCATCTGTTTTTTCAAACTTCATACATAAAACAGATGGCTTAATTGTTGTTACACTGATCCCTCTCTTTTCTTCCTCTGTCATTCTCTGTTATTGTAATTTCCATTGTTAAATAACCTCATTTGGACTGCAAAATCTTTAGGGCATGGACATTTTTTATTTCCATAAAGTCCTTACAAAATTATAGCATCACATAAATATTAAGTAAAATAAATAATAAAATAAATAGTGTCACTATGTTGTTTTCCTGTGAATATGGTTTGCATAGTTTGATGCAGGTGAGTTTGGTCTGTTTTGGTACAGGGTACTACTATGGTGGCTTAAATGGTGTATTACACAGTGGAAGCAGGAAGAGCAATATATTTTATTTAAAGATTTCCATCAAATACCATGACCCCAAAATTCATATAAACAACCATAATTACAATTAGCCTAATTTGGTGTGGGTCTGTCAGACCTACTGGTCTGGTGAAGCGGAGCTGGTGTGGCTGGCCAGGTTTCAAATGGATTTAGCTGATGTGGATGTAACTCATACAGGTGCCTCCCTGGTTTATCCTGGGTCTACTATCTTCATATTATTATTTTTTGCTATGGTAGCACCTGGAAACCCCTGTAGCGCCAAGGTTAGCAGCACAGAGAAGAGAGGAGTCCTTGCTCTGAGAGCTTAGGGTGCAGGTGTAACGTTTTGGGGGGAGGGAGAGGGGGAAGAGGTTGGATGTGTGTGTCACCCTTCAGCCCGGTGTACGTGTGTGTGTCATGCTTCAGCCTGCAGGGGATATATGTGTGTATTATGCTCAGATTTCGGCTGGGGGAGATGCACACGTGTATGATCACATTTGGGGTTTGACGGGGTGGCTGTGTGTGTGTGAGATCACACTCGATGACTGGTGGCTGTGTTTGTTCATCTCACGGTGTGTGTCGGGAGATCACACGTGGGACCTGGGCCTGTATGCACAGGGTGGGGGTGTGTGTGTGTGTGTGTGTGAGGGGGCCTGGGGATGTGTGTTCACGATGTGTGTGACACGTGGAGGCCTAGGGCCGCGTGTGTCATCAGCTCTGGTCCGGGGCGGGAGCATGCCATGTTTCGGCCTGGCTCGGGTGTGTGTGTGTCGCCCGCCAGGCCTGGGCTCAGAGGCTTGGCCAGTAGCTGCGTGTGTCCCTCATCACTCATCGCGCGCCCCGGGCTGTCCGGCCGCCGGCCCATTCGCTGGACGGAAGGGGGCGGGGCTGGCGCCGGACAGCTCCCGGCCGGGGTCCCGCCCAGGCGCTCATCCCGGCGCGCGCGCGTTGCCTGGGGACAGGGGCGCGCGGGAGGGGGGAGGGGGTTACGTGGTGACGCTAATTCTATATGAGCGCGAGCGGCGGGAGCTTGGGTCTTTTTTACCGCCAGTCGCGCGGCGCCTCCTTCTCGCTCCTGAGTCACTGCGAGCCCCAGCCCCGCGCAGGTACCGCGGGGGGGCCCGGCGGGGGCCACTGGCGGGATGAGGGGGCCCGGGCCCGGCGGTGGGCGGGGGAGAGGGCCGATCCCGGGGGGGCTCTCGGCCTGGCCTGGCCAGGCCCCTGTTCCGGGGTCGGGAGGGAGGGAGGGGCTGCCCTGGGTGGGGGACCCGGTGCGGCTGGGCCGGGCCGGGCCGGGCTGGATGGAGCCGCTTCTCCCGCTGTCTGCGGTGCGCGGCGCCCCTGCCGTGGAGGCTCTCTGCTCCTCTCCCTGCCCTCCGCGGGGAGCAGCGCAGGACCCGCCTTCTCCTCCGGTGCCGCCATGGCCGCCAGCTGGGGTCGCACGCTAGGCCGCGCTGCCCCGGGCCAGGCGGCGGGTCGGTCTGCCTGGCATCACGTGGAGTCGGGGACGGGGGCTGCACCGACCTTCCCCGAGGCGCTGCCCCACCCGGTGCTGGGAAGAGAGGGTCGGGGGGGGGGAGGGGTCGGGGTGCGGGCCGGAGGGGGGGGGTGCTGAAGCGGATTGGGCGGGGGAGGGGGTGCTGTATACGGGGAGGGGCCCGGATTGGGTGGCGGGGTATGTGTATAGGGTGGGGGGTTGGTTGGCGGGGAAGGAGAATGATGCATATGGGGAGGGTGGCGTAGGGTGCCTTGTGCTAACTCTGGCTCCTAGATCTGTCCCCGGAGAGCGTGGCGGTTGATGTGCTCTGCAACTTGTTACTGACAGGGGGACCCAGAGATTCAGAGCCTGGCGATGGATCGCTTGTTGTCAAAGAGCTGACTCCACTCAGCGCTCAGTTCATAGGTTCTCCCTGATGCGTGGTATCTAGTGGGTTGAGTGTAGCATGCTAGTCCCCTCTAGCTGTGGTTCTTGGCGCTTACTCGCAATTCCAGTGTAAAGGTTGGCTTAAAGTATCAGGAGTGACTATAGGGGATGAGTGGTAGCTTCACTTGTCAAAAAGGAAAATTGATGTAACCTCCACAACCTGAGCAAGTTTCAAGAAGTGATGAGGGGTTGTTTTTATACTGTTACCATTTACATGATATTACCAGTAATATCAGAATTTAGACCTAAAAAAATCTGCTTACCCCAAGAAGCTGGGGAGGACACTTGCAACACCAGTTTCTGTAGAAATTCAGCTTTAATAAAAAAAAAATTGTCCCTGTTTGGTTAGTAAAATAACTTTCCAAAAGTGAACAGAGGGTAGTCAATGTGCTGATGTTTCCTTAATCTGTAGCCAGACATCTAGAGCCTCTGCAACAGTGACAGTGAAACTCATAAGATTTGTTATATTTATAACTGCTCTTTGGAACTTGGTGGAAGAATCATATGTATTGCATTATATATTTTCCTTAGGAAAAATTAAGATTAGCAACAGCAGAGGCAGCTACTAGAGATGCTGAAGGGAAAGAGAAATCTAAAGACCAGGACACTGGAGTGAGTAGTGGCAGAAGAGTATCAGAGAGTTCTGCTCATCCTCTTCACATCAGGCAGGAGGCTGCAGGGGGAGAGATGTGAGGACTCTTCCCCTGATAGCAGATTAGTGGATCTGGAAAGTGTATGGGAGAATGAGAGCACCCATCTTAGCAAGTACGGATGCTAGGTTTCTCGCCAGGGCCTTTCCCTGTGCATGTATTTTGTCTGGTAAATTTTTCATGCTCTGATCAGAATTATACTAAACTTGCCCTGAAATAACAGACTTGTTTGTTTTTTTTCAGTCGTTTATACTGTTAGAAAATTTATTGTTTTAATCTGTTTACACAAATTTGTAAAGTTGTTCACTTTTGTGAACTGGTGACATTGAGTAGAGCTAGGCATTGTGCATGTATGTTGTAAGGCTTCCCACAGCACTTCTTTTGATTTGAGACTTGGCTATTGTAGGCTGAAACCACATTCCTGAGAATGTAATCAAATTGTACTAAATTGAATTTCTGCAAGTCAATGACATTGGTAGAAAGTTGTCCCTTATCAGAACTTCCAAAGTACAAAGTAACTATATGAAATAAACTTATTCATTATCAGAGAAATGTCAGAAACTAAGTAGCTGTCAAAGCAATAAAGACAATTTTTGGAGGGGTTGAGTTTCTGATTAGTTTGCATTATCCCAAGTGATGCAAGACCCAGCTTCCATCTTTGATTCATGAGTGGGGGAATGCCAATTATGCTCCAGCAGATGTTGTTTCAAAAACATTTATGTGTTTGTCTGTGATTTTGTGGTCTGCAGTCCTATTTTGAGCTGTGCACTTGTTCTGTCTCAAACTAAACAGATATAGGTCTGGTCAATACTTGTATGGGGATCTTAAGGAACAGTTACATGCTCCAGAAAGTGGTGACTTTATTGTATTTTAAATATTCATCCACTGTTCTGTGGGCATATACAAAATCTGATTAAGCCACAAAATGGGTGGCATGCTCACCTCTAAATTGATGCTGAACCAATACCTCAGCCTGTCACTAGGGCTTAAGAAGGTGCAACCAGATAAAATGTGAAAACTTGTTCCTAACTGCTTGTGGTTAGAGCCCATGGCTCTTGTGTAGGTTACTCAACATGTTGTCTGGTCAGTTTCTTGTTTGGGTAACTGCATTCCATCTGACTACTTTCCATTTATCCTAAACTGTAGTTCTGATCTGCTGTATCATATAAAAGCTGCTTCACTCCAAAAGGGTGGTTGATAGTACATGTTGTAGATCAGTTAGTTTGTAAATTGCTTTGGGATTCTTTGCACTCAAAAGTGGTATATGACTAAAGTTAGTTAATTAAACATAAATAGTTAATGCTACTTAGCTGTCTCTGGCCTGTGGAAGCCTACGGTTAATGAACTAACACTCATTTCCACCTAAACCCCATCTAGGTTTTTGCTTTTATATACAAATTCTTTTTACATACTAGTCCAATCAATATATGTATGGAAGACTTTACAAAAGGTGCTTGAAGACTTATGTATTTAGTTCCTGATTGACTTAGTTGGATTTAAAAACATGTGGGAAGCCTGCTAAAGATTTCTTGCATGCGTTTAACAGATTTCCTAGATGCAGTAAAAATAAGTGCAAAGGGGAAATGTAACTATAAAGCTCAGGCCTTATATACTTGGCAGCAGGCTGGATCTTAAATTTGCAGACTAGAAAGTTTGCAGCAGCATTTTTTTTTTCTTTTTTTGGAATTGACATGGGCCTAAGGTGCGGGAGGTGGGCGGGCTGAAAAGTTCTATTTTTGTGTTCTCAGACCAGACTTTTTCTTGAAAACCCTTCCTATGAAACTTTTCATGGTTTTGGTGTTTTGTCCCAGTTCAGGACAAAAACATCTTTCAGGTTTGAAGTTTTCTTGGAGGAATTTTTTTCTGGCCAGCACTATTTAGAGCTTGTTAAAATGTGTGAATAGTTCAAAGTAGTCCCTTCAATCAACATTACTTAGCATTGAATTTCACCTGCCAGTGTGTGTGTTACATGCTAGGTGAATGGGCATCATCTTAAAAACTGGGAAACATTGTGTAGCTAGAGATGAGCTAATGAAGTTTATCGGTTTGCTAATGGTGTATTACCCACATTTTGCACCTTTTGTGTGTGGTATAGCTGCAATGTTTCAAAGCCTTTAAGTTGCTCTTATTCCACTGAGACAATGCTCAAGCTATTGTCATCTGCCACAGGGTACTTGAAGATTCTCCTCCAGAAAGGAGTGTCCTTCAGCAATTTACTGGTATTTGTGATTATAAAATAGGTGTTATGAAATTAAGCTTCTGATTAAATGACCATTGATGCTCTGGGTATTAAGTTAAATGCAATAATGTTGCCTGTAGTTATGTTACACCTTCCTGCTATAAGATCCTGTTTTCAGTTGCTTAGAAGCTTGGCTCAAATTTTGTATGTTAAGCGTCTGCTTCAAGCTGAGTATTTTGAAAAGTTAGTTTGGTTCAGCCAGTTCCTAAAGCAAGGTAGGGAGAAATATTATTTTTCCATGTTAAAAAGATTAGCAGTTTTGTTCAGAAGCTGTTGCAACTCCATAATTTGGAGCAAGGCTTGACATATGGCAAGGGGGTTGTTGTGGTGTTAGGGGTGTGTTTTTCTATTCCCATGGAAAAACCACCCAAATCTGGCCAAGTTAGAAGTCTCTGAAAAATCTCAGTTCATACATGCTCATTAGACGTCTTAAAGTTTGGCAGCTAAATACTCTGAAGAAGCACTGAACGTGCTCTGTCCCTTTACATCTACTGCGCAAGTGCTGCCCACACAAAGTGTAAAGTACTGAACATGTCCCAACCTGGACTGCAGAGGCTGAGCACAGATTCCATACAATTGCTCTTTCCAGTTTCCAGGAGAACTGAGTGGTAAGACAGTCTCTTCCCCTCAGTAGTTGCCCTGCTGGCTCCTAGGCAATTTGGAAGTTGGGGAAGCTGCCTGACTTGAATCTATGGAGGTGAGAACAGGGTGTGTGGAGGAGAAATCAGGGTAAGGAAAAGGAGGCATATGCTGGTGAGATGGGGGACAAAAGCAGAGCAGATGGGTAGATGGGCACAGAAAGATTTAACCATTAGAGATCCCTCCCCTATAGAATCTGGAAAGAACCAGTTACTCCAGAATCTCAAGACTCTCTTGCTGTCTAGCAAAAAGCTGTGAAACCCACTAGCAAAGTGTCCCATCCCCCTGTAGTGGCAAGTTCACAGAGAAGATAAGTCTTCTGTTGCTATCAGTTACTCCAGTCCTGCGGATGACCCATGATGGCAGGTCAATATGGTTCTGCATGATGATATTTTGTTCTTAATTTGTAAGAGTTCAAAAAAACTTAATGTAACCATAAACTATATTAAAAGAAAGCTAAAGTGGCAATATTAAAGTATTCAAGTTAGAAAATGCCAGAATTAAAGTTAACCTGTGCCACTATAATTTGATGCCTTGTGCATATGTGGTCTTGTAGTGTTAGTGACGTTGTGATCCCACACTGCTTTTTCCCATGACACTTGCTGCTTTCAATGTGCATGCTGGACTATGCTTAGGATGAATTGTATAGTGAATGAGGCTATTGTCTGTAGTGGGGCCCTATGAAATCTATTTTATTACTGTGGATTTTTGGATTTATTTTCTGGCTTTTTTTCCATTTAAAAAAAAATTGTCTTTGTTTTTAATCAGAATTGCTTGATACATTGCAACAATTAAGTAGCCTTACTATAAATGCCTAAAGTTCAGAATTGGATTGCAATGGGAAAAACTGATTTGACCAAAAACCCTACAATTTAAACAAAACATCATGCAGATATACAGTATCTGGTAAAAATAATACATTTAAAATCACTTTTTAAAAGTAACACTCAGTAATATGGTCAAACTGACATTGCTGAACAGTAACACAAGTAGTTCACAGAAGTAAGGGCTGCTTAGTGTCAATTTATCTGAATTCATATTTGAATAATTGCAAAATAAAAAGCACTAAACAAAAAATAATTCAACCTTGCAGCACTCATTGTTTCCATTTTAAATTAAATGCCATACTTTCAAGCTCCCTATATTCTGAAGGAATGCTTAATTTAATTTAAAATTTTATTAAATAACTTCAAACTATCAATTCAACAGTTTATTGCTGAGTAGCATTACAAATAGACAAACTTAAATGTTGTTGTTTTTTGCCATCTCTGGCAGACATCTACATTGTGGTTAGCCTGTGACCTGTTTGTGCCTAGGCTAGTCCATCTGAAAATGCCAGGGTCAGGGCAGGCTGCAAAAAGGAAAGCAGACTCTCCCAAACTGGTGGCAAACACTGCAGTTAGATTCCCCAACCAGTTACAAACAGTGCTTCTGATTTCCCCACACTGGTTATCAAGACAGTAAAATAAAAATGTACACAGCCCCTTTTCCTGTATTTCAGTCTCTAGCTCCCACTCAGCAACTAGGTCTGGTAGAGAGAGAATTTATTAAAACTCTATTCCCTTTACCAAAATGTTCTTCTGATCCCAAATGGTCAGCACCAATGCCAGATCAATATAAGTTTGGATCTTACCCAAAATACCATGCTGTCAGCCAAGCCTTTAGTAACCAAACTAAAATTTTATTATAAAAGGAAAGAAACAAACAATAAATGTTAAATGGTCAGAGCAATCAGATACATACAATACCTGTAAAATCTATATATATGTATCAGATGCTCAGTAGAACTGTGGAGTTTGCAGGCTTGGACAGTCCCTCTGGTGTACATCCAGCACCTGGTAGTTCGTTTCACAGCTTCAGTTGCAGATGAGTTGATCCAGAGATAAGAAGCGGGAATGAAGACCTTGTCACCTTATGGGGATGGTGCAGCTGCCTTTTATGTCCCTTTGCCGTGTGGCTTGCCTCAAACACAGCACATGGCAAAAGCCTCAGAGTCCCCTGTCCCTGGGAATGTTCTCACATATCCTAGTGACTCAAAGGTGTAGCCCCTGGGTTCTTTCACTGGATTCATAGTACCTTTGAGTTCCCTTGATGGGCCATTAAGCAGGTTTAGTGCTGCTGCCATCCTGTCTGGGGAGGGGGTCTTCCAGAAACCAAACACAAGTTGAAATAATGATTTACCATATATCTTTAGAATTGACAACAGAAAATTGATACATACATATAAACATGCTTGCCAATCCTAGTGAATCATGACATTTCCATCCGTCCCTTGCATGGTATATCCTATGCAATGTTTATTGCAGCTCTGACATTGATGCCAGTAATATTATGACTGGTCATTCATACTCCATACAGTGTCATAGCCTTTTAGTATTTCCTTAGAAGGAGATTCCCTCTTTTCTGTAAGTAGATTTTTATATTTACTAAAGCTTCTCTCTGTCTACATAGCTGATTGGGGAGGGGGGGGAAGTAAAGTAGGGCAACCTCTGCTACTTTAGGTACTCATCCCTTCATATACATATATACATGCTCTTGTTTTGTATGTACATGTGTTTTTGAGGAGGGGACACTGATACCACATAAAGGAGCATGAAGAGATTCTTTGAAATGAACCTATGCTTGCTTGAGCACCAAATACTTTTATTGACTCAGTGCCCTGAGGGAATTTCAGCTTCTCCCTTAATGTGATACCAACGTCCCTCAGCTGCAGGGGTGCCACTTCAGATTTAGGGAGAGGGAGGGCAACTTTAACTGTGATTCCAGGGGCTACTTGGGCACATGAAAACTCTAGGATTTTTGGCAGATAACTTAGAAATTAGGGGATAGGAACGTTATCTAACTCCTATATAAAGAAAGGGGAAAAAAGTATTTGTGTGTTTACAGTACATATATATAAATGTATAATACCAATTAAAGCCATATTTTACGATTATATGCAAGTTTAGAACAGTCGGGAGATAATAGAGCAAGATATTCTCCCATGCCTTGAACTAACATAAGAATGGCCATACTGGATCAGATCAATGGTCCATTTGGCCTAGAATCCTGTCTTCCAGCAGTGGCCAATGCCAGGTACTTCAGAGGGAATGATAAGAGGAGGCAATCATCAAGTGATCCATTCCCAGCTTCTGGCAAACAGAAGCTAGAGACACTTCAGAGCATGGTTTTGCATCCTTGCCCATCATGGCTAATAGCCATTGATGAACCTATCCTCCATGAACTCATATAGTTCTTTTTTTGAACTTTGTTATAGCTTTGGCTTTCACAACATCCCCTGGCAAAGAGTTCCACAGGTTGGCTGTACGTTGTGTGAAGAAATACTTTTGTTTGGTTTAAACATGCTGCCTGTTAATTTCACTGAGTGAGTCCTAATTCTTGTGATATGTAAAGGAGTAAATAACATTTCCTTATTCACTTTCTCCATGCCAGTCAAGATTTTATAGACCCCTTTATCATATCCCCCATTAGTAGTCTCTTTTCCAAGGTGAAGAACCCCAGTCTTTTTAATCTCTCCTTATATGGAAGCTGTTCTATATCCCTAATTGTTTTGTTGCCCTCTTCTGTATCTTCTCCAGTTCCAATATATCTTCTTTTTTTAAGATGGGGTGACCAGATCTGCACACATTATTCAAGATGTGAGCATACCACGGATATATGGAAGTATTATATTTTCTGTCTTATCTATCCCTTTCTTAATGGTTCCTAACATTGTTAACTTTTTGACTGCCACTGTAGATTGTAGATAGTTCTCTGAAAACATTCACTCAATGACTCCCAGGTCTTTCTTGAGTGGTAACAGCTAATTTAGACCCCATCATTTTGTATGTATAGTTAGGATTATGTTTTCCAATGTGCATTACTTTGCATTTACTTTCCTGTATCAGTTTTGGAGCCTTAATACAAAAACTAATAACTTTAACTGGTAAATAAAATTCATGCAGAATATATACTCAATGTCATTGTCCTTACAATGTCACAACAGTCACCCTCAAATACTTGCGTACTTTTTTATTTTCATTTATATTACCTCCTGGAAAATTATAAGCAAGCAAACATATGCATACTGAATTTGTATATCTCATTTCTCATTAAAAAGTTATGAAGTCTAAAGTAGTTTCCCCTCAAAACATTCTTCTAAAACATGGAATAACTAACAAATTAGAGAACAAATTTGTTTTGGCACTACCTTTTAATAATAAAAGGAAAAAATAAAATAAAATAAGGAAAGATGACAAACTTTTAAAGTTATAATTGGAAAAAAAAATTAGGAGATTGGCCAACATGGGTTTCCTATCATCTCTAAGACACCTGAAGGTGTATTTCCAGGAGATAAAAATGTTATCGCCTTTTTCCAATGGCAATTTATTTTCCTAAGAAGTTACTCAGTAATTAGTCATCAAGTCTTAAACATTATAATCTGTTTATAAAATGCAATTGATATTTCTACAGCACCAATGAAAACACACTTCAGTTCAAGGTGTTAAAGATGTAAAGATTCAACACAAAAACTAATTTAAAAAGTGAACTTGCATTTACAAACAACTGATCTAAAAGCCCGTTTTAGCCTCTGGAAACCGTTCAGTTCTATAATGTAATAGAAATCTTGAGTACCTATCTTCAGTGACCCAGCTGGATGATTCTTAACTGTGCTTTAATGAAAATATAATACGACACTATGTGTCTTAAATGTTGTTAGGAAAATGTACCCTCTAAACAGTGTTGCTTCAGGGGCATTCTCGTATATTAAGCACATTAGTAAAGAGACCTGTTCCAAGGCTGTAATAACCTGGTAGGATTAAGACCCCTCCAAGAATTGGATGGGGATGGGGCGTATCTAGAGATACATAGACTAATGCAAGAGAGAAAATATTTTTATTTTCTGATTGGGAAACAGAAGTATATACAATAAATTCCTTTGGTTTCCAGCAGGAGCAACTGAAATATAGGGAAGCACTGACTCTTACACTGAAAATAAAAATGATCAGCTTGTGGGAGAGACTTCAGGAGATCGGTACTCATCAGGTCTCTTCTCTCTGCCAAGGCTAGCCAGAAACTGCTTTCTCCTGGGGCTCATCCTGCCAGATAGGTAATAAGGAGCTATTTACCCACATGAAGTGCTTTGAGTGCCCTTCTTGTCCTAGGGCTGCTAGCAATGTTGCTAGCTACAGAAGCTGGTAATGGGGGTCAGTTCTCATGCTCCCAGGCACAGAGTATCCGACGCAGGAAGGGAAACATGAAGTGGGAGCTGATGGTCCAGCTCCTCAGGGACAGCCCTGCAGCAACTTGTCAGACCACAACTAAGGGCTTCTGGTTCTTCTGGCGAGAGCATAGAGCGGTGGTTCATTTTCCTGTTTGTACTCTGCTTTGGTATGAAACTTAAGGGGGATGAGATGCTCCCCCCCTCCCCTCCCTAAATGGTGCCCCTGCTCAGCTGCAACTCCTGACATGAAACTGACACAGCAAGGAACTGAGTTCCTAGAAGCTGCCCTTAAGTTCCATTTACTAGTGCTTCTCCCCTAGCCACTGCACTCCCTTGTGGCCCTAGCCCCCTGCACCCCAATCCCTGTGCCCTCTGGTCTCTTACATTCAGTATGCAGCCCACTCTGCCTGCCACTGTAGTCCTGGTACTGGGGAGAGCCTGGATTCTGTGTTTTGATTCTGTGATTCCATCCATGTTCTCATTAATGCAGGTTTCATAGGGCCCTATTGTAAAACCCCTACTTTAGTTGGTGCAGAAGTTGAAAAGTATGTGGTGAATGAGATGGTGAAATGTAGGAATTGTGTCATGGCTAAGGGAGTTGAGTGCTACTCTGAAGAACTGAATTCTGTCTTTGCCTCTGGCACAGAATTCCTGTATTGTACTGGACAAGTCTCTCAGAGCAAAAATTTTCACAGGTGATTCCACTATTCCTCTTTTTTTCTGGGTACCCAACTTGAGCCACTTGAAGGCAGATTTGCAAAAGCAGTGAACACTCTCCCCTGCAACCAAGGTCAATGGGAGTTTTGCTCTGAATATATGGAGTGCTATATAGTTCTTGGTATTCTGAAAATATCAGACTCTTGGTGTCTCAAATCAGGCATCCCAAACTAGTTGACACTTCTTACAATCTTTTTATCTGTCAGGCTTTATCTGTGAGTTTTCTACATGTAAAATTGGATAATACCACCTAACATCAAGTGGTGCCATGAAGATTAATGTTTATAAAGAAGCAAGATACTAGGATGAGTACCATATAGCCCATGAGGAGATTAATAATTTTTATTAGTGCAAGATTTGGGTGGTGTACAGTAAATGAATGAGGACACATTGAATGATGAGGGTAAAAAGAAATATTCATGGATAGCTACCCATTCAGTGAGCACCGTTACCGTATGTGAGGTTTAAAACTCCTATGGAAAAGCAGTATGGGATCGAAGACTATCAAACATGCCCAAGGAAGCTACATGCCTAACTGTGGCATTTCCTAACTTTTGAGTACTTGACTTTGCAACCTTAATGTTCTCAATGTACTTTTTTGGATGTAATAAGATCGAATTACATAAATTCAAGTACATAAAAGGTTGTTTACAAGGAGGAGGGAGAAAAATTCTCTTTAACCTCTGAGGATAGGACAAGAAACTGTGGGCTTAAATTGCCGCAAAAGCAGCTTAGATGGAGCATTAGGAAAAACTTCTTAACTGTCAGGGTAGCTAAGCACTGGAATGAATTACCTAGGGAGGTTATGGAATCTCCATCAGTGGAGATTTTAAAGAGCTGGTTAAACAAACATCTGTAGGGATGGTCTAGATAATACTTAATCCTACCTTGAGTGCAGGGGCCTGTACTAGAAGACCTCTCAGGGTCCCTTCCAGTTCTGTACTTCTCTGATTCTAATTAACATTCTCAAATCAGGATATTTATGAAAAAGGGAGCAGTAGTAATGAATTGGAAAAATATAAAACCTCAGAATATTAGGTAGCTAGTGGATTTTAGGAACTATTGTTATGAGTGAGACTACAGATAATTCAAAATCGTGTTATGACTGGCTCTTCAGATATTTTTGCTCACATCCCCATGCACCAACACTCAGGGATTTAGTTTGAGAATTAGTGCTCTTTATCTCCATTTGTTAGATCGGTGAACCGGAAGTGTTTGGGGCATGAAAACTGAAGCTAATAAAGGCCAGGTGAGGATGGGAGAGGGGAAAATCTGGAAAAGTGTTGCAACCTTTCCCATCTTTCCAAAGTCTTCAGTTATATTCCATACTTTGTTATGCTAGAACTGTTTTTCATAGTGGAAGGATATGTGCCATAATCACCTCAGAATCCTTTAAAACTTTGAGCAACTGAGCTGTACTCGGCAACAAAGCCATAACATAGTCATCATTAAGACTAGTGATGCACTTTTTATTTTGCCATAGGTCTCATTACTTGACATTTACAGTTAGTATGTGCCTGCTTTTGTTGTGACTTATTGCTAATAGTGACTTTTCCAGGCAGCCGTAACTGAAACTTACAAAAGCTCAGGACTGCTGCTGGCTGCCTTGGTTGATTCTATAAACAGGGACTTGGTGGCTGAAAACAGGAGAGGGTTCTTTTTAAAATCAGGTTTACAGTTTATTGATGAAAAGTTGGGTTCTAGGGGAACAGGAATAAGCAGCAGCTAGCAGTAGATAAGTTAGCTACTCTAAGGCCTTGTATACACTTTAAAAATAAGTTGACCTAACATAGGTAGACTTACTGCCGTAGCTGATGTCCACACTACCATTGTTGGATTGGTGGAGTGTGTCCTCACCAGGAGCACTTGCACTGACCTAAGAGGGGCAGTTGGGAGGAGGGGGAGATCTGAGAGCCTGGTCTCAGTTCCCTGTCAAAACTCCTGGTGGGTTTACCCCCTGCCCCCCATTCCTGCTGGGAACTGGGGGAAGCTGCCCGGGGCTTCTCTCTCTGGAGAGTGGGGTCCAGCTGCACTGTCTGACCTACTCCCTCTAGGGAGAGGGTGGAGAAGCACCCGGGCTTCTCAGAGCCGGGAGTGGAAACCAACGGCCCAGGCTTCTTGCTCCACTCGCAGCCCAGAGTGGGGTCCAGCTGCTTAGGTCTCAAGAGGGACTTTTTTTTGTCAATTTCACTGCTCTGCTGGTGAGAAGAGTGACAGCACCACTGCTGATGTAAGGACACTGCCTCACCCTAACTAAGCTGACAAAAGCCCTACACCTCTCATTGAGGTAGTTCTATTATGGGAGGAACGTTTTAGTCTGTATACCTCCACCGTTCTGTTGACAAAAGCTGACTTTTGTTGATAAAACTCTCTAGTGTAGACCAGCCCTAAATTTTAGTGGTTTCAGGCTTGGAGCTGCTGAATTTTCTGCATTGTCAGACATTAGGTTCCAAAACGCTTCTTCAAAGTACTTTAATTTTGAAGCACTTTTCAACATTTGAGACCTTTTAAAAACTTTATTTTTCAGGTACAGCTGTTTAAAAATATGCTTAATATAGGATAGTGGGGGGGAAAAAATCCACCTTCATGCTGTACAATGCTCCAAAGGCTTGTGGATATCCGGGTAATTGCCAACTTCTTGTGGTAGATTGTAAGTGACCTCAACAGCCAACTGACAATATAGTTTCCTTCCCTTCATTTGGTTCTGCAATACATACAGGTCGATCTTGTCAGATGAAACTATTAAACTGAACCCTGCTGTCCTAAACTGCCTTATTAAATTGCTCCACTGCATGTATTCCTTTCTGGCACCTCTGTCAACTCCCAAATAACTTCTCTGAAGAATTGGACATAGAGAATAAATAATCCTCGAATCAAGGGATTGCCATCGACAACTATTTGTATCACAGGATTTGAGAGTCCTGGAACCAATCCTGGAACCACAGATCCGCTCACAATAGGTACAGATGTTTCCCAGTGGGTCAGCTGCCTGCTGGGAGAAAGTTCTTTCTTTTCCCTTACTACTTTCTCTTTTCAACTTGAAGGCTTCTTGAAGTGGGCCACTGCCTGATGGAGCATATGACTCCATGGGGGTTGGTTAGTGGCTTGCTCCTCCTAGCTTATGATGTCCACATCAGTTTTCTTGAGAGATGCTTTCAATGTATCTTTGTAGTGTTTTCTCCAACCACCATGAGATCTCTGACGATAGGTGATCTGAGAATAGAGAACTTGTTTTGGGAGGCAAAAATCTGGCATCCGCAAACGATGTCCAGTCCAGTGTAGATGGTGCATAAGGATCATTGTTTCAATGCTGGTGACATTGACTTCAGTGAGGATGCTGGGATTAGTGTGCCAATCTTCCCACTTGATGCAAAGGATCTTCATTGATGATGTCTCTCCAGACACTTAAGGTGTTGTCGGTAGGTCACCCAGGTTTCGCATCCATAAAGAAGTGTAGGGATGACAGCTGTCTTATAGACCTGAATATTGGTATCTTTCTGTAAGTCACGATCTGTGGGAACTCATCAGAGCAATTTCCTCAAGGAACCACTTGTGTACTGGATCCTGTGCAGAATCTCAGTCAATGTTTGCATTTTGAGAAAGTTGGCTACCAAGGTAGCAGAAATGCTTGTCTGTCTCCAAAGTGTCTCCCTCAACAGTAATTTGTGGTGGATTGCATGCAAGAACTGAAGCAGACTCATAGAGCACTTTGGTCTTTCGATATTAAGTGAAAGTCTTAGGCGTTAGCAGACTTGTGCAAAAAGATCCAGTGTGGACTGAAGGTCATTCTCTGTGTGCCCAAGTATAGCAAAATCATCCGCATACTGAAGATCAATAATGGACGTCGTAAGGATTTTAGACTTTGAGTGGAGATGTCGAAGGTTAAAAAGCCTCCCATCCATTCTGTATTGAATGTCAACTCTAATGGGGAGACTGTCTTTAGCAAGGACCAGAATGACTGCTAAATAGATGAACAAGGTTGGGGTAGTAACACAACCTTGCTTAACCCCAGTCTTGATGACAAAAGTGTCAGTCTCCAAGCCATTACAAAGAATGGTAGCAAAATAAATTAAATCTGATCAGAGAATAAATAGTACATTGAGGTCTTTGGATGACAACTTCAAAGTTCTTTTCATACATGATGTAACTAGCCCCCACAACAGCCCATCATGATAGGCATTATTGCCTTTTTATTGCTGGGGAAATGGAGAAATCGAGGCAGTCTGTTAAAACTGGAATTAGTGTTGAAGTTTCTGATTTAGTCCTAGTTTTAAGCCACTAGACTACACTTCTCTATTAATATAGAAATGAAGCTCATTTGGTATAGCAAGTATTGGTAGGGAGTGGCCTGTCTTCTGGGTCCCAACATTCTAATTACCCCAATTTTAGAACAAGTTCAGAGAGCCTGAATCAGTAATAGAATAAAAGGGTAGAATTAATTGTCTGCTGTGGTTTTAAACTAATACTGTAGTAAGTTTCCTTACTCACTTGATTGGAGTCTGGGGTCTTAGCCTATCTTCCCAGCAAGAGTAAATTACAAGCACTCAGGGCAGATCTACATTTAAAATGCTGCATCAGCACAGCTGCTCTGATGCAATTATGCTACTGCAGCATGTAAGTGAAGATGTTCTGTGCTGACAGGAGAACTTCTCCTGTCAGCATGTTAATCCACCTCTGTAGGAGGCAGCTATGTCCATGGGAGAAGCTCTCCTGCTGCCACAGTGCTGTCTACACTGGGGGCTATGTCGATATAACTTTGTTGTTCAGGGGTATGGATTATAAACACCCCTGAGTGATGTAGTTATAGTGATATAAGTCTGTAGTGTAGACCTGGCCTCAGTGTGCTACAAACTAGCAGACCAGTTGTTGTGTGCTTGTTGACTGAACTGTTTTTGATTGCAAATTTCCATTAGATAGCAGCTTTTTCATGCAGATAAAAATCAAACCGTTTTGTTAGAACCAGCCCAGGAGTTTCTCAAGAAGAATTTTTTGCACACCCCATGTAGATATTTCTCCTATGTTAATCTGAGCAGCTGTTCTTTTACCTTTGATAGTAGGAGCTGAAATTGAGACTCCATGAGTTCTTAACTGGTAGTCTCCTTGTAGAGGATTTGAGAGCTGAAGCTAAGGAAAGTTACTGCTGTCTTAGTCTCCAGTCCCATAACATTGGCAAGGGGCAGAAGCTGTCAGCACTAGTGAGAAGGTTAAAATGAGGAATAGACACTTGTGGTTATCTGTCTTGAAGCACTAAACTGGATATGTTGGAAATATAATTTGGTTTTCAGAACATTTGCAACACCCATGGATTTCAGTGGAAGCTGTGGATATACCAGCGCCTTTGAATATCCTGTGCTAATCATTTAAGAGATAAATAACATGAAGAGGAAACAGGACTGAGTTTCAGTTCCTCATTACATTCCTCATTGACAAAGCCCTGGTTGGGATGATATAGCTGAGGTTAGTCCTGCTTTGAGCAGGGGGTTGGACTAGATGACCTCCTGAGGTCCCTTCCAACTCTAATATTCTATGATTCTATGATTCTATGATTAGTACGATTTTTAATGTACCATATCAGACTACTGCCACTTATTCTCTTATTCTGGTATCTTGATGCCAGTACTAGTAATTACTTGTTGCTTCAGATGAAGGCAACTTTCCACCCAATAATTCACTTACCTTATATAGCACTGCTCAATTGGCTATGTGGTGGTGTTTCCTGGTCATCAGATTATTCACCTCACTCATGAGGTTTAGATGAGTTTCATAATCTTATGCCATTTTGTAACTACACGAATCTACAGTGTCTTGGTGATCTCATGTGGAATTGGTTCCAAAAGTTTGACTATATGGCTATTTCTACAATTATGGCAAGATGTAGAGGTATTACACATGCGTCTACATACTGCAGTGAAAGGCAAGCTATGGTGTGTTTGTCACTGCGGTGTGTAGATACACGCTGCAGTGAAACACTCCATTAGTGGGACTGCAGTGGAGAAAAGCTCTGGCAGCCTTTCACTCTGCTACCTCCCTACTGCTGGAGCCTTTTACTGTGGTGGGGAAAGGTTTTGGCAGTGGGACTCTGCACTGCTAAAAATAGCAGTGTAGATTTGAGTGGTATTGTTCGGGTATGTAGAGAGCCCATGTAGGGTATACCCTGGGGGTTCAGATGTTGGCACTCAGCTCTACTTACCTCACCGTCTACACTGCTGTTTGTACCCATGCTAGCTGGACATAGTGTCTGCTATCCACGCTGCTATAAGTGAACCTTATGTTGTATGAAGTATGACTACCTGTTCCAAACATACTGCTCTTAAATTTCACGGAATATCCCTTTGTTCTTGGTTTAACTGCAGCTGCACACTGGGCAGGCAACCTTCATTAAGCTGTGCACACTGACTCAGAAGTTAGGCTCTGATCTTGGAGGATACTTGGATAATCAGCATATTTGAGAAATTTAAACTAACTCTGCCAACCTGACTTATTTATCATACAAGTTAAACATCATCTGCCACTGTCTCTATACCTTAATATGTCTGAATCAATGGAGTTTTTCAAAAACCTCTATAGCCTTTGTTAATAAACCTTATAATATCTCATGGGAGACTTGACATTACCTGAAAAGTTCTAGAGGAGTAGCTGTTAGTCTGTATACAGCAAAACCAACGAGAGTCCTGTAGCAACTTAGACTAACAAATTTCTACAGGCATAAGCTTTCGTGGGCTGCATCTGACAAAGTGGGTTGCAGCCCATGAAAGCTTATGCCCGCAGAAATTTGTTAGTCTTTAAGGTGCTACAGGACTCTCATTGTTTTAACCATTACCTGAATGTCACATTCACTTCTCTACTCTGAAAGTCAGCTATATATTTGGGAGAGGTGGTAGTTAAAGTGGAGATGGAAATTGCTCTTCAATTACAAGGCATTGTTCAGGATATCTTAAGCACCTGTTGGCATTCCTGAATGAGAGAGATTGAACTAGATTTGTAGAACATGTGACAGGATGTGCAAAGTAATGCTTCAAACCCTTTTCTTGATATTCAGCTCCCATGCTGGTGGGTGTTTTCATGGATATGACCACCAATTTAGGAGAGTGACTTTGTTCAAAACATCAGTAAACATGTACTATTTAAATGGTTCTGCTCCAGTCCTGAAATTTATTATGACTGGCATAAATGAGTGATTTTTTTGAGATGCCCATGCCATGGCAGCAGCAGCAGCAGACTCTTCAGAAGTTAAGCATCTACACTTATTTCTGGGCTTGCGAATGTTCGCAAGAAAATGAGGTGGAGTTAGTGCTTGATCCATTTGCTTCTTTATTGCCTGCAGTTTAACTTTCTGGTGAGGTATTTCTTCAGTGTCTCTTGAACTGCCTTCTAAATTTCGACAGCATCAGCAATGCAGCAACGATTTCTCTGAAGTTTAAGGTTATGGATATAGGCTTCAGTATATTGAGCATATCCTCTACATTCCTCTTTAATCCAGTGTTAGATACTTTGGATGAGATACTTCTATCTATTTTATCACGGTTTTCTTCACAAAGTTTTATGAGAATAGGCCAGTTAATAAATTGTTCAAAACAGTCAACCATAGAATTCCATCGAACGTCGTGAGGGAGAATTAATTTGGATCCTCCTGCTCTCTTCAGTGAAGCTGAAGCAAAGTGATTGTTACAGAAGTGTTTTGCGACTGCAACAATTTTCTTTTATTCCTGGAGAAGACATACTTAAAGTATTTGGCTAAAAGATGCATTAAATGGGCACTGCAGCCATATGTTAAGGAGCATCCTTCTGTTTCTTCTTCTAAGTATCTTCTCATCTTTGCCACATTTGCAGCATTGTCTGACAAAACTGCGCACATGACAGTTGAATTTTCGTTCACAGTTCTGCAGCTTTCACTGCCACTTCTTTTAAATATTCTGTTGTGTGGGCATTTCCCGATGTGTCTATTTCTGAAAGATATGCAACCCCATCTTCTGTTGTCACACAGGCACACATTACTGGATCGTTGTGTACATTGCTCCATCCATCAAGGCTCAAACTGGAAAATTTCCCCTCAGTATTTCTTGCACACTGTTCAAGTTCCTTCTTCTACATTGGTGGAAGGTTGCTAGGTACAATGTCTGCTCTACCAAGTGGAGTGTAGCCTGGTTGTAAGGACTCAACCATGCCAATGAAGTGTTTGTTGATAACTATGCGAAAAGGAGAATTTGTGGCATAAATGAACTGAGCAATCTTTTAATCTATGGTGTCTTGTTGGTATTTGCTGGTCCTTACTACAAATCCATCCATGGTGGTGGTTTTACTGGATGATTGAAACTTTTGCTTGCTACTGATACTTTATGTTTAGTTGCAGCACTGCTGCTAAAAGTACCAACGGATGACTCTGAAGTTGTTGCAGATACAGTCACAGTCAGTCTCTTATGCTTGAATGGGATCCTGAAACAAAAATCAAAAATGATTTTGAATAGTCGTTTTCATTTCTTCTCACTCTATTATTTAGTTAATAATGTACATTTTTTTCAGCAAGGATGCAGATCCAATTCCAAATTACCAAAAAAGCTGAGTGACTTAAAGCTTAGAGTGCTTAATTTTGGAGTAAGCCTCATAGTGTACATGGCCAGTGGACTCCTAATGTAGAAGGAGCTATACTGCATACAATGTCTAGGATGATACAGTAGAACCTCAGTTATGAACACCTCGAATTGAAGTTGTTCATAATGCTGAATAAAACGTTATGATTCTTTCAAAGTTTACCATTGAACATTGACTTAATACAGCTTTGAAACTTCACTATGCAGAAGAAAAATTCTGCTTTTAACCATCTTAATTTAAATAAAACAAGCACAGAAACACATTCCTTACCTTGTCAAATCGTTTTTAAAACTTTCCCTTTATTTTTTTTAATCATTTAGATTTAACACAGTACTGTACTGTATTTGCTTTTTTGTCTCTACTGCTGCCTGATTTTGTACTTCCAGTTCCAACTGTGGTGTGTGGTTGACCAGTCAGTTTGTAACTCTGGTGTTTGTAACTGATGTCTACTGTAGTGCCTAATCTGGATTGGGGTTTTGGGCACTGTGGTCCATGATGAACTATGGACAATGAAATTGATACTATTTCCTACTTTTTAGTGGAGTAAAAACATATCAACTAATAAATATAGTGAATTCACATGGGCAACATAAGTTAGTTAAATCACAGCAATAGCCATAATAACTAATGCCAGATTGGAAACGGGACGCCGGAAAACACATTATCCACAGTATATTTTTGATAGTGGAAATCTTTGCATGATTTCATCATTACCTTAACTTTCTGATATCCCCTACATTCTGCATTTTAGACATAACTGCTTGTGGAAACTTTAATTTATTAATGGGCAAAACATAGGACATCTGCTCACTAACAGACTTGAGACAACCAACTGATTTTGCACTGCTTGCCAAATTTAATACAAGAGTTTTTAATTAGGTGACTAAAAGTTATCTGAAATAGTACTTGAAATATTGGAGGGGGGAAGAAACTCAAGAACTGTGGACAAATTGTTCCTCCAGTTCCAGAATTTATTTTTTAAAATAAGCCTAAATGAGGCAGAAAACCAAATCAGACTTGTCCTGGCATAATGGGTGGGAGGAGATTGGGGAAGAAGGAAGCATTCTTGATTATTCTGCTTGATTGTGAGGAGGAGAAAAATCTAATTCCTGCTGTAATTCCTGATTCCTAGTGTAATCCCATATTACACTTTAAACAAAATGCCTGGTGGCTACCATCCTGAGTGGCGTCCAAACAAATTGTCTTGTGGCAAATCCAGTTAATCCCATTAGTCATTCATGAGCAATAAGCATTACACGAATATAAATGGTCAGGGTACTTTATCACTGTTCTCAATCTAAAATTCTGAATTGTTCTTTCATATTTTATGGCTTTTAGACACAGATTTTGAAGATAAGCAGTCTTCCTGAAACAAATTTAATTTAATAGCAAATAGTGACTCTTAATAGTGTTCTGATCTATTTTAGACGTTGCAGAATATTCACCTTTTCTGTTAATTTTTCATATTCTGCAACATGTTCTCAATGTACGGAATCTAAACTTTTGTTCCAAAAAAGTAAGTGTCTAACTGTAATAGTGGCAAAGATTTGAGGAAATTGCCCATTAGTAATGGCTAGGTAGGGTGCTGGTGGTCATGCTTAGTTACCAGTATGGAAAGAGTTAAAACTTGCAACTATCAAAATCTTTGTGTCCTTTCATCCTTCCGAAGACTTTACAAAGCACTAATACTAGTGCCTGCCTTTGTTGCTGCTCACAGCTTTCTCAAGATGGAGCTGCTATTCAAAATCCCATGTGAAACTGACAGGAGATCAGGTTCGTGTCACTGTGTTTTTGGGAAAGCTAAGAGTGGCAGCAGAGGCAGGTACTGGGAATATACAGTATTGTGGGGAAAGAGTGAGTGAATGGTGTGTGAAGAAAAGGGAGGAGGTAGAGGAGCACAGTGGAAAAAGATGGGAATGCTGGAGGGCAAGAGAAGGGATTAAATGCAAAAGATGCACCATCTATTTATAGGAAATAAGTAATGCCATGAAGGGAAAGAGAGTATAAAAAAGCAAGGGACATGGTAGTTTTTTATGTATCATAAATTGACAACTTTTCAATTAAATACAATAAACAGTTGTTGCCTTCTTATAAGGGTTTGTCTAAACACAGAAGTTATGCCAAATTAACTCTCATCCATTTTTAACTGATCATGTTAACTGTATACAGTTTTTTACACCAGTTTTTCTTGGTTTATTTTGGATCACTTAAATTTGTTCCTAATCAGTTTAAGAGCAATTGAATTCAATGGCAAAAAACCCCATGAATGTAGAATTAAGGTCACCTGGTATGGTGTGGTGTTCCCTTGCAGAACATTGAGCTGTGCAAAACGCAAAATTCTGAAAACCAGGAAAAGCAGAGTTAAAATTGACCGTAGAATCTTAACTCTACCCTCTTTCAGCAGTGCCCCAGAACACCACATTAACATACGTACCTTTACTCTGCCAACTCCAGAGTTGCTGAAATGTGTCAGCTCTTCACCTCATTTTACAGCCTATTCATTCACTCACAAGATTCCATCTAACATTATGGAATTGAGGGGAGGAGCGGGGAAGGTTGTCCATGCCACCTTCCTTCTGTTCTCCTGGAGCTGGCTGTAGCCAGTGAGGATTAATTGGATACCTTGGAGGTGCATTCAATGTTAGATATTTGTAGGTATACCTACACTAAATTGCGTTGGCGGTAGTAGGGTCTGTTTGGTAAAGGTCTGTTTTGTGATATGAAGACATGCATGGATTACTTAAGGTATGTGACAACTGTGATTATGATGTAAGTAAATGTGTTTTGCAACCTTGGATGTGTGAACAGAAGGAAGAGCAGCTGCATGTATACTTTCAGAATCCAGTATGCATCATTTCAATGCAGAGTTGTTTATTATATAATTAGCAGAGCACGGGGGCTTTTATTAGAGGGCATTGTCAGTAGCAAGCTGGGATATGTCAGTCTAAGCACTTATATTTTTCGTGAATTCCAAGTAAAAATGAGTTCCAGGTAAATGAACCTTAACTCTGTGAATACAGTGTTTTGCCATTGAATATCAGTGTTTTTAACCTAATTTACTGTTACAGAATATACATTTCTAACCTCTAAGTTGGCTTCAATTTTAAAATGAAATTCAGGACATTCATCAGATGCAAGTTAGTGGGAATTTGTGTGAGACAGTCTCAAATATACGCAGTTCCATAAACCTCATTTCTACCATGTGGACAAAGTGTTGTCTTTACTGATGACTTCAATACTAGAACTTATTTAATGACTTGTCCAAAACTTTGTTCAAGTGATTTTCATATTTACAGTTACCTAAATTAGTGTAAACTCAAGTTCACTAGATCCTTATGAATATCCCTAAAGTGACCATATTGTCCCTGTCTTACTGGAACCTGGAATAGTCCTGGCTTCCCATTTCAGCGTTAGAACATAAGTTTTGTTGGTTTTTTTTTTTTTTTTTTAAATAACTAAAATCTTTAAGACGTTGCTGTAAGGAATAGAATGTTTCTGATACAGAGCAAAATCCATTAGACTGTTCAGTATACTGAACAGCATTTGAAGTAACAAAGCTAGAGTGTACACACCATTGAAGTTGGTGGTCTGCTTAAAATGAATTAATGACATTTATTCAATGTTTCATGACAAATTTGTTCAGAACAGTAAGACTACATCTGTACTATGAACTAGGAGTGTGATTCCTCTCTCCTGTACATACTCAGCTAACTCTAATACAGCTAATATGACTATAAATAGTAGTATTGCCATGATAGCCTGAGTAGCAGCAGCGGAGGCATGGCGTAGCCATGCTAATACGTTCCTGCATACATATAGTTTCAGGTGGATTTGTACTCAACCTGGCTAAGTTACTGTATTAAAAAAAAAAAATTTCAGTCTGAGAAATAAGGAAGTATTGCTATTAAATGAGAAGCTGGCAGTAATGATGCAGCACACATTTAAATGTGTAACGATGTTTAACCCTAAAATGTCACCACCAAGTATCCTGTATCTTAGTTTGTCAAATATAGTACTCTTGCATGCCAATTTGCTAGTTGTAAATGCAGTGTACCATTACTTATGTATGTCTTAATACTTGCATTCTTCAAGAATCCCTGTAAAACTCTAATGGGTTATGTAATGCAGACTTGATGGAGGGAGCATTGTCCATTTTCAGGTCCTAATAAATTAATAATTAAATTTTTTTTTCTGGTGTGTCTGAGGAAGTAGCTTTGACAGTTGAGGCCTACCTTGAGTATTTTGAATGCATCCATCACCATGGTATCTAGGTGTTTTGAAAACTCCTTCACAAATGTGATTAGATTCTAGTTTTTTGAAGACATGGGAATTAATGGCCTTTAGTAGCATGGCAGGAAGACATTGAGCACCACTGAGTTCTTCAGATTTCTCTGAAACTGGACATGCTCTGGCACTGTAAACATTTTGAGCAGTTCTCCCCAGGTGTCTTTAATGAGGGTTGGGGTTGAAGTTCAACCCATGAAAAAGCAATATCTGTCTCTAAATTTGAAGAAATGTATCTTCTTCAAGGCATCCTTAACTAGAGACCCATTTGGCAAAATGCGCTGATTAGTTATGCTACTATAAGTAGATGCACTCCATCAAAAGAGCTGTTTTCACTGAGTTTTGTGCTGCAGTTGAGTCAGTTGGCTCTCATTGGTTTAGTCAGTTAGGCAATCTAGTTTGTAATCTCCATATTGGAAAGCATTTTCAAAATGTGTATTTCTATAGCTTCTGGCAGTGTATAAACATAATTATTGGTTTATTGAAAAAATGTAGCAAACCATTATGGTGGGTTTACCTCAACTTGTTTGAGTACCATTGTCAACCTTTCACTAGAACAATGTATGACTTCTGGTTGTTGGGGGATGTGGAAAATTATAGCAGGGTCATAGGAGCAAGGAGTATGGGGAATAAACAGGAAGAACTGGAAATATTAGTACATAAACATGATGTAAGTCTCATGACTGGAATATTCCTATAGAGGGGTACAGCTTGCTCAGGAAGGATAGGCAGCGTAAAAAGGGAGGCGGTATTGCATTATACATCAATAATATAAACACTTGTTCTGAGGTCCAGAAGGAGGTGGGAGGTGGCAGATCAGTCTAGTAGTCTCTGTATAAAGATAAATAGGTAAAAAATAGGGGTGATGTCATTCCTGGCTGAGGTCTACTATAAACCACCAAATCAGGAAGAGTAGGTGGATGAGGTATTTCTAGAACAAAGAAGAGATCCCTAACACAATATCTGGTAGGTAATGGGGAACTTTAACTACCCAGAAATTTGTTGGAAAAGTAATATGGCAAAACACAATTTCTCGTAAGTTCTTGGAATGGATTGGGGACAACTTTTGTTCCAGAAAGTAGAGGAAGTAACCAGGTGGACATAAATTTTAGCTTGATTCCAACTAATAGGGAGGAATTGGTAGTGAATCTCAAGGTGGAAGGCCATTTGAGTGAAAGTGATCGTGAAATGAGGTTTCATGATTTCTAAGGAAAGGAAAGAGCAGCAGTGTAAGTACAATGGACTTCAAAAAGCAGTTTTTAATGAACTCGGGAGTTGGTAGGTAAGGTTTCGTGAAGAAAATCTAAGGAAAAAAGGCGTTCAGGGGAGCTGGCAGTTTTTCAAGGAGACCATATTAAAGTCTCAACTGCACACTATCCAGATGTGAAGGAGAGAGAAGAATAGTAAGAGGCCAATATGGCTTCATAAGGAGCTCTTTAATGATCTGGCAATTAAAGGAATCCTACAAAAAGTGAAAACATAAACTAATTGCTAAGAAGGCATATAAAAGAATAGTACAGGCATGCAGGGACAAAATTAGAAAGGCCCAGGCACAAAGTAAGTTACACCTAGCAAGGGACATAAAAGTCAGTAAGAAGAGATTATTTACATTAGGAGCAAGAGAAAGCTGAAGGAAAATTTAGGTCTTCTATTTAGCAGAGAAGAAGAGCTAATTGATGACATGAAGAAAACTGAGGTGTTGAATGATTTTTGTTTTAGTCTACACTATAAAGGTAATGCTGATGAGATACTCAACAGCAAGGGGGAAGGAATACAAGCCAAAATAGGGAAAGAACAGGTTGAAGAATATTTAGATGTGTTCAAGTTGGCAGGGACTGAGATCATCCTAGGGTGCTTAAGAAACTAGTTAAAACAATCTTGGAACTGTTTGCAATTATCTTGGAGAACTCCTGGAGAATGGTTGATGTCCCAGAAGACTGGAGAAGGGCAAACATAATACCTGTCTTTAAAAGGGGGAACAAAGAGGTCCCGAGGAGCTATAGACTAGTCAGCCTACTTTTGATACCTCGAGAGATACTGGAACAAATATTAAACAATCACTTTGTAAGCACCTGGAGGATAATAGTTATAAGGAATAGCCAGCATGGATTTGTCAAGAATAAACCATCCCAAATCAACCTAATTTCCTTCTTTGATATGAGTAATGCCTAGTGGTTAATGGGGAAGTAGTAGATGTGATATCTTGGCGTTTTTTTCTTTAAGGCATTTGATGATCCAACATGACACTTTCATAAGCAAACTAGGGAAATGTGGTCTAAATGAAATTACTATAAAATGGGTGCACAACTGGTTGACAGACTGTACTCCGAGTAGTTATCAATGGTTTGCTTTAAACTGGGAGGTTGTATCTAGTGATGTCCTGCAGGGATCAGTTCTAGGTCTGGTGGTATTCAATATGTTCATTAATGCCTTGAAGTGGAGATTATGCTTATAAAATTTGCAGATGACACCAAGCTGGGGTGGGGGGGTTGCAAGTACTTTGCAGGAGAGGATTAGAATTCAAAATGACCTTGACAAATTGGATAATTGGTCTGAATTCAGTAGAGACAAGTGCAGAGTACTTCACTTAAGAAGAAAAAATTAAATGCCCAGCTGCAAAATGGGGAATAACTGGCCAGGTGGTGGTATTACTGAAAAGGATATGGGGGTTATAGTGGATCACAAATTGAATTAGTCAACAAAGTGATGAAGCTGCAAAAAAGACTATCATTGTAAGGTGTATTAACAGGAGTGTCATATATATGACACGGGAGATAACTGTCCTATTCTCAGCACTAATGAGGCCTGATCTGGAGTACAGTGTCCAGTTATGGGTGCCATACTTCAGGAAAGATATGGACAAATTGGAGAGAGTCCAGAGAGAGCGACAAAAATGATAAAAGATTTAGACAATCTGACATGTAGAAAAGCTTTTTTTTTTTTTTTTTTTTTTTTTTTTTTAAAAAAAAAAAAAAAAAAAAACCACTGGGCATGGTTAGTATTGAAGATTGAGGGAAGACCTGATAATGGTCTTCAAATACATTGAGCGGTTATAAAGGATGGTGATCAGTTGTTCTCCATGTCCATTGAAAGTATGTCAAGAAGTAATGGGCTTAATCTGCAGCAAGGGAGATTTAGATTAGATTTTGGGAAAAACTTTCTGAAGGGCAGTTATGTACTGGAATAGACTTTGAAGGGAGGCGGTGAATCCCCAGCACTGGAGATTTTTAAGAACACGATGGACAAACCTGTCAGGGATGATCTAGGTTTAGTTGGTCCTGCCACAGTGCAGGGAGCTGGACTTAATGAGCTATTGAAGTCCCTTCCACCGCTACATTTCTGTGATTCTGTGCAGTGTGTACACATAGCAAATGGGTACTTCTGTGACCTCAGGATGGTAACTGTGTTGTAAACTACTGATAAGCCATACTATCGTAGTTTTCATAGCTTATGCAGTTTCTAAACTTCATTTTTAATATACATGATATTTGGTGTACATAGTCTCTGTACAAAAAATCTAACCCTTTTTTTTTTTTTTTTTTTTTTTTTTTTTTTTAAAGCTTTCTGAGGACTGAGGACATGGCTGACATTGACAAGTAAGTATATTCCTTTAGACTCTTACTTTGACTAAAACTGTCACTCTGTATGTATTGATAAACCTTGTACTTTAAACTGTTGATCGCTAAATAGCTTTTCCCTTAAGGTATATAATATTAGGCTGGTATAAAATGAGTGACTGTATAAATGGATTACTGTTTTGTTTTTATTTTTTTTACATGTTCATTTGGGACTAACTGCAGTAGCTATTACTTAAGCAAATTGTAAACTAACAATGTTCTAGTTAACTACTAGCTGGAATTCAACTAATGCACTAAATTACTAAAACTAGCAGCATCACCAGTTCCATTGTAATGTTGAACATGACCTTTCTTTTCTCAGTCTTTTGTTTTTTTTGTCAGTGTTGCTAAGCCAAAATGTAGGTGTTTCAGTCTGCTTCCTTCAAACATATTGTCAGTTACTAACCATACTTTAAATCCGCAATATCACTTTTGAAGTGTTGCAGAAACAGGCATACTGGTGTAACTTATGTCATTATGTATAAAACAGTTTATATGTGATCAAACCCTCAATAGTACTGTGGAGTTAGTCTCATTTTACAGAGGGAGAAATGCTGGGGCATTGGAAGATTTTTTTAAATTATTTGCCCAAGTTCACAGAGGGCATCTCTCTCTAGGATTGGATTGGAACGCTGATTCCTAGTCCTGTATGTAAACCACTAAATTATTATATGTTCATCGGGATAGTAAAAGTGAAATTGTCAGTGTAGAAAGATTCTAATTTGAATTGTACTATTTTGGCCAAATTTTACAGTGGAAAGAAGTCACAAAACGTAAATATCTAACCACAAAACAGACCTCAGTTTAGTTGTCACACTGGGAACTTGTACAACATCTGTAACTGCTACTTTTTTGGACAAATTTATATAAAAACACAAGTCTCTTAGCTTAAAAGAAAAAAACAAAACAAAAACAAAACAAACCCCTCAACTCTTGAATTGAATGTTTTGAATAGCAAAGAACAGGCTGAACTTGATCAACAGGATATGGAAGATGTGGAAGAAGTGGAAGAAGAAGAAACTGGCGAGGATGCCAACAGTAAAGGTAACATTGTAACATACTTAAATCCAAAGAAATAGTAAAGGGATTTATCTTAATTTAAAATGAATGCACCTGATGAAACATGATTTCTAATGCTATAGTTTTTAATGCTTTTAAAATTCTGAAACCAGAAGGGTATTGCTCATTCAGAGGGATTTTTAACGATCATTCACTCCATGCTTGTCTGCTCTCATTCATTTTCTAAATCATGGACAACAGCAGTTCAGAAAATGTTCTATATGTTAATGTGTACAAAAGTCATTGATCAGTCAATGCTTCTGTCAATACTCTCAAATGAACTTTACTGTTCACATCGCTTAATTTCACAGACAGCCATTCAACTTCAAAATGATTGTCTCAGTTACTAGAAACCCATAAATAACTAATATTGGTAAAAGTAGAAACCAGCATACCCATTTATATCTAGTTTGTCATGCAAAATGTACTACTATCTAGGTGGAAAAAGTTGGTCCTGCTCATGCAATATAGTTAGGTTTGGAAGGCGAAGATGGAATTTGAGGAGACCAAAGAGGCAAAAATATAAACAAATGGAAAGAAACGCTTTTAGTGTATCAGAAGCAGGAAGCCTGCAGTAGAATTGTTGGGTTTGCTGAAAATATCAGATTAAAGTAACCAGTTGAGGAGGATGAAGACACTGTGGATGAGCTGAATTACTTTTATGAAGAGCTGAGCAAGAGAATGTTATCCTTATTACTGGATAGAAAAAGTTGAGGCACTGAGATAAGGCTATCAAAAGAGAAATCTCTGGAACAAACTGATAAATAGTAATACGTTCCTTTAATCAGATAGTATAGAACCCAAGAGTTCCCAAGGAACTTGAGTGAAGTATTTAACTGCTAACAAAAATATACAGCCAAGTTAAAATCAGCTACTATAGCTGTGGACTTTGAGGTAATGTATGTGCGCAGTACCTGTAAGAAAGGCACTAATGGAATTTCAGTACTAGGTAAACTTGGCTGTAATAATTTTAAAAGTAGAGTTCTAAAAGACTAACCAGAAGAACTTAGATTAGAACAGCACAATTTTATTCTGCTTATTAAACTTTAGCATATAAACAAAACAGTAAATGTAAGAGTTGCTTAACATAGATTATTTGGCATTTCAAGAGCCTGTTTGAAAGCTTCTCACTGAATTCTGCTAAGGAAACCAGGAAGTCTTGGATGAAAGTTGGATGTTCTCTCAGGGACTAAAAACTTTTGAGAGTAGGAATAATTCATCACTTTTCAACATGGTAAAAGATTGACAGTTGAGTACCCTAAAGTAATGTATTAGAACTGGTGTTTAATATATTGATGTGAAAAAATTGCAGATGTAATTACTTATGTTTAAGTCTAGAAAAGACTGAAGAACTAGGATGACCTAAGAAAGCTGTCTGAATAAACACCTTAATGGCAAACTAGTCATTGTTGACAAATGCAGGGTAATCCCCTTTGGAGAAGTAACTTGAACTAATGCATGTCATTGGTATCTAAATTAGAATCTCTCAGGAAAGAGACTGGATGATTACTGGTGTGGGCAGCTCTCTGAAAAATTCTGCTCAAATGTATAATTTCAGTCAAAAAAGCAAACAGTTTATAATATAAAGTATTTGACAGAAAAAAATATGCAAAGATGATGTATACACACACACAGCTACAGTTAACATCCTTCTTGCATTTTCAGAGGTTCAGGGAAAGGTAACTTTTTTAAAAAGTTGATAAAAGGGAAACTCTTATTCCAAAATGCATAATTAACCTGTGGAATTCATTGCCACCAGGATATTGAGGCCAAGAGCTTGGTAAGAGTCAAAACATTAACATTAATATGGATGATGAGAACACTTACAAATACATTAGACAGGATAAATTTTATAGGATATAAATTTCCATGATTCGAGGTCTGATGGAGTTAGGAAGGTGCTTCTCCACTGGTTAAATTTTTTTTTAGTTATGGGATTTCTTGCACCTACCTCTGAATAATCTGGTGTTGACCACTGTATTGCTTGTCTGATCTGGGTATGGCAGTTTGTTTCTACTGCACATTAAATTGTTCTGCTTAATATGTCACTTATATTTTATTTTCACCAGCTTTTTTCCAGTGAAATCTTGTCTAAATTAGAGATTTGTAGGACAGTTACTGAATCCAATTCCAAAGATTACATCTAATTTCTGTATAACTGTCAAAACTGGAAATACTGACTTATTGCACAGTCCCTGCCTTTCCCAAAGCAAAAAGTACAAATCTCAGTATCATGAATTTCTTTGCATTATTTAGTTGAAAATCTGTTTAGAAAAAAAAATTTTTTTTAAGACCGCATGTTTGGTGACATTTTGTAAACCTGTATTTTCAGCGAGAACTTCTATTCTAATGACTCGTAACTTTTCATAAAAATAAGGACCTCAGAGCTTTCTTCCTTTTTCTAGAATGGTCAACTTTTAGATTTTCAAAATACTCAGCTGTATTTCAAAATGATAAGAATAAAATTAATCTTCACATTTTTATGGGATATTTAAGGCAGAGCATTGGTGGGAAAATGGAAGTGTGAAATGCTTCCCTTTGTGCTGCACTTCCTTTGAAAAGGTTTGAATATCAAGGATATTCAACCTGGCATCTTTCCCTAGTACTAAAATAAGTTTATTTCCAGGTTGGCTACAAGATTAGCATAATGCATTTGCAAAATCTCTCCTCTTCTTGGTTTTACTTAGCTCGGCAGCTGACTGTGCAGATGATGCAAAATCCTCAGATTCTTGCAGCCCTTCAGGAAAGACTTGATGGTCTGGTAGGAACATCTACAGGATATATAGAAAGGTACATGTTCTCATTCAGTAGTTATAGTATCTGGTTTTTTTATAATCTTGCTCTCTGTGGAAGTGTTCACACCATTCAGTCTTTTCGCTTCCAGACAAATAGTAGTAACACACCCTAAGCTACTTGCCTTCGCCAAATATATCAGAGAAACTAACTTTTAGTCTGAAGGCATACAGAAACCTTTAGAATGGAAGAAAGCGGAAACTGAATTTCCTTATGGTTTGAAGGGAAGGTGGGAAGCTTGATAAAGCGTTTAAAGTAGTGCTGACATGTTAACATACCTTTGCAAATCACTTTAAGTTTGGCTTTTCTATTTGAGGTTGCTTTCACAGTCTTGTATCTATTGCTGAAAGAGTTGGAATTACTTTTTGAAAAGTGGATCAGTTTCTGTAATCTGGTCACTTAGTGATTGTTTTCTAGTATCCTTGTTACAGTATGATCAGAAAGATTTGTAAAATGATTAAATGGCAAAAAACATCATTAATGCAGAGTTAAGGTTGCCAAGTTGATAGCTCGTGCATTTCCAGAATGTAGAATTCAATAAAATTCAAACTTTGGAAAGCCAGGAAATAGTTACGGTAAATGCTCGCACAGCCTTAACTCTTGTCACCCTGGAGTTAGCCATAGCCTCTGGGCATTATCTGCATGGACTCCAGCTGCATTCACTGTTAGTTATATCTGTATTGAATGGTGGAGAAATATGTTGGAGCAGCATGGAAGAGCTGTGATTGTGATAGGAGGAGATCTGGGTCTGTCTCCCTTTCCTTCTTCCCTTCCCCCATGTGTATTGTCAAAGGAAAGATACATATGTACCTTCAGGTTCTACTCTGCATTACCCAGTTCTGTATTGAAGTAGGTTGTGTCAGAAGCAGAGCACTGGGTTTGTCTTGCAATGGGTGTTGTCATCAGGTGGGATATGAGAGCAGCCTGTGGATGTAATGATGGGTCAGAGAAAGTACAGGTTTGGGTGGCATGTGCAGGTGTCAGTGGATTGTAGAAGGGTATGATGTGGTGGTTAAAACATGGTATTCTGTCCGGGGGGGTAATCTGTGTTTGAGTGTATGGCAAGTGCAAGTAATGCCTGTCCATTAGAGGGACAAAGAATGAGTTATGGGCATTATGGGGCACTGCTCAAAGAGGGCAGAGTTAAAGTTGCATTGGTGTTTACCTTGACTCTGTTTCTTTTTCAGAAGTTGGTTTTTCCTGAACTTGACATTCTAGAGGGGCATGAGCTACCACCAGGCAACCTTAACTTTGGGTTAATGATATTTATGCTACTTAATAGCCTAGTTTTTTTTTTTAAAACAGAATGAAATGGTTGTTGGTAGGAGTTAATGGTCCTTTTGGGCAGATGTAGTTTTATCTAGGTTTACAGCTGATAAGGTACTGTGGCTAGGTAGTAATAATCAAAAGATCTAGCTTTTTATATAGTAGATATCAACTATATCAGTTGATACATGATATATCAGTAGTTACATCATTATCCCCATTTTACAGATGGGGAAACTGAAGCACAAAGAGGTTAAGTGACTTGCCCACATTCCTCCAGCAGGCCAGTGACAAAGCTAGGAGTAGTCCCACTCAATGATCTTTCCGCTGGGCCATATGGTTGCTATGTGATTTCCTCAGTGCTTCTCCCCCTTCCTGTATATTTTGTGGGGACAATGACAGTTCTTTGAAATGTTTGCAATGTGTAGTTGCAAACAGGGCCAGTGTGAGAAATCTCATCCATAATCTGTCCCAGTACCTTGACAGTCTTATTACTTGGTTGTTATAGTAACTTAAAACACTGCATTGGTGCTGCTGTAGCACTTTAATTAAGACACTCTAAGATGACGTGATAGCTCTCCTGTCTGCATAGCTAATCCACTTCCCTGAGAGGCAGAAGCTATGTCAGTGGAGGAAGCTCTCTCGCTAACATAGTGCTGTCTACCCAGGGGAGTGTTGGTATAACTACGTCGCTCGGGGGGGGGATTTTTCATACCCACTGAGCGACGTAGTTATACCAATATGGGTCTGTAGTGTAGACCAAACCTCAAAGCGTTGAGAAGACTGGTGTGTCTGTCCTTCTCCACCCTCCTTGTTTCCAGCTCCCCCTCTCCTTCCCATCCCATTAAGCTATTAGCTATTGCTGTAGAAGCCATTAACTTGTAAGAAGTTACTCCTTGCTGTCTCCTGACCTATGCTACTGCACATGCATCACGGGCAAAGGCTTACTGGAGGGCCACACGCTTTCATGGTTATTGCGTAGCCTGAGCTGCACGCTGAACTTGGCCCCTCACTCTCGCTACCCACCTCCATCTGGCACTCCTGCCTGTGCTACAGTCGGACTTCGCCAGTCTTGTCCCAGGTCCATCTAATCAGCCCTTCCCTCCATATTCTGGCCAGTGCTCCCCTATGCCTCACACAGGGCTGCAAGGCTGATATATATCTTAACTAGTCATTTTTTGGATTTCAGATGCTTACATTTGCATTGCTTTCATTCCCCCCACTCCAGCTCAGAAGAAGGGTAGGGAGAAGGGCTCAGACACCGCAAGAGGAGTGGGTCCCCCAGATTCTGGAATACATAGTGGGCAGAGAGAGGGTCTCAGGCCGCTGCAGAGGGGTTAGGGATTCCCTAGATCCCAGCACACACATGGAAGGGGGGAGAGTTCAGTGCTGACAGGCCCCTCCAAACCTGAACCCCCAACTTTCTTTGCCCCCCTTCATATTTGCCAACCTCCCATCTTCTTCCCTCCCCTACCACTGATTCCCACTTATCCCCTTCCTCATAATCCCTTGATGCAGACCCAGCCTCCTCCTCCCGTTACCACCTACTCTTGCATCCCAGTCACCCCTCTCCTCCCAGTGAGCGTTCACTTGTCTAATTTATTTTCTTCTGAAAAACAGTTTTAGTATCTTCTGAATATCCTGCTGTACTCAGATTACATTTCTCTGAAACAATAAGAAAAAAATCTGAGGCAGATCTCTCCTCCCTCCCCCCTCCCAGTTGTTTACAGTTCATTCTCAGACTGCTGCCCATAGTGGGTCTCAGACTTTAAAGTTGCAGGCTCTGAGAGGGCTTAAGTGACTCATCTCAATCAGATGCTCTCAGATGAAAGAGAATACCTAGTAGAGACAAGTACAGACTGAAACAACTGAGAGACACTGGTCCAGCCATGTCAGTAAGTGTTTCCTTACCCCTACCCTCTCCCCCTCAGTGCAGGAGAGTTTCTGATGTGTGTGAAGCAGACCAGTTCTCAGCTTGTCTGTCTCAGCAATATGATCTTTGCATGCTCCAAGCATGCCTGTTCTAAGCTTCTCACCTAGGGGAGCAGGGCTTTTCCAGCTCCTTGCTCACATGGGTAGTATGGAGAGGGGTTCAGACCACTCCAGAAAGACAAGCCCTCAGAATTGGGTTTACATGTGGAGCAGAGTCCCCCAGATCCTGGTTGTCACACAGGGACAGAGAAAGGGGCTCAGACCCCCAGAAACTGGCTCATGTGGGTTGTTGGAGGGGGTTAGAGCCCCATAGATGAGCAGCCCCCCAGATCCTGATATACCTGGAGGCAGAGTGTGGGGTTTAGACACCGCACAGGGGAACAGATCCCTAGATCCTAGCTCACATGGGCGGGGCAGGGAGATGATCTGACAACCGTTCCCCAGATCCTAGTAAACAGAAGGGGAGAATGTAGGGCTGACAGGGGCCCCTTCCATTCCATTCCGTCATGCCCTCTTCCAAGTATCCCGGTCCCCCAAGCCTTCCTACTTTCCCAACCACTCATCCCTATTTATCCACCTTCTCTCAGTGCAGCCCCAAACCCCCTATTCCTATTTTCCCCTAAAATACCCCTTCCCTGCCAGCAAACATTCATGTCTGTGTTTTTTACAGAAATACTTTTATTCTTCCCCTCCCCTCAACCCTGACTGACAGATTTTATCAATATGCCTCCCAAACTTTTCCAGATGTCTACCCATGGTGGGACTCAAGCTGACACTGGCTAAGTGGATCTTGTTTAAAGGACTACTGTTTATCCCCTTGAGCTATCCAACTGGTGGGAAACTTTAAGGCTAAAAATCCTGTTAACTCCTATGTCCATGTATTCTCAGTGTACTCTATTGGGAATGAGAATAAACAGGTAAGGCTTGCGACAAGCCTAACTGGAGAAGCAAAGCCTTTTTCAAATAACGTTTTAATGTGATTTCCTCCAAAGGGCTGATGGGTGCCATAGACCACTCAAAATGATTATTTTTTTGCAAAACGGTTACAAATTCCTCCAAGGCTTTGTAAAAGCTTGCTGGAAACTGGAATATCTCCTCCATGGGGAACTTAAAAAAATCCCTTCTATTCAAAACAGAGTAAAAAACAATTTTGAAATTTCCTGAACAGGAATGTCAAAGTTCTGTTTTGAAAAAGTGGAAACATTTTGTTTCAACCTTCTCAGAATGTTTCCAAAGCTCTGGGCGGGTTGTTCTGATGCACTCTGTCTGGAAGTCCAGTTGCTGAAGAGCTGAGCAGGCAAGCAAGTTGGCAGGAAACCAAGCAAGCTTCCATTGGAAGTTCTGTTGGAATTCAGATGAAATCAATACATTCCTGTGGAACATTTGGATTTTGAAAGATTGGGGATTTTCTGATGGAAAAGCATTACTTACTCTATTGTAACCAGTCAGTTGCTCCCTGTCCATGTTTATACTAATGCCAGTGAAGCTTTGCTGGTCAAGCTGATCTGAAGTCTTTCTGTAGGTCAGACAAAGCTCCTGAGGAAATAGTCAAACTGCTTCTCATTTGACCATACGTTTATTAAGTTGGCTTGCATTCAGAGGAACAAATGCTAACTGGGTCCTCTTCCATCTGTTCTGTTCCTTCCGCTTTGATTCTTTTGGACCTGTTGCCTTTCTGTGGAGCTATTGCCTAGATGTTATCTTTTTATAAAACTGCTTATAGGTGACACTGCCTATGTGAAAAGCCAGGGTACGTAAAGGTAATGGATATATAAATCTCAGTTGAGGTTTGAAACTAGTTGGCACTAGCAGTTCTGCATTTTACTTTTATATCAGATATGTTTTATACTCAGGAATCCAGATTCTCCCATAAAAGTGGTTAACCTATATTAAATTAATCTGGTTTCAATTTGCATTAGATGTCCATTATTAGCCTTGACAGCCTCTGAATGCAGAGAAACTGATGTATCTGTTTCTTGATGTTTTATGTACAGTTGCTTGGACTTGTCCAGTGTCCTTAGACTCTAGACTAACATTTTGCATATAGCATCAAAGGAGTGATTATCATATGCTGTCTCAACAGTTTTTCTACTATTTTTATCGTAATATCTTTACACAACTAATATTTTGCTTTTTCACTTTGCTGTTCCTTCAACTTCAAATTACAGCAGAGCATTAGTGATAAATTTGACATTAAATTTTAGAACATCTCTTTTAAAGAATATGAAAGTAACATAACTGAGTGTAAATGTCATAATGGGTAGGTAAGAACTTTTTCTGAACCTTAATGAATAAGTTTGTTGGATAGTGAATATTGCAGATCTCTACTTCAGCAAAAGCCAGATGCTGAATTATTGGTGACCTGTGAGAAGCTCATTTGTTTCATGTTAATTGAGATCTTACTAGTCAGGGGTGGTATGTTATGGTTTACCATAAGGATGATAGTGAGGAAGGCTGGTGATTCTGCATTTTAAAACTAAGCTAGTGTTGCAGGAGTCTCCAAACCTGTAAATAAAATGGGAGTAGTGTAGGGTTAGATACCAATGTTGTCAAACTACTTAATTTTGTAACATCCAGTGCTTAACAGATCCTTGAGTTGTCTCGTCGTCTTTAAGCTGAAGGTGAGAAGAAGAATAAAAGCATTCTGGCTGCAGTCTATTCTGATCAATATAGCCCACCAGTTTAATAAAGCAGGCAAATGTCAACACCCCTCAGTCTTTTCTAGTTCCTAAAATAGTTTTAAATACACACACCTTTTGTGTAGATAGCCTTTCAGATTTTCTTTGTAAAAGTGCATAAAATATTTTTAAAATATCCACGCGTAAATCACGCTTTTGTCACTTATAGGAAGGTAATGAAAGGGTTTTAACTTTTTTCCTTTTGTCCTGTGTTGAGAAATATTTTCCCACAAATTTAATTATCTCACACTTAGAATCCTTCGTGCTTTACAGTGTTTTCTCCAAGAATCAGGCAGCACAGACCATACTGAACAGGTTTATTCATGATACCGGGAAGTCTGATAAATCAGCTTCAACTTCATGATGTTAGTGGTCAATTATATACGCTTTCTTATCGATTACATAGTACGTTTTAAATTCTTTATCTATTCACTTACAAATACAGACATTGTCCCATCCTGAGAGAACAAGTGATAATGAACATTAGTGATAATAGTCATTACATACATGCAAAGACACTTTAATCATTCTACTTACTTCAAGGATCCTAGGGCTACACTCGGGGTGGGGGTAGGGCAGAGGAAGAAGGGGGGGGGGTCCTTACAGATAGGTGGCAGGAGAGACCGACATTCTAAAAGCAAATGTGCTGTTCTCATTGGAATTAGAATCACTAAGAGGACATCTGGCTTCCTGAGCCATCAGATGTTTACACTAGCCCAGTGGTTCTTAACCTTTCCAAACTACTGTACCCCTGAAGCCTGAGTCCCACCCCCACGGGGCTGAGGCATGTAGCTTAGTTTCATGGCGCCCCTGTGGCTCCAGGCAATTGCCTTTCTTGCCACCCCCAATACCAGCTCTGCACTTGCGACCCCTCTAAACCCCCAGGTTAAGAAACACTGCACTAGCCATTGTCCTTGAGGCTCAGGTATGCTTGTTAGCCATTTAAATGAATTTCAACCTGCAACTTGTTAGCTGAAAACAACCTCAAGCCTTACTACACAGTTTGAATAGCCACACAGAGCAAATAGCAAAATTTTAATTTTATACTCCCAGTGGCGTAAATATTACTGATGTGTATAATTGTTTCAAGTTGAGCACATTACTTGAGAATACACCCCATCGTTCTCAGGTTCAAGTAATGTACCTTTTTTTTCTTAAAGTTTTCACAAAATACTTGGGTCCAGATCCTTGGTTGTGGTGTGGTCACTTTGTCCGCCTCTGCTATTGGGACATAAGCATGAAGCCAGTGTAAGTGGTCCCAGGTGGATTACTGCAACATAATGGGATCCTATGGTATAGTGGCTCTTACATTGCACACTCTTATGACCGCTTAGAGGGCAAAGCTGGGACAGTGGTACATTCTGCTGATTCCCCTGGGGAAGCCAATTGGAGTTAGCCAGTGTAATTTAGAGAGCCTGCTTCAGCCAAAAGCTGGAGGGACTGGCCCAGTGCACAGCCAGTCCAGGACTGGGGAAATTCTGAGGCCACGTTGGCAACCCACCTTGCCAATAAGTTGCACTATATCCACTTTAGCTATAGCTGAACATCTGGGCCTTCATTTTTTAATGTACATCATCATTGGGGCCCAGATGCAAGGAGAGCACCCAGTTCATTACAAGTAAAGCTAGCAATTCAAGGAGTTGAAACTGACTTTTATCATCAGGGTCACTTCAACACTAGTCCAACATGTTTACTTAACACATTGGTCTGTCTAGGAAAAGTCCTTTCCATTTGTGGGAATATTATATAATGTGTTCTGAAATGTTGCACCAGCCTCTTGCCTCTCAGCTGGCTAATATACAGATGTAAATCCTGAAGTTACTTGATTTCCCCTAATGAAGTAGAAAAAATGTAGCTTGTAATCTTGATACATTGGCCTATCTCTGCAGGGAAGAAAAGCAATGCCTTGAAAATCATCTAATTACTTTAAATTCAGTTAATACCCTACTATTTAGATAGCAGCCTAATATTGCTTAGGATCTTTAGTCAAAACCGTATGTAATAAAACTTAATGTTTGTTTCAGTTTTTTGAATGCTTTGCCCCTCGCCTTAATGAAACCTCAGATTAGTTTGAGTTTGCACTAACCCTGAATCAGCCTGGTATAGTAAGTCATGTTCTCAGTTCTTCTTCTATCAAAAACTTAAGTATGAAAAGTATTGTAACAACACAGCATAAAACAAAACCTACCTGTACTATGGAAGGTGGCTATGGGGAGTGGGGGGATGATCAAGAAGGGGTCAGTGGGTTTACAGAACACTTCTGTTAATAATAATCATCATAATACTGTACAACAAACTTTCAGCTTGCCTAAGGTAGTTAAGAGACGTGTGAATGCTCTCAAGAATCTTCAAGTTAAGTGTGCACAGATAGAAGCAAAGTTCTACGAGGAAGTTCATGAGCTGGAAAGAAAGTATGCGGCTCTCTATCAACCTTTGTTTGATAAGGTAATGACTCTGCTACTTTGACTTTTATTTGAAATCTCCAGTTAACTAAAATCCCAAAAGAGAGGATTGCAATGGGAATAAACAATGTTGCATATCTGTAGCTCTATGGTGTTAGTCCCAGGTGGGGCCAGATGAACCCCTCACTCCTATAAGTGAATTGACTCCGGTAGGACCAGCCGAGTGAGTAACCCTAACCCAGTGTGTTTAAGGGTTTCAGGGCCCATGGTTACCAAAACAGTTTCAGTTCTGAGCGTTGTATCCAGGCTTTTGTCACCAGATGTCAGAAGTGGGGCCTCTCTTTGCACTGGGTGGTTATTTTGGAGTGGGATAGGAGTAAAGTAAGGTTACTGAGTGGCAAATGAGGTCAAGAAGCAAAAGGATTATCTTCCCCCAAAGCATGAGCTTTGATAAAGTAAATTTACTAATTGCAAAAACATACAACTTACTGGGAGGAGTGATTTATTATGGGCATTGGATACTTCAGATACAATATTAATAAATTATACAGGTGGTTTACTTAAATTAAAGTTATACTATGACTTCATGGTTTTATTTTCCAGCGAAGTGAAATCATCAATGCAATTTATGAACCTACAGAGGAAGAATGTGAATGGAAAGCAGATACAGAAGAAGAAATTTCAGTGAGTATCTCCACTATATCTGAAAAGAACAATTGCTTGAATATTTCAGGCTTTAACACACTAAGGAGACCCAATGCAGTAGCAAAATTAAAAATGCCAGCAGTGAAGTTATCATAATAGCTTTTTGTGGCTCTATGAAGCTTACTGTAAAGTAGTTGTGAAGCTTGGCTTTTAGTTATGGGCACACTGACCTTAGCATAAAATCAAGTGCTTTAATGAGTATCTGGTACTTGGGATATGGCTCTCTTTAAATTTTAGAAAGGTTAACATTTTTATTTTATCAAGGAGGAAATGAAAGAGAAGGCCAAACTTGAAGAGGAGAAAAAAGATGAAGAAAAAGAAGACCCTAAAGGAATTCCTGAGTTTTGGCTGACAGTATTTAAGAATGTTGACTTGCTCAGTGATATGGTTCAGGTAGGTGGAGACCTAAAGTTAAATGTAATCATAAGTCTTAAAATTTGTACTAGTGTGCTCCTAAAGTTATGGAAATAGTGATATAATTTGGCTGTTTAGTATTTCTGCTGGTAGACTCAAAATTGCTTGTATCCCATTTCCAAGTGCTTTGTCAATGGAATGATATACCAGCTCTCATGCCTGTTCAGCCTGACATATCTTATTCTTTAGTTGCCAGTTACATTCCTTACACTGGTCTTCATATATTCAGCAATGAATTGCATATCAAAGGATGATAAAACTGCCTTTTATGCTTGAATAAGATTGAAGAGGCTTGTCTTATAATTTAATTCTTAACTCTGCCTCTTTATTATTTTACTGTTGCCCTCTGCTGGTCAAATATTTATATAAAAATACTTTTAAAGCCCATCACAGGTTCTTAGCTAATGTTTTAAAAAAAAAAAAAAAAAAAAAAAACCTAAATATACCATCCCCATGTATAAGACGCTCCCATGTATCTTAATTTTGGGGCGAAATTTGAAAAAAAATGTTTTACGGTAAAAAATCTAAAACCACTGTATAAACACCCAGTTTTTAGACCCCAAAAAAATACATAAATATACGTGTTTACCTTTCACCCCAATGCTTTTTATTTTTATTTTGTGGCTAACGCAAATGCTGTTTGTGTGGAAAAAATGTCATGTATTGATTTTAAAATAATTTTATTTAAAGGAACATGATGAACCTATCCTGAAACACTTAAAAGATATTAAAGTAAAGTTCTCAGAAGCCGGTCAGCCTATGGTAAGTTTAACATCTTAGACAAATTGTGTAATTCTGCATGATATTAAAATTGACTTGGGGGCGCAGAGTGGGGCTCTGTGCCCTTCAGATATTTGATGGTGCCTTTTGGAGTCTGAAGAATTTTTAGTCTGTCCTTACTGTGAAATGACACAATTTACTGTTAATACAGTCATATATATATATATATATATATATATATATATATATATATATATATATATATATATATATATATATATAACAGCCATGTCTCCTGTATTATGACAGTTTAATCAATTAGATACAAAACCTAGTTTTAGCCAGTGTTTGCAACTAGAAGTTTCACTTTCAGATTTGGACAGTATTTCAAAAACGTAGTTGCTGATAAATTATGTCCTTGAACTGATTACCTGTGTTGCTTGCAAGAAATTAGATGGTTTGCAAAAAAGTGAAGTGATTTTAATTATTTCTATAGTAGTCTATAGGCGTAGCTCTACATTAGCTCTACATAAAGATCACTGTTCATTAGATGATCTCACTTCAAAAGGTGCAAGGCAGAAGATAAAAATCATAATCCTAGATGCCAGTATGAAATTACAATAATTTAAAGTTTTCTTAACTTGGGGATGGAAATTGTTTTAAAATTTTCAGTCAAATTTATTAGGCGGAATTGACATTAAGCCACTTTATTATTGGAAAGGAGCCGTACACTGATGTGGCATATTTGTTTCTTGGATATTAGATGTTCATCATTGTGATTGAAATTAAAGATGAGTAAATGTTGCTCAGTTGCTAATGACGCTGTCTTTCTGCAATTGTTTTAAGAGTTTCATGTTAGAATTTCACTTTGAATCAAATGACTACTTCACAAATGAAGTGTTGACAAAGTCGTACAGAATGAGATCAGAGCCAGATGATTCTGATCCCTTCTCCTTTGATGGGCCAGAAATTATGGGTTGTACAGGGTAAGTATTAATATGGAATTTGAAAGTAGTTAAACTGTGAAAAGGTGGTTTTCTTGAATATTTGGCTGAGCTTGCAGTGGCCTTACACTCAACTCGCTGGCATGTCTCTGTTTGGCTATGCATTAAATATAACGTTTGAACACTGCATCCAGTCAGTTCTAAAATTTCAGATGTGGTAGGCAACAATGGTCAGAACCTTGTTGACTTTGGGGGGGGAACAATATGGGGTAAATGAGGGGCACATGAAGCCCCAACCAGCTCTTTAATACAACCACAGCCTCAAACACCTCTGAAATTGTGTATAAGCAAAAAAAAGAAAAACTGGCTCCTGTACACATGAATAGAGTTAACATGTTGACACCCTGCATGTCTACTCCTCTGATGTTGAACCATTGTTCTTTCCAAATCTTATACAGCATCACTCCCTGAATTGATCTTCTAGATCAAACAGGCAGTTCAGGAGAACTACAATCATTGTTAAATTGAGACTCCTCAAACTTATAATTTCTGAGTATAGGATCACCTGTGATATCCATCAAACATGGAGATCCATACAATCAATGCTTCAAGAACGAACATTTACTGATTTGATTTTTTTGCTGTTTGCCTAAACTCCCTGTCTTCCTTCCCAACTATTTTTGGGTCTTAAGTTCATTATTTAGAGAGAGAAACTGAATGGGGTTCATCTCTTGTCTGTCCTTGGTAGGTTGTGTATTTAGCACCAATGGTTACTATCTACAAAGTGCCATGGCTACACATGTAAGCAAGTGAGCAGCTGTAGAGGCAATCAACACATTAGCAAGTAACAATTCTTAGCCACCTGAGATTTTGCACACCTCTGCCACAGCTATATTTCCTTTTCCTCATTTTCCTCCTCCACCCTAGTCTAGTATCATTAACATATTTGGTAGATGTTCTCATGTTTCAACCTCTTTTTTGTGACCTTTATAATTAAAAAGCCGTCACACTGGTGCCAACTAAATTACCAGCCCCTATTCAAATCCCTCCTGAAAAAGTACTTTGTGCAGCATGTCAGTGATTCATGAAAGAAAAGTGGCACCTGGTCATTTGGCTCCTGGTCAATGTTGACAAAGTTCATGGGTTAGGGATAGTCTTATAAAAGTGTTGAGCAAATTAATGGGCTTCATAGTCTTATTCTAGAGTAAAACTGAGCTATGCTCATATCCTTCCACCTGCAAGGCTTAAAAGTGAAACCTAATGTATGAGGGGCCCAAAAAATTATTCATACAGGAAATAAGTGCTGTGGGATTACCTCCCTAAGCATAAATATCTTTCTATAACCTCAGTTTCATTCTTTTTCTGATGTAAATATTTTCAACAAGAAAAGAAGGGGGATGCAGGGAAATCTCTGGATTAGAGGGAATTTTGGGACTAAAATGAGTGATACACTTCAAAATGAAGTACCGTTGAGAGCTATGGCTAGTCCACAGTTTTCCTCCAAATATTGAATAATTTCAGGATCACTTTAAAATACTCCACTAGCTGTACTTAAAAATTATTAACTATTATTAACTTAGAGCAGTGGTAACTTGAGTACCTAAAAACAACATGAAGTTGTAAGCATGTCCCAATTAATAGCTATTTTCCTTATTTTCTGCAGGTGCCAAATAGACTGGAAAAAAGGAAAAAATGTTACTTTGAAAACCATTAAAAAGAAGCAGAAACACAAGGGACGTGGAACAGTTAGAACAGTGACAAAAACTGTCTCCAATGACTCTTTCTTCAATTTCTTTAGTCCACCTGAAGGTAAATATTGTCTGGATTCATTTGCGATTTTAAATTTTAAAAAATCTTTTAAATTACTTATTTTTTCCTCCTCTTTCTTGCAGTTCCTGAAAGTGGAGACCTGGTAAGTTGTATACCAAGAAGAAATTCAATACACCAAATTTGGCAAGAATGTGTGCTATGTAAGCTATAATTTGGAAAGATATTAAACTATTCTAGCTATTTCTTCATGTAATAAGGAACACTGCTCTAGTAAATCCTATTTAGTATATATTCTGGCTTACTTCACAGGAAGATGTATTCAGGTTAGATAAAAGCACTCTTAAGTACTAAGAGTTCTACTTAGTATATTTTAGGCTTGTTGATACTTGTGAAGGATAAACCAGAGTTGTCTTGTAGCTGTTAAACTTGGGGCTCATGAAAGTGAGGAACCAATAATACCAGCCTAAGGTGAGTGTTGAACTAAAATCTCCAAAGGAGAAAGATTTTAATTAACCTACTTTGCTAGTTACCCCATAAATGCTGTCTACCCTATCCACTTACTCTTTCCACCACTGCTAAAACTGGTGAAACTCCAGGTGCCCACAAATACTTTGTCAGCTCTAGTGTTCATCTTGGCTACCACTTTCCAAAAAAAGCCATATTTACATAACATTTCTTGAAAACCTATTCATAAACATTGAAGGTGGTTTTCCAGATGCAAGTGGAGTGCTGATTACCTGAATCTGTAGACAACAGGAGTGAAAACTTAATGCTTCAAGTGCCCTACTCATCTCATTGACAGTTAGATTTACGCTGACAACCCAACTTAAATATCATGTTAACTGAATGATGGGTGAATATATAATACTATCACTGTGGTTGACTTGTTTGACAGAAATATACTTTAGGAGTAAGATGCGAGTCTGTAAAGCATTCAGTTACCATATTTGTCAGATACTTGAGTGGTTTTAGTACTTAACAGAATTTTAGGAAGGTGGTGAAGGGCCCTAAAATGATCTGGAGGATCTAAAACATTGGGGAAACTTTCTTTTTAATACAAGACTGGATGAAAATTTTGATTTAAACTAAGGAACTTAATATATTGAGGTTTCTATGTTAATTTGTACAAAATCTCAGACTTTATGCAGGTTATTTTTTTTAAATGTGGAGAAATGCAGGGTCTATTTACCACAGTTTGCAAGTTGTGGTTATGATCAAATAAATGTGGGTGTCCCTGAACATAAGCCCATTGTGCTGAGCTCTTTAATACCTGGTCACATCAGTCTGACATTTATTTTGTGTTTAGACTCCTAAAATAAATGTTATGAATTTACCACTTGACTGTTTCTTTTAATATCATATGCAGGATGATGATGCTGAAGCAATCCTTGCTGCAGATTTTGAAATCGGCCACTTTTTACGTGAGCGTATAGTCCCACGATCAGTATTGTATTTTACAGGGGAAGCTATTGAAGATGATGATGATGATGTAAGTTATGTTTTAAACTGTATCATAATATATACACACAAGGGTGTCAGATTAAGATTGCACAAGCAATCTTAATTGTCACTTCTTAACCTGAATTCTTGACTTTGCAGTCTTAATGTTCTCAACAAGTTTTTTAGTGCAGAGCTTCCTAAGTTTTTAAAAAAGCAAACCGAAATAAACAAATTCTATCCTGTGGCCATTATTGAGACATGGATCATCAGTAGTGTTGTAACCAAAGTTTAGATCCACTGCCACTTGTGCTGAGGAAGTTAACTGATAGCAGCAGTAGATTGTCACCCTCTGTTGACCATCACTTGGATGGGGATGAGACACACTTTGCAACTGGGGTTCACAGATATTTCCTGACACGGGAAAAGTGGTGAGACTCTGTCTTGGGTTTCTCTTCTGTCTGTGGAAGGGGATTGTGCTCTACTGGGCACAAATTCTTCTGCCTATTTCCCCTACCCACCCTTCATTCTTTTTGCCCAGGCCCCCCTGCAAGCTCACTCCCTCTCCCCCTGTCCTATCCCTGCCTGCCTCCTTGCTTGTTTGAGTTCTCCCTCCACAGACCCTAGTTGCTTATCCAGTCTGTTCCCCATGCCCTGGCTTTCAGTCCCTATTTCGCCAGATTGTCTCAATCTTTTCTCTCCTTCTCCTATTTCCAGTCCCGTTTTTATTCCCTTCTGCTTCCAAATTAAGCTATTTCCTAAGCAACGGCTGCCTGTGGCAGGGAGTGTCACTGAGCCCCCCTGTTCTTATTCCAGTGATTGGCCCCACCCATCCCAGTGTGGAGCAGCACTTCCAAGGAAAGTTCAGCCTCACTCCTGTAGCCCTGAGCTAGAACATGCACTGCTGCCCTGTGACATGGCACATGTATAGTCTGGTCAGCACAAGGAACTATCAGCTTGAGCTATGCACAGTGAGGACAGAGCCTTTGGAAATTCTACTTACTAAACTCTAGCAAGTTTCTACAGTGTGTATGAAAAATTGAAGTTTGCAAACTTTTATCTTGGCTAAATGTGGAGATAACAAAAGGCACATCCCTGGCTCACTACTGCCAAATTTTCAAATATCTGCTCCAAAGCTTTGAGAACTTTTTAAAGAAAAAGTCACCATTTATTAACATTGACAAAACTGTATCTCCTCGGTGTATTCTTTAAAAAATTCAGGCTGACAATCGACATTGAAAACATCAATCCAGAATATTAGTTTGGCAAAGTTATAAGCAACTGAAAACAGGGTCTCGTTAGTGGAAGTGTCAAGTAACATTTGCAAAAGGTGTGGCTTTTAACCCCACCATAATAATATATATAATTGTGTTAACAGTTAACTATGGTGTTAAGAGTAAGTTTTATCCTTAAAGTAGGAGATGGCTTTCTTTGACAAAGCTTATTTTAAATTCTTAACTGCTTAGTAAGATGGCTTCAGTATGAAGTATATTGATCACTTTAACCATGATCTAGAAAGGTTTTTGGCAAAGCTGAATTATCTTAAATGCCCCCTTTGGTACTTAATTTTAACTTGGAAATTCTTCTTCCACACAACTTACATAAACCTGCTTAACATCTAGGATGATGTTTATAATACTGTACTATAAACTTTTTCTTCCTTTCTTAGTATGATGAAGAAGGTGAGGAGGCAGATGATGAGGTGAGTTACAAGATGGGTTAGATAAATAAAATGACATATGAATACTTCATTTTGAAGGAAGTTTTTCATCTTTGATGGGATGGTGGCTGCAGCAGATGGCAAATTCCTTAAGTTTGTTTAATTTAACTGTAAATGGCAAACATTCTGCAGTATTCGTCCAATCTGTATAAAAACATTGGTTCAGATGTTTTACTGAAGTCTGAAGCAATGATAAAAGCAAACATGCCAGACATTAGTCTGTCCTCAGACTGCACAACTTGCACTAGCAGCAAGTATATTTAAGGGCAGAATTTATTCCTAAATGTGATGTAGAAATTTACTCTAAAAGCGGAGTATGGGTAAACACAAATATCTCATTCAAAGTTCTTTTCATTTCTGCACGGAGGAAAACTTATGACCATCTGAGTAATGTTTAACATGTTAACTGCGCTATATGTATTTAATCTGAACAAGAGCACTTCCTACTTGATGCTCTATCCTTTTAGGAAGGGGAGGAAGAAGCAGATGAGGAAAATGATCCGGATTATGACCCGAAGGTGAGTAGTACCATTGAATGTATTTCATTAAAATATGTTGCATAATTTAAAGCAACTATTTAATCTGCAATAATACAATTCATAAAACATGCTTTGACTAAACTATTCTCTGAAATGGTTTTAATATACTCCACTTTTTACCTTCTAAGATTTGCAAAGCAACATACTTGTCACTCTAATTTTGTTTTAGTAACACTTTATACATGTGGCCAGGGATCTCTTTTTAAAGAAACTGAAGTATGATCACAAAATTAGTTTTTAAAAATATGCATAAGCAACTTTTTTAGTAAGTAAAAGCTTTCCTGTTCATAAAGAAAATACAACTTAACTGATCTTAAATGAGGACTTTTAACGTCTTTGATTTTAGTTGGGCAAGATTTTTTTTTTTTTTGGGTGCTATTTACTATGACAAAATGTAGCCTGTATTTGGTTGCACCATCAAGGAGAACATACCCTTTCATTTGGGTGAAATTTCTTGAGTGGCGCTGAAGCTGTATTTTAAGACTTAGAGTAAAGAGAGGATTTGGGCTGTCTTTCCTGAAGATGATCATCCTCCTATACTGAGCAGAACCTGCGACAGTCTTCTAAAGGAAAATAGGTGTAGCTTTCCTGCTGACATGTAACTGGACGTAAACCCTTCCTTTGTGGCAGGGAATACATTGCTTGGCTGAGAGCCCATCTCATTCCAGTCTCCCTGCCCCCCCCCCCCCTTCCTAAAAAAGGGAAAGAATACAGATGTGTACTATATAGAGAGTAGACACTTCAGGAGAACTTCAGAAGAGTGCAATATGGATGTGCAGCAGGGATTGTTAATCCTTTGTTTTGCATACTCCAAAATTCATGCAAATTTTCATAATTTAGTTTGGGCAGTGCAGGACATCTGAAAATGCAGGCTCTTACTCTAGATCAGTTCCTTATTCTAAATGAGCCACTGAGATTTTTTTAAACCTAGTTGTCATAGTAGGTAGCATTTATCCAGCTATTTCTGATCGGCGCTTGCAGCACCAGAAAGTCAAGGTAGGGTCATTATGGTGTCCATTGGGTAATAGGAAGTACATTAATTGTGAGGGATGACCAAACCAAACTCAAATACGCATGACATTGGAAACGCCACTGTTGCTCAGGTGAAACTGGGTAATTGGTTAGATACCTGCTCAGGCTAGTTGCACAACAAATATTGCCTTTTGTCTGACGAGTATTCCCCTTTTTTGCAACTATATCATACTTTCTCCCCAAATGATACATTTTTGTATATAAAAATGCAAGATTACTCTGAAAAATGTCCATTATCCTTTTTGGACTAGTGCTATTATAGTCACCTAGTGACAGTCACCCACAATACGGCAAGATCTACTTTGATCTGCAAAAAGGCTATGTGATGGGATACTCTTGGAAATGCCAGGTACTAGAGATGCTCTCCTTGTTGCAGGTATGCAGTAGCAGAAATCTATAGATAATTCTACTCTACCTTTCCCTCCCTGTCAACTCTGCACAGTTTAGAGATTTTGAGCAATCAGCCAACTTTGCAAGTTGAGTTGTTCAAGGATAGTACCAACCCACCCCATAGAATTTATACAGAGTGCTAGCTTCCATGGGCAGAGGTGAAGGAGGGGTCGACATAACACACTGAAAGATCAGCAGGCCATATGGATATATCAGATTTGCGTCTCAGTAGTGTTTGCGGGGCTTGGATTAGATAGTCCATTATTGGACTATCAAATAAGGTCAGACAAAACAGCTTCACATTTGCACTGATGCATCTAACCACCTGCATTCCACTGTACCCTTCATTGCCCATGATCAAAAAAGGCAGTTGTTACGGAGAGCAAAGTAATACATAATGCCCTTCCTGCTGAACTGCTTTCATTTACCCTAACAGAAATAATCAACAAATTGATTATTTGCAAACTGAGACAAGTAGGGCTCATGCACCTGCAGTGAGATGCGAATTAGCTAACTGTTCGTTTGACCTTGTATGTTGGTCAGATATTGGCTGTTGCTAGGTTGCCAGAGTCCAAATGCTGTTTCGGAGGAAACTGAGGGATGCTGTGGTTTTGTTGCTTAGGCTAGCAGGGGGGAGTAGTGGTCAAACTGACATGCAAATGCCTTTTGCATACGATCCTGTGCAGGCCCAACCTCAGTATCTCATCTGTATATGTAAATGATCTTCTTATCACGTTTGTGTAGACCACACTTGACTGAAAATCCTCTCCCTCTTATGCTAACTGCTGAGCATACAAGATGGCAGTTGCTACTGCTGCAGCATCAAGAAATAGAACAGAAACAGGGCAAGGGCCAAGGCTTATGGTTGAGGACCACGGGGATGACTAACAAATGCGGGGGACGTAAAGGGGGAGAGATGTTGTCGTCAAGGATTCTATTGGGAGTCTGTCTATTGGGATGTGGGATTGAACACCTCTGTTCCCCAGACATAGATGCTATAGAGCCAGATTCTTAAACAAACAAACAAAAATAAATAAATAAAGGGGGGGAGAGGGGTGCTTTAGGAGGCTAAGGTGGGAAGTTAGTAGGCCCTTTAAAAAGGGGGCAGGTGGAGACCTGCTGCACTAAACAAAACAGAAGGCTGTATATGGCCTGGCAGCAAAAAAGGAATCAGGTTGGTAAGATGTACTTGCTCTTCATATTAAAACACACCTACAGGACATTCCCACATGCACCATCAACTGCACACAGTGAGAAGCCATGGAAAAATTACCTTTGTGCATCCTCCCATGCACCTGGAGTATTAAGGGTTTTTTGCCTCTGCTTCACTCCAGAATGCCCAACAATCACTATCAAAAGCTGAGCAATCTCACAATCCTGTTTGTCATCATTCACCAACTCCTCTGCATGTTGATGTAACACTAACTGTTGTTTATGCCAGTTGCTGGGTTGACTGTAGAGGACTGTGTTCATCTCAGATTTGCTTCTGTTATGGTTTCACAGGTCGGTCTATTTACTCATGTTTGGCTGGCTGACCAGTGTGGGTGGGGCCAGTATAACATTGCAAGAAGTTGCTTTAAGCATTCTCTTCCATTTATGTTTCTGTAGATTGAGTCTCCAGCATCCTTTCTAAACATTAGCATATAGTTGCTAGGCAGAGAATGCAGCAATTTACAATCTTCCTAGATCAATAGTTTTCAACATGAGGTCCGGAGACTGTCTAAGGGGTTCCCAAAAGGTGGCTATGAAAATGAGGTTTCAGATCCCAGAGAAGGCATTCTGTTTTTTCTGATCAATCAAAAGTATGTGATCAAAACCCAGAAGTGTTGTCATTGCCCGTTACCATAGGGTGCTAAACTGTGGGCTTCTTTCTCATGTTACGTCAAATGCGGTGCCAAACAAGTGCAACGTTTATAGTTGAATTCTGTTCAGTTAGTTTTCAATCTAAGACTTTTATGGTAGGGCTCTGTGGATCACAGGTTGAATTTTCAAAGGGGTCCGTAGCTCCATCTGAAATGTTTAGGGATCCGTACACGAAAAAAGGTTGCAATGCACTGCCCTAGATACTGTGCTTAGTACATCCATGTAAACTTACTGGGATGGGTATGAAAGCTCTGTCCCAGTTCTTCTATCACTACAATTGACTGACACTGTTCCTTGATTGAGACTTCTAAGTGTTATAATAAAAGTACTGTCAGTGTTACCTAGGCTGATTCTGAGTGTCATATAATCCACTACACATCTTATTACTCACCCCACTGTATTGTTTGTAATTTTCTTTTAATAATTTCTCTACTTCCCACTAGCAAACTAGCGAACAGCCTATTTGTGATGTCTAGAGGCCAGGTTCTGCTGGCTCACTCAGCTATGCTGCCGCAATCTAGTTCCATCACCCCACAGCTGGGTCACTAAATCACTTACACGTGAAGGATATTCAACATGTCATCTCAGTGACCATTCTCAATTTTCAGGATTTTGTGCTTTTCTTAATTATGCAGATCATGAGCCAGGTTTTTAAAGGGTGACTTGTCTCCTGAGGGAAGACATTAGAGCAACTAAGCTCTCCACTACTGGTATTAATGTGAATGTTTGTCCTTTATAAGGAGTATTTGGCTTCTCTGTTAACCCAGGATGACAGCAAAAATAACTCTACTCTTAAACAGTGCAGCCACAGAGTGGTTTATGTATACATCAGTCATGTCAGATGCTGAGAAATATGGCCGTAGATGCCATAAACATCATGGAATCTGTTTATTTCTGTAGATTTTATACCTTGGGAGCCTTGATGGAGACTTAAGTGTGTTACCCTCACCAGGTTACCCCTCATGTCATTATACAAATGCACGATGACCCCTGGGGTGAGCCTGCATATGTGGGCTGCCTGTGCTCATAAGGTTAGAATAAGTCCTCCTTGGCTCAGACTCTTGGTATGGGCACCTCTTCCATTTCTGTGCCAGGCCAGTTTTGTTCCCATTCTCTTTCCCTCATTTTTTTTCCAAACTATACCATCTTACCGTACTTATGAGTGGTTTGTGCAGCTAATGGCTGGTGCAGCCCCCATCCAAAGGCAAAACTCAGAAGGTATCCTCTTGAATTTGTCTGTTCAAATTTAAATTGCTTTAAATTGCTTAGTGCACAGAGATTTGCATAGGATGTGGTAGAGTTTCTCAATACTCTGTGCTGTGGGGACAAGGGGAGAGAAGGTGCAAGGCTCTTAAAAGATAAGCTGTTAATTCTTAGAGCTTTAATCGAAACTTGAAAGCACTTGCTTGGCAGCTTTGATAGGTGGCTTAGAAAAATAACTTGATTTGACATCTGTACACTGACTTATTTTTTTACTCCTCAACAGAAGGACCAAAACCCAGCAGAATGCAAGCAGCAGTGAAGCAGAGTGTATGTGGCCTTGAGGATTACCTGCACTGTAATAGCCTAAACAACTATTAGTTACTTACAGCCTTATGTTTTGTATTTTCTTGGTAGAATTAAATAAAAAATTTGTTAAAATGAAATCAAACACACAAGTACGTTTTAAAATGTAGGTTCATTCTACCTAGCATTTTAATAGTATAATTTTCTGCCAATATGTAGAATGCAGTAAATCCCCTAAAGCATGAATATGTTAATTCATTGCTACATAGTTTGGTTCTTGTGAAGTCTTTCGTCATGTAGCTATTAGACTGCAGCTGTGAAGATTATCAGAACTGTTAACTGAGACCAATATTTGTTTAGAGAAAATCCTCTCCTGAAGAACCAACCAAAGTATTTTCAGCCCAGTAGTTTGAATGGGTTTGTCTGCTTGAACTAGCTGTGCCTTCATTACTTTGTTAGAGAAATGGCAGTGACTTGTACTAACTAGGAGATGATGCATTTTTTTTGGATTTGACTACTTCAGAAGACTAGCATAATTCATTTAACTTTCAACAAGACCACATTAAATGTTATAACTGTCTGCTTGCTTATGCTATGGGTTTTGTATTTTATGTGACATAGTGATCTACAAAGAAACCTAGTAATCATATTAAGGTTATTGTTTACCACTGGGGTGTGAATAAAACCTAGTATTTTCAGAAGTTAGTCTTGTTTTATTATGCTGTGTGTACATCTGTACTTGTAAAATGCCAACAGCTTACATGCGGCAGTTGGTTTTTTTTTTTTGTTTTTTTTTTACTAGATAAACTGTTTAATACTCAGCCATTTAAAACAGCAGCTCAACTGTACTATTCTCCTGGATAGTTTTATTCAGGCTTTTCAGTGTCAATATAATGGGGATAATAAGGTCATGTTGCCACTTGTGAATTTGAGCTACATATTTAGTTGACTACAGTCAACATACAGTGTCTATACAGATATTTAACTGCAGCTGAAACTGAATTTGTTTTCCCAAATGACAAGTCTGGAAGCATGGAATAAAAATGTACAAAACTCTTTTCATAATGCCTTAGTGCACTTTAGAGATCACCACTTGATCACATGAACTCTGGTTTATATTTAAATTGCTCAATAGACCTAATGTATAGATTCCCCTAAATACTACATGGATAGCAAAAACAGTAACCCTTTTAATGAGTCAGTATAGACAGTTCTCCAAGCGCTGCTGTTTATCTTCAAATTATGAATCCAGGAAATTGATTCAGGTTTTCTGAGTGCAATAGCAACGATGTGTGTGTGTATAGGAGGAATAAGAAAAATACACACCGTTGATACATATGGAGATAGCTAGCAGGAAGTGCAGCAGCAGCTTAAGACCTGTGTGGTAGGTTGAATATTTTTGAGGATGAAAGCAGAGCCACCTGAATTCCACGAATAGCTATTTTGTCGTTGTCCATGTCTGCACATGCGCTCTACCTCCCCACCCCCTTCTTGCTTAAAGTAAACACCCTTATTGACTTATCAATTTGGAAGAGATTGGGACATAAAGGGCTCTACCGTTACTGTGTCCCTTTTCATAAAATTAGCCTCTGCCCTTTTGCAATTCTTACTGCATCAATTTTAATCATTTACACTTAATGTTATTTGTTTTACTTTTGGCATTCCTCCACTCACAGCAAATCACCCCTTTTTCTTCTGCTGTTCTCACCTGTCCTGTTCTAGAAACTAAATATTTTCTTATACGAAACACAAGCTGTAAAACTACTTATTCATAAAACTGGGCTGCAAAAATGTAATGCTTGTTGCACTGAAAGTTGGTAGAATTCCATGTTTGTACAACTACTGCCTTTTCTTTACAATCTTTCCCTCTTCTCTAAGTAAAATCCAGGCTGTTTGTGGCTTTCTGAAATACTGTTTTCCTTCCACTCCCTGTTTCTAATATGTCATAGCCATTTTTATATGAGGCTGTCAGAGTATTTTACCAACACTAATTTCTTATTGCCTCTATGTGGTGAGTAAAGATAAAAGTATCACTACATATATTGATGTACAGCAGCCTATGAGACTTGTGTAGCATTACATATTACAAGCCAGATTGATACCAACAGCTGAGGACCATATAGACAATTCTCATTGAAATTTTGGAGTTTGAGTGTTTGCTCTTGTCCATTCCACTATAGGTGTGTGCATGCTTCCGTGCACGGTTACCTGGAGCTTTTTTCCCCTTAGCAGATCCCGTAGGGCCGGCTCCGTGCTACAGTATGAGGCGCTGCCAGCCCTACACCCCTCAGTTCCTTCTCTCTGCCCGTGACTGTTGCTGGAACTAGCCTTGCTCACAGCAAGTACTATTCCTCTTATTTGAGAAGGGGCCGGTGTCACAGGGAAACCCACATTGGGTCTCCCTCAGTGGCGGTGGAGATCTCTGGTACGGGGAGGAAGATCTCCTGCCGGACGGTCTCCGAAGGTAGAGCAGAACTGCTCCCCTAGTAGTCGCTCCAGGTCGGCGGCGTCAAGCCGACATGCCCAGGCACGGGATGTGGAGTCTCCCTCTCGGCACGGACATCGATCCCTGGCACTTGTGGCAGCGCGTGCTAGGAGGCGGCACTGGTTGAGGTCTGCCAGGCGGTGCTCTGACAGCTCCTGTTCCACATCCCCGGCACTGATGAGTTCGCCCGCACCGAGGTGGCGTGGAACCTAGTCGCCAGAGCTTGGCTCTGTACAGAGGAATTTGGGACGGTGCTGACCTCAGTCACTGAAGGTGTCTGTAGAGCCACAGGGCAAGAGGAAGCGGAAATCATCAGTACTGAGACGACGCTCTGGTACCTCTAGCCCTTTGGAGCATGCCCCTGCTCATCGGCACCACTTGCAGCAACAGAAGCAGTCCTCATCGTCCTCCAGGTCAGACGCGTTGAGAGGCCAGTCCCCGGCACGGAAAGGCGCTTGGGACTGAGAACGAACATGGCACTGCCAGTCCAGGTCTGAAACTGACGATGCTTTGGGGTCTCCCGGGAGGACAGTTGTTGAGCGAGTTGACACCTCCACGAAGCGTCAGAACTTGTGGCAGTCAGCCCCCGTTTGGGCCCAGGGACAATGGCCGCAATAATGGCCTTATTGGACCCTATAGGGTATCCAGGTGGGGCCGGGGCCCCAATCCATTAAATAGTCTGGGGTGCAGTCCATGCCTCCAGCACAGGAGAAGGCCCATTGACACCAGTCCTCTTCCTCCTCACATGACGAGGCAGTCTCCCGGGATCACTGCGCCATTGGAGGATTTCAGGGTGCACCAGGAGCTGCTCAAAAGGGTGGCCTCCAAACCTGGGACTGGAGGTGGAGGAGCTAAAAGAGGCCACAATAGGCTCTCTAATATGCTGGCGGTGGCTGTCCCAGTGCAAGTGGCCCTCCCAATCCATGAAGGGGTCCTTAAGATTGTGAAGGCCCTGTGGCAAACCCCTTCCTCAGTCGCCCCTGTGTCAAAGGTGGCCGAGAAGAAATATTACATCCCGGCCGAGGGGTTTGAATATTTGTTCACGCACCCCGCCCCAGGAACCCTGGTGGTAGATGTGGCTAACCAGCCAGGTCCACTCCCAAGAACAAGGACGATAAGAAGCTGGACTTGTTTTGGAGAAAGTATTAAAGTCTGCAGCCTGGTCCTGGGGCAGGGCCTCGGGGCATGGCCTGAGGGAGTTCCACAGGTTGAAATTATATCTGCCCAGGGGGGCCTGATGGTTGGCAATCCTAAACTGAAGGCTTGCCGTGGAATAAATCTATTGTGGAGGAGGAAACGCGGTAGCTAGAGCAGCGCTCCAGACAGCCTGTGACGCTGCTGGCTCGGTGGGCAGGGCCATAGCCTCAGCCATCTATATGCAAAGGTGCTCGTGCCTGCAATCCTCCGCCTGTCCCAGGAGGTGCAACAGTCTATCCAGAACCTCCCCTTTAATGGGTTGGCCCTATTCTCGAACCAGCCCGATGTGAAGTTGCACGGTCTTAAGGACTCCAGGGCCATGCTTTGCTCCCTGGGCCTTTACATGCCCCAGTTTTCCAGGCGTCAGTCACGGCCCCAGGCGCAGCAGCAACCAAGGCCTCTGCCCAGGCCTTTTCAACCCTATAGGGATAGAAATAGGGGGTTTAGAAGAAGAAGAAATCAGCCCCCTAGCTTGTCCTCAGGAGGTTGGGCAATCAAAGGAGACAATTTTGAGGGTGTGCCCAAAGGTGGCACCCCGACTGCTCTCCTGGATCCGTTCCGCCCCTTCCTAAACAGGGTAAGGCCCTTCTACCCTGAATGGGCAAAAATCACTATGGACCGTTGGGTCCTTGGGATAGTCTCAGGGGGCTATGCCCTGCAGTTTACATCTACCTTCCCCCTTCTCCCCCCTCTCCTCCCAAGCAACTCTCAGCCTCTGTCCCTCTTCAGGGACCCCTCTCATGAGCAACTCCTCTTGCAGGAAAGCAACCTGGGAGCGGTGGAAATGGTCCCTCAAGGCAAAAGGGGGAGAGGGTTCTATTCGAGGTACTTCTTCATCCCCAAGGTGAAGGGGGGGGTCTGAGACCCATCTTAGACCTGCGTCATCTAAACAAATATGTCAAACAACTCAGGTTTTGCATGGTTTCCCTAGCTTCCATATCCCTTCCCTGGATCCAGGAGACTGGTATGCTGCCCTCAATCTCAAGGATGCATGCTTTCATGTGTCTATCCTCACCAGCCAGAGGTGCTTTCTTCGCTTCATGGTGGCTGGCTCCCACTATCAATTTACAGCCCTACCCTTTGGCCTCTCTTCAACTCCAAGGATGTTCACCAAATGCAGGGCAGTAGTGGCGGCCCACCTGAGACAAAAGGGTGTGCAAATCTTTCCTTACCTGGACGATCGGCTGATCAGCGGCAGGTCCAGGTCCCAAGTGCAGGACAGCGTGACCCTCACTTGCTCCACGTGCAGCAGACTGGGGCTGCTCATAAACGAGCAGAAGTCCACATTAACCCCAGTGCAATGTATCGAATTCATTGGGGCCACCCTGGGCACCTCCCAGGCCAGAGCCTACCTGCTTCAGCCACATTTCGATGAGATGGTCTCTATCATCTCTCAACTGCACCGATGCCCCACAACAACAGCCAGGTACTGCCTACAGCTGTTAGGCCACATGGAGGCCTGCATGTATGTAGTGAGACTAGCTTGCCTGAGGCTCAGACTGCTTCAGGCATGGTTGGCCTTGGTATATGTTCCGAGCAGACACCCATTGGACCGGGTGGTCACAGTTCCCCCACCCGTCTTAGCCTCCCTAAACTGGTGGCAGACTCCCATAGCAGTGATGAAGGGCGTTCCGTTCAGGGAACTGGTCCCGTCGGTCACCCTAATTTCTGATGCGTCAGACGTAGAATGGGGAGCCCACATCAGCGCCAACCTAGGCACTCTGGGAGGAGAGGTGCCTGCACATCAGCGTGAAGGAGTTGAGGGCCATTCGCCTAGCATGCCAGGTGTTCCTCCGATTCCTGACAGGCAGAGTGGTGCAGGTGCTGACGGACAACACCGCAGCCATGTTTTACATAAACAGGCAGGGGAGGCGCGCTCCTCAGCCCTGTGTGAGGAAGCTATCCGTCTGTGGGACCTGGCTGTGAGGCACGATTTCTGCTTGATGGTCTCTTACCTTCCGGCAGTGAGGAATGACGAGGCGGATCACCTCAGCAGGTCATTTCTACCACACCACGACTGGTCGCTACACCCAGAGGTGGCGTCCATGATTTTCCAGAAGTGGGGAGTTCCCAAACTGGACCTGTTTGTGTAGGCCCGGAAACCGAAGTGTCTGAGGTTCTGCTCGCTTCGGGGTCGCAAGACTGGGTCGATTTCCAATGCATTCCTCATCGACTGGATGGGGACCCTCATGTATGAGTTCCCACCCATTCCGCTCCTGCCCAAGGTCCTGCTGAAAATAGAGGGACAGAGCGGAGGTTATATTCATCGCTCCAGCCTGGCTGAGACAGCACTGGTTCAGCATGCAACTGGACCTTTCGATCACCCCACCCCTGGAGCTCCTGAAGAGGCATGACTTTCTATCCCAGGACCAGGGTCGCCTGGTGCACCCGGACGTGGACTCCCTGCACCTCATGGCCTGGAGGCTCTGTGGCTGATGGAGGCAGAGAGAGCCTGCTCGATGCAGGTCCAACAAGTCCTGCTTCGCAGCAGGAAACCTTCCACGCAGGTCGTGTATTGGGCTAAGTGGAGGTGATTTACCTGTTGGGCGGAGTCCTGGGGTATTCCACCCAGCCTCTCACCTATACAGGCAATCCTGGAGTACCTGCTCCAGCTAAAACTCCAGGGTCTGGTGCTGGCCTTGCTGAAGGTTCACCTGGCAGCCATTTCAGCCTTCCATCAGCTGCTAGAGGGGAGATCCCTGTTCTCCCATTCCACGTTGGTCAGATTCCTCAAGGGGGTGGAGAAACTTTATCCGCAGGTCTGTGACCCGGTGCCTCCTTGGGATCTCAACCTGGTCCTCTTGGGACTCTCGGGGGGGCCCCCCTTCGAACCCATGGCTTCATGTCCTCTGCTCATAGTTTTCATGGAAGGTAGCCTTCCTGGTGTCCATTACCTCAGCTAGGAGGGTCTTCGAGATTAGGGCCTTGACCTCAGAGCCCCCTTATACAGTGTTCTATAAGGACAAGGTGCAATTGAGGCCGCATCCGGCCTTCCTGCCCAAGATGGTTTCCCAATTTCATTGTAACCAAGATATTTTTCTCCCCGTGTTTTTTCCCAAACCACACGGTTCAGAGGAGGAGAGGAGATGGCATTCGCTGGACGTGAGACGAGCCCTGGCCTTCTACATCGAGTGTAAAAAGCCGTTTCGGAAATCGATGCAATTCTTTGTTGCAGTGGATGACTGGATGAAAGGCTCACTTGTCTTCACCCAGTGCATCTCCTCGTGGATTACATCATGCATCAAGTTCTGCTACGAGCAGGCGAAGGTGCCGCTTCCGGGAACCATCACAGTGCACTCAACTAGAGCTCAAGCCTCGTCTACAGACTTCCTGGAGAGAGTGCACCTGCAGAACATCTGCAAAGCCACCACCTGGTTGTCGGTGCATACCTTCACGTCCCACTATGCCATTGTCCAGCAGGCGAGAGAGGACACAGGATTCAGCAGAGCGGTGCTGAGGGCAGCTCACCGGTAACTCCCACCCACCTCCAAAGGTATTGCTTGTTAGTCACCTATAGTGGAATGGATATGAGCAATCACTCGAAGAAGAAAACAAGGTTATTTACCAGTAACTGATGTTCTTCAAGATGTGTTGCTCATGTCCATTCTAAAACCTTCCCCCATCCTCTCCCATCCCAGCAGCCAGAGTTGTCAGAAAGACGGGACTGAGGGAGCATAGGGCCGGCAGCGTCTCATATACCACGGCATGTGTGCGGGGCTCCAGGGGCCGCCGGAGCTGGCCCTACAGGATCTGCTAAGGGGAAAAAAGTTCCGGGGACTGTGCATGGAAGTGTGCACTCACCTATAGTGAAATGGACATGAGCAACCCATCTCAAAGAACATCAGTTACCGGTAAGTAACCTTGTTACATGACCCCTCTACACCACTCACGTGGTGCAAAAGGACCATAACCCAGCTGCAAATGCCCAGCAGAGAATCACTCTGTCAGAGAATCCCTAGAAGTGCATCTGTGTCACAGCCCCCTCCTCTGCCCCAATCCCTGGTCTGGCATTTCTTCACTGGCTAAGGGAGCCATTACGGAGCTTTAGGCCATGTGCACTATTGGTGTAATAGCAGCATTGCTATATCACGGTAGCTGTGTTACTGGAGTGCTGTAATGTAAAAGCTTCCTTCAGCAAAGGAAAAGGTTTTTCCGTTGCTGTAGATAATCCATCACGCCCCGTGCAGCGGTAGCTATGTCAATGGAAACATTCTTCCATGGACCTAGCCCTGACTACAGCAAGTACTAGGCTGGCATAGCTATGGCACTCAGGATGTGAATTATTCATACCCTTGAGCAACGTAGCTGTCTAAATTTTAAGCATAGACCAAGCCTAAATTGTACACACGTTGACCAGGACTAAGGGTGTAGGAGTTCCAAAGTGGAAGGGTCTATTAAGACCTCCAAGCCAGTGGTATAACTTTAAGTATAAATTTAAGTTGTATCAGGGCCTGGGCTGGCCATGAGAGTCAGGGAGATGGAGCTAGAAACAGCTCCCAGAAATCCCACCACCTCCTTTGCTGAGCAAAGCTTGGCATATAAAATAATCTAATCAGGGTTACAACACCCTGCAATCTCAGATGAAAACATCTGAAACCATAAAATTGACTATTTTTAAACTGCTATGACCATGAATTGACCAAAATGGACCCTGAATTTGGCAGGGCCATAGTTATATTTTAGATCTATGGGAAGTCTTTTATATTGTATTTTGTTTTATGGAATTCATGTCTATACATCAAGAGGATCAAACTCAATCAGGGAAGTGGACCAGATTTGATTATGGGCTATAAATATAGAAATTCTTACTCCTCTTCAGTCCACAGTGGATGCCTGACTGACATCAGTAGGAGGTTTGTATAAAGATCAAGAGGAGACCACATTTCATGAAGCAACTACACTTTTATTTATTCTGTACCTTATTGTCATACTAGTGAGAAAAACTGCTTCTTGTTATGCCGCTTCTGCCTTTTGTTTCTCTTCCTTTTCCGTCTTCCTTTAGCTGTTTCCTTCTATCTTCGCTTGTATCCAGTTTTTCCCTCTGCTTTTTTCCCCCTCCAGCAACTCCCCATGCACATTCTTTGCAGACTTCACTCTGTTACTTTCCAATTACATCTCCTTTAATTGATCAGTAATGGAATAGTTAATGTTGATATTGACGGGTCATTGGCTGGGTGAAACAGTTCATGCCCAAATGTGGTTAATAGCAGGACATGGGAATTCACACATCTGACTTAATGTTTCAAGCTGTCTGCAGACTTCATTATCAGTTTATACTCGCTACATAATCGGAAGGTGATTTTTACAGCTATGAGGGCTAGAAACTTTTCTTTTTTCCCTTCCATGGATTCTGCATAATCTGACTGTCACGCAAGTCACATTTATGATACCCCACAATAGATATTTATGAACATTTGAAGAAACCGTGGGCCTCTCCAGTAAGAGCCTTTAGTGAAACTCAAGTTAATACATTGTACCACCAAATCCCCTTTCTCCAAAAGAAACTAGATAAGAGCAACTCCCCTCATTGAAACAAATCTGAAGAGGAAATACAAAACCACTTGGAAAACATTGGCAACAGTGTGTCTTTTTCTTTCTGTGGTCTTTTTGGACTACCTGCTCTGTAGATACCACAAAATTGCCAGATTTCCCACAAGCTTTCACAATAATTTCTACAGGTATTCAGGAACATCGGTCTCTGACTTTCAAAGTTAGGAGTCTTATAATATTGTGTACACAGGTGCAATATTGAAAATGCAAGAGGAATGAGAAGGCCTATCATTTATATTTTTAAGGATTAAGTTCAAAATTCTTCCTTAGTGCAGTATTAAAGTTTGGCGCTAGGAGGCATCTGTACATCATCTATATCCAAAGAGCGTAGCAAACTAGGAGTGTATACAAACCTTGCATAGGATTTGTTAGAATTACAGTAAAACAGGTAGAGCTTTGGATAGAATTGTGACACAGATGCCCCTTGGCAAAGATTCCCCTGTTCCTTGCAAATAGCTTTCATCTTTATATTTAAAGTGTGCTTTATGGACTGGAGTAAAAATTAGTCACTGTATCTGTGCTGGCCCATTCAAGGAGGGGGACTTGTCACCTCACCCTGTTTAGCAAAGGAGGTAATGCCTTGCTCTTTCCCAAGCCTATCAGTGGGAAACCATCAGAGATAACTACAAACAATTGAAACCACTTTGAAGTGGAAAAAGAAGATGAGGACAGATAGAGGTTCGCCCTGTATGAGTAGAAACAAAAGACTATTTTCAACACAGAGGAGGGAGCAGCACTTGGGATCCATTCACTGAGGAAACCCCTTGAAGAGCAGGGGGCTTTCAAGAAGGTTTGGATCCTATGTCTTGTGAAACCTGCCATCTCCATAACAGACTGAACTTTGGAGGGAAAACTTACTTCATATACATTGATCAATCTGTAAGGTTAGCAGTTTGATTTTGTATTGTAACCCTTTGTTTCAACCACTTTTTTTTTCTAGTTAAATCTTTATTCTCACTTAAATAAACCTGTTTTTGTTTTATTATAAGTGCTCACAAGTGCTGTGTGGTTTACCAGATGGATGGTTTAAAGTAAAACTTGTGAACTGGGATATGCTGCATCTTTGGGTGTGAAGGATCTGGAATTTCCGTGAGTAGCCACTGTCAGGCTGGATATCAGGGGTATGATTCAAAGGGACTTGAGGACTGGGGTGCACCTCTGTTAACCTGCAAGGCAAATATAGGGCTGGCATAGCCCAGAGGAGAGTGCTTGAGTGGCTGAAAGACTGGTCATATTAGGAACACGCAGTTAGGTACAAGCAAGACCGAATCCTTCACGCTGGAGGCCGGGTGTAACAAGGTAACTCACAGTCCTGGGTGCCCTGGGAACCATCACCATTACAGCAGTGTGAGTGGGTACTTTTGCAGGAATAACAGTTTACAGATCAAAACTGTATTGAGGCATCCAGTGTAGTTAAATGTTATACTTTGTTCTTCTCAAACATTAATTAAAAAAGCAGTAAAGGAGTTCTGTTTCATAAAGTCTTGTCTAATTCCGACACATCGGTCTAGGAAACATGGAATTTGCTCCACTTTGAAAGTAAATACTTGGGTCTTCAGCTGTACAAAATTTTATCTTACTGTATGTCCAAGTAATTTAGGCCATGTCTACACTACAGAGTTAAGTTGACTTAAGTTACATTGCTGATCATAAGCTGCTTTAACACTACTGGTTGTGCACATCCACACAACACTCCTTGTGTCAACAAAACACGTCCACAGTCATTACTCTTGCATCGACAGAGCATTGCATTGTAGGTAGCTAACCTGCTGTGCAACTCACCACCCTCTGTTACCCTGTGCAGCTGGGAACGGATCACGGTATAGCGTGGGGACATGCTCGCCATCCTGTGACGCTTCTGACTTTGTTTTGTGCCATTTTTCTACAGCCCTTGTAAACTGTGCGCCTGCCATCTCTGCCTGACAGCATGGATCCTGAGCTGCTGAGCAGAACACAATGTGGCCGATCCTGCAGTATTTCATGAGCTGTGAAAGAGAGTGAATTGGTGATGCCTGCCCTGCTGTCTGCCATGGAAACAAATAATTCAAGATTGCTGTTGGCATTTATGGAACAGTTTTCCGTGGTGGACCATCAGTACTCGGCTTGGGAAACAAGCACTGAGTGGTGGGATCACATAGTGATGCATATATGGGATAACAAACAGTGGCTGCAGAACTTTCAGCTGTGCAAATCCACCTCCTGGAACCAGGAGCAGCACTTACCTCAGCACTCTGGCACAAGGACACCAGAATGAGAGCTGCACTCACTGTGGAAAAGCGAGCGGCGATCTCCATGTGGAAGCTGGCAACTCCAGACTGCCACCAGTCAGTCATAAATCAGTTTGGAGTTGGAAAGTCCACTGTGGAGATTGCGGTGAGGCAAGTGCACTGGGCTATTAATCGCCTCCTGCTACAAGGGACTATGACTCACGCCAATGTGCAGGAAATAATTGATGGCTTTCAGGCAATGGGATGCCCTAACTGCAGGGAGGCGATAGAATGCATATCCCAATTTTGACCCCAGATCATCCTGCGATGGAGTACATCAACCAAAGAGCCACTTCTCTGTCGTCTTGCAGGTGCTGTTGGCTCACCGGGGCTGTTTCATTGACATCAATGCGGGGTGGTCAGGGAAGGTGCATGATCCATGCATCTTTTGGAACATTGGAGTGTATAGAAAGCTGCATACTGGGGCTTTCTTTCCAGATCAGAAAATTCCAATGGGGGATGTGGAAATGCCCATAGTAATCCTTGGAAACCCCGCCTATCCCTTGCTCCCATGGCTCATGAAGCTTACAGCAGGAACCTAGACAGCATCCAGGAGTGCTTCAACAACAGGCTTACCAGGTGCCAAATGACCATTTAATGTGCTTTTGGCCAATTAAAAGGTCACTGGCACTATCTTTTTGGCTGGTTAGGCCTCAGTGAGGAAACTATTGCAGTGGTCATTGCAGACTGCTCTATTCCGCAGCATATTTGCAAAACAAAGGAGCAAAAGTTTCCCCAAGGGTGGACCACTGACTCAGTGGCTGGCTGCTGATTCTGACCAGCCAAATTCAAGGGCAAATAGAGGGGCCCAGGGGGAGGCTATTTGAATCAGAGAGGCTTTGAATCATTTTAACAATGATTCCCAGTAATGTGTTTTTATGTGATGCATTCGGCCAGGCAATGTTTACTTTCCACCTTGAATGACCCCTGTAGTGCTGGCTTCCTGAACATTTATTTGTACTAAGCAAATATTCCTACCTCTAGCCACTGTTTGAATGTTAGCACTGACCGATTGTTTGAAATAAAATCTCTATTTGTGTCCTATAAAGACTCACATTTAATAACAAGACAAAATACAAATTTTTGTCCAACGGGGGACGTAGCACTGAGGAACAGACTCGGGGCTAGGGCTCTGACAGCTGTGATGTAACTCCAGCTTTCGGCGGGAAACCACTCTGTTGGCATGGAGTGCATGGGGTACTGTGAGGGAGCAGGAACATCCGAGGAATGTGATGGGGGAGTTGGGGAGGGCATGGAATGGAATTCTGTATTGGCTGCAGGGGGCGTCATGCATGGTTGTGCTCAGACTGCAGCGTAATGAAGGAGCTCTGTCTGGCCCTCCGGGAGTTTATCATCCACGCCTACCCCCTATCCTTTCCAGGCTATCCAGCCTGAGGTTTTCATTAATTGTCTCACTTCATGCTCTTGTTTTGCTATGTGCTGTATCCAGGGCGTACACAAGAGGGGGCAAGCAGGGGTACTTGTCCCCCCAAATAATTGGCATGGGAACACAGAGTGGCTTCACTCCCTTGGGGTCTAGGCATGCGTTCCTCCCCTCCTCTAGGCCCCGCTGGGAGCACAGAAATGCTGGAATATAAATTCTTGCATACACCCCTGGCTGTATCTGTTGACTGCAGCACTTTGCAAAATAATCCTCTTTATTCCTCCTGGTTCACCATTTTAGCTGACGGAGGTGCTCCATCTGTGGCGGAGTAGGTCCTCAAGGGCACATCTCCATAAGCCAAAGAAACAATGAACAGAGCCAGTATTGTGACGGTGTTCACAACCGTGAATCACCAAAGTTACACACACCTCTTTGTCCCTTGCCTAGCACACAGCTCGGCTTGAGTCCCAAATACGGTAAGTTCACCCGGGGCGTGGTAGCAAGGGGGGCTTGGCAGGAAGGGCCAACGGGTGGGGGTAGTTTATGAAGGAGGTTACTACAAGTGGCTAGGGAGAGTATTCTGAATATTGGTACCATTTCCCACAGGCTAGGGTAATCGAACCCAATAGCTCACTCCTAAGGGTAACTCATGCTGCAAGGGTGACTTTCCTGCATGCATGTGGCTTCAGCCCGGCTCCGTATGCTGCTCACCTGTGTGCCACTCGGGTCCCTGCAGAAATAATTGCCAGGTGGCCCGGCAAGGTTTCCTACAGTGGGGGAGAAATAAGGCAGCTCTGCCAAGAAACTTTTAGCACAGGATTACAGAATACCTACAGGGAAGTTTCCTAGAGATCTTTATGGAGGACTCCTGAGGCAGCCCCATGTACATTAACAAACTTTCTGTCATGCGTAGATGCACAGGCTCTGTTAATTTCTGTCCCTTATCCCTCCTTTACCATATAACACAGTAAATGCACTTTGCTCCGTGCCGTATCGAAGCAAAATGAGCACTTATTGGAGCTCCTCTTTCCTGCATAATGCGTGCCAGAGCCAGACTGCTAAGCCTGCCTAGACCCCTATGGAGTAGAAAAGAAGCCGCCATGCCAATGGATGACCTTGACCTGGGCTCCACATCGTCCTCCAGCTCCACTTCCTTGTCCGCCACTTCGTCATCTGCTCGCTGCTGCTCCAGTCCTTCTGAGGTATCCATAGGGCTCTTGGTGGTGGAGGTGGGGTCTCCGCCAAGGATGGCATGCAACTTCTTATAGATGTGGCATGTCTTTGGCACCACACCAGCGTGCCGGTTGGCCTCCCTTGCTTTCTGATACACGTGCCTCAGCTCGATCTTAGCCTGGCACTACTGTGTCTCCCTTCTCCCGCATGCCACTAGCAATCAGCCCGTAGGTATCAAAGTTCCTATGGGTGGAGTGAAGCTGCGACTGCACAGACTCCTCTCCCCACACATTCAGCAGGTCTAACAGCTCCAGTGTACTCCACTCGGGAAAGCATCTGCTGTGGAAAGCCGGTATGGTCAGCTGGGCCTAAGATGCTGTGTGAACTGTGCATGCTCAGCAAACAGAATGAGGAATTTCAAAATTTCCCAGGCCTTTAAAACGGGGGGGGGGGGGAGAGAAGGGGAAGGAGGAGAGAGGCACATACTTGTGTACTTTCAGGTCAGTGGAGTTCAAACTGCTGACCAGCGTGGTCAGGATGGGCATTGTGGGACACCTCAACAGACCAATTCTTCCATCTACCTAGGGGTGAGGTCAACCTAATAATGGCAGTGCTCAAGGCATGACGTTTTTCACAACCCTGAACAACACAACTACATCAATCTAATTTTAAGTGTAGAGCAACCCTTTGTAAGTTTTTTGTTTTTAATCTGTTTTTCCTTTCCCTTTTCACTTTTAGGCTGTGTCGGGACTGGAGATTTTGGTCCTGTTGTAGCATATGGTAGATGGCCAATTAACATGTTAATTAACACCATTGTAAATGCTAATGGCCGTACTTCACATTTGTTTCTTATTCCATTTCTAGGGTGAACTAGAACCAGGCATAAAGGTTTGTGCCCTGGGAGAATACTTCGATGGAGTATGTCCATTCGTGTTAGTGAACGTGGGAGCTTTGCAGGAGTGGGCCCTCCTACTGTAAATGGCTTAAGCCCTGCCTCTTGGTAATTATTTAGTATTAAGGACACCTAGCTTTTATCCAGAGCTTTCAGCCTTTGATCTCAGTTGTTTCTGAGGAGGGCTAGGCCGCTGATGACGCTACACAATAATAAATGGAGCTGGTAGCAAACTGTGAGCAGGAGCTAAAATAGCCCGGACTCAATCATGACTGCTCGTGAGTGATGAACTGAAGGTGGAGGGTGTGAGCTGATTTCCCAGGGCGCTTGACCCCTCTAGTCAGAAGAACTAGGGCCAACCCCCGCTCCAGGGTGACACCGAAGGGAGACGCCTGCCGGGAAGCGTGCAGAGAGGCAGCCCCATATTTGGAAGGAAACCCAGGGAAGCGGGGGCGTGAGAAAGGAACGCGGCGTTTGCCGGAGCCGGGCTTGGGCTTCCCCTCCGCCCGCCGGGTGTCACTCTGCGCTGGGAAAACCACGCCGCGAAAAGCTGGGGAGGGAGGCGCAAAGCTGCCCTGGCCGGCTGGCGGAGCCCGGGCAGCCAGACTGAGCGCCCAGAGCCGGGCCCCGGCTTCGCGCGGCAGATCGCTGCTCCCACACGCCACGGTAGGGTCAGGATCGCCCCGGCTCTGCCGGAGTCCGGCCGCTCGCCGCCATCCGCTCCGGGGGCGCGGGGAGGAGAGGGAGCCGGCTGCCGTCCGCCCCTACGGCTCCCGCGGGAGGAGGCTCGGCGGCCAGGAGAGGCGCAAGAAGCCGGCCCATGCCGGGAGGATGCTGGAGAGCTGCAAGGCGGTGAAGGAGGGCGTGCTGGAGAAGCGGAGCGACGGGCTGCTGCAGCTCTGGAAGAAGAAGCGCTGCATCCTCACCGAGGAAGGGCTTCTCCTCGTCCCCCCCAAGCCGCCGCTGCCGCCGCCGCCGGGACCCCCGGCCGCCGCCGCCAAGATCAAGGAGCTGCACTTCTCCAACATGAAGACGGTGGACTGCGTGGAGCGGAAGGGCAAGTACGTGTACTTCACCGTGGTGATGGCCGAGGGGAAGGAGATCGACTTTCGGGGCCCGCAGGAGCAGGGCTGGAACGCCGAGATCACGCTGCAGCTGGTGCAGTACAAGAACCGCCAGGCCATCCTGGCCGTCAAGTCCACCCGCCAGAAGCAGCAGCACCTGGTGCAGCAGCACGGCCACCGCCACCGCAGCGCCTCCAACTCCGCCTAGGGCGGGCGCCGGAGGGACCCGGGGACCGGAGCCTGGGATCCGCGGGCGGGGCGGGGGGTGACCAGCAGGGAGCCGGAGCGGCTGCAGGCTTCCCCCGGCCTCTTGCGGTTGTGGGCTCCCGAGGAGCCGGGAGCCTCTTAAAAATCAGCCCGTGGCTAACTTTCCAGCCGGGGACTCGATCCGGCTGGGTGCGAGCGAGGGGAATCGTTTTCTCTGCTCCCAGCCCGGGCAGTCGTGCCCAGCCCCTGCGAGGCGTTTCAGAGACGGGCGGGGTGGCGCTGCCTTTTGTGCCGAGCTACTGACAGGAGAGAGAGTGAAGAGTTTCCTCGGACTTTCCTCCTGCCCCAGGAGGCCGCCCGCATGATCCTCAGCCTCCTGCCCATCCATTTTTGCCTGGTTCGCTGTTGCAGGAATCTCTCTCTCTCACACACACTCTCTGACACACACACACACGTTGGCTGTCTGTGCGCAGACCATGTGTCAGCTCATTCCGATTTCCCTTCAGTCTGCATTATTTTATCACAGGTTGAATTAAAGCAGCGCTTCAGGAAGTGAGCCTGAGCACGTGTCTATTGTGAACCTCTTTCAGTTGATCAAAAAACTTGGCAACCCAAGGAGAGCAGGGAGCCTAGAGAGCATCAGTTTAACAACCTGAAAACCCAGCTGGTTTTCTGCACAATCCGTTCCTTGATGGGGGGAAAACTTTCCGAGTCATATGGACTCTGACTACTATTTATGAACCCTGGAAACGATCATCTGGCCTGATGAGACTTCTAGGAGACATGACATACTGTAAATTTATTTCTAAGTATTTTATTTTATGGCTATTTATTAGGGATTTTTTTAAAGGCTTGTTTGCAAGACATTTCTGAATGTAGGCCGTTATCCAAAAAACAAATGTCAAATCAAAATTCAAAGCACACTTTAGCTCCCTACTTTATTGCAAACCTTTGGCGGGAGGTTGTGGGAGAAGCCAATGATTTAATGACTACGAATTTTAGGTGGTTTTCTACATGGCATTCTACAACAGTTTTCATTTCTACCCAAAATATTATTTTAGGAACTGTCATTATATTAAAATGGAAAATATGGTTTAGAATTAGGATGAAGATCTTAATGCGCAAGAAATTGCTTCTCTCCAAGGGTTGGAACCTGATTGTCAAGGTTGTTATTCTTTTTTAAACATAAATATGTGGGAAGAGTATTACATGTTATATGCATCTCAGTTACACAGAAAAAATAATCTGATACATTATTATTAGATAAAATACCTTGGCTTCATTTATCACCTGCAGCGGTTAAAGAGCAAACTCTGACCAATTTGATTTGTGATATGAGAGTATGTCATGTTAAAATTATATCAGTTTTATGTGCTCGCTTATTTTATGTTATGAAAATGGTTGTAAGAGCTGAGAACTGTTTGTTAAAACTTCTGTACATTTGAGTTCAGAGCTCTGTCCATACAGAAGGTTTATGAAAGGGCTATGTTCTTGACCTTAGTCACGTTTTTCTGATAGATTTCTGATGGCTTGCATTGAAATAGCCCACAGTTTAAAGCCCATCTTGTAAATGTCTTAAAGTGTTTAAATGAATCATTTCAGTCATAGTTTTCATAAACTGAAAAATGGTGTATTGCTGAGATAAACAGGTTTATGCAGATCTGTAATATAACCAGATGTTGAGAGATGTGTTGGGATCTTGTGTGTATTATGTTAATGAACCCAGTGAAGTTAGAAAATAAAGCGCTAGGCTATGTTTTCCTGCTCCTGTTGAAATCACAGAGTTTTGCTGTTGATTTCAGCGGGATCAGTACGAGGCTACTAGACCCTGATCCAGAAAAGCCTGTGCTTGTGTGCTTTACTGGATTGGGCCCTTAATGTGGTGGTTCATTTCCCATTTCGCACTGCTACAGCTAACACTCTCTGTTTTGAAATAAATGTTGAGTTCTCAGAAATAGGATAGTACAATATGGCCTGTTATCTCTAAGTCAAGGTTCAGAGCCTCAGCCATGGAACTATTTCTTTTTACCAACTTGGTAGGGAAACTGCTCTGCCTATTTATAAGCGATACACATGTAAACAAAATCTTAGCTTCACTTTAAAAAAATGCCTACTTCATATTGTTTTTAGTAACTGGCTAAAAAAAAACCTGAAAATGACACAGTGAGATCTTAAGCTGACGGCTGCATTTGAAGGATGTCTTTTAATTTACTCCCCATCCCAAACTGAGTCCAGTCCTGCAAGGTGCTGAGTTCATTCTGCTCCCCTTAATCTTACGGGGAGTTGAGGGTGCTGAGCCCCTTCCAGGGTGAAGGAACATTTTCTTTAGCCCTGATCCTGCAAACATGTAAGTAGACCCATGCATGTCATTGGGACTATGCATGTGAATGAAGTTAAACATGATCATAAGTGTTTGCAGAATTAAGCTCAGTCTTGCAAACCCTTATGTGAACAGTTCCATGGGGCTATTGGAGATCAGGTCCTTTGTAAGGATATATGTGGACTAGATTGGAATGGCAGGTTACAATTGCCCTCAGAAAGTCATTTCTTTGAAATTGAAGATGTTCAGCACCTTGCAGGATTGGACCCTCAGTCTGGGACATGGGGAGAAAGGAGATGAAAAGATACCCTGCAAGTACAGTAGCTAGTTTTCCCATCTCAATACATTGGCCATTCTCATTCTGCGAACTCTTAGATAATTGTGCTAGAGCGGAGACCTACAGAATAGACTGTAACTTGTAGTGGCTTCTTCAGAACCATTGCCCTTTACTGTGTAAAACATCTACCTTTCAAAAAGTGCCTAAATATTGATTAGTGGTAAAATGTGACCTCCTTTTCAGAGCCATTAATTACAGTTTATCAGGTAGCTAATCCACCCTTTCAGATATACACCTGTATCACAGAAAATTCACCTACCACAACACGTATTGAACCTGATAAAGAATAAATGTAATTATTCAAAATATGTCTCTGTGATCCAAGATACGTATTTCCCTGGAAGATGCAGTCATTCCTATCCTACACATGGCTGATTCAAGGCCCACTGAAGTCAAGACTCTTTCTGATGGTAGAAAGATTTCCATTGACAGTAGTGGACTTTGGATCAGACCCTAAATCATTCATTTGATCATTTTTCCCTCCAAGCGTTTGTGCTTTAGAAACAAAAAAGGACATAAGGTTTAAATAACTTTAAGGTTCTGTCTCAAACTAATGCAGGGCAAGACTTTCAGAATCAATTTTGATGTTATCATTAGCTCACACTTTGATACATTTTCCCTCCAGCTTGAGATCAAAGTGTCCTCTTTCATGTTGCATTTCTTGGTTTATGTTGGTTTGAGACAGACTCTTCCTGTACTATTTGAATAGCTATTTTAAATGTAATAATCTTTATCATGAACAAACTGTTGCTTGTTGATATTGTCAGATGCTTTACTTATTCCCCGTTATATTTTTTTAAAACACTGCTGTCAGCACAATTGCTGGTGTGACCGGTGAGCATGTCACAAAATCCACTTCTGAGTTGGCATCTGTGCTTTTAGTGTAAGTAGAAGGCCCAGTGTTTGGCTGGGATGAGGGCATTCATTCCCTCAGGTCAAGACTGAGGCCGTTTGAGAGCAACCTTGCACATGCTGCTCATACCATACCAGTATCAATAAGATTTCAGTCTCTGGGGCATTCAATCTGGCCACTTTCTCAAGTACTAAATTTATTACAGGCTTCTTGAAAACAGTAGCAATTTTGGACCAAAAATTCAGCTGGACATGTAAAGATAAACGTTTATTTTGTTCTTTTCCTACTGAATAGTTTTCATTGGCCCTACCTAGTTAAATATTGATTGTCACCTACATGTTCTTTGTCAGTGGTAACTACTCAAATACGTCCAGTGAGTTCTGCGCCATCCATGTATAATCCTATTCGAGGTTCACCAGGAAAGTAACCATGATAGCCCCGCCCTTTAAAGAAGGAAGGATAGAATGGGCATAGGAATTAAATGCATTAAATAGAAAATAAATTACAGTGCCAGTAAAACAAAAGGAGATGCTCAATATAGCTCGCAGCCATGTGGAAAGCTGGTTAATAAGGTGGTCAACCTTTATATGTCTTAGTGGAAGACACTGGTGCAAACTGAATGTGCCTGCATAAGGAGGGGCAGGATTAAGCAGGGAAATTCAAGCTGTGGTGACCATTCTGTAGCTTCATAACTTTGTATTCAGAAACAAGATCAACCAAATGTGATCTCCATGACCTCCTGAAGTAGCTTCTCTTCTTTAAAGTTCATGATATGTAACTGCTGGCTTCTGACCATTAGCTGCAGTGATGTACCAAATGTTTTCTAGCATATCCTGTTGTGCGCTGCAATATCAGTGTTGTCAAATTTGTGTGTAAATACGACTCAAATGATTTCTGAGAGATGTGAATTATTTTTTCATCTTTTTCAAAATGCATTCCATTTCAAATAAAGTGGCATCTATTGAAATGAACTGTTGCCGTGTTGACGGATCTATCCTTTGGGGCTATAGCTTCTTAGCTTAAAAATGTTTGAGGGGTGGAACTAGAGCCCACTGACGTCAATGAAAGGCTTCAACAGGCTCTAAAAGAGGCTTGTGGGTTGTTTTTTTGAAAGACCACATGAGTTCAAAACAACTGTCTACGTAAAGCTTTCCTAAAAGAAATGCTGATTGAATTAACATTGTCATCCAGTCACGCCTCTGCTGTGCTGCGGATAGAAAAGTAACGACCCGATGTTGCAGCTTGTGCATGGGTGGATTGCAGCACCCACACAGAGCCTCTTTGAGTTCAGGGAAGCTCTGCCTGGCACAGAAGTCCACCCACATGCAACAAATTGCAGGACAGAAGCCTCTTAAGACTGTAATCTTTACCAGTGAGTGTGTTAATTTCTGTGTATGAAGTAGGGAATCTGAGTAAGAGTCTAAAGAATAGCATGAGATTTGCCTTGATGCTCTTCTATCAGCATCTAAAAGCCTCTCATGGAATTTCAAGTAACCTTTAAGTAGCCCGGGAAGGACACTTCAAACATTAGGCGTATCTTCTTACAGCACTGGTTCCCTATATGTGAAAAGAAAAATGTGCAACTACTGCTGTTGCTTTTGGGATCTCTGTGGAATGAGAACAGTTCAGGTGTGTTGAGCTATCTGAGTGAAGTTAAGCTGTGTTACAATGACCTTTGATATTGAGCACCTTATAAATTATATTAAATTCAGTCACACAATTCATTATCTGGCTCTCTCATAAGCATATATAATAACACACATTTGGCATTCTCTTTTATTTGTGAATCACCAAAAAATATCTGTTCTAATGTGTGTTTCAAGAGAAGTACAGGCCAAATTTTTCAACTGTAGGCTAAAATGTAGGAATTTTGATCCATAAACGGCATGATTTTAGAGGTGCCAACCTTCCCCATCTCCCTCTGAACTGCAGGTGTTCAACAACTTTAAATATCAGGCCACTTTTATTTAGGTGTCTGTAGATTGAGTTGCTTAAATTTTAAGCTCCTGTGGTTGAAAATGTTGCTCATAGCTTTTAAAGGCCGATATCAGTTATTACCTTGTAATACTATACCTTAAAAAATGTTTAAAGAAAAATATCTTAACAAAAAGGAATAGGAATACATAATAAAAGAAAAGAAACTCAATCTATTCATTTAACAAAGAGAAGGTTAAGGGGTGATTTGTCAGAGTTTACAAGTATCTACATTGGGTACAAATATTTGATATTGGGCTCTTCAGTCTAGCAGACAAAGGTAAAACAAGATCCAATGGGTGGAAGTTGAAGCTAGACAAATTGTTAACAGCCAGGATAATTAATCATGAGATCAATTTATCCAGGGTTGCTCGTAGTGGATTTTCCATCACTAGCAATTTTTAAATCAAGATGGGCTGTTTTACTAAAAGATGTGCTCTGGTTCAAAGAGTAATTATTTTGGGGAAGTCCTATGGCCTGTGTCATGCAGAAGGTCAGACTAGATGAGCCCAGTAATCCCTTCTGACCTTAAAATCTATTAATTATTTGTCATTTTCAGTATCTCCACTAAGGATGACATTAGTCTCTGTGTAAGTTGCCACTTACAAGATCTATGCCCACTGGAGTCCCATGTAAGTCCTATTGTCAGGGCTGGCTATAGGGAAAATGGCGCCTTGGCCACACTTGTATTTTGGCACCTCTGGCCGCTACTGCCTCCCTGGACTCCCCTGCATCACTCCTGGCCTCTGCTGCTTCCCTGGGCTCTCCCTATCACCCTAGCCCTCTCTGCCTCCCTGGGCTTCCCACCTATCTCCCCATTGACCCAGACCCCCACTGCCTCCCCCCATTGCTCTGAGCTCCCTTCTGCCATCTTGCATCCCAGGCCTGCTCTGCTTTTTGCCTCTTGACCACTGCATCCCCCATGACCTCAGTGTCCTGGCCAGTCACCCACATTGCCCACCTATTAAGGCTGGCCCTGCCTATTGTGCTGCTGTAAATCAGATTTCAGTGGTAGATAGGTCTTGTGTGGGTGTTGTGCACAGAATGAAGTTAATCTAGGTGAACTGGGCTGTTGTCTTCCTCCGTAATAGCTATCATTTTAATAATACCTTCTAGAGAGAGTTTACTTGAATGTAAAGTAGGATGGAAAGAACACTATATGAAAACATTATGAATCACTGCAAGATGTAAAGGTTGGATTTATAAGCCTGATCTGAAACCACTGAAATCAATGGGAAACTTTTGGTTCACTAAAATGGACTTTGGCCCCATAAGCACACTTTTGGTGCTATGCGTAAATGCATATATGCATTTCATTCTTTTTATTTATGTGTGGGTTTTTTTGGTTTGTTTATATTTTATGCGAACTTAAATGATTAAATCATCTCTTAAATTCAATCATTTTCTAAATGAGGGAATTTAGAACAGTGACACTTTGATTCCTACATGCTTTCAGTATTACTTTGGCATCATTGTGAAAATGGTGGCTTCCTTTTTTTAAAACAAGACACTTTTCCCATGATTTACTCGTTTGCAATTAGATGCTGTGATGAGACTAACTTTAATTATTCTGGGTTTTTACTTTCAATTTCTACAGCAAAAGTTGGACAAAGATAATTGGAACATGGAATGACTTGTTTTCTAAGTATAAACAACTCTGCCCTTTTAAAAACATAGCTAAATAGTCTTTTCACCTATACTCTTCTAATAGCATCAACGGTAATAAAAACTGATACCTTAGGATCTTCTAAGCAATTTTCTTTAAAAGTTATTAAAAATGTTGTGGGCAGACAGAAGGATCTTGGGTTTTTTAATAAGTTTCTATCCATTTTTTTCATTTAGAGATTTTGGATTGTGAAATATAGACACTGGAAACACATTACTGGCTATACTTTGATATGCTCACAGCACTGCTTTCTTCTTATGAGTGTGGAAAAATGAAGAGCTAAGGACTTGATCCTGCGAAGAGCTGTGTACCCTCAATACCTACTTACTTTGAAGGTTGTTAAGGGGCTTGCCCAAATTTTGCATTCTTTGATGCATTCTTTGCATGCTTTGAATATACAAAGGAACTACCTCCGTGATGTATCAGGGTGGCATCATTTCATAAACAAGTTCCAGGGCAATGAAATCATTTTGCCAGATATAACTCTCATGAAGTACCTGCACTGCAGTGTATGCTCTGGCTTGATTGCCACACTTCTCAATTGTCACTAGAAGGCTTTGTAATAAAATCCAAAAAGATGGTACTCAGCTACATAGTAAAAAAAAGAAAAAATCAAACCTAACCGGAATAATTTATTCCTCTAGAGATAAATCACAGCCACTTTAAAAAGAGTGATTGTATGTAATTTCAAATCATTTTGATACATAAGCTACCAGTGATATCCAGAGATTGGCAGGAAATGTCTGTTTGGATAATATTTTGATGATTTACCTTTTGTGTAAAATGTACCATGACAACACTGAATCTCTACATAAACAAAACAATTTGCATTGACCCTATTTTGCAATTTTATCTTGTATTGCTGATTACACTAACAAATATATATGGAATGACAAACCATTACAATAAAACACACTGTACTTTGTGGTTAGTATGTAAAAGAGCCAACATTACAACACATTTTGGCATAGTCCATTCCCGGTTTACAGTAAGATGAGGAAATCACTACTTTTGTATTAAAAGTCTTGGCACTATTTTGTAAATATTCCTGGTATATATGACTGGACATATGTTTTTGATCATCACTTATTACAGTCAAGTATTGGGTCAGAGTGTGTGTAAAATGGGATTGTCAAATTGATTGTAGTTTTGTTTTTTTCTGTGTTGTATGTAACTGAACAGTCCATTTTTACCATTAGCATTTATTGCAATTTATGAAGATAAAATGCATGGTCTGATAAAAATAATGGTTCTAGAATTCTTTGAATCAAAGACCAGAAAAAGATTAAAGGGCAGCTCCAAAGATCTTTACTTCACAAGGCATTAGCCCTGTGTATAATTCTCTTCTCTTACATCAGTGCAAGGCCCTCATCCCACTTATTTATAGTAGCATTTTACAGATGACAAAATTGGGTGCATAGAGTTTGAGTCACTTACCCATGGTCTCCCAGGGGTAGCCTCACACAATAGAGACAGGACTAGAACCCAGATCTTCTAGATACCCAGTATTGGACCTCTGACACCAGATAATCCTTCTTCTTCAGTGTTGGTGAATAATGTAATCTCTTTAACCAGCGAACAGGCATAGGACATGCAACAATGTGACCTTCTTTGCCAATGTGCCTCCACCCTGAATGAGAGTGAATTCTTCTCACAGGGATGAAGTAGTCCATTCTCCATGCTCATTAACCGTCTGTTCCATAGGCCATACTAAAATCCATTGAAAGACTCCCACAACATCAGAGGTCTTTAGTTTGGGTCCTAAGTTACATGATTCTACCACCTAAGTATCTGTATCACAAAATTTTCCACAACTGGTACCTGTCTGTTAGAAACTGGAGGGAGATGAGACTCAGAACAATCATCAGATGGCTTTAGGTTATGAAATCAGCTTCTGATTATTACCAACACTAGCCACTGTCCAACCAGTGAACTAGGTTGAAAGGGCCTGTAGATGATTACCAGTTTCCTGAGTTATTAAAGTCCCTCCATTTATCTCATATTCCAAAGACAAGTGGAGGTTATTAGCAGCATAATAATTTCAAAAGACTATTCAGATAAGAATTCTATCCTAAACTTGTTTTTTCAGTCATAGAACTGATTGAACTAACTAAAAAGAAAATAGTTAAATAATAAAGATGGAATATTTTCCCTATTTGTTTTGTTTAAATACTCACCTGGCAAAATTTGTCCAATTTGCTTTGAGCTATAAATTAAAAATAGTGAGCTGAATTAATTTTGACAGAAAAGTTCATTACTTATCTCCCTCCCTTCCTCTCCCTGAAAGAGTTGAAAACATGAGGTTAGAGTAGCTGGTCGACAACAGGTTTATCTTAAGCCACTGCAGAACGTTAATGGAATTCTGTAAAGCTAGCTTACCCACTTTTGGAAACAGCCCCTTAAATTGTCTGCAGAGTTGAAAAATATTTCAGACTTTCTCCTGTGCCAGAAGTTCTTGCAATGTGCAGATGACATTGTTAGAAGCTTTTCTGCATATAAGTAAGGTGAACATAAGAAAAATTATTCTTGAGAGATCCCTTAAAGGAAAAGTTAAACTTTAGTCTGCTTTTTTAGCAATATTTATTAATGTTAGCAAATCGTGAAGTGATGTCTTGAAACACAAATGCACATGGTAGTCTGTTGTCTCACTTTATGGTTATTATGTCCTGTTTCACTACGTTATGTTTCCCTGAGATTCATTCCTAGTACTTGGCTCTTTAACAAAGTCTCCACTCTTGTCACAAGGCAGTGGGCTGCATGCTTGTCTTTTATACAAGTGATGACTGAAAGATCAGCAATAGGGAAGTAATGCTGACAGCCTCAGTCTTTGACAGCAGATTGTCAGCATTCTTAACCAGGGCACTGAGAGAGCCTGGGAAAAGTCTGGGATTTGTATGGGGTTCTCTAAAGAAAACTATCCATTTTGAGCACAAGGAGATACAGAGGCTTGATCTGCCAATCAATTTGGAGACTCAATCATAAACATGAAGTATGTATTAATGACACTGCACAACTAAAATGCATGATCAGTGCAATAGACCACACGCTGAAGAGTTAGTAAATATGAGATAGAGATACCTGATGATTGGCCGTGTAATAACACATGCTTTTATTTTCATGAGTCAGAGAGGGGATAAAAACGAGGAGTGGGAAGGACTCCGTTTACTTACACTGTATGCACCTGAATTAAGATGCCATCATTGTTAGATCCCTGTTCAAATCCTGTCTCAGGCACAGGGGGGGCTGGAACCAGGGGCCTCCTGCATCCCAGGTGAGTACCCTAACCACTGGGCTAAAAATTATGAGGGGGGGGACTCACCACCCCACAGCTATTTGGTGTAACCTCATCCACAGTGGCCTGATCCAGTAGGTGAGTTCTGAACATGCTTACTGGGTTGGGCCCGCAGGTGAGTTATGTGGAGGAACGGCATCGGCTCCCCAGTTCAAGCATTACACTGGGGCTTAGGCCTATAGTGAGGCAATGGTGCACGTGTCCAGAGGCTGAATCATTGGCACTTAGGGAACTTTTACCCTGAAAACTTATGAGCCAAGCAAGTTGAGGTGCCTACGGGGTTCAGAGGCAGCTGAGTGGGGGCTTTGTGAATCCCACTGGGGCCTGTATCTGGGATTCAGGTGCCTAAAGTGGCAGTTAGGTTCCTAAGTCCTTTTGTGAATCTAGCACTTAGTCCATATTTACATATTGTCAAATGTCTTATTGCCTTCTAACTCTAGCTTTCACTCAGCATGGCCTGGTGTTGTAATGGTTAATTTTCCTAACTAAATAACATTATTGTAAGGCTTTTAAATCATCAACGTATGACATGTACTCATTAAGATTAGCTGGGAACCTCATATCTAGCAAAATTATTATTATTATTTTATGTGTGTGGAGTAAATAATTCAGTCTCCTCCTAGATTTGGCTATGTCTTGTTTTCTTCCTCCTTTCTCTTCCCTACTCTCTTTGAACTAAACACACAAGGTACAGGGAGATGTCTGTAACACATAATGCTAACTGCTGTCCCCGAGCTCTCTTCTTGTGTGTTGTATTGATGAGATTAGTGTCTCAGAAAGAAATCGTATATTTTGATTGGCCTCAGGTATGCTGTGTATTAGGTCTGCCCTTGAAAAATGAAACTTCAGCACAGCTGGTACGTGCTCTTAAATCAGCTGTCACAACCCTCCCACATTTTAGGCCATGGTAAAGAGTAGAAATGTCACCTTGCTCACGGTTGGGAGGTGTGGAAGTTGGCTTAGAATAGTCTTTTGGCATCTCCTGCTCTTAAGGGAGAAGTTCCCGAGTCTTTATAACTACGCTGGCTTTCAAAAGAAGAATCAAAACTCTGCATCAAGTGACACTGGCGGAGGTAAAAATGTTACAGTGACAATTATGTGCTAGTGTCCTTTCCACATCTTTATATAAGGGTTTGTTATAAGCTTTTTTAAATACTAACGAGACTGGCTCACTCTTCCCCTCTCACAGCTGCAAATGTTATTTCCTGAATGCTATTGATGAAGACGTAATCCGGTTTGCATTTACAGTGGTCATATTCTTTCTTTGTTTTGATGGCCATGGGCAACAATAAATTATGGGAAACTGAAAGCAAGAAAGATTTTCAAAGCACTGTTTATTTGTTATGTGGCACTTCCAACAGTTCTTCTAATATTGTGCCTTATTCTTGTCTTTCTTTAACTTCTTGTTTTATGCAGCAGTAGTACAAGGCTCAAAAGGTTCCTGATCCAAAGCCCATTGAAGTCAGTGGTAGCCAGGACCTCGATGCATAAGGTTTGGGATACATTTTGGAAAGAAAATATTACTATAAGCCATAGTATAATATAGTATAAATATAGCAGTATATTTAGGTTGGGAGAAATACACAATTGGGGGAAGGCATAAGGGCCCTAATTCATCAAGGTACTTAAGCGTGTGCCTAACTTTCAAATGCAAGTACTTCTTTTGAAGCCACAAAGATTATATGTATATATCATGCTGAATCTCGGCTGTGGAGTCATAAATACACAGTTCACGTGTCGAGGCACAAGGAGGAAGGCTACTTCCAGAACCCAGAAGCTATCTATATAACAGTAAAAAGCCACATTAGCTGTTATTTTCCAGTAGTTTGCCTAATGAGTTAGCTGTCGGCCATTCTGACTTTTGTGGGGATGTAATAACTATCCTGCACAACATGTTAATCAGCTGATCTGATTGCTCCTCAGTCTAAACCATTGCACTGTGTATTAGACATATGCAATAATTAAAATAAACAGTGAATGGGCTGAAAGGAAACAACAAAATAAAGTATTGCTCAAAGGGTTCTGTCTAATATATACATTTGTAAATATTATTGTCTATTTGTATTACAATAAATTGTGCTTAGAGGGCTGTCTGAAAGAGGAGATTGTGCTGTGAGGGCCATCTGGTTCCCCAGTGCCATTCATATTTTGCAGTAATCTGGTGTATAATTATTTTGTAATTTATATTGCAGCATCTAACAGGTCACATGAAGCCATGTAATATATAATAAATGATAAGCAAAGATTTTGGAGGCTTATTTTAACCTGTGCAGACTTCCTAGTAACTAATCTGTTAGACTGCCAGAAATATGCAGCCCCCAAGAGAGATTTTAGCTGTGGTGAGTCTGTTGCTGCTCACAAAAAGGGAAGGGAATTTCTGATCTGAACTTTTTCAACTTTGAAAATAATAAAGAATTGGAAAGCAAAGCAGTTTTAGATTAGTGCTGAGGTTTAAGCCTAATATATATATATATATATATATATATATATATATATAAGAGAGAGAGAGTGTATGTGTGTAAATATGTATGTGCATGTGTGCGCACACACACAAAATAAAAGCAATTGCTGATTAAAATATTTTGAAGGTTTTGCTGAAAATGACTGGATGGGGCCCATAAGTCTCCTCAGTATAAAATGTGCTTGGCAAACCCCTCTGCAGTTTAAAAAAGACAGTCTTAAAGGTAAACCAGAAGCAGAGGATAATGCCAGTGAGAAGTCCACAAATACTAGTTCTTTTGACACTGTATGGAGATCAGACCTTCTTTGGCAGTTTAGATTTTTCTGTTTATATTAGTTTTCACAGGGCAACCATATTTCCTGTGCTCATTTAACCAAGAGGTATTCAGTTCTCTGAGAAAAAGTGTTAAGTATCACCTCTGTGTGCTGTTTTCTGTGTGACATTTTTAAGATAAGGTGACAAATGTTTAAATTATTTCTGGAATGTAGAAAGCCTTGTTGCAGATGGCTACAGATAAATGTCATCTACAGCCCTCTGTCAAAAGATGTAAGTAATTTAGTTATGTTGGGTAATGGTATAACTGAATCAGCACAGCACGGGTGGACTCCAGATGCCCTACTGGGGTAACGGAAAAGAGGCTGTCGTCAGTGTCACTGATGGAGGAATTAAAAACTTTCCTGTGTTGTTTTGCTGAGTTCTACCATTCTCCAGTTTCACACAAAGATTGTGTGTGTAAGGTTAATGAATGAGGAGGCTGAAGAGTTCACATCCATTGCTTTGAGTAACCATGTGGCATCCTTAGTAATTTGATCTCCTACTCTAGCAGGCCATCTAAGGGGGAAGGACACACTATCTGTTAACAGGACATAAATGTTTCCTTTGCTGTATACTTTTCCTTATTACAGTCCAGCAGCACATGGAACATTTCAGTTCTGTGTGATGGGAGTGGTGCATTTGTCAAATGGCTTAAGACATACTGTGACTCCAGATGGTGTGATTATTCATTTAAAAGTCCCGAGGCTGCGGGAGCCCCAGAGCTCTCACTCCTACTTGCTATTAATATAATTAGATACAGTGATAGTGTAAGAGGGAGCCTGTCTAAAGGACATCAAAACAATCAAATGGAGACTACAGAAATTACTTGGACTCTCAGTCCAGCTTTCATTGGTTTAATTCCATTGACTTCAGTGGAGTAACTCCTGATTTACACCAGTATAAGTTAGAGGACAATCAGGTCCATTGTATTCAGAGTTGAAGCAATCCACAGTTGCTGGCTTTCTAATTACCACTGGGACGCTATATAGATTTATATAATGACAGTCATTTACAATCTACAGTAAGGTGATGTGCTCTCTACACCAAATGTCTAAGAACAAATAGAGGGGGCTTTTGCTACAGAATGCCATCAGCTATTTAATAGCAACAAGCCCAGAAATGTGGGATTTATAACCTAAGAACAAATCTAAAAGAATCAACCAAACAATCCTGAAAGCATTTAACACGTAGGTTTTTCTGGTCCTGACCTTATGTATGAATGTTTCTATATTTTAGTTATAGAATATTTCCTATGCTTTGGAGAAAACTAGATTAAATTAATAAACCCTTCCAAATATTTAGAAGGAGCAGCCAAAGAAAGCTAATTGGGAATTCAGGGAAATATAGATTAATTTAGCTTTAAGGGTGAAATCCTGACCCCATTAAAGTAAATGGCAAAACTCTGTTGAATTCAATAGGGCAAGGATTTCACCCGAAGTATAGATTTCATTTTGAAATGTGTGATACTGTATATTCTCAGCCTGTATAAAGAATACATTGTTGTTTAAGATTTCTACTGTTAAACCTAACTTCATGGAACAGAATTAAAACGGAGAATGTAATGGGGGACTTTCCTGTGCTGCGTAACTGAAACCTTTTCTGTTTGGATAAAAGGTATTTAATTTTGTTAAGAAAATGTCTAGACAGATGCAGAGAGCTGTATCTTCTCAATCAAAACTGTGCATTTCACTTTGTGGCCTTGAAAGTGTCTTTTAAAGTCTGCACACTGCTATGTCAATTTGGCTTTTTATCTGAAAGCTGATTAGAATTTATTTCATTACGCAATTTTCTTTTTGGCTTTTGTTACAAGAGACTTACTTACATTCACTCTAGGGTATTTTAAAAAGCTAACCAACACACACACAGTCATTTGTCAATTGTAAAGCAAATCCCAGTGGCTTGATAGAAAGGAATGGTTTTTAAGTCTATCTGGTCTCCTGTTAGAACTTATAAACTCTGTGAGCAAGATGTTCGGGAGAGCTAGGCACCACAATAAGTGGTCAGATTTTCAAAAACTCAGCATCTGACATGATGAATTCTTTTGACTCTCTGGACATAAATGTCACCATGGAAGCTGCTGGAGGTGAAATACTTTTGAAAATCTGGCTCTGGTTTTGGTGCCGAAGTGGGAGAGGATTTTAAAATCTGTCTGCAGCTGTGTGTGCTGAGCACTTGAGAATCTAGACCTCCGCTGTTGTTCCAACAGCACCAGCACCTATGGACGACTGAGTTGCATTTTTCCAGATCTCCTGTGCACATTCAAAATTGGCTTTTGATAATAAAATATATACATTGTTCATAAACTATTAAATCGTGCCGTCTTTTCCACTATTCATGGCCTGCAATACTAACAGGCTTTATCATCTTTTAAAAGGCAACATAACGTGCCGCTAATATAATTTCATGAGTTTCTTGCCACATCATTGACAAATAATAGTAGTAACAACATGCAGCAACTTCAGATAAGCTTTAATATAAGGGGAACATTTGTGTTGGAATGTTCACTGTACAAGGACTGAGCCATATTGCTCCCATTAAAGTTAAGTCCATTCAAATCCTCATGCACTAGCTCCCTGAGCCCAGCTAAAAATGCACTTCTAGTAATGGCAGTCAACTTCATGCATCTCAGTCTGCTACATACCTTTGCCCCAGCTCATGCATGCATTATTTGCTTGCATGTTGTATAAATTAAAGACACCTGTGGGGCAAGACTTGTGCTGAGGAAAACTTTAGGAATGACCAGCTCCTCATGCTTTTTTGAAAAAGCATTTATTAGTCTTCTGACTATGATACAGAGATGGGCCTATCCAGGGTGGTTGGATCCACGTGTAGGATTCCTCAGTGTCAACTCTATAGCATGGAACGATTCTGCAGCTTAGCAGAATGTGCCTTCTTCGACCTTCTCTCTCGATGCACATGAAGCATCCCATACAGTTAAGAGGAAAGAGAGAGTTCTGCCCTGGCAGAGTGTATAGTTAGGGCTCTGTATGTGGGAATTTAATTCCATAATACATTGTGGAGGAATGGAAATCTATAATGTACTGACTCCAGAGCTACTGTGATGTGGTGCTGTACTGAATGAAGGGGAAGAAATGCTACAAAAGCTTTAGTCCATTGGATGTTATTCCTGGCCAGCCTGCTCATACAGTTTGCCCAGCATGCTAACTTTCCAGGAGCCATCCTTAAAATGAGATGCCTGGCTACTCTTGCCAGCCCCAGAGAGGAATAAAACCAACCAACAGGGTCCTAACAAGTTTTTTCTCTATGTATCTTGGTAATTATACTTTCTTTTCCCTCCACAGTCTACACCTGCTCTTGGGCCAGAGCCTGGTCTCATTTATACCAGTGTAAATCCTAAGTACCTCTTGTGATGCTGGTAGTTCAGGTTCCCACTCCTGCCAAGACTGTAGGTGTTAGCTGAGCACTGACAAATTCATAGCTGGAACCAGACAAGCATATTAGTATTGTTCAAGACAGATGTTAGATCTGTAAGGGTATATTTTGTGTTTAGATTCTATAAAATGCTTGTAAATTGCCACATGCATTAATCTCACTTGTAATGTCTGTATCCCAGGCTATAAGGGATACAGTTTTGATTTATAAATGTAAAAATGCTTGCCCTGAATATATGAATCCATGGAGGAAGAGTAGTTCCCCCACCCTTCAAGAGGACTATCAAAATTAAGTGGCCCATTGTGGATCATCACATACAAAGACTGGGCTAGGTCCTCTCACAGCTATAAAGATACTATGTGCAAGGAAACTTGTCATATCAACTTGAATTCTGGAAGGACATAAAGATAGCTGGCATGAAAATTCTTCATCTCTTTGCTGTTTGGACTCTCACAGGGCTGGAGCTAGGAAACAAAAGCAGAGATCCTCTGGGTGAGCCCTAAAAGACATTACATTACTACATCTGTCACCCTTTGAAACCATGGACTGTAAGTCATTTGTAATACATGTTGCCTGCTTTAACCTGTAAATAACTCTCATTTATTTTTCCTTGTTAATAAACCTTTAGTTAGTTTATTACAGGATTGGCTACAAACATTGTCTTTGGGGTGAGATCTGAGGTACAAGTTGACCTGGGGTAAGTGACTGGTCTCTTGGGACTCGGAGCAACCTGAACATTTTGTGACGTTTGGCATAAGTGACCATTTATCACTAAGTCCAGCTTGCCTGGGTGGAAAGATAGATTGGAAAGGGGACTGGCTATAACTCCATGATAAGACTGTTATAATGCTTCAGGCGTTCAAATTTGTTACTGGGTTGATGAAATCTAATTATAGAACATATCATGCTTCCAGTCTGCGGTATCAGTCCTGCTTGTTGACAGTCTGCCCTGAGGTTGGCACTCACAGTCGTGTTCCACTCCAGACAGCTTCCACTGAAGTTAGTCATTACTTTGATCTCCCATTCATGGGACTGAGAGCACAACTGGGCTCTTTAGCTGTCTCCACGTCTTCTTTTCTCCTTCCCTCAAAACTTCACTCTCAGCTCCAAGATCTGGATTTCCACTTAAAACCTCTCTTTTCTTCCACTAAGTTGATCTGTCTTCTCTAGTGTCCTTGCTATGATACCTGACTTCATTCCTTACCCATACTATAGCATTTGCCAGCTGCAGCCCTTCTCTGCACCACTACTTGAATGAATGCCCTTAGCAATGCTGTCTGGTGCTACTTCTTCCCCCACTGCCGCTCCCATCCACCCATCCTGTCCACACTGCTGATAGGAGGGAGGATTGCTCTCCCTGCCATGAGTCACAAAGCCAAATTCACAGATATCTCTAGCCGGGCCCCCACATGGGGGAGTGGGGGACAAGGGTACACTTTACCGGGGCCTGGAGGCTCTGGGAGGCCAGGCTGCAACCCCCATTATGTGTGTGGGAGAGGGCCTGTGTTACAAGTTTGTACTGGGCCCCAAAAAAATATGCTTAAGCCCTGGTCTCTAGAGGGAGTGTGTTTTTTTCCCCAGCCCCCTTCATTGTGTACATTGCATATACTCTCTCAGGTTTAGGAGGACCCAACTGGCTGCAATGGGAATTATACCTGCGTAACTGAGGACAGAACTGAGTTTGGTAGGTGGGTGTGAGTGTCATATACGTTCTCCTGACACACCACCTCTGAATTTGGCTCATAATTTTCAAGCTACATGTTTCATAGAAAAAACACCTTTGCAGGTTTCAGTTCTGTTTAGAGGTGGAATTAGACTTAAACCAAAGCCCCACACCTAAACAGTGCTGAGCTTTGGATGGGTGGTGCTGAGACCCAAATACATACTCAAGACTTTCAACTGTAAATTGTTCATGAGAGATCCTGTTGGAAACAATGCTTAATCTATTATTTGTTGGTTGATGGAGACTAGATTTCAAATGATCAAGACTCAATATGATGGATAGCAAAAAACGTAGTCCAAACTTGGAGTATGGTGCAATCAATTTTTCCACGCACCCCACAGTCAATCTGAACCAGATCCAAATTTTACATGGGGCCCCTACTTCTATAATGGGCTGAATAAAATTCCCAGTTACAAAGAAAGACTCCTGAAAAATGACATAGCTAAAATACACGTCTAGATCTCTGTGGCTTGGGCTAATGTTTAGGTTTATTTCGGAGATTTTGAACACATGAAGCTTGAATTTGTTTGAAAATTTTCACCAATTAATTTTTCCATTCTATCAACTACCTCTCCCTAGCTCTGTAAATGCATATCACTGGCCTATCTAAGCTTTTATATTTTTCCTTTAAAAGTTATTGAATAAAACATCCTAAGTTTGAGAATCTTTTTGGTTAGCTCCAACCAATTGTGGCATGTACACTGTATTTTACTTATAAAAAACTAGGCAGATAGACAGTCTAGCTGGTCAGTAGTTGCAAACCTTAAAAATGGAGTTTGAGTGGTTTGTCTTTACTACCATTCACTGCAGCAGCAGGTCTCAGGAAGACTCTATGAACTTAAATTTGAATAGTAGAGCTTGCTCACTAGCTCTCTGTGACATTTCTGCCTGCTTAATGAGATGTTTCTGATTATGGTTTTATTGGGCATGCTATGCATCCCTGGAAATTCTTCTCTTGAGTGGTGGGGGTCAAATTCAGCATCAGATGGGGAAGAGGTAGATATATGGTTACTGTTGCTATTGCTTCTAGTGTTTTGATTTCCTGTGTTCTGAGACCCAAATGCATACTTGGGACATTAAACTGTAAACCGTTCATGAGAAATCCTTTTGGAAATGATGCTTAGTCTATTATTTGTTGGTTGATGGAGACTAGACTGCTAATGAGGATCAAGACAGTATGATGGATGGCAAAAATGTAGTCCAAATTCGGAGTATGGTGCAATCAGTTCTTCTATGCACCCCACAAGTTGACCTGATCTTTAATAAAGGCTTTCGGCCTCCATTTTGATCTGAGCAGAAAAGTTCTGCTGAGCTTCTCAGCCCAGTAGCATTGCTTTTGGTGCAAGTGCCTTGCTCTGCCTCTGCTGCCATCTGGAACTCCTATACCTCTCCTCCTCACCGAGGTCTGGTCTACACTGCCGACGGCCGTCGATGGGAGATACACGAGATATGTACTGTAGCTTGCATATCTCCCATCGACTTACTTACATTTGCTTACCGCAGTGTCTCCCCTGTGCTGTGTCAATTGGAGATGCCTCTGGTCGATGTAGCCTTACTTTTTTCAGCGGGTGGGGTGGATTTATTGCGTTGGCCAGAAGGCAGTTCCGGGATCGATTGAGCGGGTCTCCACTGCCCACTCAGTCGAACCTGCTGCATCAATCAGTGCAGCCCTGGCAGTGTAGACATACCCTGAGTCTTCATCTCCTTTTAAGTCTCAACTCAAAACTTGTTTCCATCTCTTTTGGTTCCTTTTAGTTTCTCTCTCACTTTATTACCCTTCCTTTAACAATATATCTGTATTAATTAGCTCTGCAAAGCGTTCTGGGACACAGCTTGTAAAAAAGATATATGCAAAATGTATTATTCCTTTATATTAAAGACAAAGGCAGCTGCATTCCATGCAGTTTTGTGCAAAGATTTCCTATGGCCTTAAGGCTATGACTATCATTTGTGCAAACTTTAGGCACCCTTGCTAGAAAGTGTGGTTTTTAAAAAACCAACTAACCCAAACCAAACCACTTTGGTTGGCTCACCTGTTTTCATTTTTATAACATTTCATTAGCAGTAATAGCTCGTGGTGTGAGTTGGTAGTTATGTAACACATTGCAGTGTGTAGACACAGCACGCTGTAAGATCAGAACTGGCCAGCTTGTTACCGCTCCTGTGCATTTCAGAGTTTGGGAGAAGAAGAAAAGAGGAGACGTCAGTAACTCTAGCTGGTTGAGCCATAGAGGAGATTCTTGCCTGTGCTTCATTCTGTCTAGGAGGAAGAGAGTTTTGGGATTTAGGGCCCAGCACAGCAAAGAACGTAAGCTTGTATTTAACTATAAATATGTAAGTAGTGCATGTGCTTAAAGTTAAGCACCTGCTTAGGTGCTTTGTTGCATTCAAGCCCTTCAAGGAGAATATGGAACGAGAGAGAATGATGTCACCAGGCTCTGTCCACCTCATCCTTCTGCACCCATGAATTGCAATAGAAGTGCAAAGTATGATTGCTATGATGGATGGCCTCCCTGTGGCATGAGTTCCATAGGTTGACTGTACCTTACATAAAGATGTTTTTCATTGATTGGCTCTACATTTTCTTCCATTTAACTTCATCAGTGAAGAGGTATAGCTTGTAATGGTATTAAGCAAAAGGATGAAAAGGAAGGACAGATTAGTTTGACTGTGCCCTTGGACTGAGGGGTAGGCTGTGCAGCCTGCTGGTCAGAGCAGGAGTCTGGCCTAGTGGTCAGAGGAGGATCAGAAGACATAGCCAGAGGCATGTTCTGGAGACAAGCCAATGGTCAGAGCTGGGAGTGAGGGCAGAGCCAGAGGCATGGTCAGGAGACAAACTAGTGAGTTAAGAAGAGACCAGGCAGGCTAGAGAGGAGCAGGCAAACCTAGACAGGAAGTAGGTCTGGCACAGCTGGGGTGGATATGGAACATATTGAGCAGCCATAGTGCTTCTGTTGCAAGGGGGCTTAAATGAGGATCTGTTACCTCTTCTGACCAATCAGGGAGCACTATCACTTAGTGAGGGTTTATTGGGCCCAGCTGAGCTCATAGGGTTGCTAGGCAACTGAGCAGGGGGCAGCTGTGTTCCTGCCAATACCTCTGTAGTCTCATCTCCTTCCAGGCTAAATAGTCTGTTTTTACCAGCATTCCCCCCCCCCTCCCCCCCCCCAAACAGTGCATCTCTCTAATGTGTCTCTAGCAGCCAAGGGTCATTGTCAGAATCTGGTTTGTCTTGCTGTGATTGCCAGGGCTCCAGTTCTGTTAGTGCCTCACTTTGTGGGAGGGATTGGGGGGAGTAGAGGTAAAGGTCAGGAATTATGAATCATTTCCTCTTTGTTGCAGCAGTGAGCATGGCTTGCAGAGTGAGTCAGTGAGAAGCAGCACAGAGCAGTGATATTCTCCAAGCGGAGCCCCCGGGGCCACAACTGACCCTTAGTCAACACGGCCAAGGCCCTGATATCATTTAACCTTCCTCGTCTCAAAACCTTTCTTTAGTTTACCGATTCAGAACTGTAGGATATAACAGGTATGTTAAAGAAACCTGCCTCTTCTGCAGACAGTGCTGAAGTTCACTGATGTGAGGGAGTGGGCTACTAAACCCAACATGGCCTAGAGCAGGGAGCCAGACCAGCCTTAAGCCCTTCCCCTTTTCTTATTGGACCCAAATAGTGCTTTTGTCTTCTTGCAGGTGAAATATGCTTGAATAAGAATGCAGATGAGGGAGATGGTGATAGCAATTGGTACCATGCTTAGATGACTACAGTCAGGGTATCCTGTGGTATATTATCTTCACTGTGAAGGGAGGGTTATTCACAATGTCACTTAAAGCTACTGTTCATTCCAGGGCTGATATTAATTTACACTGAACACTGACATATCTAAGGGGTCTTCAGCAGGAAACTGCTCTATAAGTGCAAAGTGCAGGGTCATCTTATCATTATGGTTATTATGATAGTGCCCAAGTGACAACTGAGAATGGGGCTCCATCGTGGTAGGTGCTATACAGACACAGAGTATGACAATCCCTGCACCAACGTGTTTACAATCTAAACTGAGAAGACAGACACAGGCTAAGGGACAGGGATATACCACACAATTTATTTTAATGCATTTATTATTGTTCATTTGCCATAACACTGATTAATTACCATCAATGAAATGCCTAGAATAAGACCAGAGATGCAGCTTTAGTTCAAATATTGGAAGCTGGGGTAAAAGTTTAGTCCTCGATTTCTTTCAGAGGATTTGCTCAGCTACAGAATCTAAAATCAATAAAGCGTCACTATGGAAAGGACCCATTTACTATTACTGGCCCTTTCTTTTCTCCTTGCTTTCTGTTGCTGCATCAGTTTGGTTGAGGGCTGTGATTTGTAATGTAATTCTTCATTTTGACTAGCACAGTAGAGGGATGCTTTGACTTATCCTTGGGCCTGACACCTGCATTCCTGGAAGTGATGAAGATGACAGAAGTGAGTGCAACTAAACTTTCTTCTTAGGCACATTGCAGTAGCCAGCAAAATCCAGCTGCTCAGCACCTGATTGGCTCAAACAGCCTCACATGATTCAGATGCCATTTCCCTACTTGCTGTAGGCCATCTTTAATGAAAATACTCCCAGCCCATATGCCATCATGCAGAAACTCCTGTGTTGTAATAGATCTTGTCATTCGCAGCAATTAAAGGCAGAGGTTCAAGGCACTAAAAGCAGAAGGGAAGTATGTTGACTAACTAAAGTACTGTAAGCTTATGGGTGAGGCTTTTCCAAGTAATAGTCCCAGCTGTTTCCCTGATAGGACATCAATCAAAACATTGTTCCAAAGGCACCCTTGGCTTTCCACTTGACCTTGCACTCCAGCATCATGAGGCCACTGGCCTATGGCAGTAATTGTAAATGTAAGACAGAAAATCTAATTAGGGAGGAGATTAGGTACAATGGGATCCCATATGGTGTGTTCCTTGTCAGCAAGTGCAAACCGCAAGTAAAGGAGAACCCAACCACACTGAAAGCTTTAAGGCACATTGAGAAGTTCCTTTTCCTACATCTATATTGATAGTATACATCCAGCCAGTGTTAAAGCAAGGCTTGAAAGGATTTATTGAGAATTTTGTGCTCATGTATGGGCAATTTGAGAAGCGTCTATCTGCAGATCAGGTGCAATACTAGCAATAACAGCACAAGCTTCATTGCACTGCCTGGCTAATGTGCTTCTTTTCTGGCTACTAGGAAGAAGAAGATAACTTAGCCTCTTTGCCCAATCAGTCTCTGGCCATGCTTAGTCCACCAGTAGGTGTGGTGATTTTAGTAATGTGGACAGCTGTTCCATAGAGCTAATGGTGATTTAAATGCCCATGAATCCACAGCCAGCTGTGAAAGGGGAGGGACAAGTCAAGGGGAGCCCAAATATGGCAAAGAGAGGGAAGGTTTTTATTTAAAAATGGAAAATATTAAATGAAATCAACGTTTGTGGCTTCCTGTATGAGTGGAGGGTGACCTAATAACAATTCCAATGAAAGAATGGAATTTAACACTGCCCTGTTTGGAGACTGGCACTTCCTTATATTTAAAATACACAGCAGGAGTCCTGTGGTCTAGTGAAGGCAGTGGAGCCCAAAGGGATGAAGCTGGCGATGCTATAGCCACTAATTACACTTAAGGTGGCCATCATTCCCAAACAACTATTTATTTTCTCCTGTCTTTGCTTTTAGACGTGTTTAATCCCTAGTGTTGGTAAATTCACATGACTTTTTAAAAATTAACTTTCCACAATAGGGCCAATTTATGCTTGTTTTATCCACATGGGCATTGGGTAAGACAAACTGACTTGCATATTGAATTTCACAGCTCTTAGTTTCACTTCCTGTATGAAGGTAGGGATGGTGGGGGAGCTGCTTTGATGGATTCTGGCTACAGTGGGAGGGGCTATGAAATTTAAAATACATTCTTAACATTAAATGAATGCTGGTTAAAAGCAAACAGAAGTAAACACTTGGGCTTTAGGTACAGATGAGGATTAGCAATATTAAGTGTTAGTGATGTCAAATAGTTAGAAATACACTTGAAAGAAAGCCCATGAAGAATTGTGGATTAGGTTCAAGAGTCTCTAGACGTGTGTGCGTGTGAGAGAGAGAAACAGTAAATTTTTTAGTTCAGTGGCAGAAGATGTAGTAGAAGCTGGAGACCTGGATCCTTGTCCCAGAATTCATATATCACTTCCTATAGAGTTCAGTGAATTTCCCCATGAAATTACTGTTTCGGTTGCTATCCCCACTGTTGGCCTGGAGACTAATGGTCAGAAACAAGTATGCTGTTCTGTGTTGAACCATTGCTTGAGCTGGTAGACCTGTCTCCTAATCTGATCAAGTTGAGAGCTTTTGGTACCAAGTGTCAAATGTGCCTCTTTTAAGTACATATTGGATGTGCAGTACGTAATCACAGTATATAAAGACATTCAAAGAATGTTTGCTTGTTGCTTTGGCCTGACAGAAAGGATCAGCCTCTGTATTTGTTAGCAGCCATTTTCAGCATTGTAGGAAGGAAAGGAAGCCTCTTCAGCATTACTTTTGCCCATAAGGTTCAGCTAGAGCCTTGCTCCATTTGTTTATTTATCATTGTTGTCAGGGGAGAAAACAAAGCAATGATGGGATAAATGGGAGATGTATCTCCCATAGCAAAACTCTCTCCATGAGAAATATGCCCTCCAGTTAGTCCATGTTTACACAATCATACTAATGTGAGGCATATTTTTCATTTGGTTGGTGACTAATTTCACCCATCCATTTGTAAGGGAGCCAATGTAAGAGAGACTCTTCCTTTAAGGGGGAACTCAGTCAAGTCTTACATCTCATGAGCAAATGTTTTCTTTTTCTTTTTCTTTTTTTTTTTTTTGGTCACTGCACAGTACATTGTTTCATTGCACTGAGGAAAATGGTTATGCAATGGGCTGGTAGAACACCTGTCGTGTAACGCTTTGTGAAGTTTATAATATGAACCCCTGCTGGCAGAGACAGCTGTGTCTCACATTTAAACTGAAAGTATAAGGTATCAGAGGAGGAGGAAGAAAAAAGGCTAAGCCTATGAAAACAATACATTCAGTGACCGGAATCTGTTGTCAAGAATTATAAGCTAAATGAGTTACAGTTTATCTGGATATTGAAAGAAACCTGCTTTGTTCCTAGAAGACAGAGTATGTTTTCTTATAGGCATTCTCAAAGGATTTCATGTTCTGAAAACGGACAGCTGGTCTGCTCAAAACTGGACACACTAATTAATCTATCAATCGTGTTACAACCGGAGAGCATTTAACAAGCAGGGATAGAGAAACCACTGAGGAATTTTGGCAGAACATGTGGGGATTTCCCTTTATAGAGCCAAATCCCACTCTACAAGAGCCTCAATCTCACTGGCTTCAACGAGATCATTTGAATGAGTCAGGCAAGCGGGATCTGGCTCTTGATTTGCAACAATCTTGGAGGATTTTCTCCAAAATTCATGTAGGTTTTACTTGATTTTAATTCCATTTGGCCCTATTGTTAATGTTAATGCCAGGCATCGGTGTAAGAACCCAGGACCAGATTCTGCCACCCTGACTCTACAAGCAGGACTTTACTTCACAGGTAGTCCCATTGACTTCTCTAGAATTACTTGCAGAGGCAGCTGCGACTCAGCATGAGTAGTAAGGGTGGTGGAGTCTGACCCACAGAAAGGATCATAGTAACAACATTTATTAAGGGCTAGACTGTGCCCTTGTCTAATGCAGGCTCATAGCAGGGTCCTTTGTGCATCCTGAATCACCACTCTGACAATTTAGGGGAGCACAATGGTGGGACCCCAAGTATTTTCCCTTTGAAACAACTGGGCAGGGAGCAGGTGGAGTCATGGCCCCATCTGGCTCCAGGTGCCAACCATTGTAGCTGACTAGCCAAGCAGAAGGAGCATATGCTGCTTTCCATAAAGAGGTGTTGCAAATCACTCCCCCTCTCCCTCATCCCAGCACAATCAGGGAGCAGGAATAAGGGGGAGCAAGAAGGAGCACTGCTAAAAGCACAGCTGGTGCTGTGAGAGCTATCCCTGCTGTTTCAACCTACTTTAACTACTGTCAGGGAATTCTGGGTGCAATTATGCACTACCCTTTACTCTGGTCAGCATGCTTGAAGAATGATCTAGCACAATTTTATTACACTGCACAATCATGTCCTGAGGGATGGAAATATGAAAACGGACGTGTCTTTTAAAATCATTTAAATATAATTTAAACACCAAAATGATTGGATGGTTATTGCATGTTGTCACTACAGGGCAATGTTAAGGCTGTCTGGGTGCCTTAACTCCATATTTCTATACCTTAATGTATTTGGATTTCCTTTAAGTTTAAGCTTAATTCTGAATTTCCTAGGTTTGTGATGCTTGTTTTTCAGATGAGTGCAATATTCTTGCAATTTATTTACCCTTAGTTGACTGATATGTCCTCTCAACCTTACTTCTTCTTCATGCAGTTTTTGTCTGGAAATATTTTAAAAGCTTTCCTCTAGAGTTATTAATTCATGTAAATTATTTTATAAAGGTTATTGATCTCATCAAAATAAAAGGGAAGAATAATAGCTGGTAGTCTCTAGAATTTATTGAACTGAATGTCTAATAACATCATGCAGGAGACTGCTGAGACCTTAGTGCTTGTGTAATTTAATCAGGGTTGACCTCACAAAGTGCTCCATACAGTAATGTATTATACCGCCCTTATCTGAATTCTGGTGTGTGGGGTTGGAGTTCTGAGAAAGCTCCAAAAGTTTTCTTGAAAAGATCTGGGATACAAAGTAGACGACGTGGTGTGGTCCTTGGAATTTGATGCTCTGTCTAAAGATTTGGAAGATTGGCAGTACTGAACTAAATAACTGCAACACATAGGCTCTCTTCATCTTTGTTCTTCAAATGCACCTTTGAATGCATTTTCTAAGTTACTGTGCCCTGGAAAAACTCAGATTTGTGTGCACAAAGTGTACTTGCACACAAAAGTTATGCAGCTAGATCAGGCAAAATCTTGGATGTGAGAATTTGCACTTACAATTTTAGAGGGCAGATTGAGTCGCTTTTGAAAATGTGTGGTGAAATTCTGGCCTCATTGAAGTCAATGAGTGGTTTGCCATTGACTTTAATGGGGCTAGAATTTCATCCAGGAATTTTAGTTCTACGGAGACATTAATCAGCTTCTCATGTTGTCCAAGAACCAAGTTCCCACAAGCCACTGCCAGACATGTACTGCTTTGAGCCTGATTCTTTACTTTTATGCAGTGGGAGTTTTGCCTCCATAAAACACAAAATTGGGCCCTAAGGGATTAGTCTTAAAAATAAATTAAAATGAGAATGTGGATTTCATGATCATTAATGGGAAGGTGATGTATGAGTGATATTAAGATTTGCAATAGAATTATAATGAACTTTTCTCAGTTGTTTGTGTAATTGGTTAGATCTTTTTGTTTGTCAAGTTTACCAAAATATAGTCAGATAGTGAGCTCCATAAGGAGATCCCAAATTTAACATACATTTATTGCTCTCATCCACTTTTCTTTTCCTCTTCTCTTCACTAGTACTAATGTCAGTTCGACAAATACAGTATGTGGGCAGAACAATGAAACTATTCTATTCAAAAGATTATTTCATTCTCCTGCTATTAAATAAAAAGAAAAGGCCTTTTGTACCTTTTATATGAATGTGTGTAATGATATGATTGTATACCTCCATCTCCTTAACTTCAGAGGAAGTGATTCATGTAGGAGATTATCTAGGTTTGAAGGACTGTCCGGATATGGCAAACTTCTATTTACCTAATAAATTCCTTCATGCAAGAGAAAATAATTCTCTTCTTGTGAATAATGCAACAAACACAATTTTAGTAACCCAAAAGTCACTTCATGCACAAAGGAAATCAAAGCATCTGCTGATTAAAATTCAAAATATTTTCTATCTGTCTAGAGTAACCAGTTATTAAACAAATACCCCTTTAGATATAACCTGCTATATTTTTAGGATTTGGAAGGTCATTTCAATTGCTGCTCTAAATATTGGTTCCAAGGTCATGTGATACCAGCACATTGATAACATGAATTATAATCAGCAGATGCTTTGTTTTCCTCTGTCTGTGCATACAGTGACATTTGGGTTTGTAAGCATATGCAGTTTTTCAGCAGTTTTTTACTTTCTGCTTTTCACAGCTGTCTGCGTGAGTCTGCAGTCTGCTGGGCAGCGTGTCAGACCATTTATCCAGCTTAGCAGGGTGTGCAGGGCAGTGAAATAATTTTGGATGCACCCTTTGCCCTCCCAGCTAGTCACCTGGCCCTTTTCCACACTAATGGCAGCTCTCCCTGTCATAGTTTATACCATTCATTTGGCTATTGTGAGCAAATGGAAGTCCTGACATTCATCCAGGACAGTGGAATGTTTAACACAGCAGAGGAGTGCTACACTGTACAGTATTTGGGTGCTAATAATAGCTTTGCTGTGCGGGTACATTCTTGCAGCAGGAGAGGCAGTAATGTGGTAATGGGATAAACCATAAGGTATGGTCAGTATTGCTTTATCCTAACCATGATTAAAGCTGCGAGTCTGTCACGGAGGTCGCGATTCTGTGACTTCCAGACACCGCCATGAAATTACGCTCTTCAGCTTACGCCCTGTGTCCTGGGACAACAGAGCTGAAGCTGTCAGCTTCTGGGGGCTACAGGGACCTGGGAGCCCTCAGCCACCACAGGCAGCGAGGACCACAGAGCTCTCAGTGGGAGGGGAGGGACGCAGCTCTTAGCCATTGCAGGGGGCCCCCAACTCCAAGCTGTTGCCGGCAGGGGCCCCCCAGCTCTGAGCTGCCATGGTTGGCAGGGACTTGGCGGCAGTAGGGACCCCACGGCTCTGAGCTGCCACAGGTGCAGTAGGTACCCTGCTGCTGTCTGTTGGGGCGGTCAGTGCGGCCCCCCAGCTCCGAGCTGCTGCAGGTGGTATGGACCCGGGGGCACCCTGCAGCTATCAGCTGCCATGGGCGGTGGGCACACCCCACAGCCTCCAACCTCAGCTGGCAGACCCTGCAGCCTCCAGCTGCAGGTAAGGGTGGATCCTGGAGCTCCAAGCCACCAAGGGGGAGCTTGGAGCCCCAGTGCTGATGGGACCGGGCTGGCAGCAATTGCTGGACCCTCCCTGTCCCACAGTGGGAATAGGGATCTTATCCCTCCTTGGCCTCAACCCCAGCCCCCATTATTTTTTGGTAACAGTCACAGACAGGTCACGGGCTCCTGTGAATTTTATGTGTTGGCCATGACCTGTCTGTGACTTTTACCAAAAATAACCATGACAAGATTTTAGCCTTAGCCATGATTACAGAGAGGGTAAAACTGCTGAAGGGGTGTCACACAAAGACCCCTTAGCAAAGGGTTCCCTGTTCTTTGCAAACAACTCTTGTCTCAGACCTGACAAACTCACTACATCAAATACGTTTCTTACAGGGTATTTATCTATGAAGGGTAACATGTAGGTCACTATTGAAAGCTTGCAACTTATCAAGGTTAATAATCATGAAATGATGTGTGTCTGGCTCATATTAAAGGAATAATGTAACTATATTGAAGTTTATGCCCTTATGGACTTAAGGTTCAAAGAAGTCACCAGGAAGTAATATTACTTAGTGACAGCCTATTCATGCAGAAGGGAGCTGCCACCCATCACTGGTTAGCCTGTGATGTAATGCTGGGTTCAGTTGTCTACCATTGCCCCATCACAGAACAGTCAATGGGAAACCACTAAAGACAATGGCAGCTTTCACAGGGAGAAACATAAAAACCCACTGTAACCACTGCTCTCCAGGAATGATCAAAGTTAGATTTTCACCTGACAACAGCCTGCCTGAGCTGTCTTCTCCATGTTCCCTCATAATGGGGTTGTCACTGATCTTTTTGTTAGCATTTTGACAGTTACTGTTTCAATCACTACTGGGCATGAATCACATAATAAGCTGATAAGGATGGACATTACTCATAGGAATACCAGGAAACTGTCCTGGGCTATTTTGAAAACATTATCTCACACTCATTTCCTAGTACATCATCCATTAGTCTCAACAATAAACTACTAAAATATACATGATTTTTTTTCTAAGAAAGTTTTACCAATATGTACCTTCATTTGATCATTCTTTACTTACGGAAAACATGCCCATATTTAAAATATGCAGCTGACTGTGCCATGTGGTAGCAAGTCTTTTTATAGAGTGCCATTTGGTAAGACTATCCAACTCTGTAGCTAGTTATATTGATTCAGTGACCACAATTTATATTGCTCCTCTTTCAATTTAACACATAACTGAAGTGATAGTACTTTTGGCAGAGATTCTAAACTCTCATTTATGATTTTTTTCCTGAGGATGATTTAAGTAGCTACAGTTAACTTCTCCTACTCCAACCACCTACCCCATTTATTATTATTAATATTTTAAGTATTGATTTATTTGTATTACTGTAACACCTAGGAGCCCCAGTCATTAACAAGGACCCCATTGTGCCAGGCACTCTACGAATACAAAATAAAAAGATGGTCCCTGCCCCAAAAGCTTACGAGTTAAGTTTATCACTGTCCCCATTCATATAAACAAATACTTTACTTGAGCTCTGATAAATAGATTATAAAACCCCGGTGCTACAGAGCTTAGTTTTGGGAATATTGTAACGGGGAGAATACGGAAAGGGAACAGGGCACACTTTAGAAAATCCAAGAAAAGTGTTTGGTCTGAATGTTTTTGAAAACAAGAATCTACATTTTCAGAAAGCCAAACAATGGAAAAATGTAACAATCTGTTATATCGGACCACAGTTATGCATGATGAGTAGTACCTTACCCCTTGAGTTGTCCTACTCATTCACCATTAAGTAGTCTTCTGGATTTCACTGGGGTTTACTGAGTCAGATTTTATTCAAAGTGAATGAGGGTGGCAGAATCTGGGCCATAATGATTTAACATCTTTAAATGAGAAGAAAATTCTAGTACTCTGAATATTTTAATGCACATTCCTGTCCTGATCATTATATCTTCCCCTAAAATGTGGGCTAGAGTTAAGTTAATGGGACCCAATCACATACTTAAAAATTAAACATGCTTAAGTGTGATTCTGAATAGGAATAAACTTGAGCACATGCTTATGTGCTTTCTTGAACAGGGGCTTAGGAAGGTTCTGAATCTAGAAGATACACAAAATATTTGTGGGTAATCTAGCAACAGGAATAAGTCAATAACTCCCTTTAGTGCTGGAAGAGATCAGCAAAGGCAATTAACAGTGGAACCAAGCCCCAGACTACAGGCACAAAGAGAATATGTTGCAGGAACTCCAGTCTAGTTGCTGAAAAATGTGTAAGCAATTTGGAAATGTCTCTGGAATGTCTCAGTCAGTAAAGTACTGAAAATGACAAGTAATGGAACGGATGATTTTTGTTGTTCAGTGTGTTTGCAATTTTTCATCCACAAGAAACCTAGGGAAACAATGGCCATTAACTGACTAATAATGCATAAAACAGTTAGCACTTGGCCTACAATTGTGCACATACCTGAATTCATAACAATCATTTTACAGTCAGGAAAGCACAGGTAGGAGATAAAAGAAAAATCACCTTCCAGCAGGAAGCAAAGCTTCCATTCCACTTGAGAACTCCTCTCCTTCAAATGCCCAGTGTGCGCCCTCCCTTTGGTACCCTTTACTGGCATCCTCCTTACTGCCTCTGAGGCCATTAGTGTCTCAAGGTAATTCACGATCCTCCCTTGCTTCTTAGCAGCCCCATGAGTTTACCTCTTTCTCAGTCATTCCTTACTTTCACTTAGGTCATCTCTCCCCTCCTTCAAGAGTTTCTCTCTCTACCAGTTTCCCTGCTACTCCCACTGAGGTCGTTGCTTCCCTTTAAAGCCTGGCACTACTTCTATTAAAGTAAATGAAAAAACTTCTATTGATTTCAGTAGGCCTTGGATCAAGGCCTTAAGGACTGCCTAACCCTTCCCGACCGCCTACCGAAGCAATCGCTACTATGCCACCATGAACCTCTCTTGACCCATTTAGCTGGCACACTTTCAGAGTGGCTTTCAACTTTTCTGCTGCCTGATACTGCTCATTTTTCATCGGGAAACCGTGAGTTTCATTTAAAAATGAACTTAATTATGCTCAGAAATATAATAGCAATTGATGTGATTAATGGGAAGATTTGTTCTCAGTTCTGATTCCAGTGTTCAGTGCGGACTAATGTAACAAAGTTTCCCCTCTCTTTTTAGGCCCATTTTTGCCATGCTTGCTCACATTGGTTAGTGCCTTACTCCTCAAATTGAAGTAAGACCTTAGGAACTCATGAGATTACATGAGGAGTAAGTTAATAATGTAAAGAATCAGAATCAGACCTATAGATATTGTACAGCACAGCCCGCAAGACCCAGGACATATTAACACCAGCATTAGCCATTAGGAAAATATTTACTTGGTGCTTCTGTCCTTTCAATGATGTATACCTTTCTTGTTCTTGGTCAATATATTTCTACTAACAGTTATGTGTCCTTTTTTGCAGGACATTTTTCCTTTTATTTTGTATCGTATCTTTACTCAGATCTTCAGATTTAGTACGATGGAAAATGCTGAAGTCCAAAAGTATTGCAATAAAATCCATTAATGTCAAAAATTCTTGACCAATGACAGGTGGAAAATGTAGATCTATATTAGTGAAAGAGCAAAATAATCTGTGGTCTGATGAGCTGGCTATAAAAATATTTATGAATATTTTATTTATTTTAATCTCCAACATCAGAGACTTTCTAGGCAAACTAGTGTGACTCCTAGTTGTATGCTGAAGGGTTAGTTTCTGAATCTATATAGTCCACTCACTTTGTCTAGTTAAAGGTAAGTTACCACTTTTTTTCTTCCTTACAGGATGAGGGCAGACTCAGAGAAATAGCTCCTGGATCAGGAACCTAAGATAAGATGTCCCTTGTATTTCTAATAACCTAGAAATGTGTGGTGATTCTAGATTTGGGTTGAAATCCTGGCCCCACTGAAGTTAATGGTAAATTTACCATTGATTTCAACAGGGACAAGATTTCACCTTTGTTCTTTAGGCTTTCCTTTTCCGTTTTTTATCTGAACCTTTTCCCATACCAATCTTGTTTGGTTGGTTTTTTACCTGGGATTCCTAGGATTATTATCATCTGCATTTATGTATTAGAGATATGACAGTGAAGCATCTTTCTTGTCTAAATGTATGACTGATAAGCTGATGTTTTTTAAGTCCACTGTGTCTAGATTTAATACAAATCTCACCATTTTCTCCCCAGTCAGGGATATTAAAAATACACTTTTACAGGAGTTGTCTCTTACTCCTGAATCTGATTCAAAATAGGTAACTTAGGGAAATTAAGACCTATTTGTAGAGGAAAGATTCCAAGTTTTTGGCATGAAGGTCTTAGCCCAAACCAGACATCATCTTAAAGGGCAGAGTGAATGTTGAAAAGTAGAAAAATAATTTCCTTTTATTCTTCTAACCTAAACAGAATTACTAGTTTTTTAAATGCATGGAGATCATTTCCCCCTCACTATGCTCCCTGTCAATCCCTTTTCCCTCCATTTCCACTTTGGTTTCATATTTGTATTTGAAGAGATGAGGTCATTACATGAATTGGAGAACACTCAGAAGAAGAAAATAGCAAGATTTAGCATTTTGGCCCAAAGAAACAAATTTATTCCCGAGTTAAACTTCATTAGCTCAATGTATTAAGAGCATCAATTTTTGTTACACTTTCCTGGGTCCTCTATATAGTTAATTAAACCAAATCCTTATTTCTACAGATGTAAATATAAACCCGTAGTCCTGAACGTCACATTCCAGTGATACTTACACATATTGTTTAATAGCTGACAGTCTGATTTATGCATATACCACTGTGTAACTCTCAAAGCCTTCTAACGCTGGGGCTTAAACAGCTTAAGGACAAGTTCTACGGGCAATTAAAAAAGCAGCATTGTATTGATGGACTTACACCAGAATGAATTTAGCCCATTATATTTTGCAGGGCACAAAAAATGCTGGACAGGTGCAGCCATATAGCTCTGCACCAGTACATGGGAAATACTGTAAAATTTCATAATGATACAGTCTGTGAAATTATTCTTGAGTAACCTATGTAGGTAACAATCATGCTTAATATAGTTGTTAGAACTCATGGCATTGATTAGTTTAAAGGGAGAAACAATAATTTCTTATGGTATTTCAGTGTTTCCATGAAGAAGTTAAGACAGTCAGCTGTGAATTATAGGGCTGTAAATAATTTCATTGAAGTGTTTTCCTGACATCATAAAGGATAAATGCAGCAACCTGGCCTTGTGGTTTATGTAGTAACCAGAACCAACTGGTGAAATTTTAGCTCTGCTGTTCTAAAATTGCCAATTTGTTTTATATGTTCTGTGGACTCAGGTCTTGGAACTCTTCTGTTTTCTCCCTGCCATCGGTGCTGCTTCATTTCCTCTTCTACCCAGCTTCTCAGTGCTGCTGGCTTTTCTTACCTCTCATCTCCCTTCTGAGAAAGAAAAGGAATTTTTCTAAAGTGACAAAGTTGACAGTGCGGATGGATATAATTAGCAAACAGCTGTTTAATCTATCAGAAAAAAGCATAATGAGATCCAGTGGTTGGAAGATGAAGCTAGACAAATTTAAACTGGAAACAAGGTGGACAATTTTAACAATGAGGGTAAATAATCATTGGATCAACTTTACCTAGGGATATGGATTTTCCATCACTTGCAATCTTTAAATCAAGACTGGATTTCTTTCTCAGTGATAAGCTTTATGCAAACAGATGTTTTGGGCTTGATGCAGAAATTATGGCCTATTATATATAGCAGGTGAGACTAAGATGATCACAGTGGTCCCTCCTGGCCGTAGAATCTATGAAATTCATGTTGAAGTGAGTATTTTAAAAAGTTGTCATGATTATTTTTTATGCAATAATTGGCCTGCTGTTGGATGAAATACAGAAAAGGCTCTCAGACCTGAGCTTCATTCCACACATTGGCAAAATGCACTAATATAAAGGATCCTGTTTTGTAGCCTATACTCGCACATGTAGTCCGTAGACTTCAGAGGGATAATTCATGTAAGTAAGGAGTCTGGATTTGGGCCTTTGTGGTCCATATTCATCGCTGTACCATGAGTGGGGCTGATAGCTTTTCAGATGTGTTTGACCTGGCTCTGTCAATGTAAATGATCCAGTTGAACCGTAAGCACATGTTTAACTTTAAGCATATGGGTGGTCTCATTTCATTCAATGGAACTCCTCAAAAGCTGAAAGTTAAGCATGGGCTAAGTCTTGGCCCCAATCCTGCAAACACGAATACATATCAGTAACTTTACAAATGAGTGGTCCCACTGACAGCAGCCGATGAGGGTTACTATGGGACTACTCATACTCTGAAAGTTACACACCCATATTGGTATCTGAAGGATCAGAGGTAAAATATGATATGGGGAATTCACTGGATCTTATCTTTCTGTGTATCACCAAAGCTAAAGCTCAGGTTACAATTTCCATTTTAAATCTCTCCCTTGAGATGCTTGGAACTCTGAAAAAGGTCACCTTTGGGGGTCTATACTACTATGCTTTGTATCAGCCTAAAGGTGAATTTTTTGGAACATTTGAGTAAAAATCTCTTCAGCCACTTTTTTTATAGATAAATGCCCTCAAGGAAGAGGAAGCATATACCAATTTGTGTGTGTGTTTTTGCACTCATTTGAATATGTATGCATAAACACACACAATGTGTTTAGAATAGCTTTATATGTAATGTTTTTTAAACTATATCTTCACAGTAAAGTTTGCAAAATATTTTGGGATCTTTCAGGATAAAAAGTTCTGTCTACCTGCCAACTATTTTATTTCTAGCATTCATGTATATGATATTTATGTCTGCACTGATGAGCAGAGAATATCCTTTAGATATAGTAATCTACTGAGAGAACAAAAGTATTTTCCCACTTTTCCCTCCTAAAGCACAACCAGCACAGTAAATTCTGCTCTGAGCAATGATAGCAAATAGGTACTTTTTGCCTCCCAAACTGGCTAGTTTGGGTTTTATTATAAAAAAGCAACTTGCAGATTTAAAAAATAAGATGGAATTCTACATATTTCTCCAGATTGACATTATTTCTTTATAATTAAAAAATTACTTCTTTGCTATTTCTCTCTTTAACGATAATCATTTAATGTAAATTAGCCTTTCTTCCACAGACACTGCCTTTCTCTCTCTCTCTCTGGCTTTCATCTTTGCCAGGGCATATTAAAAAGCCTGCTTATGGCTGCTTTCAGCTCATATTTGGAAATAAAACTGAAATCCAAAGTGCAATTACTGCTGCATAAAGGGCTTCTTTGTTCCTCATCACATGAATACTGAAACCTGACTGCCCTAGAGGCACACACCCTTGGGTCAGGAGGCCAGGATGTGCCCTTTTCCTGTGGTAGACACTGGTGCATGGTCATATGCCACACACCATGGTATAAAAAAACAAATGCAGTTTAGCCTGGAGCATCTGACTGCGCTAGCTGATGTATCTCTTGTCTATTTTCCCCCTTGAACAAAAGATTAGAGGAGCTGTTATCTGCTTAATTATAAGGTTTGCTTTATGTATTTTCTTTGCCTTGATAGCAGGTTGTTGTTGCAAGGAAACTAGAGTAGGATGCCTTTAGGCAACATATAACAGATATAGTTTGCTATCTCAGGGCAATTAAAATGCAGTCTATGTAATGACAGCATTTAAATATGAGGACATTAATGTAGCTTGTTGTCTTCTGGATGCCGAGTGACATGAAAACCATTGCGAAACACATTCATGCTTTTCTCACCATATTCCCTACTTTGCATTATATTGCATTCTCTTCTTTGCACGTCTCCTTCTCCTGTTTCATTGCCAAGGAGCTTAATGATTCTCTCTCTTCCTTCCCCTGTGCTTATTATTTATGTTTACCATAATTTGCATCAGTAATATTAACTTCCAGATGTCTTAACAGAGCTGATTTTTAGACCTCCCCCAGCCACAGTCTGTGCAACAGTCCCAGATTTCATGTGGGACTGGGAAGGGTGGGGTGTCTTTTTTGTGAGCACACCGATCATTGCATTGCTAGTGGTACATACCTTATTTAAGTAGGACTCAGATTACCATGGTGATGAGCAAAGTATACAAATTCGGGTCATATATAAAGAGAGTGAAGAGGTATTGTTCCCCATAAATAGTTTCTCTCTTTTTGGTTTCTCTCAAATTCTTAACGCCAGCCCTATGCCTTCAGATAATATTCTGGACTTTTATAGTGTCTTCCATCTGAGGCTCTCAATGTTTTATAAATGTATGAATAAAGGGCACAATCCAACTCTCATTGGGTATTTTCCCATTGATGTCAGTAGAGAAAGACTAGACCCTAAATCTCACAATGGACTTGTGAGGTAGGTAAGTATTGGTATCTTCATTTCAGGATAGAAAAATGGAAGCACAGAGAGATGGAATGACTTGCTCCAGGTCACACAGAAAGTCAGTGGTAGCGCTGGGTGTAGATATCAGATGTTCTGATTCCCAGTCCTGGCTTTTAACCACTACACCACATTTGCACCTCAGAAGCCAAGAACTGTAGGCCAAGTTTTTTAAAAATAAGAACCTAGTTAGGTTCCCTAGTCTATCCTCAGATAGTTGCCTGATTTTCAAAAGTTCTGAGCACCCAACAGCTCCTGTTAATTTCAGCTGGAGCTGTCAGAGGCAGTATTTGAAAATCAGGCTGGTGCCTAAGTGTGGACCTGGGAACCTAACTGCAGGCTCCTATTTTTTAAAAATCTTTGCCATAATATTTAGCATCTAACTTGTCTCATTCACTCTGATGTCCTCATGACCCATTACATTTTCTTAGAACATTGTCAAGTGTTTTGACTCTAAAGACACAAAGTTGTGCACATTACTCTCACTAATTGGTCCATATAAGAACTGTTTGAAGTCTTGTGACAAGGAAATACTTTTCCTGTTTCTGAGAGTTTAAATGCAAGTTAAATGTTAAATGGTACTATTTACATTTTTTATTGTGCAATATTTAGATTTGTAGACAGATAATTAATGCCATATCAGATTTCCTTCTTCAACTGTTGTCACCGAATTCCTTCTTAGGGAACAAAAGTACTTTAACCTTCTTCCAGGGTGAAAGGTTTTCGAAAGGAAGGTGAATGAACTGGCTGTATTTTAGTGCCCAATATTATCTTGAACTTTAGGTCCCTATTGTCAGAGCAAGAAATCTTTAAAAGCAATAGGTTTATCTCTGGGCTTGCTGGAACAGATGCCTAACCACTAACTATTAGAATCCAAATTAATTACAGAGTAAACATTACTAACCAGGTCCAGAGGCTAAATCCTTGAAGTTCCTTCTCAGATTTTACTCATTTGTTACCAGAATAAACTCTAATTTATGTAAATTGATCCTTTCATTGAATAAGAACAAAGTAAAACCAGAACAGTTATTCCAGAATTTGGCCACAGATATCTGGAATTCAGTTAACAACAAAGGTTCAAATACCATGATCTTTAATGGATATTAATGACTATATACTTTGGGCAAAGCTTTAGGAGAATATAATGGTGTACTAAATAGTGTTAAGGGTAAAGCTGAGTAATTCTACAAAGAACACTCCCTCAAATATTTGAATGCTTACATCAATTTGACGCAACTATGTCCTTCCCTGGGATCCCCTTTTGTGGTTTTGGATAAAGAGGTCACTTGACATGTTTCTCTGTTCCCATTGGATATGTGTAACCGCTCAGCCATTTGATGCAAATACTTGCAGTTACATATTTCAAATTCACTTTCTGCAAATATTCTGTAAGTTCTTTTAAGATTTGCAGTTTCAGTGAACTTTCCAATGAGTAAATTAATTCACAGAATGATCAGAAGAAGTGAACACTAAAGGGACATGAACACAGCAAAAATTAATTCATCTTCTTGCTTGAGTGAATATTCATGAACATTTTGTTAAGGCATTTACTAGCTCTAATCCTTCCTCTGAGAAGATGGCTAGAACTATATACACCAGCAGATGTGGACTAACTAATACTTTTTTACAGAAAACATTGCCCCATCTTGTAATTTAGGCCCCAATCCTGCATGCACCTAGGCTGGGTCTACACTATACATTTACATTGGTATAACTATGTTGCTCAGGAGTGTGAAAAATCCACATCCTTGAGCCATGCAGTTATACTGACCTAACCCCCAGTGTAGGCAGTGCTATGTGAATGGGAGGGCTTCCTCCGTTGGCATAGTTACCACCTCTTATGGAGATGGATTAACTACCCTGATGGGAGAAGGTCCCTGTTGGCATAGTAGTGTTTTCACTGAAGAGCTGCAGTGTTTTAAGCGTAGACCTGCCCTGAGGGCCAGATTGGCAAAGTCATTTAGGCACCTAATGATGCAGATGGATGCCTAATGTGAATTTCAAAAGCACCTAAACAGGTTAGGTGCCTTGCTCCCATTGATTTCAGTTGGAGTTAGACATCTAACTGCTCAGGTGCTTTTGAAAAATCCCTCCAGTTGCTCAGCTGCACCTTTAAGTTCTTAAATAATTGTGCGAATATAGCCCTTAAGTAAAAAAGCAACTTTACTTGCATATGTTGTCTCTTCAAGCTCAATCGGACTATTTATGTGCATAAGCCTTTGCAGGATTATGGCCTTTGATTTTGTCCCTCTACTTATGCAGCCTGATACCTTGGCCAGCAAAGTATAAATAATAGCAATTATGTGTATTGGCTCATTTATCACTTATAATAATCTCAGTCCATAACTGCCCCTGCCTTATTACCTGGAAATTGAAGGTATTTGCACAGTCTGTTTTGTTTTGGTTCACATAAATTACAATCTTTTTTTAAAAAAAAGAAATACATGTTGTTTTGTATGTTTTTTCCCTAAACTCTCTTCATGTATTTTTATTGCAATAGCTTTTCCTGCTTAATTGGCCTACTCAGTAGAGATTGAATGGGAAAGCAATTACTCAAATAAAAGAGCAATTAGAGATAAGGTAATTATATTAGTTAATCAGGCATTTTTATAACTATATTTTTAACAGAGTACCACAAATCCTAGTCAACCAATCCTAGCACATCTTGTTGTTGTCACATGATATGCATAATGATCTCACATGGGCCATTGCATTTATTTCTGAACAGTCATCAGGCCTATTGTTCAAGAATGATGGCATGTCAGAACTGATCAACTTCTAATCCTTCTGCAGCATAGTCTGGCTAGGAGGCTGTTAGTATGCATTAATTACAACATCTGACAGGGCTTCATGAAAGCATGTATAATATGAAAGTAACTCATTAGACCAAAATAAATTAAAAAAAAAAAACCCACCCTGCAGTGTGACGAATAGCATTAATGCAATAATAACTTATGAATTATTCCCTCTCAGCTGATGAAGATAAGTTTTAATAGTTAGGCGCTTCAGGCAAAGTCAGGGGGCTATAAATGTTCCCAAACCAGTCAATGTCAAGTGAATACTCAGTGGTGGGTATTTAGTTCAATCTAAAGCTGGGTTTACATGCAGATTTTGTACTGGGATAGCTATGTGGGTAGGGGTGTGATTATTTTTTTCAGAAATAGTTATACCAGTCCATAATGTGGATGCAGTTAGATTGACATAAAGGTGCATCACACCAGTTTAGCTTAGTCTATGTCTACACTGCAGCTTATGTCAGCATAACTTATGTCACTTAGGGGTCTGAATAAATCAACCCTCTGAGCAACATAAGTTACACCGACATAAGCACCGGTGTGGAGAGCTTCTCCCACCAACATAGCTACTGCCATTCCCAGGGGCTGGAGTCGTTAAGCCAATGGGAGAGTCAGCTTAGAACAGCTACATTAGGGAGCTTGTAGCTGTGTTCTTACTCTCCTTCTCTTACAGTAATAAATTATACAGGTGTAAGCACTTTTAACCAGTATAACTGCGTCCATACTGCTTTATTTATACCTGTAGAGATCAAGTGGGACACTGATGGTACACTGGGTAGACAAGGCCTGAAGTTTTGCGGCTCTGCTGTATTTAGTACCAGTAATTTGAATACTGCTGAATGAGAAGAACGGACATACTGGGTCAGACCAATAGTCCATCTAGCCCAGTATCCTGTCTTCCGACAGTGGCCAATGCCAGGTGCCTCAGGGGAATGAATAGAACAGGTAATCATCAAGTGATCCATCCCATTGCCCATTCTCAGCCTCTGGCAAACAGCAATCCCTGCCTATCTGGCTAATAGCCATTGATGGACCTATCCTCATGAACTTTTCTAGTTATAGGCTTGGCCTTCACAACATCCTCCAGCAAGGAGTTCCATAGGTTGCCTGTGCGTTGTATGAAGAAATACTTCCTTGAAACAATGAAACAACAAAAACGTATTAGAATGTCAGTTCAAATCAGACTTTCTTCAGTGTGCTCCATTTCAGCAGTATATCAATGTGCACCACAGAACTTTGAGAGAGTAGCAGCAGGGTCCACATGGCCAGTTAGCACATGGCAGGCTAGTATGCTATACTGTCATACCCCAGCTTGCAGTGTTGACAAGCCCTGTGTCATTGCAAGCCATCCAAGCTGTGGAAGACTAAGAATGTTAGCCTCATGAAAGGCTAACCTGCTATGGAAATGACTTCATTTTCCCTGGACCACCATCTCTGCACTGTTGCCCAGGGAGCCCCATGTGCCATGCCATGCACAGGATGTGCTTATAGGACCAGATCTAAAACTCATTGAACTCAATAGGACCCTTTCCATTGATTTCAATGGGATTTGAATCAGACTTCCATGATTTGGCCATCCCAAATTCAGCCCCTCTTCTGCTCTTTCACATTAGAACAACACTGGCCGCACAGCCCTGGGAACCTCAGCTGAGAGGTGGGGGTTGGATTTCTCTCCAAATGAGCAAAGTAATTAGTTTCAAACGAAGAGCAAAATACCCTTAGCTTTTGTATGGTATTGCTTTATTTATTGGTTTATTTACAACACTTAGTAGTTCACAATGGGTCTAGTCAGTGAAGTGAAGTAGCAAGGTTCTGCTGCAGTAGATACATTACTTTATATAAGGAAACTATTGTCACTCTTCACATGCACATGAAATGAAAGGGTCTGATGAACTTAAGATATGAAATGCAGTGGGGAAGGTGAGAATGTTGGTCCCTGGGGATCTCTGTAACGTCTTCCATATGATCAGAGTCAGCATGCTATTTTGTGTACATATGTTTTTGATGCTATGTTGGGAGAAGCTGATGGGCCTTTCTTAAATAAGGGATTTTTGCATGATTATGACTTTTTTTTAAAAAGAACTTAATATTTCCAGCAAATAGAGCTAGAAAAAGATGGGATATCTCATTTATACACAAATCAATACACTCCTTTGACTGAACTTTACACTGTGATGCTATAATTACATTCCTGCCAAACATCAGGGAGAAACTCTCTGGGTGTTGTGTAGCTGTGAGACAGGAAGCAATTATTAGTCACAGCCATAAAGGATATAAAAGAAATCACACATTCCCTTTCAAACCATATCATTAATGCCATAATCCCTATCTAATATCATCCACTCTAATGCTGTTTGGGATAACTCCACTGTCATGTAGTTAAGAGGAAAGTAATTGTATATAGTTGCAAAAAAATAGTGGCTGTTGCATTGACATGAATTTTTCTTTACAACGTTTTGGGTTTAGTTTTATTTTAAGAACATCTGCAACAGAATCATAGACATGTAGAACTGGAAGGGACCTCGATAGCTTATCTAGTCCTGTCCCCTGCATTAAGGCATCTTCTAGACCATCTCTGACAGGTGTTTGTCTAACCTGTTCTTAAAAACCTCCAGTGATGGAGATTCCACCAACTCCCTAGGTAATTTGTTCCAGTGCTTGATCCAATGAGTGATTATTTTGATTTCAGGTCTTTTCCACCCACCCCATTCAGACTTATTCTTGCATAAATTAAAGGTGGTGATTTATTAATTACAAGATGCCCAGCAGTGTCAGGTGACATAGAGGGGTACCAATGAAAGAGTCTTGAAAACGTTTTATAATGTCATCATAGGGAAAAGGGCTAGTAAAAAAGTTAAAGTTAAGAGTCTTCTCATGGAAGCTCCAAGGCAAGTTTTTTAAGCTCTTGTAGTTCACCAGTGGGCTCTGCAATTTATCACCTGGATAGCACCACAACACATGTATTTTTAATATAAGCACACCACTTAGCATTGGATTGAAATGCAGCCATCTCTGGGATGAAACAAAACAACTGCCCTTTCCCTTCTCCCCCATTCAATACTCTGCCGTTTCTCTTTCTCTCCTGGTTCCCCTCCTTCATTAGGTCTTTCAGGTTTTAGCATTCTCTTTGCAAGCCTTGTCATGTGCTCTGCCTCCCTGCATCCACAAGTGAGTTCAGCTCCAACACAAGTGCAGCCGCCTGTTACTAGCATGAGGGAGCTATGCTCAAGAACAGCTACCCACTAGGCTGGGAAGCAAAGCATGGGGAACTTGCAGGGGCGTTACTAAATGCTGCAAGGACGATAAGCCAGTAGGGGAGCCTTTGAGGGTATGTCTACACAGCAAGTAGACACCCATATCTGGTCTGTGCCAGCCTGCTCGGGCTGTGGGGCTGTTGCATTGCTGTGTAGATGTATGGGCTTGGGCTGGAGCCTGAGCTCTAGGATCCTGCAAGGTGGGAGGGTCCCAGAGCCTGAGCCTGGAAGTCTACACAGCAATGAAATAGCCCTGCAGCACGAGCCCCACCAGCCCAAGTCGGCTGGTATGGGCCAGCAGTGGGTTTTTCTTTGCTGCATAGACACACCTGACGCAGCAGGGGTGGGAGGGACTTTCTTCCCCACTGAGTGGAAGACAAAGAGAGGAGGAGCTAGCATCAAGCTGGTGACATCATCATCAGGGCTGGAGGGTTGATTATAGTGGGCACCCGGGGAATTTAAGGAAGGTGCTTGTAGTGGCAGAACTGGCTCCTGGTGCACATAATCCACTGCTCCTGACCCAAGTACTGGCCTAGACTAGTCCTGCTTAGCTTCGGAGGCTCTAATACTGAGGCAGATTGGGCGGGGAAAATATCTTGGGTACCAACAGATCTCCCCGGGTTCAGAGTTACTTAAAGTTCATTGAACTGATTGGGCCCTTCTCCTGGTTATACAACATTGTTTTAAAGTGACGTTATCACACAGCCTCAGATCACCTCCCACTTGTGATATCTTAGACTGGAGAGCTTCTATTTTTGGCTGTCATTTGTTTCCTGCTCTCAAAGGGCCACTTCCAACTTGAATAGACCTTGAGTCTGATTTGTCTCAGGAGCGATTTTTTTTTATTTGAGTCAATAGCCTCTGTATTGCCAACTTCACCCCTTCTCGCTCTCTTCTGCCACCCTGGTTCTTTTAAAAATCACCCTTTTGCATGTGGAGAAACTTGTCTGTAAATGTTCCAGACTTTTGCATGTGAATGACCTGCTAATACCATGCACCTACACTCACTTCAGGGAGTCATGTGAGGATATAGGGCTAGGAACATGCCGCTATGTTGTATTTTTGTTCAGAGAAGGAGGGCACCAAGATTTTTAAATTATAACCCTAAACTTAGATGCCTAAATCCATATTTAGACTCCAAAAAGAGTGGCTTAATTTTTCAAAAGTGGCGAGCAACCCAGTAGCTATCATTGACTTCAATGCTCAATATTGAGTGCTCAGCACTTTTGAAAATAAAATCACTTACTTAGATGCTTGCAAAAGGATTTAGAGGGCTCGTTTTTAGACTCCTATTTTCTTTTATCTTAGCACTGGGTAGTTTTCTTAATAAGCACCCTCCTAGATCTCTGTAAGGCTGTGATCTAACTTCCACTGAAATCAGTGAGAGTTGAATCAGGCCCTACGTACACTGACTCTGTCAATGATCATATTCTGAGTAAAGGCATGCCTCCATGAGGGGATCAGAGTCAGTCCTAGGGAGTTCAATTGGCAGTGAATGACCATCAGGAGCATCTCACTGTTGAGCCACACTGGTGAGGTTCTGTGCGGAAGCTTACACTGCCACTGCCCAGGATGTATTTTCCATTGCGGTGTTGTTGTAGCTGTATTGGTCCCTGGATATTAGAGAGACAAAGGGGGTGGGAGTCAGGTAATATCTTTTATTGGATCAACTTTTGTTTCATGAAAAAAACAAGTTTCTGAGCTACACTGAGCTCTTCTTTAGGTCAGAAATTGGTTCAGTAAAATATATTACCTCACCCACCTTGTCTCTCTCAGGATGCATTTGTTCTACTGATAAATACAAGACATCAGGCTGCAGGGCAGTGAGGAAGGCACCCTTCATATGTGTATGCTCACTTTAAAAAAATCACTGCACTCCTATGCTTCTTTCACTTGCTAAACTGTGTCACAGGAAATGGCTGTAAATTGACAGCAGATGTAGATGGAAGCATCACATTATCGCAAAACTTCAAAACTGCTCTTTGCAATAAAGTTGGCAGAATGGCTTGAAAAAAGGGGAGACTGCACACTCAGAGAGACAGGCTTCTTCCCTTCAGCTGCTTGGTCGGTGTGCATTTTACGCTGATGGTGGGAATAGGCATGTGTCATTTCAAACAGCTGGATTCTGGGTTTGAATGCCAGCGCATAAAGTTCTGTCCAGAGGTATTTGTAGTTTATATAAACAGACTGAATGAATAAATTAATTAATTAACTAAATACACTTTGAAGCAGGCCCTAATGTTTTTGAGACTTTCTCTTTATAAAGTGCTCTTTTGTTGCTATCTGATTTCCCGATGGCACTATATTAACCTCTGAAATGCCAGGGAGGCTTGAATGTGGCAGTGTTTGAGTTCTGGTAAGGAACCAATGGTTGTAGTTTTCTCTACAGGACACTATATGCAGCTTTGGAAAGAGCCTGAGGCATTGGACTTGAAAGAGTGCCAGTCCAGGGTGTGTGTGAAAGGGAGAGAGACACAGACACAAGCACAGTGATATCACCCATAATGAATAATCGATGTTAAAAAAGTAAGAGGAAAATCATATTTAAGCTATTTCCGCCACCCTGTGTAATTAGTACTTGGCTTTCGTCATTCATTACAATCTTTAGCTTCCTGTATTTGAGTAATAATGTTGTCATCTCTTTTCAGAAATGGTTTGGACAAATTCTTCTTGGAAATCCTTCCCACGCTTATTTTGCTGTCCTTTCTTTCCCAGGCAGTCAGTCCGACCCTACTGACATCAACAAAACATTGCAGTTGGGGTGGCTCAGCGTCCCTCCACCCTTCCACTCCACATTGCAATGGGATGAGACCACCTAATGCAGTGTGTCACAATTTTGAAATAGCAGAAAATGGTTTCAAAACCACAGTGAGGGGGAAATGTGCATTTTAAACAAAAATGCACTTTTTCAAGAATTAGAACTAAATTAAAACCCAAAGGATATCTCAAGAAGCATTCCCACTTTGCTTTTAGGTTGTCTTTAAAAATTCTATGAACAATAGATCACAGTTGAAGGTCCCAATCCTGCAGTCAGATCCATGCGGATGGACACTTCCACTAATGTGAAGACCCACTGAAGACAATGGGGCTCATTCCACATGATTTAACTGCAGGAACAAGGAATGAATGGGTCTGACAAACGATTAGTTTTCATTACTTATCTAATGGGACATACCTCAGGTTCACTGATCTATATTTCATTTTAAAATGATTGATAAAAATCTCCTTCAATTAAGGGGCTAATACCTTTGAAAACACTGTATTGTTGATTTTTTCCCCATCTCTATTTTATTCCTTATAGTGATGGTGAATGGGACCTGACTATCCACCGCCTTGTGTAGTTGTTAGCACCTGCACAGTGAGGGCAAGTGGGTGTAAAATGCCATCACATCACAACAGTGAGGGACAGATGTTTCTGCAGAGGACAGGCTATGAATAGGGGATGCTAGGTGGGGACACCTTCCATGAGGTGCTGCTCCTACACTATCCACTAGCTCAGGACCTGCTGCTTCCACTGAAGATTCCTCTGCATGGTGAGTCTAACATCACCAGGTAAGGAGAGAGAGCAGCACTCCCCCAAGCCATGAAGATGGGAGAAGGGGGAGCCCTTCTTCTGCATTTAGCACAGGGTGAGGAGCTGTGCTGCCTTGGACTCCTACTTTGGCCACTGGTACTTGATCCACCCGTAAGTGGCTCATTTCCATCTCTCCCCCATGAATTTCCCCTCACATATTGACCCACTGTAATGAATAGAGTCTGCTTTCGATATTCTGATAGTGATCATTCTTCCCTGAGGAATGCTAAATGAGTCACCAGAAGAAAAGACAGTGAGTTGCTCTGTGCCTAAGCCAGAAGCACCAAGAGCTTTGAAACTCCAAAACACAGGGATTTATTGTCACAGATAAAATACAAAGTTTTACCTGCTCCATTGTTCTGCTTGTTTGAAGCACGCAGGCTGGCTTGTGGAAGTGTGAAGCATGAAGCATTTTAGTTATTAGTTCAGTTGTTGTAAAGTTTAATCCAAAAGTCAAGAGAGATTTTCTGGTGAAAGTTTCTTTAAAAAAATAAAATCTTTCTTTCTTCCTTCCCTCCCTCCTGAATGTAGATTTGCTAGAGAACTTTAGCTGGCTGGGTGGTGATAATAAATCATGCTGCATAAGCAAAACACCCTGGCTACAAGGAGTGGTGGAGACAATACATTGCCAAAGAGGCATGACTTCAGCCACAAGCTTAAGAATCACGTTTGGGCCTGGCCTTGGATGTTTTGGCTCCAAGCTGATCTGGTTAAAAGGGAACTCTGGAGTGTAATCTTAATTATGGTTCATCCACAGTCATCTACCCAACGTCCTCCTAAATAGGTCATTCATAGATCCTCTCCTACAGAGGTTACAGCTGAATGGCAAATGAACCATATTACAGAATGATTTAACACCCAGTGTCTGGACACACTGTAGATACCACATGAATATCTAAAATAGATTGCATGAGCAAAACACATATTAGAATAACCCATATGGGTACATCTGAATAGGCAGACTGCTGTGACTCCTGCTTCTTAAGGAAAGCATTATTCTCCCAGAAAAAAAAAAAGTTCTGTTTTGTTTAATTCACTGAATTAAAATAAACCAAAGGGGACCTAGAGCACTAATGTTGCAGTTATGGGATGGGAAGAGTCTTTGACCTTGTTCTCTGGTAAGATATTTCACCATAGAAAGGAACAGCTTTTTGGATGAGCAGCTGTTGTACAGAGGCGTTTTTATTAGCCAACAAGTCAGAAAGGAATGAGGCATGCCTGGAGAAAGTAGATCTTAGCCAGCTTTAATCCCTGCTTTTTATTAGATCCAAACCTGAACCAATCGAGTTTCAAATGTTCAGTAAAAAGTCTCACTGGTCTAATTTGCTCAGCAGGTTCTAGCTCCATCATTATATTCTTCTCAGGTGTGTCAGTTTCAAATGTCAAGGTACAGAAGAATAAACAGAACCAAAAGTAACTTATTCTAATTGTTTCTGTTCCTGCGTATTTCCAGTTTCCTTGGATGGTAGCACTTGAGAAAACAACACAGTCTCGGGATGTTCTTATTTTCAGCTCTACAGTTAAGCCTCTGAGGATGGCAAATAAACAGCTGACATTTTATGACATAAAGTTGATTAAAAATAGACACTGCAGAGCTAGAGAAATACAGCTGCTCAACTCGGCTTCCAGAAATGAACCAGGAGACCCAGGTACGGACTCTGAACTAAAGAACTTGAATGACAAGGTTTATTTTACGCTGAAATACATATAATGATATACAATCAGACGGTAAAATATATTGTCGGACTACAAGATATCCATGGGTTGTGTTGGATCCTGTGAAGTGCTGAGCACCCTCATTCCCACTGAAGTCAATGGGAGTTCAAGGCACTCAGTACCTCACAGAATCAGGTCTTTAGTGACGATCAGTATCTGCTTCTCTTTCTATTTACCTGGCCTAAGCTTTAGGCTATGTAACAACCACTGTATGAGAGGGTATATGATCCATCTGGGTAGGTGACTGTGGCTGACCTGATACAGCCAAAGCCCCTCCTCCCATCCCCAAACCATTTTTCTTGTCAGGGCTGTAGCGGGTTTGGAACCAGACAGGAAGGGAGTTATGTGGCTGTAGGGCAAGTGCAGCTGGGGTTTGTTAACCTTGAAGCCCTCACTTATACACCTTATTGGTGGAAGAAGAGAGGCATTGCCACTGTAGAGAAGAGGCTGGACTTAATTTAGGGAGTTTTGCTTGTATTTCAAAGCTGTGAGGCTGGCTTCTGTTGGATCATGCTTCTATCCTTGAAAGGGGAGGCTTTTTATTTGGAACTTGTTTATAATCTGGAAAAGGGGACAAGATAGAGCCTTTGTTTCTCTTTTGAGAGTGGGATAGTTGCATCAGAACCTGGCCTGTGATATTCAGCATAATTGGGGTTACTCTGATTGGCTGAAAACCCCCGATTCCCATCTGTGTTATGTTCTCCAAAGGCATTAATACCATGGGTTTCCCACAAGTCCCTTCCGAAAGCTGTGGTGGTGGGGAGTTACTTCTCATCTCTTAAAACAAAATCTAAAAGATGTGATGTTATGAACTTTCTGGAAGGGGTCTGTTGCTCTCTAACATGGAAGCAATGTACCTGCTACACCTTGATTCTGTTTGAAATCTCGAGTTAGTTCTGCTTTGGGTGAATAACATTGCCTCCTGTAGCAAGGCGCTGTGGCCTTCCTCAGAGCCTGGGCCCAAGGAAGGGTTGCATGCCCCTGGTGGGCAGAACAAGGCTCTGCAGGCCAAACAACCCAGGAGAAAAGGGGCGGAGCCAGGACAGGAAGGGCCAGTACAAAAGGCAGGCCCAGCAGCTCAGTCAGGGGGAAGTTGCTGCTGGAGGCAGATGTGTCTTCCCAGAGGCTGTGGTCTAGGCCTAACCCAGGCCCTGCGGCTGTTTGGAGCAACCGCCCCACCGGAAGCCTACCTGGATTGCTGGCACCTGAGTAACTGGAAAGGGCTGCTGGACCCTAATGACTGGTTAGGATTGCCAGGCCTGAGTGACTGGAGAGGACTGCTGAGCCCTAGTGATTGGGTAGGGCTGCTGGGCCATAGTAGCTGGGATGAGCCACCCGAGACTACTGGGTGGGAAAAACCCCCTGAGGCCGGCCCTGACCTGGAGGAGTTGCTTGACATCGGGAACCCCCTGGAGCGGACTGAACCCTGTGGACCGGAGGAACCCCTGGGACCTGGAGGAGCTGCCCTCCGCTGATGATGCACAGGAGTTTCTGGACCTGCTGCCAGTCGATGGTGAGGGACTGGTGGGACTGCCGCTTGCTGTGTACCCCAGTGACCCGGAGGGAGACTATGACCTGCAGGTACCTGGGGACAGGGTGGAAGTGGCCCAGGGACAGCCGACTAGCAAGTGGCTGAGTCAGGGGCTAACCCCCCGTCAGCGTGTTACGGTTGGATTCCCGCTGACTCGGTGGCAAATGGCTTTGCCGCTGACAGGGTCCTGGGCTGGGATGCAGTGGAGTTGGGTGGGCCTGCGTCCTCCTCCCCCTTTCTCTAACCACTCTGGGAGTGCTTGTTACCCTCTGATCTTGGAGGCAGAGGATACCAAGCCCTACTAGGCCCGCCTGCCTGCAAGGCTGGGGGCTCCAGAATATTTTGCCTGCTCTGCCTGCTGGAAGGTCGGGGGCCATTGACTGACTCCTCAGCCCTGCCTGGTTTGTGGGCCAGGGACTGTAAACTGATTCGCCTGCCCCACCTGCCTGAGGACTGGGGGCCATAGACTGCTGCTAGCCCTGCCTGTGGGAAGGCCGGGAGCTATAAACTGCTTGGCCGCCCCGCCCTGCCTGAGGGCCCAGGGCACCCGACTGTTGGCTAGCCCCCCCTGTGGGAAGGCCAGGGGCACCAGACTCCTTGCTAGCCCTGCCCGTTGGAAGGCGGGGGGCTATAGATGCCTCCACCTGCCCCGCCCTGTCTGAGGTCTGGGGGCACCAGACTCCTTACCAGCCATCCCCTACGGGAGGGCCAGGGGGCTACAGACTGCAAGAGAAGCCCACCCCGCCTGAGACCGGGGCTAAAGACTTGTAATTCGCTAAACTTGTTCCCCTAGACCAAGGTGCTGTGGCCTTCCTTGGAGCCTGGGCCTAAGGAAGGGTCGCGACGCCCTGGCTGGACCGTGCCACCAGCTTACACTGCCCAATCTTTCATCACAAAGAATGTTTCTCTTTGGAGAGCTTTGTCCTTTAACACACTTTATTAAAAGGTACATTACATTCCCTTAAAGAACAAACTTGGTGTGGTGGCTAAAAGTAATAATGTGCACAGTTTGTGAGTCATCCTGGCCCACCTGCTGTTATAAAAGGGAACTTGTGCCCAATGCTTCCTCTTTATATTATAAAGCTTTATATAATAACTTTTAAATTATTCTAATTCCCTGTTTTCTGTTTGGGCAATGGGTTATAATTGCAAATGTTTCTCAACCAGGCTGCAAATTGCTGCAATCTGTGTGAGAAACAGCCAGTAAGGCATGGGTTTGCATGGTTTACAATAACCTTACCACTCCAATTGTGTATTGAACACCCCTGTGTTCTGACTGGCTATTGCCCAACAACATATCAACAACAAATATGGCTGCTTCAATGTGTCATCCGTCCTCTGTTGTTTTACCTAACCTTGGATTTTAAGTAGCAATCATAATAAAGCAAGGGTGACGGTTCTTCTGGGGCAAGCCGTTGTGAAAGATGGGTGAGCATTAGATGGTCTAGTGAAGGTTTGATTGTGATATTAAAAGGGAGCTAGAGGTGAGTGATCCTCCTTCAAGCCTACACAGGAGTAAGCCAAGTCACTGCTACATTCATACTTCTTCCCTTCCTCCAAATCTACTGTGCTCTCTCATCAAGCATTTCCTAAAAGAAGAGAACTCTAAGTTCCTATACATAATCATACAATAGTAGCCATTACTGGGAAGTTATCTAGTGTAACCAGAGGCTGCTCTAGCTATAAGCAAGCTAGGCAGCTCCCTAGGGTGGCAGATTTCTAAGCAACTGCCTAGGGCAACAGATTTGGCTTGGCTGCCCTTCTGTCATGAAGGAGGGGTGGCAGTGCAATGTGCCAGGCTGCAATGCCTCTCACTCATATTTGCCCTGACTGCCTTCCCTTCCCCTCATCAAGATGGGGAGGGGTGGACAGCTGGGCTAAATTTCAATGAGGTGAGTGGGGGGCACACTGAATCCTTGCCTAGGGCAGCAGATTGCCTTGAACAGCCTCCGAATGCAATGATGCATCATGCTTTTAGTGGATATTTAGATGGGAAAGTTTGAGAGCAATAGCAAACCACAGCAGTGGCATTATTAGCCAAGCAGAAGGCAAGAGTGAAGGAATGGAGAATGCATTTTTGTATAACAACCCGAGGGTGCTCTCCGTCAATATGGTAATAACTGGGTCATGGGTGCAAACTCTAAGATTCAAGGAAAGGGGGTTTATTTAATCTTGGATGTGATGATTGCCTCATAACTTCAGGGTTTTACCTCTTTATCATCAAAGTGTCCATTTTATCTTCTTGAGAGAGAGCCGCAGTTCTGATATTCTGGTTCGTGTTCAGTATTCAGTCCCATGGCTGGCATTTTAATCTGCACTCCCTTTGAAATTTAGTCTGAACACAGTGTTTTTCCAGGGTAATGGTTGCAGGACTGAGCCTCATACTTGGACTTTCTTATATTCACTTCCATTTTTTTCTATTTTTTGAGTAAAAGGCCTTTCTGGGTAATGCTTTTTGCTATTTACTAACATTCATCAAATATGAACTTCTTGTATTGGTAAATCCTATCGATGGTGGAACTAGTGTAATGTTGTTAGTATTTTTATTTTATTTTTATTTATGTTGCATGATCCCTGAGTTGGTAGTAACTGCCATAGAACAGCTTCACTATAGATCTATGCTCTGAGGGAATGATTCACAGGGCACAGCCTAGCTGCTAGAGACAAGATCTGGGTCCAGCCTGCAATCTATCTACATCTTTCTTATGGTTAATATCTAGCACTGCTTAGGGGCTATTAATCATTCTGTTACTGGTCATATTTTTAAACTCTTACTCTGAATTCCTATGCCCAGACTGTATGAACTTCAGATACCAGGATTCTGACATTAAACTGTGCAGCTAAACACTGCAACATAACCAGTTCTGGATTTTTGTTTTCACACAGGTTAAAGACAAAAGTTTTAATTAGCATTAAGCAGGAATCAGAGTCACTCAGTCATAACAACTATGTTACTCATTTCAGCAGTCCCTTTGGAGCAAATGGTGTGCCATTCAATACTCTATTATAGGAGCATAGATGTGTAAATATTTATTAATTTAATCCAAAAGAAAAGCAAGAGATAAAAACTTGGCAGTGATATAAACTAGTGTAAATGTTTTGTTGTAGTGAGGGCATTCTTATATCCTTGAGGTCGACTGCTATTAGCAACTAGAGCCGATGAATAAACCACTGAGATCTTAGAATGGCGATCATAGAGCCTCCCATTTGGTATCACTTGTTGCCAAACCTAGGGGTACCAAGTAACCCAAGGATACAGCTGGTATTGCAATACTCATGCAGAAGTACCTGTATGTGCATCTGACACCATGGCCACAGAGGGGAGTACTGTGGTGCATATGCAAAATTAAGGATATAAATTTATTCTTTCCACTCCTGGAAGTGACATCAAATCAGTTTGTGCTTATGTTATTGACACCCTAATAAGCACTCCTTCATCTTTTCCTTTGTCTGGTATATCTGCAGTAACTTTCATCTGAAGATCTCAACGCACTTTATGAACACTAATTGCACTTCACAATGCTCATATGAGGCAAGTATGATTTTTTTTCCCCACTTTAGAATTGGGTAAATCCAGAACAGGGCCAAAAATCACACAACTAGTTAGTGGAAGCGCTAGGCTCCTAGATGCCAGACATCTGAAATAATCATTAGACCACCCAGCTTTCTTTGACATGCCTCCTTTATCTTCCGTTAAGACACCTGTTTGATCACCTTTGCTCATTTGAATGAAACTTTCATCCTTTTCCTTAACAAGCTGATTCAGCTTCAACAGTGATGAAATGTTGGCATACACAGGAGGGTAATTTGCATAAAGCTCTGCTAGACTGACCTTGCAATCTTTCCAATCTAGCTTATTTTTAAAGTGAACCAGGCTCATGTAAGGAAAATGAAGGTTATAATGGAAAGCTGGCCACATCTGAACTATGAAATAACAATTGGGGCTCTAAGCCTTGCACAGCAGCCTAGTTTATAGAGGTATAAAGGGAGAAACAGAGGTTACAGACTCGACCAAAGCAACACAACTAGTCAATGGTGAAGATGGGAACAACCTAGAAATACTAACTCCAACTCCGTTTTGTCTAATCTCTAGTTGACAGACCTTCTCGTTAGGCTGACTGGAGTTTGGGGGAAAATGCAAACCAGCTGCATTTACATTTGCCAAGCTGAAGCCGAATCTTGGGAGTTAGCTGCTTCCGGATGCTTGCATCTTGATGTTGTGTCACCATCTCATGCCAAGTTGGAGAAAGGGGTAGGCACAGCCACTTCTCGATGACTAATTCAGAAAAGCCTTATGATCTGCTTGGAGGGGATGGAGAAGAACGAGATCAATTGCAAAATCTGAACCTCCAAGTGAACTCAGAACTACTGGGGCCTGCCCACTCTCAATATTTATTACTTACATCTTAAGAGGATGGAAGTGCTCACGTGTATTGGAAAAAGCTTGAGAATGATATGCCAGTTGTGAAACATCCTACAAGAGCAGCTAATAACTCTTCTTTCATTAGTTCTCCAGAGTTAGTTGTATGTGTTTGTTAATATATAAATAACAGCAGCAAAAAGCTGCTGCCTAAAAGTTCTGAGTCTCATGCCTGACAACCACATACCTTAATATTCTTTTGCAATCATTGGAGAAAAATCATCTTTACAAGATACGGACCTAGACATGAATTTGAAACTCGTTGAAATGACAGTATGACTTTAATGCAGCATAGCTTTGTCCCTGTCCAGTGGCTAGACCACACACTCCTGTTTGAGAGGGCTGCTGGGCCTGGTCCTTTAGCTTGGGTAGTAGAAGCTCCTGTTTTAGGTCCAGAGTCCGAGGTTCAGTCCCCTTGGACAGTGACCCATCTGAGGTATCATTACAATAGTACTGAAAAATAATTTGTTCTGTTTAAAGATTAGGTACAACACTGTCAGTAGCAGGGTACCTCAACCATGACCTGGATGCGACCTCTCCCGGATGAAAGGGTATTTCATTTCCTTGTCCACCCATTCATTGTCTTCTCTGCTTAGTGTCTGGAACTGTAACCACAAGAATACATTCACTTATATAGGAAAATGTTGTCTGAGCTATATAGTTTACATGACATATTTTATTCCTGTGAGAAATCACTAACACCCATTATGACTGCTTTCTCAGTCTAGTTTAAATAATTTAACCCAGGGCCATTATCAGGAAAACCTGAAACTGTGCTTCAGTTATGAATAGACTCAATATTCTATTCCTAGGCCCATTAACTCTTAGGTGTCTGGGCTTTCTGGTTTGTAAGTCAGATGAATGCATTAGGCTTCTTCAGTCAGAAAGTTAACACTCAGGGTGAAATCCTGGCCCCATTGATGTCAATGGGAGTTTTACCCTTGACTTTCCTGGGGCCAGGATTTTATCCCTGCAGCACGATCTTCTGGGCTTAATTCTGCTTGTACACAGGCTTTAGAGCAGTCACTCCATCAATTTCAGTGACACCACCATAAGTGAAAGGTTAACCGGCTACCTGATTGATCAGTGTGTTAAGGTAAACTTCACGGCTCGTAAAGAAGTGACTTGCACTAGTTCCTCAGTTACACTGATATCCTTCTTTTCTTCATTACCATTCAGTCAAACTGATAGGGCAGGTGAGGAAAAAATGCAAGAGAAAAGCAGACGATGAACTGTTTTTTCTGAGGTTGGAGTTTCAGTTTAATCAATGGCCTAAAGTGAACTTACTGTTTCACTTCCTAGTAGATGGTAGCCCGCATCACAAAATCCCAACAGAGAAAGGTTTACAGTAGTTCTGTTTGGGACAGGCCATCACTTACACACAGACTGAATCAAATTTCTCTGCTTGAGGGAGAAAATGATAGGCTGCCCATAACAACATACTTTAAAGACAGAGAATCTAAAAGATGGGGTACTTCATAAAGGAAGAAAACAGTACTGCTTGTTTGTGCCATTGCCCAGCTGCTGTTTTGTAGGATGTGTTGCCTTAAGGAAATCTGTCTTTGTACAGTCCTATAGCTCTTTCAGACACTGCTCAACTGCAAATATAGGCAGCAGCTAGTTTCAATTTAGTAACAGTTGGTATATATTGACATATTACATATGTATGTTTGATTAGTATGCTAGAAAGACTTACTGTGGTGTTAAAAGGAAAAAACATTCTTGACTACCATGATCCCTGGGTTTTATCACACAATCCTGTGTTGGTAGCATACTATTGACTGTCATTTCTGACTATCACAGGCTCCCGAGGTAATTTTGTACATGTAACTAATGGCCTTATGCAAGGTTGGAGTGTTGGACGTGAATAGTGCCAGGATTTGACCCAATGGATCTTTCAGTTGATAATGGTGGGTTTTGGATTGGGCCCATAATCGCTGAGTTTATCCCCTGTTCACAGACAAGGATAACACCTGCCTCTAATGTGCTGCACAGCTCCATTAATGTTCCATATGGAAACTTGATTATAAGTGCAAAAAAAGGGGGTTTTATTATTTTAAAGTAGCTAAAAGTGAGGCCCAGCCTCCCCATGAAGCTCTGAAAATGTCAATTTTTTAAAAAGAAAACAGAGGTGAAAATGATAGCCGCACACTCCCACCCCCAGGCCCTACTCCTCATGGACTATACCATTTCCATTCGAGAGAGACTGGGATAGAGATAAAATGGCCATAATCTATTTAAAAACATTATCTTTTCAATTACAAAAAGCAAACATGTATAAACAGATCAAATGAAATGCCTCCGTTAATAGCTAGTAGTCAGTTGGATTCTTCTTCCCAACTCAGGGCATACCCCCTCTGTTCCCTGTATTCTCAATATATAAAAACCATCTTTGCCTCTTTGAAGATAAAGTACCAAACCCTACCCGAATGTAAGCAGGCATTACTCCACTGAGGCAAATTTACATCGGAATTGGGCCCAAAGCTGAAACTGAAACCAGGTGCACAAATCAAATGTGAATGTAGTTTTTATTCAAAGGGGAATGTGCTAAATGTGCTTACAGCTGCTCTGGTGACAGAAAACAGTAAACACAATCAAATGAAGCCAACACCACCTGCAACTTACATACAGTGTATTGCCTGAAGGAGACTTATCTATTTATATTGTCATATTCTTTATTCAGCCTCCTGGGGGGAAAAGGTCCAGAGAAACTTAAATCTATGGGTCAAATCGCATGAGGTGCTGAGAATATCAAACTCCCATTGCCTTCAAAAGGAGAAGCATGGCTCAGGATTTGGCCCTATATGTTTAGGGTTTTGACGGAATGAACTTCTTTCTTCCATGCAGTACCGAAAGTAGCCCCATGTACCCTCCCCATCGCCCCTAAATAAATAAACACAATAAAATGACTATTTTTTCTTAAAGTGATTTTTTGAATAAACTACATTATGGCTGGCGTTTCTAGCTATCTTTATTTGTTAAAGGCTAAGTGCCTGATCCTCAGCTGGTATAAATCTCTATAGTGCAGTTGACCTGTTGTAAATCAGTGTAGCTCAACTAGCTGGGAATTTGGCCCAACTGACTCTGTTTATGAACCACTTACATGTCCCTTAATATTTGATCTATTACACATTACTTATTTAGATATCAGTTGTGAATGGATGTGACACATACACTGGGTGGTTAATGTAAGCAGTTAGTTGGTGATGCAGAAGATCAAACAGATTGTAGTACACTGAATTATTCATGTAATTTGTGTGCCGACACTGAGTGAGTTAATTACTGTCTTTATAAGCGCCATTGCTGAGTCAGTCTGAAGTGCAGTCTAATGAAAACAGACAGAAATGGATTTTTCTGAATGTAAGTGAAAAGTTGTGAATATATGCTGATTTCTGATGGGATTTGTGAATGCTTTTCTTTTACATAAAAGCTGAATCCTGCACTGCATAACAATTGCAGCTAACCAGTTGTGGTCAACTGTGTCGATCAAAGCTGTGCCTTGAAGCACAAGCCTCCATCTGCTTCCTTGGAGCTGACTTGATCAACTATCCATCATACAGAATAGACACCAGCCTCAAAACTTTTAAAGGCAAATATAAGCTTTTGGAAACAAAAGCATATAATGTTGTCTTGGGGAAAGGAGAAATGTGGTTGGCATGAATATTTAAACCAGTGTGTGGCTTTTAACGTATGTATTAAAATGATCCATCTGGTTAGTTTCCAGATGCTCAGAGTGTGTTAATGAAAGCTACAACTTCAGTATTTTTTTTTTTTAAACTACAGGATTCATTCAACTCCCTTCCTCTGTTTAACTACAGTTATTATATTGACTAGCAAGCACTGCAGATAGACACACACACACACACACACACACACATTATATATATATATTCAAATACTTCCTTTATAAGATCATTTAGTCTGTACAGGACAACTCTATGTATATTTGTACACATGGAGATAGGAGATGATTAGAGCAGAAGGGAGGAGAATTGGAAATTTCCATATGGAAATTTGATTCCTTCAGCAAAAAGGGCCAAGGTTACTTAGAAAACAATTCCTAAAACCGAGCAGTCAGTTTTGAAAGAGAGAACCAAGCTGAGACAGGCTGGAGTTGACTTAAAATGCCCAGAGGGGAAATGAAGAAAGCAGTAAAGACAAGAACAATTAGGATAGCACAGATGTACAGACATACTCAAAACTGATTGGAGTAGTAGAGAACATGAGGTACCCACTGGTGGCATGTCACCTGCACACACTGTGTTCCTGTCAGCTTGTGATGTGGTATCACTGTGTCTAAAAACACACAGGCTCAGGCTGTCACTGCTGTCTTTGCAAAGATGTGCTAGGGGGCAGGGAGAGGAAACCTCCTCCTGTACCTGGGCCATTCCCACCTGTAGTTATCTCTCAAACGCAGCAATTGCTCCTTCCTAGCATCCCCTGAGTACAACTTACTCTAGAAATTGATTGGAGGAGGCAGACCACAGCCTGGCTTCTCTGTGCCCACCACCAAAGCTGGGCAGCTATGCAGGGGGGGTGTGTGCTGCCCCATCCTAAGAAAATAGGGTAGCAGGTGAAATCCCCCACATTCCTAAGAAGCAGAATTGATGAGGCACAATCTTTCCCAGAATTCCCCCAGTGTGGTTCTGCACTGACATCCCCCTTCCCCGCCCGGGTCACAGGCTAAAGAATACCCTTGAACCTACAAAAAGCAGTGACTTACACCCGAGGGCTGCCATTGATTTGCATACTAAATTTGCAACCATACTCCTGTGGTACTTCCTTTCAAATGATTCCAGGCACAATGGACATGCGCATCCCTTGCGTGTCTGTGTTCACTCTTAACGATTTCCCAGTGGCGCATTTTGTTGTCTTCATTAGGCTTCAGAGCTAACCCCCATTAAGATGAATGAAGCAGTTCATACCTCTCAAAGCTATTGTTATAGTTTATCTGCAGGATGAAGAAGTCAGTGCTGCTGATTCTCATTTTCGTGGTTTTCTTCATGAGAAGGATAAGAAATGCAGCTTTTATCATTTTTAAAGATCTTTAAAGTGTGTGGAAAGCCTTGGAAACAACAATCCACAGGAAATTCTTATGCCTTCTTCAAAAGCCTCTTGACTTCAGATGGCATATCCTGTGCTCCTAACAATAACAGTAACATTATTATTCATGCTTGATTGTAACATTTAAAACTGTATTATAGCATAGCTGGTAGTGCCCTCTGTTAAGATTGCTTGATACTTCCCACTATAAACTCCTGTTAGCAATACGACTTTAATTGCTTGGGCTGAAATTTTCCAAGCTGGATGAATGCCTCAGGCTGAATTTCTCTGGAAAACTTCAAGCAAAACCATTCAGTTATTTCTGGGAATGAAATCAGAGAAAAATATATTGTTTTTCCTGTGTTCAAAAAATTCTTTGAGAAGCTCTAGCTTCCATATCGTTTGAAGCAGTGACTTGAAGTTTGGTGGGATGTGTGTGTGTGTGAGAATCTGCCCAAATTGGGCCAAGCAATAAGCCTTTGAAAAATCCCAGTTATCGCATGCTCAGTAGAGATTTGGTAGAGCTTCACAGCAGAAATCCCTGAAGATTCCATCTGCATGGAGTTATGTTCCAGCCTCAGGCTGTAGGGACTGAAAAGGACTATCCCTGCCATTGCAGATCTGGGCTGCTGTGTGCTGGGTTGGGCAGAACGTCAGACACCTGAGAGCTAGGGGCCTGTCTCCCCTGTGCTCTCAATGCCCCGTGATGGGCCCAGAAACCATGGAGGAAGAAGTTGGCCAATTCAAATGCAGAGGGGAGAAGAGCTAGAGCTGAGTGGCAAAAGTTGATGGGAACAAGGAGTATGGGGGAGGGAGACTGTAAGTGGGAGCCAGGGGGCAGGGCAAAGGAGACAGGGACTGGCTGGGCCAGGAGATGTGTAACCAAATGTGAGAGAGAACGTGGCAGGGATAGGGATAGACTGGAGGGACAGGGTCAGATGGAGTTGCGCTTGCGGAATATGATGACCCATATAGGGATCAGTCTGATGCCACACCATGGAATTTCTATTTTATTTTCAGTTTTTGCCAGTTTAAAAACCTAGGAAATTAAACACCGAACACTTACGTTAAAAGAACAGTATTCAGGTTGCAAAGTCAGGAAATGGCAGAATTAAGGTTGCATGAGTAAAATGGCTGAGGTCAATCCCCAGTGGGCATCATAGGCTTAACTTTGGTGAGTTTATCTTACGGTAAAACTAAAGTGCCTTGTGTGCATTGTGTATTTACCTAAGGATATCTTACGTATGCTAATTACCTCAAGGTCTTTCAGCAGGAAAGCCGTAGATAAGAGGACACTAACCCACTATCCCATCTATAGCTCATAGCAAGTGTTTTCTGATGGAAAGACTAACATGCCCCAGGAGTGAGATGATCGCACAGCAGTAGTGTCCAGACAGCTTTTTCTTTTACTTTTCTTTTTTCTTTTTGATTGTTTGTTTTTTCCTGATCAGGGGGTTGTGACTGTCTTTCATATGCAGATCATGCTACTGTGATCTGTGGCTTTTGTTTCCTTTGGGTTAGACAGCTGCAATGCACTCTGTGTGGGGCTACATCTCAAATAAATTCAACCCAGAACTAGTGCAGAAGGCAGCAGTTTATTGGGGAGGGCGAGAGGTATCCTGCTGTAAGCGCAGCCCCAGGACTTGCTGAGCTACATTGACTGTTGCCTTGTTTGCTGGGAGGAAAAGTAGTGGCTTTGACCTCTAAAGTGCTAAATGGCTTGGGAGTTGTGTATGCAAGACCCACATCTTTTCCCATGCAGCACTGCTGCACCTGGGAGGAGTGGAAGTGCTCCCTTAAAAAGAGGGAGGCATTGGGAGGTCATTCTCAAGGGGAGATGCTGCTCTCTCAAATACACTTCTTTCCTTGGTTGGAAATAGGACAGCTCTGTTGACTTTCAGGGCATGCGTTAAAGCCTCTCTCTCTTTCCGGGCATCTAGGGAAGGAGGGGTGCATGGAGGGCTGGGAATGGTGTGCAACGTGTGTTGTTTCCCATTCTGGTGAGGCTGCTGGGTTTGCCGCTGTTTTTAACTGTAGAACTGACCTTTTGATATATGACACATGCATCTAGGGCACTTTTTAATGCGTTATGTAAATAGAAATAGTAGATGCAGAAACACTATCAAGAGAACTTCCTTTTAAATATGATTAAGCTAATGGTCTGCAAAATGCAAATGAACTCGATGAGATTAGAAAAGGATTACTTCAGAGAATGGAAACTCTCAGTTAAAGCTCAGTCTGATCATATATCCTGCTTTCGGATGTGTTGCTTTCTCCCCAGCTGTAATAGAAATGAAAAACATCTTAGTTATACCTTCATAGGACTGATGGTTACTATGGCTACCACTACATGTTCCATCCAGGCTTTCCGACTGCCCAGATCATAGAAATGGGAGATGGCACATTGCTGCTTTTGAAAGTTGATGATAATCTGTATTAATTTACTAGGGCGGGGAAATACACACTGAGGTAAAAAGTTATTTCCACTCAGGATTTCAATCTAAATAGGCCTTTCACATCCCCTAAGTGCCAAGACAAGTTGTCAAAGGGTGTGCTGTTGCAATTTTTCTTAATGTTGCCTTGTTACAACATAGTTCTATTGCACTCCTGGTACCTACAGAATAGGTGTAGTTATAATGGAGAGAGTTTATCATTTATTTTTATTTACTTGGAGGCCAGTTCTGAATGCCTAGTACATTGAAATTTCCTGCTGAATATAATGGGGATCAGCTGTTCATAAGATCTACTTAAGCGAAAACATATTTTGCTAATATTCCATCTAGCCTGTTTAATACAGAGGAGCACAGGGGAACAGGGTAGTTAAAAATTGTGCTGTAAAGATAACTGGGAGTTAATAGGCATTATTATCCATTTTTATTGCCAAAGGGACCACTGTGATGATCTAGTCTGACCTCCTGTATACCACAGGCCATAGAACTTCCCTGAATTAATTCCGGTTGGAAACCGAGCCTATTTTTTGAAGAAACATCCAGTCTTTGTGTAAGATTTTCTAGAATGAGCAGGCATAGGTACCATGGGCCAGATTCTGTATCTTTACATCAGAAAAATCACTTTATTGCCTGGATAGTCCCTTTAAAATTAGACCTACTTGAAGAAAAAGGCACCACATAATGTGAATAAGAATATCAAAATCTGGCCCTGCGACAGAGAATAACTTAAAAAAAAAAAAGTGTTTGAAACTTAGTATTAATTTGGCCCTTTGGGTGCAAAGATAATCAATGTAAAGCATTACTTGCATGCTCTATTAAACTTTTCATGACTACTGCAAGTCCTAACACAAGTTTCTTATTTTAAGACTAAGTTTGGTATGATGAATTTCAGTGTCAAATGTACTTTATTTTTTGTACTTGGGCAAATTCTGTAAGCTTTTCGGCTCTGAAATACCACCATGATAGTTCTCTCTATGTACCTTGGGGAAAGATATGCATCTTTGTGGCCTTTAAGTTTTGCAACAGGGTTTTTCTACAGTGGTACAAATTATGTCCATGGATTAAACAACTACTGTACTGTCTACTATAAGGTAAATCCAGATAAACGCTAGCATCAGTTTACTGCTGTTTCATTGGCAGAACTCTACCTCCTGTGGCCCATTTTCATGGCTCTGGAACTAATTTCATGTACAAGTAATCCGCGGGTCCTTGTGTCACGGCATTAGGGTGCTGTCAGGACTCCAGCTACAGATCAAAGCTGGGGCCTGGGTTGGAAGGGACTCGAGAATGTGGTGTGAGTTCAGTGTCGAAGGTCAAGGCCAGAAACAGCAGTCCATGATAATGTCACGCCATAGGATTGGGTTGGAGTCGAGTCAATGAGCTGCACCAGTTGGAGACGAGCGAACCAGCCAAAGTGGGGGTAGTGGAACAGAGGCAGGGTGAGAAGTCAGGAGCAGAGCAGGGGACCAGGGACTGAGGCAGGGTGGGGCACCAGGAGCGGAGCAGAGGATCAGTAGTGTGCATCAGGGTCTGTTTGTAGCAGCAAGCCAGGGATCTGCCTCATTGCACCAACAGCCTGCAAGTATTTCCCCTAGGTTTTAAACTGCATGCCTGGGCCAATCAGGGAAGGTGGTAGGCTCCGCCAGGCAGGAACTCTGTGGATGGGATAGCTGGTGGGGTTTGAACCCATAGAACTCATAGCCTGATGTTCCTTATTTCATCAGAGCTGTGGGGTGGGAGTGTGGACATGGCAGCTGTCCCTAAAGCCACTAGACCTGGGTTCCAGACCTGCAGATCCTTACAGGTGCCCCCTAATACAGTGATACTCAGCAGATGGCTGATGCAAATTTCAGTGGAAGTTGAGGATAATGGAACTGTAGGTGTTAAAGAAACACATTTTTACAAGCTTTCGTGTATTTTGCAGAATTATGTAAATTAAAGGAATGTGGCCTATCATGCTGACCAATATTCTCTCATTGTTTCCTTGTACTTTGGTCTGTCTGTGTCCATCTGCTGTCTCTTGTCTTTCACGTAAGTTATGTCTGCACTGCACACCTTTTGCAGCAGGGTGGGGGGTAGGTGTAGGTACATGCTGCAATGAAAAGCAGGATGCAAGTACCATTAAGGCTCTAATTCAAGTCAGTTAAAGCCTCTGGAAGGGGGAGACAGCAGGGAAAAGCTTGACAGCAGGGAGCTGCTGAAGCCTTTCCCTGTGACGGGAGCAACAGCACACTGCACTGCTAAAAATAGCTGTGTAGACAGGGAAGGCATTGCTTGGGTAAGTAGGGTACACACCTGGATACATACGCACAAGTTTCAGAAGTGTCTTCACTCACCTAAGCAATGCTTAACCCTTTACACTGCTATTTATACTCCTGCTGGGTGTGTGCAGATGTGTGGTGCATATACTCTACCCCAGGGCCATATTATCCATTAGGCACAATAGGCACAGTGCCTAGGGCCTACGAAACTTTCAGGGCCTATGAAAAATTTTTTTACGGTATATATAATTTTTTATTTTTATTTAAAAAACTATTTATTAATAGCTTAAAATCAAATTAGTTATTTTGGTCAGGGGACCTATGGAGGCAAGTGTGCCTAGGGCCTACGAAGGTCTTAAAATGGCCCTGCTCTACCTGTCACTGAAAGGAGTGTGCAGTGTAGATGTATTTTTAGATAGTTCCTGCCCCAAAAATTTACAGTCTTTTTGTTCTGTGTTTGTACAGCGCTTAGCACAATGGGATCCTAGTGCATGATGATAATAATAATAAAGCCCAGAGCAATTCTACACAGCAAGACCTTTAGGTTCTTTTGAGGAATGTTGTTTGTTTTTGTTTTTGTTTTTATTACAAAAAGAAGAGAACAGGGAAAAAAAAGAACAGAAAAGTAAAGAAATGGGAAGGGAAGGGAAGGAAAGGAAAAGATAGAAGAGGGCTGAGAAGGGAAAAGGAGAGTGGTATTTTGGTTTCTATCTTCTAGGAATTAATCAAAAGTTTCTAAAATGTTAGACCAAATCCCTTCAAATTTATCTGAAGGTCTCACATCTCTGAAATATTCCCCACTCATTAGCTGCCAAAGGCTGTTTTATTTATAAGGGCAGGAATTGAAAAATACTATAATCATTTGAAGTTCTAGGGTAATGAAGATAGGTAGCATGTAACTGAACTAGCTGGAATTTAACCAGGACACTGTCCAACAAATTTATGTTTAGGGAAAGTGTCACAAGACCTTACTGACCACAATTTACTAGCAACATTAAACTAGTATCTAGACTGTCTGAAATTAAGAATCCATTGTGCTAGGCATTTTATAATAAGGAATAGTGTCTGGATTGATGAATTTATAATCTAAATGGAAAAGTCAGAAAGAGGTAGGAGAGAGGGACAATAAAGCTTCCTATCTCACAAACAGAGAACTGACATAGATTAAATGACTTGCCCAAAATCACACAGGAAGTTTCTGGCAGAGCCCAAAAGTTGAACCCAGATCTCCTGCATCCCAGTTCAGTGCATTAACTGAAAACCCATCTTTCCTTTCTATCAGGAGCTCTCTTATAGCTGATCAGAAAGATGACACCCAGTGCCACTAGTACCACTGTGTAACCTTTTTATGTGTGCAGTGTTTTATAAACAATCAATGAGCATATCTGATTGAAATGGTGAAAAGATGGTTGTTAAAGTGAGTAAACCGAGTTTGTTTATTTTATGTATTTAAAATTTATTTAACTAGGAAACTACTCTTGAGATTAACAGACTTCAATAAATGAGAATTGTTGAGGAACTGGACAGTAAATTTAGCAGTAACATACGTAATCAAACAGTAAGTAGTTTCTCCATTGCATTGTAATCTATCATGCTGCTGCCATCCACCAATGTGCCATCTATTAAATTAAATTACTTCCTCAATTATTTGTTTTTTTTCTTCTCAGGCCAGATTTAAATTAGAAAATTTAAATTAGCATAACTTCTCTAGATCTCTGGCTCTTCTCTAGAGACATAGCTGGCTGAGAAAACTGAGATCTGGTCTATATTACAGACCTATGTTGATTTAACTACATTACTCAGTGGTATGAAATATCCACACCGCTGAGTGATGTAGTTATACCAACCTAATCCCCCTGTAGACAGTGTTATGTCAGCAGGACAGTATTTCCCACTAATATAGTTACTGCCTCACTGGGAGGTGGATTAACTAAGCCAATGGAAGGGCTCTCTTCCATTAGCTAAGTGTGTCTTCATTAAAGTGCTACAGCAGTGCACCTGCACTGATGTAGTGTTTTAAGTGTAGATGTGCCCTGAGAAAAGAGACATGTTTGTAGTACAGGTGACGCTAAAGCCAAGTCTGCACTACAAACTTGTATCAGCATAACTACGTCGCTCAGGGGTGTGAAAAATCCACACCCCTACGTGACGTAGTTGTATCAACCTAACCCCCGGTGTAGACAATTCTATTACGATTGGAGAGCTTCTTCCATCGACTTAGTTATCATCTCTCAAGGAGGTGGATTTACTACACTGACAGGAGAAGCTCTCCCATCGGTGTAGCAGCATTTTCATTAAAATGCTACAGTGGCGCAGCTGCACCGGTCCATTGCTGTATGTGAAGACAAGTCCTTAGAGGAAGAACAATTCAGCTGCATGTTTGAATGCACAAAATGTTTGAATGTTACTTTCATGTCTCTGATCCTTTCTTGGCAATCACATTTCATTGCCTCTTGTGTTCTGCCATATTGAGATACATTTATATTTAAGCACCTATATACAAATAGCCTGATTTTTTAGAAGTGCTGAGCATACACAATTTTCACTAAAGTCAATAAGAGATCTGCTGCCACGTAAAAAAAGCAGCAAAACTTTAGATCCCCAAGTTTGAAAACTTTGTCCATAATTTAAATCAGGGTATTAATGAGTTAACATCACTCAGTTTTATGGGCTGGAAAGGAAACTTTTATCCCTCCTATTTTTGAGATTCTTTCTTATGTTTTGTCTCTGAAACACATAATCTACAAATAAAGTATGTTGCATTACTGCCAGGGATACTATAAAATCATCAAAAATTTCAGTTTGTGGACCAAATTTAGAGGAGTCTAAATTGGTTTAATTTACCTAACGCATGATCATCTGGACCCTCTGTGTCTGAGTTAACACTTTAAATTCTCACAGGCCTACCTTCTAACATGGAATTATCACATATGAATTGACATGGTGATTTAAAGATCTTTCTTCAATATTTTTCTGTCATGTGCGTAATCTAATCTCCTCTTTTAAAAACATCATCACCCAAGCATACAAAGTGCACTGAATATTGTAATTATTTCAGCTTTGCTTTCTCTCTGATAGGAGAATATGAATTGCTGTATTGGATCGAAGGTAAAACTTTAAGAGCACCTAAGTGATTTAGGCAGCAAAATCTGATTTAAAGTCTATGACGCTTTGACTTAGATATTTAAATCCCTTTTTCAAAAGTGACTTTGGCACCTAAGTCCCATTTACAAAAGTGATTAAGGCTCCTAAGTCAAAGCCCCATTGACTTTAAATTATACTTTGATGTTTAAGTCATTTAGGTGCTCCTGAAAATTTGTCCTCAGTTTAATACGTTTGTCCATACTTCAGTCAGTGACCTACATCTGATGCCCCCCCTCCTAAAAACCTATTGTGTGTCTGGTCTTTCTGAAATTCTATAACATCAAAAAACTCTAACACTGTAACAGCTCCCAAGGCAAAAGTACTTCATCTGATTTTCTAAGAACATTGTTTGCTTGAATAGCTGCAAATGTTATTAATAGTCCTGAAAACATTCTGGAATTTCCTTAAAGTTCATTCTTAGTACTTGTTGACCTCAGGGTTGTAACAACATGAAAAATGTTGGGAGGGACACTACTGAGAATGCAGGAAGGCTGCAATCACATCAAGGGGAGACATCAACAAGATAATAAAACTGTTATAAAAGAATCCAGTTCATTTACCCACTTCCCCCACACATCACTCGTGTACAAACATCGCAGTGGAAGACCCCCTCTAGCAATACGCCCCTTTCTCCTTTGTGTTGGGTGACTGTGTTCCATTAACTTGTCTTTCTCCACAGTGTACAACACTTCCAATTTAAGGACTGGCAACCCAGACTGGAAGCACTTTTACTTAGTGGGGGAGAGCTTGTGTTGAGGTTTGAGTTCAGGAAGCTTGGGAATTTATGAACTATTTGGGTTTCACTCAGATGGCATCTGAACTTCACCAGGTTTGCCAAGCCTTATATTTCTCTGTTTAATGACCTCTTTTGATGATTGGTTTTTCCAAGTATTTTGACAACAAGTTCTACTGAAGCCAATTCTCTCTGCATGTGCAGCATCAAAATATTTCAAGAGCTGTGCAGGGATGTAGCTACAGTGCTACTGAGGGAGTTAATTCTCAGGGCAATTCTTTTAAACTTACTGGCTGCTGGTGTCAATGAGATGTACACTCTGGACCTGCTTCTTGGAGGTGCTGAGCCTCCTCAACTTCTCTAGGTCTCCCAAGACCCTGGATTGAAACTTTCATAGCATTGCAGGGGATTTTAATGTGTCATCTTCATTAGCTGTGTGGCTACATCTCCTGCACTGCTCTGAAAAATCTCAGCCCTTATGTTTAGCAGTGTCAGTGGACTTCCCTGGGAGTTCAGTGCGTGAGGTACTTTACAGAAGTGGGCCCACAGAGAGGATCAATGAATCTAATCTGTGTTATAAGAACATACTCTGGCATCTTTTCCTTTATAACAGCTGCACATTTGGGCAATAATGATAGCTTAAATGACCAAAAAGGGGACTTTCAAAACATATTTGCTTTTCCAGCTCAGTCTTTTATTAAATGGCTGTCTGCCAAGGCTTTGAAACCCAATGACTATTATTTGACAGTTACTATTCTTTGACAGTTTACTATTATTATTTGACAGTTACTATTATTTGACAGTTTAACTGTTTGATGTTAAACATCAGATCGTGTATATTGTGCTGTGTACTAGAGAACTGTCAATGCTACAGAAGCCTCTTAAGTAATATTTTTAAAGTATTGCTGTTGGGAATTTGTTGGTTATTGACTTACATTTTATAGTAAGAGATACTCACTTTAATATGGGCTTAGAATACTATTTTATGGGTATGCAGGTCTGGCTTTCAAGCTTGAATAAATCCAACCAATTTTAATAACTTCTTCATAGTAGTTTGTAAGTGCATCTTTAAATACATTGCAGAATTCTGATACTGACACCAGTTTATTTCAATAGCTTTCAATTAGATTTTAAAAGAGCAATTTTCAACACACTGATATAGAAGATTAGTCAGCATTTATCATAGATATACAACTCATATATTTCAATAATTAGACTTTTAATAATGCTGCTTAAGCGTAATAAACCTAAAAACTATCTTATGAGGATCACCTTTATTATCCTTTAATATCTTCATTAGACAGGTTTATCTTGTATTTCATAGCATTTCCAACCAAAAAAAACCCTGCTGTGCATTCTTTTCAATGTCTCCCTAAGAATTAAGTAATATGTCAGCACTAGGGTGGGTGTTTAGTGTTTTATTAATCCCATATCAGCATATAGTACATTCATGCCGGTAACATTTTTAAATTGTTGGGAAATAGCTTATTTTGTCACACAAGAATGAAATGTGTTTGTAGGACACTAAGAAAGCTAGGCCTGGAAACACATTTAGAACATTGAGTCAGTGACTTCAGTGAAGACCTAGCAGGGAGGAATCAAACCCTTCCCTTTATGTAAGCTATGTACAGCATAAAGTAAAAATGAATCAAACAAGTCAATATCTGAAGCCAGCTTCATTGAATTAATAGAAAGCAAAGGCAATTATTCTAAAGAGTAAAAGAGAGCAATTTATGGTTATGTACTTGGGGTCCTCATATCCACCCCCAAATGAAAGCACATCTAATCATTAGTTATCACTGATGACTGTGGGAAATCTCTGCCTCTTATGCGGATGCATTATAATAGGATCTTTTGTTACGTGATCATACAACATGAGGCTATGTGAAGAACTGCTTGGCAAAAGCAACCTTAATGATGTCAGTGATTATGGCATGTGACAATACTTGTGACTTTTTGGGGGTATTCCGTGATCAGCAATATCAGGTGCTTTTACCCTTTTGCAGACGGGTGCTTCAAGAGCATAGTGGTGAAATACAGCAAAGGGAAACGGTACTAAGGTCCCAATTTTTAACTTGTTATATCAAAATTTGCCAGGACTCATATTTTTGCTTGCACTATTTGTGCAAATATGTAAAATAACACATACAGAAACATTCTTATTTCTGCCTCCAGTGACTTTACATCAGCAGAATGGTCAAAGAATGTGCTGATTAATGTTCCTCAGTAATCTACAAAGGATTCTTAATGTGTTCAGTGATTTGCAGGTATATCGAAGCAGAAAGGAATAAAGAAACTACTCAGAAATATGTAATGAAATTTGTAAGTCCATCCGCTTTCTGTGGTTGAAAGTAACATGGGTGGTGAGATCTAGCAATGATCCAAACATTCCTTTAGTCAAAGGGTTTGTACCCACTTAGTCCATTAGTTAATTTGGACCCCAAACTGAAAAACTGATGGAGTGACATATCTTTATTGCAGAAATTATCCATAACTGTTAGAAGATGGGATATGTACACTTCCTTGCACATCACTTCTGAATTTGGCCCATGTCTAAAATGAGCAAGCTACAGGTGGATGTGAGTTTAACAGATCAATACTTTTAAAATAATATCACACAAGGCATACATTGTACAGAACATACCATAATTATATGACACTGGTGAATATGGGGTTCTGGGGTGTTGTTTTCAGACAGAGTGTCACAAGGGGGTGTAGATTTTTTCACACCCCTGAGAGATGTAGCTATGCTGAAGTAAGTCTTCAGTATAGATCAGCACTAAGAGTCTGATCCAAAGCCCATCGGAGACATTGGATCTCTTTCTATTAACTTCAATGGACTTTGGATCCAGCCTTAAGTGAAAACAGTGGCATGCTATTCCTACATTCTAAGTAAGTAATGGCTTAAAATATTGAAGTCTAATGTTTTTCACACAAATTAATAATATCTGGGCAAAAGCATGTGATCCTGATAGGATTCCTCTAAATAAGGCTAGCCCAGGAAGAGAAATAAACAACTGCAGTTCTGTGGTTGCATGTAAACATGCAAAAAAGGCAACTTGCCCAATCTTAGCTGTTGGATGGTTTTGAATCCCTGATTATGATTTTCAAAACTAAAGGTTCATCAAGGGTATTTAACTGTTTGGCTAATTAAGACTTAAATGCATCTCAACACCATAAATAGCCTGCAAATGAAACTGCATGGATTATACACAAAGATTTTTATGTACTAAAGTTATATGTCTAAGATAACTTAGATCCCATTAATTTAATGGCACATGAGTTTATAAAACCTCAGAATGTCTAAACAATGATCATTTGCTTCCATTTATTTAGACTGCTTGCTGTACTTCTGCAAATAAACTGTGGTTAATACTCATTCCATTACCCTGTTCACTGGGTGCTTTAAAATTTTCATAAAATTTGCTGTTTATTTTTGTTTAATCTTAGACACTGAGACCCACATTCCGATCTCAGGCTTGGTCTACACTTACCCGGTGAATCGGCGGCAGCAGATGGGAGTTACGCAAGCTATGCAGAATAGCTTGCGTAACTCCCATTGACTACTGTCCTTCTCTTCTGCACGTCGTCTTCACTACACTGCACTGATGCAGCACTACGCCACTTGTGGGGGTGGATTAACAGCATCGACTTCTGGATCAATTGAGCAGGTCTTCACTGACCGCTCAATCGATCCAGATAAGTCAATCTGACGGTGGCAACTTTGCTGCCGTCAATGTAGATGTACCCTCAGTTGTGTTTGGGTAAATCCAGAGTACCTCTACTGAAGTCAGTGGAGTAACTGAGATCAGAATATTGCCCAGAGAGATTCCTTTGCACGTAAATACAATATAAATAAAGCTGTATACAAATAGATAGAAAAAAAGTTCTGTTTTAACTTTGACACACATTTGACCTTAACTTTTAAAGAAAATGAAAAATATTTTAAAATGGATGGATCATTTTGTCAAGTAACTTTGATTTAAAAAAGGATGCATTTGTACAGCTTTAATAAATGTAAAGATCGAGGTCCTAAACCAGCAAGAAGCTAAAGCATCATGTAACTTTAAGCATGTGGCTGGTATCACTGGGCTTGATTTTTGTGATTGCACCTGAGCTCTGTTTAAAGTTAAGCATATGCTTAAAGTTCTGTACTGAAAGGGGGCCTATATGTGAGGAACTTCATCAGCTTCAATAGGAGCTCTCTGCATAAAGGACTTGTTGGGATTAGCTTCGTATTAGTCAGTATGGTACACAAATAATTAATACACACAACACACACACTATATTATGTGTGGGTTGATTGGAATGGTGCACCTGAGCTCTGTTTAAAGTTAAGCATATGCTTAAAGTTCTGTACTGAAAGGGGGCCTATATGTGAGGAACTTCATCAGCTTCAATAGGAGCTCTCTGCATAAAGGACTTGTTGGGATTAGCTTCGTATTAGTCAGTATGGTACACAAATAATTAATACACACAACACACACACACTATATTATGTGTGGGTTGATTGGAATGCATTTCAGTTGACTGCATTATTCACAAGTGACTCTGAAAATTCTGTTATGGGGCTCTTTACGTATGGAGTTCCCCTGACTCCTTACATTTTATTCACTTTTTAACTCTCAGCATTGTAATCTCAACCTGGGTTGTGTTGGGATTTTTCCTTGTCTTGCTTATCCTCAAAGGTTCAGTAGGCCAAATTCTACTCACATTTAAACCTGTGCAATTATATAACCCATGCAGAAATGTAGGCTAAATGGGCTATGGAATTGTAAAATGCTCTAAAAGTATACCACATCGAACAGTACTGGAGACACATGCAACTGTATTAGTATCTGAGATACTGGACCAAATTCAGTCTCAGTGTAAGCAGACACAGCTCCAAATGAAGAAGTTGAATCTGGTCCTTCGTATGGGGAGGAAACCTTTCTGGAGAAAACTTGTATCAATGTAATATAAATGTTCATACAGCATTTCATCATATTTTGAGGACTTTTAAAACATCACAGACATAAGAATTCACTAAGCAAATGTTTCAGTAACATAGTCTAAGCGAATTCATCAATGAGATGGAGAATTGGAGGTTCAAAGAGGAAGTGGAAAGTAATTATCAACCTGTCAAGATTGTTGTTGATGTGAGTAAGGTACTTGACCTTTTAGGTGAGAGAGATAGTGAATAATTGCAGATCGAAGGGAAACTTTGAAACAAAAGGTTTTGGTAGTTGGAGAGGAAATCAGTGAATAATAGTGCAAGTTATTCTTTTAATAATAATAATAATATAATAATAAAAATATGTGAATATTTTTAATAGTGTAGAAAACTGCCTTTCAGGTACTTATCATAGAAAAATAAGCCTGACTTGGGTCATTCTCTGTAAATAAGATGGCATGTCCAGAGGTTATGATGGCTATTTCCAGACTGAGAGAATCTAGCACACCAAATCAGCTGTAGGCCCTGCCTATACTGAACTTATATATGAAGTTAGAAGTTGTATTCCAACTGTGGCTGAGCTCAAGCAAAGGTTTCTGCAAGTAAATTCTGCACTCAGTAGAGATCAGGGCTGCTATTAATATAGCACCGTTTACTAAGTGCTTAGAGGCCTTGTCCACTCTAGGAAAAGACATATGGATTACAGCCCTTCTATTAACCTCCATTTCCTGAGGTTGCATTGATTAGCACTCCCTTGCTGGCTGCTGGACCCAGAGACCCCATGAGGATGGAAGGAATTTCTAGCATAGAGGGTTAAAATGGGGTATGTTAATGTTGACTGGGTAAGCAATAATGTACCAACAGAATACAATAAGATTGGTTGGTGGATGATATTGCCTCCTTGGAATCACACAGATCCCCTCTCAGAAAGGCTCCTGCAAGCTCTAGGGAAAGGGAGAATGGTACTAGGAAGGCTATGTGGAAGTGGAATGTGCAATATAGCCCAAAGCTCTTTAATTTAAAAATGTCTGTTCAATTTGCAAAGTGCACATGATTAAATAGCACTGTGAACTCTTTATTGGCAGGGGCTTGTTTATGTGAAGTGCCTAGCACACTTTTGGGTGCCAGGTTAATAATAAATATTAATAACTTCCCAAACTGTTTTGTTGGCATCTGTGTTTCGGTGTATTCTCAATTCTTACTGCTAATTGGGGTCACCAAAGATTTGCAAAAAGGTCAGTTTATTAATAATGTTCTTGTTTTGGTCTCTTGTTGGCTTGGAGGAACTTTGTTCAAGTCCTTTGCCCTTTGATTGGCAAGCATTTTTTAAAGTAGCACTTGATACTAGTCACTGTTGAACTAGTGATAAGGAGGAGGCTGTCCTTAAACGATTCTCCTATTCAGAAGGGAAGTTGGGTTGAGGCAGCATGCATGTGGAGTGGGGGAAGGTGTTGTGGTTCTGAACTGGAATTAGTCCACTCATCCCAAATAGACTGACAAGCTATGGTTCAATTTACAGTGAAACAAACCATAACTGCTTTGACTCCATCTCAGTTGTGGTGGTTGTGCATTTCCAGAACCTTTAAATCAGACCATGCCTAAAATGTAAGGTCTATACAATCACTGCTTACAAGTTACACACTCCAGCTGCAGTTTAAATATAATGCTGAAACATGTTACCTTCTGGAATCTTTTTAATAGTGCAATTAATGTATCATCCATTCCATAAAGCCTATATGAAGACTTCCTTTAAAATGCCTGTGGAAATGTTGGAGTTCATTTTATACAAATGTCATCAGGCAAATTCATTTAAAGAAATTATTAGCCTTAACAGTGCCTCCCCTGTTCATTTATCATGTGTCACTCTCCCAATTAAAAGGTATTATGGGCTATTAAGAGTTCATGGGAACACTCTTTGTTTGAATTTGCATCAGAGATGATTGAATGTTGTTTAGACAGAACTTTAAATGCAATAAATAGGACGTTTGGACACTGCTGGGAAGATTGATTGGAAAAGGATAATGGCGTAGCTCAGACTATGAAAAAAGGCAATAAATTAACTGGACTAAGCTAAATAATCTGAGGTACTCTTTCTGTAGAAACTCTTGTGTTTATATAAGATTGGATTTGGAGGAAACAGACGCTTCTTAAAAACTGGCTTGTGTGAGGCTGTGTATTTTTTTATTTAAAGCTATAGCATAAAGCCGCGAGGAAAAAGTTCTAGGCAAAAGCTCTGCAGTGAAGTGTATTGAGAGAGAGGCTTCAGCGACAATCATTTATCTAAGAATGATGTCATCGTTATTCAGAAAGCTTTAATTCCAGAAAGGCGTATAATCCATAAAAACAGGCATGTTATTAGCAGGAAATGCAGAGGTCTGAAGAAAATGTGGAAGCCTTTATAACACTTCTATATGAACAAGCAGAGTATTGTGACTTGGATATCAGTAAAGAAGAACACATTTAGTAATTGGGATTTCATATATAGAACTTTCAGAAACATTACACTTGCAGTATTGCTAATCCCAAGCATTGCAAAAACATGATTCAGGCCTCTGAAATTGCGAGATTTTACAAAAACAATAACGTTTGGATTTTTTTAATTTGCCTTCTGGTGTTTGAGCCTTTTAGGATTCATGTTTTTCAGGCTTCTCTGCAGCTGGGGGGCAGAGCGGGGTTAGAAACTTTAAAAGAAAGTGGAGATTCTCATGCCAACCTAGGACTGCAGAAGCTGGTGAATTCAGAAAAATAGCAAACATGAGACTCATTTATTTATTATTTTTATTATCACAGCACCTAGAAACCCCAGTCATGGACTGGGAGCCCATAGATGAAGACAGTGCCTGCCTCAAAAAGCATAATCTTTTAATCTTGGCAACACTCTCTTGTTCACATACTTCTTTAGTCCACACCAGAGGGCTGTAAATCATAGTCAGCTCTAGTGTGTCACACACTATCTGGTCCATGTGGACCCTGCTGGTGTGCGCTAAAGTTCCCTAGTGCACATTAACATAGTACTGTTTAAAACAGGTTTACACAGGGTCTGTGTGGTCCAGTTAGTGCGAGACATGCTAGTGAGGACTCTGGTGTGGACTACAGCACCGTGTAGACAAGCTCTGAGCTAACTCTGGAGCAGGCAATGCATGTGGCAAACCAGCTGGAGAATGTAAGTCACCCGGTAGGAAATAATGGAAGCACGGTGCATCACGAACCTCACCACCTTCTGCCCTATGGGCAAGGCACATCTCTTTAATCTGCCTGAGCCTGAATGTCTACACCACAATTAAACAGCCCCTTAGCCTGAGCTTCACAAGCCCGAGTCAGCTGGCACGGGCCAGCCGCAGATGTCTAATTGCAATATAAGCATATCCTTAGTCATCACGTTCAGCACTCTGAGGTTGGACCAAGTAAACCTAGACCAAACCCAACCCCAACAGGTGTTTGTCTAACTTGTTTTTTAAAACACTGCAATGATGGGGATTCCACAACCTCCCTGGGATGCATTTTCCGCCGCTTAACTACCCTTATAGTTAGAAAGCTTTTCCTAATATTCAACCTAAATCTCCCTTGCTGCAGATTAAGCCCATTACTTTTTGTCATATCTTCAGTGGACATGGAGAATGGTTGATCCCTGTTCCCTTTATAATGGCTCTTAACATATCTGAAGATTTATTATCTCTTATCTTTTCTCAGGACTAAAACATAACCAGATTTTTTAACCTTTCCTCATAGGTCAGGTTTTCTAAACCTTTTATCATTTATTTTGTTACTCTCCTCTGCTCTCCCTCCAGATTATCCACATCTTTTCTAGAGAGCGGTGCCCAGAACTGGACAATTTCTGAATGACACAATTTAAAGGTTCGGTCGCCCCTGCAACAGCTTGAGTCCCCCCGCCTTCCCCCCAGGCAGGCCTTGCCCTTACTCTGTCTCCCCTCCTGGAAAGCAGAGGCACTTCCCTGCAGCTCCCAGTTGTTGCTCTTGCTTCTTCCTGTGGGGCGCACAGTTTGCAGCTTGCTGGCTCTGGCAGCTGCTGCACAGGGAGAGGGTCCAGTCACACCATGTGACCAAGTGGAGCTGGCAAATCCTGATAGAAATCTGGGGGGGGTGGGGGTGCATATGACCCCACCTGCTCCCCCCACCACATGTTGCCTCTGAAATGGAAAATCTGTAAGTCTTATTAGTATCATGTTGAATTCCATGAAGAAGGGTCTTAAAGTGGAGAATAAACATGAAGCAGGCCCTTGAAAATGTTTTGACTGACTATTGTACGACTAAACACAGAAAGTTGCCATAACATAAGAATGACCATACTGGGGCAGACCAATGGTCCATCTAGCCCGGTATCCTGTCTTGTGACAGTGGCCAGTGCCAGATGCTTCAGGGGGAATGAACAAAACAGGGCAATTTATCAAGTGATCCATCCTCTGTCATCCAGGCCCAGATTCTGGCAATCAGACACTTGGGGACACCTGGAGCATGAAGTTGCATCCCTGACCATCTTGGCTAATAGCCACTGATGGACCCATCCTCCATGAACTTATATAATAATTTTTTGAACCCAGTTATGCTTCTGTCCTTCTCAACATGTCTGGGCAATAAATTCCACAGATTGACTGTGCATTGTGTGAAGATACTTTTCAATAGCCTTGTTCTTGGAAATGGCTGGACCATTTTTGCTGAAATAAAAAAAAAAAAAATCAGCCTAAGGCAGACATGCAAGATGGGAAATTTCAGCCCAAATGGTTGAAGTCTGCCAAACCTATTAGCAACTGAATACAGGCTCTTGCAATGGGAAGTGCTGGGCATCCTTAAAAACAGGCAGAGTTATCAGTCCCACCTATAACTTTGAAATTATTTATATGCTGCCTGAACTGTGCTAATCACTTCACAGAACATAGATGCAGTTTCTGCCTTGAAAAATGTACAATCTAAGCCAATTTGCATTTTATACTAGTTAGTCTCAGTAAAGCTCTTGAGATTTCCCAACTCATACATTATCTCATAATGGACTTCATTAGTAAGCTAGGGACATGAAAAACAATAAATAATGCAGGAGTAAGCTGCTATATAAAGCTATGTAAAGAAACCATTATAAATCTGAAGGCTGGGCTTGCTCATGAAAAGGGTTGTGAACCTGTACAAAAGTAGGCCATTTCAAGTGACTTTGAACTGATTTATGGCGTAGAGTGGAAGCCATGTAGAACTTGATGCCATCAGTTGAGAATGATTTTATGCTTTGAAGCTTGTTTCAGCTTGAAACTCAACATGGGTTTGCACCCACTGACTACAACTATGTATTTTAAAACAAAAAAATCACATGAACTTTTATTAACCAAAACTGCAGTATTTATTTATTTTATTTAGATTTACATAGAATAAATATCACTGGGCGTGATTCTACACTGTTTCCTACCTTGAGCAGTCATCTATAGTTGTGCAAAGTGGCTGTAAAAGGCTACCATTCAATTTTGGTTTAAAAAAAAGAAAAGTCCCCCTTTTTGTATAGGTGAAATGCTTATACAAGGTGCAAAGCAATGGAGGATCAGATCCACTGTTTATTAATGGGATTTGGTGCACAGCTCAGGTATACATCTTTAAAAAAGTAAGGCAATGTAATCTAAGAATACAGAAATAGAAATCTATCATTCTATTTCTGCCATGGGCAGATAGTGTAACATTAGGAAACTCATTTCACTTCCATTCCCCCATCTATAAAATTTATAAAAATCCCTATATGGGGATAATGTGGATTACCCATGATTTGAAAAGTGCTTTTAGATCTTTGGATGAAGAACACTCTATGGACAAGATCCAAAGCTCATGGGTTTCAGTGGTAAGACTTCGATCCATGGCTGGGGCTCCTATGTGCTACAATAATACAAATAACAAATAATATTGACTTAATGAGCTTTGAATCTGACCTATTACTACTTTGACTGTTAATGGACTACTTGTTTTTTGTTAGCAGATTGAAACCAAATTCTTGAGGTTATGTGTTGAGTCTAAATCCAATGTTTTCTTTCTGCTGGACTAAAAGTACTCTGATGACATAGTTTGTGACATGCAAGAAGATCAACATAGTCCAGAGGGTTGTGATGCAAGTTGAGTCATCAGAGCAGAAAAAGTTTCATACAAAACCACGTTGTTTGGAATAAAGACATTTGGTATGTGAAGGATGCTAGAGAAGGAGGAAGAGATGTCTTAATATGGTTAGCTCTATCAGTTGCAGTGTTTGATACATATCTCTTTTTCCAGAAGGTGAGATGAGCTTCTGAGGTAATCTTTCTATGCTGTTTGCATAGAAGATGTGCTGTGACAAAACAATTCTGAATTTTCTAAGCCATTCCACATCTTCTGCGGCTTAACTTAATAGTTGTTTCAAATAGCCCAAGGGTGAAGTCTTTGTCAATGTTGCTACAACAGCAGTAATGGCATACTATTGTCACCTTTAATGACTTTATGTCCTGTTAAATTTAATAGAAAATGTGTCACTTCAGTGGGGCCAAATATAGCAGAAAATAGGGTTTGGGAAATAACATTGTCACTATGGAAATGGCATCTCCTTGCAGGTTGAAGAAATTCATTTAATAAAGTTATAAAAGTCCTCACAAATGATAGACAGCTTTATGTAAATGCAATAGAGTCATATAGAGAAGCAGTGGAACTCATTTTGCACTGTGATGTGCAACCGAATTATAATGCTGATGAGGACAAAATGACCTATAAATGTTAAAGACATTTTTACAGTTTAACATATAATAGCTTAGCAGTAGCACTACTGGGTGGGCACGTGCAATATTCTGGAGTTGAGGACAATGTGGAAAGTAAATGGGGGGAAAACCCAGCTTACCTTCTGCATGAGTAAGTTCTAAACTTTGTGGGCTGACGCCTTAGCCAGAAGGAACCAAGAAAAGAATGATGAAATGTGTTAAAAGGCAAACTTGAATCTGATGATAGCAAGCATAATGTTGAAAACATTGATTTATTTATGTCTAAGCTCACTCCTTCCCCGAATAAGTGCAATCCACCCGCATGCAGAGGGCCTCCACAACATACAAGCCCTCAGGATGAGACTTTCAAAAGTTCTCATAATTGACTACAATGGGAGCAGAGTCAGGCCAGGTTTATAGGATGCTGAGGCCTTGTGTGACCCTCTGCACAGGAGTGAAAGCAATTGCAAAGTGCATTTTGTGTTTTGTGGTTCTGTATTTTTTCTGAGACCAAGGTCGACCTCTAGGTCATAACATGCTTCAGGTTTCCCAACAGGGGACATCCAAAATAATTTGGGTGCAAAGACACACTCAGGTCACTGAGCTTATAAAAAGGACTGGAACCTTCTCAGGGGAAAATGACAGCCTCAGCTGTGAAAGGACACAGGCAATTCTCCAGGACTCATAAAGAAGTTTGGTCTGTATCCAGTTTATCCAGGCCCCAGATCATTGTATAGGCCTTCCAGTTCTGATCTTACATTTGCATTACCTGTTTTCCAGGCACCCAATTGTTGTGGGACTTACATAGTTCAAGAAACTGTCATTAACTGAGAGGAACCTACAACAATATGCTCACTGAGAGATTTTATTTCCCTGTTTAATATAGATCTGTGTGGAGAGACTCTTAGTGTAGACCCTGCCACTGCTACAAGGCATTATACTGACTTGATTCAGAAGATGGGTTATTTTAGCATCTTCAACCTTCCAGTGTAAAAAGCTTAGCTATTTTGAATAGCCAGTTCTTGACTAAGTACTGTATTTATTAAAGATGAAGAGAAACCACAGCATGCATGTATGACCTTATATTAAGGAGCTTTTTGTTCACTGCGCTCTTCATAAAAACTGAAGACCTGATTCTGCTCGCATGTATGCTGATGTAAATCAGTTCTCACCAATGAAACTATCGTATCTCAAAACTGGATTAAGCTGGAGCAGAATCAGGCTCTGACAGTACAGACAGAAAGCAGCCTAGCAGAGTTCCTAAGCGAGAGAGCAGGGGTTGATTCAATGCTAATATGCCAATGGTTCTGTCAGATTTCTAGGTAAAAATTTGCAGTGTGCTAGACTACCTCATGTGCCCTTACTTCCAAATGTATAAAACTGTTCTGTTGAGCTTTGTAGCTGATTGGCTGACTACCCTGCTCAGAAAAGAAAACAAATCAATGTCAGAGGCACATTTGGCTTGATATTTCACTCACATGCTAAAATCAAGGCAAAGTTCTCACATGGAGTTATGTCTGTTTAATGCCTTCAGCCTGTTTCAAACCACATCAGTTTAGATCTGCAGATGATTTGCAGTCTCTGACATGTGCTCTCTTTCCCATACTGCTAGTTGTAAGACTCTCACTGGTGTTGGGGCCTTCACTCCTTTCAGTACCATGGCAGAAGGAGAGACTAACTGAAAGGAACAACACAGACACGTCCAGGAACAGGCATGCCCAGGAACCTCCGGTAGGCAAATAAAATACCATTCAAAGATTTATAACAGCAAAATGAGTTAGGGCCCTTGTTTTCAATGTGCATCAGTGTAACCTAGATAACAAACTGCATTATAATGTCTGTATGTTACCTCTTGATAATTAAGGTTCCTGATCCTGCTGACACTTACTACACACACGCTTAAGATTAAGTACATGAATGGTCCCACTGAAGTCTCTGGGCGTATTCACATGCATAAAGTAAAGCAAGTGTGCACCTGTTTGCAGGATTATGGATGGCCTAGGAAAGTAATTTATGGCATCTTTGGAAATCTATATTTTCAAGGAAGAGGTTATATACAAATTCTTTTAATTTCACAGAGCTCCATTAGTATTTAATAAACAACATGAAGTTGGTTCTTCATTTCCTGGCTTTTATCCTTCTGTTAGTTATCCAGAAACCTAAATTAAAACAGGCTAAAATTTCAGACTCTAAAATAATTTTATCTATGCATTATCTTATTTCTTGACTATTTGATTTTAAATCACACAGGATTTGAAAAGTGGAATTAGCAAAACAGACTGCTTGAAGTGGATATGGGTTTTTGGAACATATGTAATTTAGAGGCTGAAAGTATTTGTATACTTTTTATACACCGTCACTGTTAAGATGCACATTTTTTGGTTTTTTATTTGTCTTCTGTTAGGGCTCATTGAGTTAGGTGCTGTACAAACAGTCCCTGCCCCAGATAGCTTACAGTCTAATGTAGAAGAAGACACAAGAAGTCCCAAACAATGGGGGGGAAGGTGAAAAGAAGGGCAAGGATAACAATCAAAGGATCATATAGTTACACAGATTACATATGAGGGCAACTGCCAATTCCAGATCAAGTGAAGAATTCAGAATGCTGAAATCTCAAGTCCTAGGTTGTTCTATGACACTGGAGAATTCATAGATTCATATAGATAGAGGCAACAGTTCATTCAGAGAAGTGCTCAGTAAATAGTAATATATATCAAGAGAAATGTAGGAAGTTGGCAATAGCTCCCTCCCTTGTGATGGTGCTGGGAAAGACCCTGTGAGAAGGAGCATTTCCAAGTCAAACAGTAGCTTTCCATGGACTCTTCTTGGGCCCTTGCTAAAGTCAAAGGCAAAAGAAGACAGGCATCCAAATGAACTTCAGCTTCTAGTTTCTTAGGCTCTCATTCCTGTAGTATGTTCATGTGGTGACACCAGAATGTCAATTGTGCCTTTGACATCTGGATGAAGCATTGTTGCCAACATAGTCTTTCTTGTTCTGTGCAGTAATTCACTCATTCTGGAGTCAGATAATAGGCTAGAAACTGTCATTTCTACTTGTGTGATTGAGTCATTCAACATGGCTGCTACCAAGCCATAATCTTATGTTTGATTTCTAGGTGAACTATGCATACCATTTCAAGGCACACAACACACCCATGCATACCTTTTACACCTTCACATGATCAAAGACTATCTCAGTGAATTCTTGTATGCATCACTCTAGCAGTTCATGGCCTTCTATAAGGAGCATGAAGACATAGTGCCAGTCCCCAAGAGCTTACAGCCCACTTAGATTAGACATGAAAGGATTCAGGGAGATGGGGTATCAGACAAGGAGGAAGAAGGGGTGCATCTCACACAAAACAGTAAGTGTGTGGCTCAGGCTTTCTTATTTTTCAAAGGTGTACATTAGGTTAGTTCCTTTTTGCCCCCCTACCTAAATTTACATTGTATTAAATTGATATGTAAGGATGTGTCAGAGCTGGAGAGAATGTAGGAAGAGGTTGATCATGGTGCTTGGGGTCTCCTCCTAGTGTGGACTACCCTCTCAACTCCTTTATATTTTTCTACTTTAAGAATCATTTGGGGGCTTAAATGGGTCTGACCTCTGGAAAAAAGATCCATGTTCCATAGTAAACTCCTGCATCACATTACCAGTTGTAAAGGCCATCTGTTCCCTCCTCAGACTTTCAGGCAGTGAAGGGACTGTTTAGTCTGGTGAATGGTGGGGTATTGTTAGGTGCTTACTTTCCACTTTTAGTTGGGTATTTTCTGGTGTTGAGGGTGAGGAGAGGCTGCTGGTCTTACTCTTCTTGTGATTGTTTTAATATGTATGCATGTGCTGAAAGTTTGATAGACATTTGTGTATCCTTATTATGAATATACATGAATAGAAACCACCAAACAGAGTGTCCACTTACATTTTAAAATTCATATAAACTAATGTAAGGGCTTTTTTGTAACAACACTTTAAAGGAGAAATCAATATGGTTACTAGACACTTTTCTTTTCCATCTTAAAAAAAAATCTATCTTCTGCTCACTTTATTTCTTTTCTCTTTAGCTGTTGAGAACACTTAATCGGTAGTCTGCAGAATACCGTGGGTGGTATGCTTCTTATTTAAACAAACAAACAAAAAACCAAGAAAGAGAGAGTACTGTACATTTATCACTCCTTCTATGTCACTATACAGATCGTATATAAAGGGATAAGGAATTGCAATTCAAGTTGCAGACAAACATCCAACCTATTATCTTTCTCAAAGTGTTGCTTCCTATGGCCATATTTGATTTCCATGCCAGACTAAACCCCAGTGTGTTTGACATTTTTCTTTTGAAGGAGTTCCAGAATGCTGTAGCTGACTTGGGGAAAAAAATTCAGAAATATGACTCAGCCATGAAGGCGTCTTTTTCTTAATAGGATTCACATCATTAGATAGATAGAAAATCAAAAGGGAATTCCAAGAAACTTGTGCTATGTTTAAGATGCATTACGTGGAACCGATAGATTTGGTGGGTGAGGTCACAGCTCTTTAGCTAGATGTAGTGGGTCAAAATCACTTCAGTGGAATTCCACCAGAGATGAACTTGGCCCATTCACATTAAGAGTACAACCATGCCTAGAGCTAATCACTGTTGTAAATAGCGAATCAAACTTTGCTAAGGGACTATCTCTCAGTGAATTTGGGTCCCACATGCAGTGACCCACAGCGAGAAAGTTTGCAGGAATCCCCGTGAAATGAAAATGTCATATTTTTCTCAACTCTAGTACCCCATAGTAAGGAATTAGAACCAAGGGCACGGGTGTGTGGTGAATGATACTACACTGCTATCCGCACTAACTGCCTTGTACTGTGGAGATGCAAATACTTTCTGGTATGCTAAATTACAACTGGACACTTGGCTCTACCAGGATAGGCACAGGGGATAATGGAATACCTGTCCATCTCCACTGATATGATTGATCATAATAAAAATATACCTCTTTTCAGTAGGAGAGTGGAGAACTGTTAGATTCTGGACATGATCTCTGTAGGCCAAAACTAAACAAAAGGCCATGCTTGTGTAGTTTCTTTTTTCCCCAAAAACCAACAAAAGAAACTTCCCCTCGCTAGTCTTCTCTTCCCCAGTCTCTCTAAAGATAGCATGGCCTCTCTCCATCAGGGTCTGCCTCAAAGTCATTTTTCTAAAACAAAAGATCAATGTCTGCAATCTAACCAAACCACCATTTGTTACTTTATTCTTCTTCTAGGAGACCCATCCAGTTCAGGTCTCCTCCTTCTCAGGACAGCGTTTATCTATACCTTTTCCTCCACATGCCTTGCTCTAGTTAAGTTCTGCAAACTGGCCAGGAACTGCATTTCCCAGCAATCCCTCGCTGCTGAGGAGAAGGAGGTGCTAGTCCATTCAGGTCTTGGGTCCTAGGCCCTAAAGAGATTTAGATCTCTGGGGGTTACTCACAAACCACAAAATGTCACCCTGAGACCTCTTCTTCTCCTTCAGCAACTGTTCTCTGTCCCACAGTTGTGTTTCCAGAAGAAAACCTTGGATTGGGGTAGCCTTTCCTTTTTAGAGTCCCCCACCAACCACAAAGGAAGGGATGTTACCTGCCATTAGACTGCCATTTAAGGGGATAAACTAAAGTGGGTTGCTCTTTAAGATCAAGACATTTGCATATATCATGAGGTGCATTGAAAATACTACTTATTGCTCCTGCTCCATTTTTCAGAGGGAAAACCCCCTGAAGTATTATGTTTGGCCTCTTATCTGTGAACTAGTGGCTAAGGCATTGCATCTATCTCAATTTTATGCCTTTGAAAATCTTAGTCTGTATGCTCTTTGGGGCAAAGATGGTACCCTACTGTATGTCCGTAAAGCATCCAGCACAATGTGTCTCTGATCTCAGTCAGGGCCCCTAGATGCTACTTAAAATAAAAATACATAATAATAATCCTACATAATTTCCAGTGCCTGTATGGAAAAACAATCAAGATGGGAAAATGGGGGGGGAGGGGGAGGGAAGCAACAAACAAAGAAGAGAGAGGTAAATACAAAGGAAAAAGTTAAAGAAGAATGATAGAGGGGAAGAGAATAACAAATGGAGAGAAAGCCAAGTCCAACAGGGTCACAGAGAGAACTAGACACATACAAAGACAGGAAGAAGAGAGAAGATAAAGCAAAATTAAACAAGGAAAAAATATAAAAGTAAGATGAAAAAGGAAATTAATTCAAGTGAAATATAGAAGGTAAAGAAAAGGGACAACGAAACTGCATTTTTAAAAGGGAGAGGAGAAAAGAGAATGAGGACAGAACATGGTGAATTGATAGCTGAGTGTTCAGGATAATACAAATTAGAAGGCTTCTTCCTCTGCTGTAGAATTGAGAGTGAATGCCAATTTTCTTTGATCTGCTCCAGTGGTGCAGACGAACTCTGAGGGAATGTATCAATTAAGAAAATATTGAAATTGCTAGTACAGCATTTTTCACATCTTAGGTTATATCAGAAGGAGGATGCATTTGAAAAATAAATGAACCATGATATTAGCTCTGCAACAATTCACTGAATTCTGTGGAAAAGGGAAGGAAAAGGACTTCCCTCGTTTTGTGGATCTTACGTGTTCATTATATTAAAACTACTCTAATTTTGTTGCAAGGTCTTGATACCCAAAATATCAGTGGAGAGGAGTGCTTTTTGAAACTAAGAACTGCTTTTCCCTCCCATGAAAACTCAGGCAAAACTCTTGTCAATTAATCTTCAATTATTTTATCTCTTGAAATTTTTATTTTTATTCATGAAATTTCAGGAGACAAACTAAAAAACCCTCCTTTTGTGCAAAAAAGTAAACCAGGAATAGCAGTATAAAACTTCAAGGATTGTGAAAGCCTGATTGGAGACAGTTAAACTGCAAGTATTTGAAGAAGTTGTTTCTCAGGGCAGAACTACACTTAAAAAGCTGCACCGCTTCAGCTGCGCCACTGTAGCACTGTACTGAAAACACTACCTATGCTGACGGAAGAGCTTCTCCCATCAGCGCAGTTAGTCCACCTCCGTGAGAGGCAGTAACTATGTCGACAGGAGAAGCACTCACATCAACATAGCACTTCTACACTGGGGGTTAGGTCATTATAACTTTGTGGCTCAGGGAAGTGGATTTTTCACATCCCTGAGGCCTGGTCTACACTGGTGGCTTAATTCGAATTAAAGTCCCTTAATTCGAATTAATTACTCCTGCGTCTACACTTGTGCATTGTTAATTCGAATTAAGGAGCCTTTAAAATTGAATTAATAAAACCACCTCTGCAAGTGGATTAGCACCTGAAGCGCATCAGTTAATTCGCATTAGTGTGTGTGGGGATGCAATGGGACTTAATTTGAATTAATTGGCCTCCAGACTGTATCCCAGGATGCCCCATTTCAGTACCCTCCCCCAAAGCAGCCCCAGGAAGATTTAAATCTTCATTTCCTGCAGTGAATGGGTTTAAAATCCAAGCTGCGATCACCACCCCACACACACAACAAACCCTTTGCAGTTTGTCTCTTTAAGGGTTTGAAAGATTTCACTCCCCCCCCCAGCGTGGTGAATGCGTTTTAACTGCCCAGCAAGCCCTTTGCAGTTTGTCCCTTTAAGATTTGTCCCTTTGAAAGTTTAGCCCTTTAAAGTTTGTCCCTTTGAAAGATTTCACCCCTCACGCCCCTCCCCACGTGGTGAATGCGTTTTAAATGCCAGCAGCAAGAGGAAATTCTTTGCTACATTGTTTCAGTGGCCAATCATGGAAATTGATACTTTCTTAAGAGTTTATTCACAGTGCTACATGTGGATACATTATATCATGCTTTCCATAGGTGAAATGGAAACATTTGTATCACTGTATTAATATACTAACTGACTCCGTTGTTATTTATCTTACATTCTACAGACACCTGTAGCATCAAAATCAAAGGCAAGCAATATACAGGGGGTGGTAGGGGGAGCATAAAAGGCAAACAGCATACAGGTGGGGGGGTTCGTTTGGTGAAGGGAAAAATCAAAGGCAAGCAATATACAAGGGGTGGTGGGGGGAGCATAAAAGGCAAACAGCATACAGTTCTAAAATAATCCAGGATAAGCTGTGATGTATTTGTCACGGTCAAAATGAGAGCATAGTTCAGCTGGCTCCATGTGCCTGCAGCAATGGCAATTGGGGGAGTAAAAAAAGAGCATGAAAATCCTTTTCCTGTTTGTTTGGAGGTGGGGGAAGAGGGTGGGGGAAGCAGCGCTGCATTCTGGGATGATGACACTCGTCACAACAGCCTCTATGGTTAGTCGCACTGTGGGATAGCTTCCCACATTGCATTGCTTTCTAATTCGAATTAAGGCTGGCCAGTGTGGACGCAAGAAACCAGCACAAACACTGTAGTGTGGACAGTCTGCAGCGCTTTCTATAAATCGCTTTCTGTATTTTGAATTACGCTAATTCGAATTAGTGCTGCAGTGTAGACATAGCCTGAGTGATGTAGTTATACCAATGTAAGTTTGTAGTGTAGACCTGGCCTTGGTAGCCGTATGGCCTAGAGGAATGAACACAGGACAGGGAACTGAGAACCAATGAAGTTCTATTTGCTACTTATTGATCCAAAATTTCACATCTAAACCCTAATCCTGTATTGAGTTCCATATGGGTAACACCCATACAGATCTCAGAGCAGGTTTAGCACTTTACAAACATTTTTAGTTACGCCTTATACCACTCTTAACAGGTAGTTAAATATCAACCCTGTTGTACAGATGGGGAAAACAGAGTCTCGGAGAACTGAGGCCAAGATTCTAATACATGGATGTCTACATTTAGATTCCTGCTTTCATATTTAAACAGGTAAATAAGTTCCGGTAGCTTCCATTATCTTAAATGTAGGTGCTTGAATATAGCCTGAGGAGTCTAACTTTAGGAGAACATTTTCAAAATTGGGAGCCTAAGTGCCTTGTCCCAGGTCACACAAGTCAGAATCAGAACCGGGATTGGAGTCCGGATCTCTGGACCCTCGTGTCCATGACTAATTTACTAACCTGCCTCCTATGCAATTCATTTAACCTCCCTGTGCCTCAGTTTTCCTCATCTGTAATCCCTGCGCAGTTGAATACTAGAAACCAATATACATGTTGGAGAGTCAAACAAAATTAGCCACAGACATTCTCACTAACTAATGAGTAGAGCTTGTCAGGAAAATGCCGAAGAAATATTTTTTCATCAGAATTTGCTGATTTGTCAAAATTGAAACATTTTGAGGAAACTGTTCAATTTCAGTTAACTTCTGATGGAACCCTGGCCGTGTTCCAATGGAAACCTAACTGGCTTACTGCCACCGTGCCTGCCCGGCTTCACCACAGCATGCCTGGCAAGCTGCTGGCACCCTTCTGGCTTCCAGGATCCATGGCTTCAGGGCAGCCTGCCATCCAAATTGTGTCTGAATCAGAGACCCTGGTGATTCCTGACTCCCAGACCAGCTATAACACTCCCTGTTTGTGGGCTGTTCCACCTGTTGAACGGTTGCGTTCAGGGTGTGGCCATCTGATTATCCAACATCTCTATGGGCTGACACAAGAGTTTTAACATAGAGAAAGCAGCCACAAAAGTGACCATCATCTAACTGGCTGCCTAGGCTGTGCTGCTAGAATTGTGGGGAAAAAAAAGGGGGGGTCCCTCAAAATGTGTCCAGTGAAATCAGCTATACATACAATATTTCCTGGGTCAAATACTCTTCCCTCCACCAAAAATTAACCAGTGCCACACCGCTTCCCCAACCCCACATTCCATATGCCTTTCCCCATCCCAAATGCATAATGCCTTCCACCCTTCAAACCACTACCTGTCATCCCACCATGCTTTCCTCTACATAGTACCTCATTAAGGATTTGCTAGGTGACTCCTAGTTCTTCCTCACAGTAGCAGGTGAGTGGCCCCGCTGCTCCTGCTGGCTGCACATAGTGGTATGCAGGTCATCCTGCAGTCTCGAGGGGGGAGAATGTCCCCTCTGGTGATGGGCTGGGTGATCACTTGGAAATGGGCCCTAAAACTACCACCTCCCTCTGAGGTTCTGAGCCACAGCTTCCTTTTTATATGATCAGGGCAGCCTCTGTCCCACAGACCCATCTGCCTTATTCTCTATTGGGGCCCAGCTGCATAGCAGAGAAGTGAAATTCTCTCTCTCCTGGAATCTGGAGTCTGCTTCTGACAACAAAGCACTAGCACGAAGGGACGCCTGTGAGCCTCCTCCATCTTATCACTGCTGGTGCCAATGAATGAAAGAAGCTTCATTATTCAGTGCACAAACATTCCAGCTGGTACTTTCACATTAATCAATAAGGCCTGTTTTGGGCTTTGTTTATTTTGTTTTTTGGTATTTCTACCTACGTCAGCTTGGCACTCTTGCCTTAACTAAGGGCAACTACTGCAGTCCAGGCCAAATTCCAATACCTGTATTCCAAAGGTCTATCTGTTTTTTTATATTTTGCTACTTCCTATCCTTCTCCACAATGGGCATGATTGAAAAGACTTCCATTGACTTCACTGGGCTTTGGATTAGGCCCAACATACACAACAGAAATTCTTTACCTCAGAAGCACTGCTATCTGTTTCACTTACCACACCTGCTTGTGGAGAATGTTCTGAGTTGTGTGTGGTGTCAGGAATTTCTATGCAATATTCAGCCTCTTTACTTCTCCATTCTTTTATGGGTGAGGATGTAGCAGATAGCTTTGGAGGGGTGGGACTCGGGTACTCTTGCAAAATTTTATTTGAACGTCCAGTATCAATAGAAAAAGAATGACCTTTTTACAGTGTCTCCTGTCTAGTCTCATTCTCCTAGTCAATGAATCACAGCAAGAGCTTTGATCAACTGTGTGTGAAAATTATACCATAAAGTCATCTGTCTCTTTGAAAAAGCAGCTGTTTCATTTTTTTTCCCTGTCTAATTGAGTTTGTCCTGCTGCAAAGGACGTGGAGCTTCTCTCATATTTCAAAGAGATTAGTTTTTTGCTTGATTTCACGGCCTTTTTTTTTTTTTTAATGCTTTTTCTGGTGTTGCTACTTCATCTCTTCACAAACTACGAGAGGGAACAGGTTGCCTACATTTATTAGCAGAGTGTAAATCACATTAGATTGTTTACATCCACCAAGCTGGCCATCTAGTGCCAGCACAATGCACGGTCGTGATGGTGCCCCGAGTGCAGCTCATTGCCCCCAAGGTTGGCATTGGCTGGGGCTGCTGTGGGTGCAGCACTCAGATTCCCCTGGAAGAAGAAGAACCTTATATCTCTTTCCAATCATGCCCCCTTGTCTCCTGTTTGGCTGGTGGAATAGCGGCAGGGACTGGCCCTGCAGTTCAGCGCAAGGGTCATTACGATGAGAATGGGAGAGACAGAAAAGTAAATAGATTAAAAATGAGGGATTGCCAGCAGTGGTCCATTCCTCCACACGTGGAACAAAACAACATACATCACACTTATGAAAGGTACTAAGCAAAGTTGAATCACCATGACTTGCTTCGAATCTGTCTACACTTAAAAGTAACACACACACGCCATTAAAGCAAGGTTAAGGATCTGACTCAAGCCTCCTTCCATTTATGGATGATGAGATGCAAACTTCTTTAGAGTTACAAAAACAATAAATGATTCAAATCCAGGAAATTTCTCACCATAGTTGTGTTTACACTTGTGTAACTAAAATACCTGTACTGCCAATGGATTCCCCACCCCTCACTCCAATTAAGTCAGCTTCAGGGCCATGGGTTAATATGCCAAGTTTTAGCCACATGAATTGTTTCTGAATGTTGATAACCTATCAAAGTAAGGAGCTTACAGAGAAGATGTTGGCATGGGTTTAAATACAGCATAGTTTGTGTAGGGATATAAGTTCCAGTAGTGCAGTACTTATTGAGAGAGAATTAGGATCCAATGGAGCTATCTTACAGCAGACCCTTTCCACAATCAGTGACTATCAGGAAATTTTGGCCCACATTACTGGAAAAATGGTGGTGCCCACTAAGGAACCAGTTCTTCATTGAGCTCCATTCAGGAGTGCTGGCATGGAGCCTCTCTGTAAAAACTAATTAGTTAATGGGTTCCATCCTACAACCAACCTTACTGACGCAAAACTCCCACAGAACTCAAGGACAGTTATGTCTGAGTAAGGATGGTGGGATTGGTTCCAGTATTTGTAAAGATCTTTGAAGATGGAATGTGCCAAGCACTGTTTTACCAATGTAACTGTTATGGAACTGGTGTGTCCTGAGTTCGGATATAGTGACACGCTGTTGATAGTGAGGTAAAACACAAATGAACTGTTTCAGTGAATTGAAATGTAGTAATTGCACATCAGAGGCCTTAACCTTGTTGCCCAGTATTAATTTCTACAATACACTATATGGGGACTCATCTAAAAGAAACTATTTTTATCATGGATAATTGGTTGACAGAAATACATGTTGAAATCGGCCAGCTAACTTGAACTTTATACCAAAATCATTAGGTACTTGGATGGCTAAGAAGCTCTTCCACTCAGCCTCAACAGCTAAAACTAGTCAGAGTTATAATGAAAGCTGAATTAATTCACATCCTGTTGTTTGGTTTCAGGATTACAAAACTAAAATGACTGAACACAGTGTAGCAACATACGTGGTTTATCAGCATCGCTGCCAATTGTTCTTGGCATAAAAATAGGTTGACTTGTCTTGAAAATGGGCTTCTGTTACTTAAAACACTGGGGCAGAATGCAAATGCTTATCTAGCTGACTATAACTGACATTTCTGTTATTATGTGATGAGCACTGCTGAGCAAATAAATCAAGGGGACTGCAAATCAGCGTATAGAGTCCAGGCTGATGTGTTAAACTTTAAAGGAGAATAATTTCTGTGACCTGAGTGTGGAAAGAAATTGCTGACATTTTATATCTGCAAATGTCTCAGGCGATCTGTCTATGTGAAGAACGGTGTCTGAGTCTCGCTCATTCTTTTTGGCAAGTAAATACACAGTGCAGGTCTCACTGATTCCCTTGGACTGTGCACTGCATTATCTTAAACTTAAAAGTAACAGGTGTGTGGGAGAAAGGCACATAGGCATTGAGAGGATTACTAATGAAGGGTGTCATAGTGAAAAGACTCAGTCTGGTCAATGGATGCACTACTTTACATTTCATTGTAATCGTCGCCAAGCTATGCAGTTTGAGAAAATAGATTTCCATTTTCCCACCCGATTTTATGTGAAGAGGATATTAGTCACTCTGTTTTCTGTTGTTTTCCTTTTATTATTTCATGTCTCACAAGCTTAGAAATGTAAGCTGATAACACAGGGAGTTTGTAATCGTATCTGCACTCATTGTTTGGGTTGTGTTGGAGGGGACATGCACTGCCCTGTCTTGATGGATGATGTGCTATAGGTATACAGCCTCCTTTTTACACTTAGTAATGCTATAGTTAATATTACAGATAATTGGGCTGTTTAGTATAACCTAGGCAGAAAAAGATTCCTTTGTAAACAACTCCCAAAGACAACCTTGTTCTTCTCTGAACTTTCTCCCAATTCATTGCCTCAAACAATTGCAGCAGCTGCGTGAGAGCCAGGAGGTTCTTTCAGGAGCAATCCTCATGCAGAGCAGGAATATAAGCTCTCTGGAAATCCATGAACCAGCTCAATAAAAAGTGACTGTCTACTTCTCATATTACACCAGGTACCCTTTTAAAAATTCACCATGTAGTGATCCAACATTGAAGCAGTTTAAGGCAAAACAGAAATTGAGAGGCTTGAAGCTAGGTTGGAAGTATGAATCTGTCCTGGTTTTCAGCTCACAACCTCTACCAGGCAGCCCTAGTTATATGTGACTAATGCAAACAATTCTGCATGAAATAGGTCTGGGAAGGGGAGATATGAACTAGCTGAAAACAGCTGGTCACCCAAACTTCAGCTGAAATCAATGGATTCTGCAGGTGATCAGCGCCTGTATAAATCAAACCACAAGTAATTTATTTTAAAGGATAGGTTTGTTCATTGGATACAGTTTTTAGGAGAAAGCTCACCTGCCATTTTGCAATATATAGGAGGATATTCTGAGTGATGAAAGTGATTGAGAAGAAGTTTAAATCTGAGGAAAAGGGGGAGAAAGTAGCAGTCATCTGAATTCAATGTAGTTCTTGTGGTGGGACATATTCCCATGCCAGTCATGAAGGAATTAAAGAGTTCCTCTGGGCACAATCAGCCCCAGACTGGTGCACCCATGAGACTGGTCAAAACTGGGAGTGGGCAGGTCCTTAAAAAAGAGGATCCAAGCCCAGTGCGCCATAGCACTCAGAGATAAGCAGAGCTTGAGCTTGCTAGCCCCACAGAGTAGGGACTGCTTAGCAGGAGAACAGCTGAAGAGCCTCTGGAAAAAAGTAGAGGGACAATCTTTACTTTTCTTCTCTTTTGTTTAGAACCCAGGGTGCTCAGCCTGGGTCCTTCAAACTCAAGGAGGTTAGGGGCCCAGACCCCTATCACCTCTTACCTTGCAGGGAACTGCTGGATGCACCCAGACAGTTTTGTGGGCTGCAGTGTTATTTGATTTACTCTTATCAGTTTTGGACAGCTTTCACACCTGAAGGAAGGGCTATCACCTACTTAAAACTAACAACTGGAGGACTGCAGTCTAAGCTGGCTCTACAGTGACACCTACACACAGGAAGGATGTTTGTGATGAGGGAGGTGCGCAGCCTCAGACCTGGAGGTACAAACTATGATAAACGGTGGAGAATGCAGGCATTTGGCTGCCCAATCCTGATGCAAAGATAAATTAGAGCAAGACTGAAATTCCCTGCATGTGAGAAACAGGGAACCCAAGCAGCATAGATCCAGAGTAATGGTGCAAATGGCTGGTGGAGAGCCAGGAACAGCAGGCAACCTAGCAACAGATGGTCCAGCACCAACTATTGCAACAGTGGAACATTCAACAACAACTGCAGACCACCCAACAGCAGCAGCTGATATGTGAGATGGTCGCCTGGTGCAACAATTTCTGATGAGGCTCCAGCCTGCAGGGGCAACTAGGGATCCCCTAGCCAGGGCCGTGAGGCTGGGCCAGTGCTCCCGCCAGTGAAGCTGTGAAGCTGACTAAGGCTACGGCTACACTGATGGCGGCAAAGTCGCTGCCGTCAGATCAATTTCTCTGGATTGACTGAGTGGTCAGTGAAGACCTGCTCAGTCGATCCAAAAATCGATGTACTAAGACCACCTTTGCAAGTGGCGTAGCACTGCGTCGACGGGAACGCGGTTCCCATCGGTGCAGTGCAGTGAAGACAGCGCGCAGAAGAGGAGCAGAGATGTTGACGGGAGTTACGCAAGTTTTTTGCGTAGCTTGCGTAACTCCCATCGACTGCTGCTGAATCCTGGAGGTAAGTGTAGACAGGGTCTCAGATGGGGCCTGACAACAACCCTGGAACTTTCTTTACCACTGTTGAGCAGGTATAAGTGGTATCTCAATGGGCTCCAGGGCATTGGATTCTTGCATTGGCCCCTTGTCTGACTGGTCAGGCCCAAGCAGTTTACAGAAGGCTTGACCCTGTGACTACATGAGATTATGCACTGTTTAAGGCTGCCATCCTCTCTTGATATCATCAAAGAGATGCACCACTGCTGTTTCCAGACAGAAACATATCCCCGGGGAGTCAGGCCACAGGTGGTGGCCCAAAAACTGAAGGATCACTGCTGGTGGTGATTATGATTTGAGGAACTGAGAGGAACTCAAGTGGCTGAGTTAGTACTGGTCTAACAGTTCATACAAATACTCCCTGCTGGGGGATGCGAGTGCATAGTGAGGTGGTTCAGTTGATAGAAAACTTCATAGTTGTTGAAGAACCCTCAGAGGCAGGGGAAAAGGGGACAACCTGGGGCTAAGAAGCTGGTGCTGCTTGACATGAAGCCCAGTCAGTGGATAACACTCTCTGCTGGTCAGGTACAAGTACCTTTTGTCTTCAGCTTCCCAGCAGCTGGCCCAAATACCCAACTCTGGGAAAGTCACAGCAACAGGCTAGGAAGGGCCTGGTTGGAACCTAACCAGGGTGGATGGCTCCTGATCTCATCAAGAAGAGGGGACCCTACCACAGACAGGATTATTACTGGACAAGAGAATGGGCTCTGTCCACAACATGGTGACCTGTTTTCATATGTGGACAACCAGGACATGACCAAAGAGAGTGCCTTTTATGGAATGCGGGTATGCCCAGATATGGACAGTGGGGAGTAGAGCATGGAAGAAAGGACTTACCAAAATAACTGTCCCTCTATGGATCAATGGGATGAAAATGCAAGGTCTGTTGGACTCTGAATGTAGTCAGACCTTGGTGCAGACTCCCGTGGCTGGGAAGAAGGGAGATCCTTCGTTGGACAACCTGTAGGGCATTCACAGGAATGTGAAGGCTTACCCCCAGAAGACAGCTACAAGTAACTGGGATGGCATACAAAGAGCCTCCAGGTGGCTCTATCCTCAACATTGGCCTGTCCTGTCATTATCAGTTAGGATTGGCAGTACTTATAGGAAAATATTCAGTGAGCTGGAAAAGCCAGAAGCCATGGCCATTGACCCAGACCTGATGCCTAGGGCAGGACCTGGACTGGTGGGACCAGACAGTTAAGAGACTGCTTGAGGGGACCTCAAGATCCACAAGGCACCCATCCATGTCACAGGCAGGAGTGATAATTGGAGGATTGCCATAGCCAGATTTAGAAGCCTTGATTTGTGACATAGATTTCATCTGACCAAAGAGGGGACCCCGTGCTGAGCAGAGCCTACAATCCAATTGCTACCATGAAAAACAAGGTGGTGGAACCTCATCACTGGAGGGAGTGGCCCAATATTGTACTCTGGAAAGAATGCCTATACAGCACTGACATATGCAGTGTTGTTGTAGCTGTGTCTGTCCCAGGTTAATAGAATCACAAGGTGGGTGAGGTAATTATCTGAAGAAGAGCTCAGTGTACACTTTAGAGCTGGTCTCTCTCACCAACAGAAGTTGGTCCAGTAAAAGACATTACCTCACCCACCTTGTCTCTCTATACCTCATTGAGTGTGATAAGCAAACTGGGGACGTGAGAACCCAATTACCAATGAGCACTCGTGCGGCTAGCACATAACACCCCTAGTGCAGAGCGCTTAGGCTAGGAGAAGATCTTGTCTTGCATGTTGACTTGTTCCTACTGGTCCAGTGTCCACCAGGAGGTCAGAGAATACTATGCCTCTTGTCCCGAGTGCCAGTTGACTATCCCAAAAGGCATCAGAAAAGCCTCCTGCTCCTGCTCCCCCAATCGAAACTACCTTCAAGTGAATTGGGTTGGGTATTGTAGGGACCCCGGAGCAAAGTGCATCAGGATAGCAATACGTTCTTGTGATTGTAGACTACACTGCATGGTACCCAGAGGAAATCCTGCTGCACCCTGCAAAGGTGATGGCTGTGTCCCCAGAACTCAGGAAACTCTTCTCAAGTAGATATTACTTGAGAAATACTGACTACTGAGGGCACCAATTATACATGAAGGAGCTATGCTCCCTACAAAAGATCAAGTAGCTAAAGACCTCTGTCTATCATCCATAAATGGACAAATTAGTTGAGAGATTCAACAAAACCCTAAAGGCAATGCTAGAAAGATTTGTGGCCTCCACTCCCATGCACAGGGTCCAGCTACATCCTCCTCCTCCTCCTTTACATAAGGGAGGTACCACAAGCTTCCACCAGTTTCTCACCTTTTGAACAGTTTAAATGGGTGACAACCTCAAGGAATATTAGACTGCCTATGGAAGGGCTAGAAGGAATAGTATCCAAGGGCATCCAACATGGCACAGTATGTTTTCCAGTTCAGGGAGCACCTCAAGAAGTCAGGGTTTTCTGCTCATGAAAAACTGTTTGGGGGATGGGGTGAAGCAGCAAGCACAAGAACAAAGATACCACCAGGGTGTATGCCTATGGACCTTCCAACTCAGGGACCGAGTAATGTTGCTTCCCAGCACAGAATCCAAGTTGCCAGCTGAGATGGCAAGGAGCTTTTTGAAGTGGTTCATCAAGTTGGCCTTGTAGACAATGAGGTTTGCCTGCCCAGGAGGCAGAAAGAAATGAGACTTTACCATGTGAACCTTCAGAAGCATTAGAAAACCAGAGAAGAGATGTTGATAACTCCTTTACCTGCCACAGCCAGAACTGGGGCCTCAAGCACCCACTCACCAAGAGCCAGCACAAGCGTGGATGTTAAACACAATCTGAACAAAGAGCCCAGGTTTTGCATATTGTCAAGCCTTCCCCAGTGTATTCTCCTCTGCACCTGAACAGACTCAGCTGATACACCACCACATCAAGACAGTCCTAAGACAGCAGATTAGACAGAATCTTTGCCCTTACCTTCGAAGATATAGGAGACAGTCCAGGAGGAATTTCAGGCTGTGCTGGATCTAGGAATATGAAAGGAGTCCAAAGTGACTGGTGAAGTCCATCATTCTTGTCCCAAAACCGCACAGTTCAATGAACGGCAGCGTAGACTTCCAAAAAGTTAATGTGATCCCAAAGTCTGACATGTACCTGATGCCCTAGGTGGACAAATTATTGGAACATTTAGGATCCATCAGATATATCTGTACCTTGTGTCTTACAATAGGGTTTTGGCAAGGTCCTCTGGATGCCCACATCACAAGAAAAAACAACCTTCTTGACACCCTTCAGGCTCTTCCACTTCTGGACAATACCCTTCAACTTACATGGAGCAGAGCAACATTTCAAT